>NC_135353.1:101969252-102594252 GCF_023851605.1 Tamandua tetradactyla
ATGATTATTTTTGCAGTGCATAGCTTTTCTTCCAAGAATTGTACCTGACTGTCAGAGAGTCTCACTTCAATAAAAGCCCAGGTCCAAACAATTTCACAAGTGAATGGATTATTTCAGATTTTCAAGGAGCAGATAATTCCTATGCTATTTAAATTATGCCAAAGAAAAAAGAAGAAAGGGAAGTGTCCCAATTTTTTAAAGTCCTTTTTTCTATTTCTTAGGTAACTCATGAATAAAAATGTTCTGCTTAAAAATTCAATAATATGGAGGTATAGAGCTTAAACATTGAAAGCTTACCTTCTTCCTCCTTCTACCCACCCATTTCTATCCCTCGCCCTAGAAGTAACAATTCATATGGTTATACCAAAATTTACTTAAATTAGTCTCTACTGAGGATATTTAGGTTGTGTCTATATTTTTGCTTTGATGAATAATGCTGTAATGAGCGCCCTTGAAATATAACGTTGTATAATACATATGTGTGTAATATAGATTGACCCCTGGAAGTGGACTACTAGGTGAAAAGCTATGCACATTTTATTTAACATGTTAGGTTAAATACTTTTTTTACATTTTTTATGTGAAATATAACATATATACAAAACAATAAATTTCCAAGTGCATTTTAACAAGTAGTTATAGAACAGATTTTAAAGTTTAGTATAGGTTACAGTTCCATAATATTTTGTGTTTTCTTTTAGCTGCCCCAAGACAAGGTGTAAGATTATTTATTTGTTAATTCATGTGGCTTGAAATATCAGAAATTCAAAAGATTACACAGTGAAAACCCCCACCTCCCCACTTTCCCCAACAGCCTGGTTCCCCTCTTCAAAAGCAAACAATGTTATCATTTTTTTACATATCTTTTAGTCACATACAAGCTAAACTGTATATTTATAATATATAAAAATGCAAATGATGGTGGTTTATGCCCTTTAAATTTCATAGCTATTGTCAAATTGCCCTCTGAATAGATTGTACCTGTTTATGCAATGGTGGCAAGTGCCTGTTTCTCCTTTGCCCCATCAATGCAGCATATTGTCAAATTGCAAAATCTTTTCTAATTTGACTGATGAAAAATGGCATCTTGTTTAATTTGCATTTAATTCATAATATTATTATGGGTTAAATCAATGTTTGTAAGTCGTGTATGTTTCTTTTTCTACAATATACCTATTCATATGCTTAGCCCATTTTTCTCTTGTTCTTTTCCCTACGGATCTGTAAGCAAGCTTGTAGGCTAAGGATTTGGTTCAGCATGATGGCTGGACGCAAGATCAATATACAAGAGAAACCAGTCACAAGAGCTCCAAATAATCCAAACAAACCAGTATTTATCAAAACTGCCTCAGAGTCATCTGAGGGCTCTGTGAAAACTTCTATTTCCTGGATCCTCTTGCCAAATCTACGGAATCCAGGGTGAGGCCCTAGAACCTGTGCTTTCAGAAGTTCTTCCAGGTTATTTTTCTGTACACTCAAGTTAGAGAAACAGTAATCTAGAGTAAGGAATGGGCCATGAGCCTGTCCAATGTCAGTGACCTCATTAGGCAGGAGCTACCAGCTCATTATTGCCCTCAGTACAGTCCAACCCCCTAAGCTGGTAGACCAGGCCTATCTTCCTCTCCTGACTCTTCCCACAACTCTCTCAGCTCTATCCTCCAGCAATGTACTTAACATGGCACAATTCCAGGAAGCCACCCTGTCCTTTCATTCCTTCCTACCTCTATTCTGACTGTGTTCTCTCCCTCCCTCCTCAGCCTCCCTAAAACCCCAAGTCTGAAGAGGTGTCTTTCCTCTGTGCTTCCTTCCATCACAGCACTGGCCATGCTGCGTCCAGCACATTTGTGTGATTTCCTGTGAGTGCCGGAACTGGGACTTTTATTTCTATTTTGTATCACCCTTCTGTTCAGTAAATATTTACAGAATGAATGGATGATCGGACAGCTGACAGCTTCAAGTTGAGGCCACTGGAAAGCAGCCATTCTATGTGACTGATTAGAAGAGAGTCACCCTCTTATTAGAATGTAATATACGAAGAAGGTGGCACTTCAAATCCCTGGTGAAATGGTGGATTATTCAATAAATGACTTTAGACTAAT
Organism: Tamandua tetradactyla; assembly: GCF_023851605.1. NCBI lineage: Eukaryota > Metazoa > Chordata > Mammalia > Pilosa > Myrmecophagidae > Tamandua > Tamandua tetradactyla. The sequence continues at coordinate 101,971,352 of NC_135353.1, forward strand.
TGGTTAATTACCATACTTGGGAGAAATCAATTTATGTCCTTATTTTACACCCAGATAACTTCCAGGGGATATGTTAAATATAAACAGAAAGCATTAAAAAAAAAAAACCAAAAGAAGCTTAGATGAATACTGATATAAATCTGACACCAAGACAGAAACCATGACGATAAAGATTGATAGATTCCATGACAATTTTTAACTTTAGCATATGTGAAGATTCAGAAACAAAATTGGAAGGCTAATAATGTACAGGAAAAGCTATGTTCTTAAAATATTGGAACGACAAATGATGAGATTCATTAATATGGAAAGATCTACTAAAAATCAGTAAGAAAAGACAAACCTATCCTTAGAAAATTAAGCAAGGTTCAGAAACGAGCAAGAAATATTTGTTCTAATTTGAGTGAAACAGGTCAAAAACACTGAGAGGAATAGGCAACCTCAGTAGTAATCAAAGAAGGGTCAATTAATGCAATGTTTTCACCTAACAAATAAGCAAAGGTGATAATTTTCTGTGTGGGCCTCTCTATGGGAAATAACACTCTCATACCCTAGGAGTGTAAATTGGTGCCATCTTTCTGGAGGGCATTTTACCAACATCCATTTAAAGCTTCTCTTTTGACCTAAATCACTTCTAGGAATCTATCAAAAGGAAATAATCAGAAATATAGACAAAGATTTAGCTACAAGAATATTACAGTGGCATGTTTATAGCCATGAGAAATTTAAAACAATCTAAATGTCCAACAATAAAAATGGATAAATAAATTATGACATATTCATAGGCTAGAATGTGGGCATTAAAATCATCGTGCTGAAGACTGTTTAAGAACACAGAGAAATGCTATATCGTTAGACAAAAAAAAAAAGTAGTTTAAATAGAGTGAAACCATTTTAAACTTTAAAAAAAAGCTGTGTGTCTATGTGTTTGTTTAGAAAAAGCCTGGAAGGAAGATGCTATGACTGGCCTGAGAAGTTCCTGCATGCAGGCTACCCCGTCCCCAGCACGGCACTTTGGGTGAGCTTCGGTACCTCCTGCTTTCACACTGAAACCTAGGAAGCTCTGGCAGCAACAGCTGGGGCATGCAGCCCTGGAAGAGGCTGTTTCCACCGCAGGACCTGAAGGAAGAGGCCAAGTGGTCCCCAAAGTCGCCTCTAGACAAAATGAAGAACTTGGCTGCTGCCACCACTACTGCTATTATGCTCCTTGGGCTCCTAGTAATGATATTAATAGCAGCTAACATTTTTTGGACATGTATTTATTGAGCACTTCATTTGAATTCTCATTTAGTCTTCCTAACATCTCTAAGTGATACCCCTAAGATAGAAATGAATTCCTCCATGTTATAGATGAGGAAACTGAGGCCCAAAGACTTTATGTGACTTGTCCAAGATCACACACCCAGGAAGTGGATGGATGAGCTGGGCTTCAAATCCAGATAGATGTGTGACTCCAGAGTCACACATGACAAGAGGGGAGAGAGCATGATAACGTGTAAGTGGAAAATAATTAGTAAATAAATGAAAGTTGCTTCAGGAATTGGCATTATCATGCCTTTGGGAACAGGGTATTGTTGCTTAATGGTTGCAGGGTTTCCATTTGGGGTGATGAAAAGGTTTTGGAAGTAGATAGTGAGTGGCGATGCATTTTGGAAGTAGACAGTGAGTGGCACGGCATTGTAAATGTAATGAATGTCACTGAATTATACATTTACAAATGGTTAAAATAGCAAATTTTATGTTTATATATACATACAATTTATATTTATATATATATAAATTAAAATTAAAAATCCTTTCCATCCTATGTATCCTATGCTGACCAGCCTATTCCCCCTTCCAGGTCCCTTCCCTAACCTATTCCCTGCTCCCCAGCCAGGCCTCCTTCCTCAGCCTAAGCCCCCTTCTAGAGGAGCAGATTATCCCCTTCCTCAGTCAGGAGCCCTTAACCCACCTACTCCCCAGAACCAGACATGCCTTCTTTCTCAGCCAGACCCTAACTATCCCTCTGTCTCCAGCCAGGCTCCCTGACCTAACTTGATTTCCCTTTCCCAGTCAGCCCTCATTTCCCCTGTTCGGCCCTGTTCAATGAGACTGCGTTCTCAAGAGCTGGCCCTTCACCGGCCTGTTCTTCTTTTCATAGCCATTGCCTTCTTTCCCTGTCAGACACCTTCCTCTCTCAGTTCCCTGTCACCCACCAAGCACCCTCTCCAGCCACGTGACCTTTTCCTGACAGGAAACCTTTACCTGCATGCACTGCCTTCCCAACCGGCCTCCTTATGCTATCCGGTGCCCCAATCCACAACAAGATTCCCTTCCCCAGCCAGCTCCCACTTTCCCAGGATTTCCCTCCTTGTCCTGATGGGCCACTCCCCAGAAAAGCACGCTTTCCCGACCTGGTTGCTTTGCTCACCTAAGACCCCCAAACTCAGCCAGGCCACCTTTCCTAGCCAGTGCTCCCACTCAATAGCCCCCATTCCCAGCCACACCCAATTCCCCAGCTGCTGTGCCCCCTTCCCCGGTTGTGTCCCTTTTCCAGCCTGGTCCTCTTCCCCAGCCTGCTCCAACTTTCCAAGCCTTTTACCAGCCAGGGTCCCTCCTTCATCAGTCTTCCTCCCCCAGTCCATGACCTGTTCTCTAGGAAGCCCCCTTCTACTTACAGACCCTTGTCCCCAGCAAGTGCTACTCCTCTAGCCAGGTGGCTGGCTCCAGCCATTTCCCCATTTCGACAGTCAAGGACTCCTTTATTATCTTGGGTGCCCTATTCTAACCAGGCCACCTGCCCAGTGACTTGCTCCATTCACCAGTCTTTTCCTCCTTCCATTGCCAGTGTCCTTCTCCATCTAGCCCTCTTTCCTGCCCTATTGTCCCCTCCCCTGCCAAGACTTCCTCCCCAGCCTGTGGCCCATTTCCCAGGCAGCTTCCTTTACCAAGCCAGGCCCTTTCCCTTCCCTATACAACCTGTCTCAGCAGGCCACCTTCACCTGCCAAGAGTCCTTCACCAGCTCATGGTCCTGTTCTCAGCTTGGATCCCATTCCCTTTCCAGGCCCCCTTCTTTAACCAAGTCCCCTTTCCCAACCAGCAACCCTTTCTTATCCAGGCCCTCTTCCCCAGCCTGTGCCCCTGTTACCCAGCTATCCCCATGTTCATCAGTTGAGGTCTCCTACCCTAGCCAGGCTCCCCACCCCTACTAGTTTGTAACCTCTCCTCACTCTATGCAGCCTCCCCCCCACCCATGAAAGCACCCTCCCCATTTCTCGAGCCTTCTGCCAGACATTGGCTAGTTTCCTAGCTGGTCCCCCTTCACCCTATGACCCAGACCCCATGCAGCCCCCACCCTCACCCTAGCCAGGTCTATTACCTGTTCCTCAGCCAGGCTTCCTTCCTCAACCTGTGCCTCCCTCTCAGACTCCAGTCTGTTCCCCTATCCCCTGCCATGTCCCATTTATCCTCCTAGGCTTCCCCCTTCCCTAACTTGCACCCTGCTTCCCAGTCAGACCCCCTTGTGCAGTTCTCACCTCCCTTCCCGGCCTATGCTCCCTTCCACAGCCTGTTCCCCCTTCCTCCCCAATCCATACTCCCTACTCCAGCCACTATTCTCATCCCTATAAAAAGCTCTCTTCTCACAGTGCACCCAAATACCTGTTTTTCTCAGGGGACCTCCTCTTCTTGGCCAGCTGATTCACCCACAAACTTATCTAATTGACATAGTCACACAAGGAGATGTCTGGCAGATGTTCTTGAATATTGAAAACATTCCCAAAGACAACACAGTGGTTCGTTTTTCCTTCCTGCAACTTAGCCCTGGATTGGACAGTTATTTGGGAGAGGGGGCTTTTATTTACTTATTTTTTGGCAGCAATGAGAACATCCTTAAATGAAATCATTTTGTGACGTTTTTCACTGAGGAAACATCAACTGGGACTGGCGTCTAAATAAAGTTCCTCTCTAAATCCTCCCCTGGGAAACCCTCTACTCTGGGCCATTACCAGGCCACCACCAAGGCCTCAGGCTCACTCCTCCGCCACAAACCCCTCCAGGAGTGCTCTGCTGAAGTAGATCCTGATATATAAGCGCTATATGAACTAAGTCAGCTACTCACAAATAGAGAAGCAGGCATGTTTAAAACTTTTATTTTTTTTTAAAACAAATCACATTAAATTTTTTTGAAGTTATAGCTTTCAATTTATTTTAGAATATTCAGAGTGTACAAAGAATTTTAAAATTCAATTAAAGTAACCTCACTCAACAACAGGATCAGAAGATTAAACTTTTAAAACATCGTTTGCCACAGATCATTTCACTTTCATTATTATTATTATTATTTTTGGCAAATTCAAAATATCAAGAAGTCTCAAATACAAACAAAATTATAATCCTCGCATCTCTTTCTTTTTGTTCTCATACCAGTTGCAAGTACAGTAAAATGGTTCAACTACATGAATACTTTTTAGTACTTTTTAAGTCTGTCTTTAATACTCTTCTATCTCTAAGAATTAGGAAATATTTCACACTTCATACTGGTTGCAGATATAACAAAATGCATCAACTACTTCTATAAAGCCATATGCTTTCTTCTCTCCATGAATAAAGGAAATTCCTAAGCTCAGATCTTCGCCCCTTACAGTTACTTAAGCTACCTCTCAGGTTTTCTATTTTTGCTTCATACCCAGTTGCAGACAGAACAAAACGGATCCACGACTTCTTAACCCGTCCCTAGTAAAGACCCTTCCTATCTTCATTCAATAAAGGAAACTAAGTTCAGACCTCTTACACCTTATTGCAAATCTTATCTAGCTTAGCTACGTGAAAGAAGAAAAACTAAGAAGACAAAAGCAAACAGGTAAGCAAAAAAAAGCCCTTCAACCTGCTAAGGAGACTTGGCGGCGGCGACCTGGGCTGTGGTGGCCACAGCGTGGCGACTGGGGCCTAGAAGAAGCGCGGTGCCGCACCTCCAACGGCTCCGACCTCAAGCGGCTTCACAGAGTTGTAGTGCTCCCCCAGGTTGCAGGCATAGCGAAGGTAGACCAGGGTGAGCGGCTTCTTGTCGTACTCCTCCCCGACGACCACGGCGGGCGAATCGGCCTGGATCACCTCGATGGGGGTCTGCAGGATGTGTGACAGGGCCCTCAGCTCAAGCTGGCCTCCCCACGACGCGCTGTGCACGATGTCATAGCAGTAGGCCATGAAGTCGTCGCGGCTGTAGGCGTCGCCGGTTTCCGGGTTGCTGAAGAAGGGCAGGAAGTCGTCGATGTGCTTCTGCATGTACTCAGAGGTGCGGCTCCGCAGGCTCTCCACGGTCACGGAGAACACTAGCTGGTCTTGGATGGCGCGATACATGCAGTGGCCGTCGGCCGGGATATCCTTCATCTCCAGATTCCTGGCCCCCAGGATGATGGACAGCTTCTCCTCCTCCTCACGGCGGTAGCCGGCCAGGTGCTCCAGCTCAGCCTCGGCGAGCCTCTCCTGTCGCGCTCTCTGGAGGGTTGCCCTTCTTTGGCGCCTTTTCTGTGCCCGGGAAAGGCGGGGAGACTGGTTCTCGAGATCCATCTTGGCGAGATCTTCAGCAATATTCTCCACGTTGCTGTTGTCGGGGAAGCGCTCTCCGAACTTCTCCAGCTCGTAGCGGTGCTTCTGCTCCATCTCGGCTTCAAGGCGAGCCACATCTAGGAACATCTGCTTTCTTTTCTGCTTGTCACTCTTGGGGGCCGAGTTCTTCATGACCTGGATACGGGCCTGCAGTTCTTTCTTCTCACGGTGGTGGCGCCGGATCATCCGCTGATGCTCACCCTGAGGATCATCCATGGCAACTAACCACCAATTCGAAGATTGGTGGCAAATAACAGCCAAACTAACACCTCTAGCCCCGGACTAGAGTACAGTTCCTCAGTTTGCCCTAGCTTCTGCGCTCTAGTAGTCTCACTCACTGATCGCCCTCACCCCATTAGAGAGCCACTCTGCCATTGGCTACTGTCCTCATGGCCACGCCCTCCCCAACACTCCTGGGACTAGCAATGGCTGTTGGGCGACCCTAAACACGCCCCCAGTTGACCCCGTAGCAACGAATTGCTTCCGGTTTTAGCGGGATTCATATTACGCGGATGGGATTCCCGCCTTTGCACAGCGTGCGGAGCAACTGAACTTGCAGGATTTTTCATCGACAGCCCCTGCTTCCATTTCCGAGTCTGCTCATAACGCTCAAACAGGTCGTGCTCGAGAGTCACGTGAAAAATACTATTCCATCAGCTGAATATGCTCTAAAACTGGACTTGGCATTGCTCCTAGCTTTAAGGAAGCAATGTGGCTTTCCCCAGTTTTTCAGGTACTTTGCCCAGTGAGCCCTTAATCTTTGTGTATCAGAATTAAGATATATCCATAATGTTACAGGGAACACAGTCCTTTCAGTTTAGGCTTCATATCCACCTTCTCCCATCTCAAGTCTAAAAAAGCAACAGCCACCACTCACACCACAACTAAGCAGACCTCTTGGTTTGTGCCTACAGAACGCACCTAGGTGAAACGCCCCTTCTCCTGGGTCCCCAGCTACCAAAATGTGCTCCTCAGGATGCCGAATGAAGAACCATAGCCAGTGTTCAAAATGCCACTTTTTCTGATTAAAAAAAATTTCTGAAAGTTCTTTTTTAAAAAAACCCAGGCTCCTTCAAATGTGCACTTACTGTGCTGTCCCTCACCCCCAATTTGGTCACTTGAATTTTGAATCCAAAAGCAGAAAGGCCCTTCTAGATCACCTTCCCTTTATTATAAATGAAGAAATACTTGCCTAGTGTCACACAAAGTTCTGGGCCTCAAAACTGGGTCTTTTAATGGACAATCCATTGCTCCTTTTTTTTCCTACATCACTCAGCCAGTGCTCAGGTCTGCATGTCCACTTATTGGGCTTCAAAAGCATCAAAAGTATCTATTTAGCATGGTTGTTCTTAGTCTGTTCTTTTGAGGAGGGTGTGGCCTTAGTAAAGAAATAACTGTTTGGGCCTACCTGGTATTAATTTTCTAGCTGTTAAAATAAATGCCAAACAATGTGTTGGCTTAACAACAGGAGTTTATTGGCTCAGGGTTTTAGAGGCTAGAAGGCTTGCTTCCTCTTGGGTGGGTTCTGGCTGGCTGGGAGTCTTTGGTGTTCCTTGTCTTTTCTGTCACATAATGCACATGGCGTTGTCTTCTCCTTTCTCTTCCAGTCTCCTTTGACTTCCTATTTCTTCCTGTGACTTTCTCCTTCTGTGTTCAATTTCTTTTATAAGGGCTTCAGCATTAATGGATCAAGGACAATCGTCATTCAGTTTGGGCACACCTTAACTAATAACTTCCTCAAAGGTCCTAGATACAAATGGATTCACACCCCCTGACCAGGGGTTGGGACCTGAACATGCCTTCTGTTGGAGCATGATTCAATCCCCAAAAAGACCTGATTCAGGCAACTGTTTTCAAGTGATTCCACACACCTGGTAGAGAGGGTGATCTGAGCGAGTGTAGGGTGCTGAACTCATAGGCCAAGTGGTCTCGTTGCAGTTCTATCACTGACACTGTATGTCCCTTCCCGTCTCTAATCTGAAATACTAGGTTTCATATGACTTCAGGTATAGGCCCCACATAAAGCATCTACACATTCACATTATTTAAAACACTGGGTCGCCAAACTAAACACATGTGTTAGAATCAGGATGCAATCTCTGATCTCATCTAGACCCTCATTTTCAAGTTATAAGCTATGGACTGTAGCATTTACCTTTCTCATCCCCGAGGCCTCTCCCCGTCTCCATCAGACTCTTAGAGGGAGTAGTGAGGCTGTTGCTTTGAATGTCTAGTGGCTCACCCATCCTCTAGGCCTCCCTCCTTAGCCTCACCTCCTGACTTTTATCCCCTATTTTCTACCCCATTTGCCTGTACCCTGTTCTCCAGATCCTTTACTTTCCTGGGAGAGTTGAAGTTCAGGGACTGTGTTTTCAGCAAGAGCTGGGTTTGACTCCCAGTTTCATCACTTATTAGCTTTATGATCTTGAGAGAGTCATTTCTGAGCATCAGTGAAGAAAATAATGCCTATTGATTCATGTATACACCATCTAATTCCAAATAGGATCTAAGGCAGCTTACAGAAACACACATAGAAAAAAAATACATATATGCGGAAAATGGGCAAAAGGAAAATAATGGCAGGAAAAATCAAATGTCACCAGGGAAGATATCCACATACAAAATTTTACATAGTATATGGCTCTGGGTTTTTTTTAAAAAAAGATAGCTCTACTGAATGAGGAATACTATCAGTTTCAACTCTGTATGCCTTAATAGCACCCAGACAACAAAAGAAATTAGTTGCTTAGGTAAAGCATAGCTTTTCCCTATTATGAAAATGACAAAATTTCTACCTCAGGTCCTGATAAAGACCTTGACAACATCCCTACAGGAAGAACAACTATTCCTTCTAAGGTCTTGATGACTGTTATGGCTTAGGGTCAGTATGGTCAGCAGGATGAATCCAACCAGATGCTTGGAAATGGGGCCCAAGGAAGTCTGTGTTGGCAGTCAGGATAGATTGAAGGTTAGTTATGGACCATTTCTCAACCTCTAGAAACTGATCTTCTTCTTTATTGTTTTAGGATCAATTGTTTTTTGTTTTTTTTTTTTTAAGTTTAGGAAACCTGTGCTTGTTATTATTAGTATCAACATTTTCATTTTTCCATTCATTTTTATAAATAGCAGTAAAATATAATAAAGTGTTCAAATAATTGCATAAACAAATACCCAAGACCTGATGCAGCTAAAAATAAACTCTTGACTGGCAGGCTATGCCACTGTTTGAGAGCTTAAAATGTATGTTCATTGGAAAATGCATAAATGTCACAATTCTATGTATAAAAAATGATCGATGACTAGAGTATATTAAGCAGATAATCAAAAAAGTATTGGCAAAGCCCCCTGAGGGATGGGAGAAACAATATAGATCTATTTAACCTTACCATCAGGGAATCCCCTGATACTATGTCAAATTTTGGGGGCACCCAAATCAACAGGCCATGCCCTTGATCTTGAGGCTTACTCTTGTGAAGCTTATGTAGGTAGCGGAGAAGCTTAGCCTACCTATAGATATGCCTAAGGGTTACTTCTGGAGGACCTCTTTTGTTCCTCAGATGCGGCCTTAGTCTCTCCAAGCCCAACTTTGCAAGTGAAATCGTTGCCTTCCCCCCTACATGGGACATGACATTTAGGGGTGAAAGTCTCATGATGTGGGAGACGATGCCCAAAGATGAATCCAGACCTGGCACCATGGGATCAACAATTCCATCCTGACCAAAAGGGGAAAAAGAAGTATAATTAATAAAGTATCAGTGACAGAGAGAGTTCAAACAGAGTCGAGAGGCTACCCTGTAGGTCATTCACATGCAAGCTTCAGTTAGACCTTGCTACCTATCATAACCTGCCAAACCCCAACCAGAACTATTCCAGACAATCCTAAAGAACACTTAGGGCGATATATAAGATTGCACAAGGGTTCCATGCACTAGAGTAACTTTCCAGAAACCTACAACCTCCAGATGGGTCCCTGGTCCAGATAAGTCCTGAAACCTAGCCCAGCCTCTCCAGAACATCAGATAGTTCCATCTCCTTACTCCATATTAGTGACAGACCCTTCCAATATCAAAAATTTAGAATGGCCATATTCCAAACACCCCTAAAGAGAGGGATGGAAAGATCAAAGGTGATGGTGGAGTTACACAGAGAAGATAGGATTTAACAAATGAATATGAATGCTGAATCATTAAATTGATATCTCTTTTAGTCTCCAGTATTTTAGAGTAGCTAGAAATAAAAACCTAAAATTGTGAAATTGTAACCCATGTCTAACTCTGAAATATGTTCTGCAACAAATTGTGGTTCTGTGCTTTGAAATTTGTAGCTTTTTTGTGTATATGTTATTTTTCACAAAAAAAGAAAGAAAAAAGGCAATTGTGATATATAAAAAAAGTATTTAAGGCCTCTAGCTTCCTATATTCTGGGACAACTAGAAGGAAAATTATGAGAGGATCGTATGGTAGCCCATGACAAACTCTGGAATTTGTTCTGTATAACTACTTGTTGAAGAGTGCTTTGAAAACTATTGCTTTTTTGTTTTTTTGCTTTGTATATATGTTATACTATACAATAAAAAAATTGAAAATAAAAAAATGATTGATGAATGACATTGCACAATGTAAAAAGTTTGAGTTGTGTTTAAGTTGAAACCATAAACAGCAACCAACTAAAGAAATTACAAGACAGTCATTAACAAGGGTATTTATTGTGCCTGAACACAAGGATAGTATCCTGATGACATGAGCTTTGAGTTGATTCTCCAGTAATAGGATGGACTTCATTGAACCAACCATATCCCTTCATTCAGAGCACATAAGTAGTTACAAGGTGGTTGATAAATTTTAGGCAAAAATCAGCAGCCAAGGGAGAATAGTAGGCCTTTATAGAAAATTACCACGCAATCATGATGTAGCACCATAGCCTTTATCAGTTAGCTGTGAGGAAAATTAAAGATAAGAATACAGCATAGTTGTGTAAGTTGTATCTCTTTTTTCTTTCATATAATGGAATACACGTAATTTCTTTTTAACCAAAATGGCTTTAGATAAATAATTCTTTAATATAAAAGAATTATAGCTCTGTTGATGTGAGGTGTAGAAATTCTTAATTATTAAGAATCATAGGCAGAAATATAGGTGGGAGGAAGAAAAGGTAGGGGAAATACAGGTTTAGATTGTACCTTATTCCACTCTTTTGAAGCCCAATTAGCATTTTCTGTAGGTTGAGTCAACCCAGCCTGACACATGTTGTGAAAAGAACCAAAGGACTAGAATTCATTTGAGGAAAAGGAGAAAGGAACATTTTAATATGTTACCAACCTAAGAATTGTAATGAAATTTCATTTATATGGAACTCAGCTAACAATATCATCTATATGGAACATAGCAAAGAGTCAGAGAAATGAAAGAGATGGAACAAGGCCTCTACAGAAACAAAAGAGATATTACGAAATCCATGCCCTGAAGATCAGACCTGTCACTCCTAAAGATTCATCTAAGCCCTTTCTCAGAAGCTATTAATTTCTACTTGAATTCAAGCTTTACAGACCTGGCAATCTGGTTTTCAAACCAATCGAAAATTAAAAGCAGGAAATTACAAGAGGGAGAAGATACTGCTACAAGCAGTCATGCATGTAGAAATGAGAAAGCTGGAAGTCTGTAAGCAGGGTAGAGATTTTTTTTTTAAAAAAAAGCATAAAAACTGAGGATCAATTGTTTTAATTAAATGTTTTTATTTTGAGATAATTATAGATTCATTTGCAGTTTAAGAAATAATAAGAAGAAATCCCAAGTACCCTTTACCCAGTTCCCCCCAACATCTTGAAAAATTATAGTACATACAATATCACAACCAGGATACTTACATTAATCCAATCACAAGGATACCTCTTGCTTTCCTTTTATGCCCACAACAATTTCCCTTCTACCCCGTCTCCTTCAGCTCTGTAACCACTAACCTGTTCTCCAGTTCTATAATTTTATCATTTCAAGAATGATATAAAAATGCAACCATACAGTATGCAACCTTTTGAGATTAGTGTTTTTTCACTAAACCTAATTTCCTTTGAAGACCATCCAAGTTGTTGCATGTAGTAATAGTTGTTCCAGCTTATGGCTGAGTAGTATTCCATTGTATGGATGAATCACACCTTCACCTGTTGAAGGATATCAGGGTTGTCCCAAGTTTTTGGCTATTACAGATAAACATACTATAAACATTCGTGTACAGGTGTTTTCATGAGTCTTCCTTTCTCTGGGATAAATGTTTCGGAATGCAATTGTTGGGTCATATTGTATATGTATGTTCAGTTTTATAAGAAGCTGCTAAACTATTTTCCAAAATGACTGGACCATTTTACATTTCCACCAGCAGTGTATGAGTGATCCCATTTCTCCATATCCTCACCGATGTTTGGTGTTGTCACTATTTTTTTTTTTATTTTAGCCATCTGACATGCATGTAGTGGTACCTCGTTGTGGTTTAAATTTGCATTTCCTTAATGGTGAATGATATTCAATGTCATTTCAAATGCTCACTTGCAATCCGGATATCCTCTTCAGTAAAATGTGTATATGTTTTGCTCATTATCTAATTGGGCTGTTTGTTTATTATTGTTCAGTTTTGAGAGTTTTAAAATAATATTCTATATACTAATTTTTTTTCAAAGTCCAAGAAAATTTAATGACCAAAAAACATAGACAATATAATCATCTTCATTGGTAAGCAGGGAAATGTAAATTAAAACATCAAAGGGATGACATTTCATATCTGTCATAACAGCAAAATTATAAGTCCAACAAACTTCATACCAGCAAGAAGGTGGAGAAATGGGAAGTCTTATACATCATTGCTGATTCAGTCCTTTTGGAGAACACTTTAGCACTATCAAGTGAAGTTGAAATACACATACTTTTGACCAAGTAATGCTTTTCCTAGGTATATCCCATAGAGATATTTTCCATGAGAGACAGAGAAACATGTACAAGGATGTTTCAGCACTGTTTGTAGTGCTGAGAAACTGGAAACTACCAAAATAACACCACCAACAGGGGACTAGATCAAACTGTGATGTATTAATGAATGACCTAGATCTATATAGGTTAATGTGGGTAAATTTAAAAAATATGATAAATTGAATGAGAAAAGTAAGCTGCATAAAGAAAAGTGCTGCAAAATCACATTTACATAGCATCTAAAAATACACAGAACAATTGTATAACTTGTTTAAGCACATTTGTAAGAAAAGCTTTTAAAAGCAGGATATTTACCAACCATGAAATAGTGGTTATCACTGGAAAGGGAGCATGAGGAATTAGATGGAAAAAAATAAAAAGAAAGCTTCATCTACATGTGTAATAAAAAAAAGTCTGAAACAAACATGGTTAAATCTTAACATGGGTTAAAGCTGGGAGGGGGTGTTGGTTATATTATTCTGTTCATTTTCCTGTGTATTGAACTATTTCATATTTTTAAAATACTAATATTTAGCAGAATTTCTATTTAGAGCATGAATCAAGATAAGGGGTTGAAAACCACTTTTCCATCAGGATAATCCAAACTCTGTTCAGGGCAGAAACCATCTAGCTTATGTCAATTCCATTTCCCATCATTGTAGGAAAAGTGAAAAAAAGCCTACTTGTTTTCATTTCTGTTTTTTGAAATGATTAACAAAGGAAAAATAATTTCCCATCATATTTCTATTGTTCCTTTAATGCTCATCATCTCTTATCATGGAAGATTGAGATGGACGGCTAGAATACTGCTTCAGAAATGTTTTCCTCCACTCTCGTTGAAGATTTAATGACACGTTTTCTCTCTCTTACATAATGTGTGCAATTAATGGTCCCAGAAACTGGTTTGTAGACACAAACTAGGAAAATGACTAAGATGGTCATTCACATTTTATAGCTTGATTTTCCCCTAAATTCTGGACAGGGAGCTGTCAGGATTAGAAGCATCTAGGCATGAATGCCTAACAACTGTCACAGGACTTAGGAGTGCTCAAATTCCCCAAATTCTGATCAATGAAATTTCTGCTGGTTAAATACGACATTAGAAGACACTCATGGTACTGCATCAGAAGTTCTCATCAGGAGAAAGCTGGAAAAAGACAGTAACAAATACCCCCAAACACAGAAGCATCCTACTCTTAGCCCACTTTGAGCACTTTATAAATCCTAAAATGGCAACCAAAATTAACACAGTAGTTGAAAAACTTCATCACGTCTTTGGCTATTACCAAAGGGTTTGACAAGATGTATTTGGAAAACAGTAGAGTAGTCATTTTCTTTCAAGCAAATAGACATGGTAGGTTAGATGAGAGGGATCATGCAGTGCTATCTAATGACTTCCAGTCTTCCATCATAATACAAATCGAAAGGATGAACATGGCATCTACACAAAATTAAGACTTAGAAAGGTTTTATCTCATTTTTTAAACTGCTGTGTTTGCATCCTCTCTGAGTAAGACTAAATAAGACGATGCCTGTAAATTACAAGGAACAGTATCTAGGACATGATAATGACCTGAAGATAATCACAACATATTACCATGAAGAATTAAGCAAATGGTAGCTAACATTGTTGTTATAAAAATTGCCGTTATGCTGGCCATAAAAGTGAAATCATAACGTATCTATCCTTTTGTGTCTGGCTAATTTCACTCAGTGTTAGGTATAGTCAGAGGCTTATAATACAGAATATAGGGGACTTAGAGATACATAGAAGCTAGAGATGGGTATACCATTAGCTAATGAGGTTGAACTCCATTGTAAGGAAATAGAGAGGAGTGAAGGTGGTTCTCTGCTGGGTCTGTAAGTAATATTACCATACTGAAGATGAACAAGATTAAAAGGGGTTGTGTAGACCTGTGTTATTCAGTTCCCACTGATTAACGGTAGAAATACGAAAAAAAAATTGCCTTGCCTCAGTTTGCGTCTCTCAACATGGGAATGTACACACGCCCCCACAGAGCTCATGTGTTTTGAGGATTAACATGATCTCCTCCCTTATTATACCGTAGTGTAGGGGAACTCTAAGTCACTTATTTCTATCACAAATCCTTCCCTCCCCAATTCTTTATGGTACCCCATAAGCACACAGATACATGAATTAATTTAAATGTGCATTGTGATAGATCATTTTCAATATATCCGCCAACAATTCCACCCATCCTGTATTTATATCCCATTTTAGCAATTCCACCCATCCTGTATTTATATCCCATTTTCACATTCAGAATGAGTCTATGTACATGCCCCTAAAATCTGGGGTGGCTTTGTAAATTGCTCTGACCAACAGAATATACTGGAAGCAACATTCTGAGACTTCCAAGCCTAGGCCTTAAAAAGATTGGTGGTTGGTAGCTTTTAGTTCCTTCATCTTAAAAGCCAGGCACCCAATCCTAAAGAACACCTAGAGCATTATACAAGATTACAAAGGCTCCATGCACTAGGGCAACTTTCCAGTAACCCACAACCTCCAGATGGGTCCCTGGCCCAGATAGATCCTGAAGGGCAGAGGGACCAGCTTCTCAAGAACATCAACTAGTTCCATCGTTCTATCCCATATTATCAACAGCCCCTTCCAATGTGAAAATATTAGAATGGCCATAGCCCAAATACCCCTAAAGAGTGGGAGAAAGAGCAAAGGTGATAGTGAAGTTATACAGAGAACGTAGGGTTTAACAAACGAGCATGATTGCTGAATCATTATATTGATGCCAAGAGGCTCAGGCCAGACCCATCTTGTGAGGCCTTGTGGAGAGAGATCTAGAGGATAATGAACCCTCCTAGACACTCAGCCCCAGGCAAGCTCCCAGCTCTACTCAGCTGTATGAGTAACTGCAGGTCACCAAGTGGATTAGAAAGATCACCCAACCAACCCACAACAGCATCATAAGAAATTATAAATCACTGTTAGGTTTAAACCACTAAATTTTGGGATACTTTGTTATTTAGCAATAGATAACTGACACATGAGTCTTGGTTCCATTACCTGCTGTAATAGATTTCAAGATTCTTGAAGGCATGAAGATAAGGAAGCTGCACCTGGTTTGACCTAATAGGTTGCATTATATACCCCAAGGAAAGACACTTTTTTTTTATCTTAATCTGCATTCCTGTGGGTGTGAATGTATTTGTAAACAGGACCTTATGAAGATGTTATTAAAGGTGTAGCCAACTAAATCAAGGTGAGTCTTAGTTCATTTTCTTGGAAGCCTTGTAAAGAGTAGAAACAGGAAGCCAGAAGTCAGAGAAGTCCACACAGGAGCCAGAAACAGGAAGTCAGTGGAAACTGGAAAAGCATACATTAAGGAGAAAGAGATTTCCATGTGACAGAAAGCAGAGGTGCAAGCCAAGGGACCCCAAGGATTGTAGTGAGCCAGCACCAGAATGTTACAAAATGGAGAAAACATGGCCTTGCTTATGCCTTGATTTCAGACTTTTAGCCTCAAAAATCATGAGACATTTATTTCATGGTGACTGCCCATGTAAAAACAAAAAGAAAAGAAAAAAATCCTGAGACAATAAATGCTTGTTGTTTAAGACAACCTGTCAAGTGGTATTTGTCATAGCAGCTTGGCAAACTAAAACAGTTTGAAAGTGATTGAACAGACAGTTTATAGAAGCTTCTTGTTAAATACTATTCCAGGGCTCCTCAAGCTTTCTGCCTGCCCAATTGCCACATAACGCTAAGCCAAGAATGCCTAATGATTTGAATTTATGAAAGCTGGCCTCACAAAGGCAAACCTGGTCCTTGAGGGTGCAGTGTTAGCTTACACCCTGCTCTATTAAATTTGCGGGTGTTTTAGATGTCCTTTTGCCGTGGTACTGGAAACCATTCTCAAAAGCTATTACAAGAGAAGGGTTCTTGTATGTTTTTGTCATTTTCATATAATTGTAGTGGTGGTAATTGCTCATGCTTTAATGTGTCAGACTTTAAGAAGTTTTGTACTAATAACGAACCATGCAACTTCTCACTACAGAGTGTAATAAAGTACTGATTTGTCTGCCTTTAACCTGAAGAGTTCTAAAGATCAAAATTGTAATTTTACCTTCCTGACTATCTATGCTTGCATGCTAGATGAAATGAGAGAGTACCTCCTATGGATATTAATTGTTATAGAGACAGACAGAATTCCCTAGGTCTCATGCATTGGGAATCTATGCATGCCTAATTAATACCATGTCAATACCCAAGGCACAGTTTTCCAAGTAATTATAAATAGCTAAAGAGTTCCTTTCCTACCTGTCTTCATGCTTTAATCATTAGAAAGGGATAGTTGAGTTTCAAATATCGCTGTTTTAAAATGGTGCAATGTGCTCAGTTATTGACAAGAGAGAAATGATGGAGCCAGCTTGATAAACATGAATCATTAATCACAGTAAATATGAAATACTACATTTTGAAAGGCAATAATTATAAGGAAATGGTCTTGGGAACTAGGATATTAGATAAGAATGAAGATTCTGGAGGCAACCTGGGCTTTATTACCAGCTGCACCATTACTGACCAGTTAGTTACTCAACATCTTTCTGCCTCAGGTTTCTCATTTATTCAATGGAGATAATAAAATAATAATACCTATGTACAGGCCTATTAACAGAGATTAAATGAGTTAATATATATGAATCACCAAAGTGGTCCCTGGCAGAGGGCAAGGCCTCTATACTGTTAGCTTTTGTTATTAGTACTTCTAAAGAATGTGAGGATTAAATGAAAGGATATGTCTTAACAGCTTTGTGCTCTAGTTTGCTAAAGTTGCCAAATTGTGATATACCAGAACTGGGCTGGCTTTTACAATGTGGATTTATTAATTTACAAGCTTACAGTTCTGAGGCCATGAAAATGTCCAAATCTAGACATCATCAAGATAATACCTTTCTACTTTTGGATCACGAGGCTGCTGGTGATCCGGGACTCTTCAGTCCCATGACAAAAGCATATGGCAATGTCTGTGTCTCTCCCTTTCCTTCCGGGTTTCATTACTTCCAGTTTCTGGCTTCAGTGGCTTCCTCTCTGTTTCGGTGGCTTTCTCTCTCAGCTTCTGTATCTTTTTTTTTTTTAATTAAAAAAAATTAACTAACACAACATTTAGAAATCGTTCCATTCTACATATGCAATCAGTAATTCTTAATATCATCACATAGATGTATGATCATCATTTCTTAGTACATTTGCATCGATTTAGAAAAAGAAATAGCAAGATAACAGATAAAGAAATAAAATGATAATATAGAGAAAAAATAAAAATAAAAAATACAAAAAATATATATAAAAAAACTATAGCTCAGATGCAGCTTCATTCAGTGTTTTAACATAATTACATTACAATTAGGTAGTATTGTGTTGTCCATTTTTGAGTTTTTGTATCCAGTCCTGTTGCACAGTCTGTATCCCTTCAGCTCCAATTACCCATTATCTTACCCTATTTCTAACTCCTGATGGTCTCTGTTACCAATGACATATTCCAAGTTTATTCTCTAATGTCGGTTCACATCAGTGGGACCATACAGTATTTGTCCTTTAGTTTTTGGCTAGTCTCACTCAGCATAATGTTCTCTAGGTCCATCCATGTTATTACATGCTTCATAAGTTTATTCTGTCTTAAAGCTGCATAATATTCCATCGTATGTATATACCACAGTTTGTTTACCCACTCATCTGTTGATGGACATTTTGGCTGTTTCCATCTCTTTGCAACTGTAAATAATGCTGCTATAAAACATTGGTGTGCAAATGTCCATTTGTGTCTTTGCCCTTAAGTCCTTTGAGTAGATACCTAGCAATGGTATTGCTGGGTCGTATGGCAATTCTATATACAACTTTTTGAGGAACCGCCAAACTGCCTTCCACAGTGGTTGCACCATTTGACATTCCCACCAACAGTGAATAAGTGTGCCTCTTTCACTGCATCCTCTCCAGCACTCGTCATTTTGTTTTGTTGATAATGGCCATTCTGGTGGGTGTGAGATGATATCTCATTGTGGTTTTGATTTGCATTTCTCTAATGGCCAGGAACATTGAGCATCTCTTCATGTGCCTTTTGGCCATTTGTATTTCCTCTTCTGAGAGGTGTCTGTTCAAGTCTTTTTCCCGTTTTGTAATTGGGTTGGCTGTCTTTTTGTTGTTGAGTTGAACAATCTCTTTATAAATTCTGAATACTAGACCTTCATCTGATATGTCGTTTCCAAATATTGTCTCCCATTGTGTAGGCTGTCTTTCTACTTTCTTGATGAAGTTCTTTGATGCACAAAAGTGTTTCATTTTGAGGGCTCCCATTTCTTTCTTTCTTTCTTCAGTGCTCTTGCTTTAGGTTTAAAGTCCATAAAACCGCCTCCAATTGTAAGATTCATAAGATATCTTCCTACATTTTCCTCTAACTGTTTTATGGTCTTAGACCTAATGTTTAGATCTTTGATCCATTTTGAGTTAACTTTTGTATAGGGTGTGAGATACAGGTCCTCTTTCATTCTTTTGCATATGGATATCCAGTTCTCTAGGCACCATTTATTGAAGAGACTGTTCTATCCCAGGTGAGTTGGTTTGACTGCCTTATCAAAGATCAAATGTCCATAGATGAGAGGGTCTATATCTGAGCACTCTATTCGATTCCATTGGTCGATATATCTATCTTTATGCCAATACCATGCTGTTTTGACCACTGTGGCTTCATATTATGCCTTAAAGTCAGGCAGCGCGAGACCTCCAGCTTCTTTTTTTCCCTCAAAATACTTTTAGCAATTCAGGGCACCCTGCCCTTCCAGATCAATTTGCTTATTGGTTTTTCTATTTCTGAAAAATAAGTCGTTGGGATTTTGATTGGTATTGCATTGAATCTGTAAATCAATTTAGGTAGAATTGACATCTTAACTATATTTAGTCTTCCAATCCATGAACACGGTATGCCCTTCCATCTATTTAGGTCTTCTGTGATTTCTTTTAACAGTTTTTTTTGTAGTTTTCTTTGTATAGGTCTTTTGTCTCTTTAGTTAAATTTATTCCTAAGTATTTTATTCTTTTAGTTGCAATTGTAAATGGAATTCGCTTCTTGATTTCCCCCTCAGCTTGTTCATTACTAGTGTATAGAAACACTACAGACTTTTGAATGTTGATCTTGTAACCTGCTACTTTGCTGTACTCATTTATTAGCTCTAGTAGTTTTGTTGTGGATTTTTCCAGGTTTCGATGTATAGTATCATATCATCTGCAAACAGTGATAGTTTTATTTCTTCCTTTCCAATTTTGATGCCTTGTATTTCTTTTTCTTGTCTAATTGCTCTGGCTAGAACCTCCAACACGATGTTGAATAATAGTGGTGATAATGGACATCCTTGTCTTGTTCCTGATCTTAGGGGGAAAGTTTTCAATTTTTCCCCATTGAGGATGATATTAGCTGTGGGTTCTTCATATATTCCCTCTATCATTTTAAGAAAGTTCCCTTGTATTCCTATCCTTTGAAGTGTTTTCAACAGGAAAGGATGTTGAATCTTGTCAAATGCCTTCTCTGCATCAATTGAGATGATCATGTGAGTTTTCTGCTTTGGTTTGTTGATATGGTGTATTACATTAATTGATTTTCTTATGTTGAATCATCCTTGCATACCTGGGATGAATCCTACTTGGTCATGATGTATAATTCTTTTAATGTGTTGCTGGATTCGATTTGCTAGAATTTTGTTGAGGATTTTTGCATCTATATTCATTAGAGAGATTGGTCTGTAGTTTTCTTTTTTTGTAATATCTTTGCCTGATTTTGGTATGAGGGTGATGTTGACTTCATAGAATGAATTAGGTAGCTTTCCCTCCACTTCAATTTTTTTGAAGAGTTTGAACAGAGTTGGTACTAATTCTTTCTGGAATGTTTGGTAGAATTCACATGTGAAGCTGTCTGGTCCTGGACTTTTCTTTTTGGGAAGCTTTTGAATGACTGATTCAATTTCTTTACTTGTGATTGGTTTGTTGAGGTCATCTATTTCTTCTTGAGTCAAAGTTGGTTGTTCATGCTTTTCTAGGAATTTGTCCATTTCATCTACATTGTTGTATTTATTAGCGTAAAGTTGTTCATAGTATCCTGTTATTACCTCCTTTATTTCTGTGAGGTCAGTGGTTATGTCTCCTCTTCCATTTCTGATCTTATTTATTTGCATCCTCTCTCTTCTTATTTTTGTCAATCTTGCTAAGGGCCCATCAATCTTGTTGATTTTCTCATAGAACCAACTTCTGGTCTTGTTGATTTTCTCTGTATATGCTAATACTATATACTATATACTAATACTATATACTAATTTTCTTAGATGTGTTGTTTGTAAATATTTTGTCTCAAATTGTGACTTGTCAATCTGAATAAATGGAAGGACGTTCCATGTTCATGGATTGGAAAGCTAAATATCATTAAGTTGTCAATTCTACCCAAATTGATTTACAGATTCAGTGCAATACCAATCAAAATACCAACAGCCTATTTTGTAGAATTGGAAAAGCCAAATATTAAATTTATTTGGAAAGTTAAGAGGTCCTGAATATCCAAAAACATCTTGAAGAAGAATAACAAAGTTGGAGGACTCGCACTTCCTGACTTTAAAAATGTATTACAAAACTGGTCAAAACAGAATGGCACTGGACAGAAACAGAGAGAATCCAGAAGTTGGAAGCAATGAAACCCAGAATAGAAGGGGGAGACCAGTAGATGCTGCCATATGCCTTGCCATGAGACAGAGGAGTCCTGGATCGCCAGCAGCCTGACTTCAGGAAGATGGCATCATCTTGAAGATGCCTAGATTTGAACATTTTCATGGCCTAAGAATTATAAGCTTGTAAGTTAATAAATTCCTATTGTAAAATCCAATCCATTTTATGATATCTGCATTTCAGCTGGTTTAGCTAACTAAAACAGCAGGATACAAGCTTAAGGAACAGATACGTCAGACCCTAAATTCCATTGATAACACATTAAAATATCAGAATGTCCAGGATTCAACAAAAGATTACAAAACATGCAAAGTAACAGGAAGCAATAGCTCAGGCAAAAGAGAAGACTAAAGCATTAGAAACCATCAGTGAAGAGGACCAGACCTGGGACATGCCAAAGACTTTTCAAAAATGGTCTTAAATACACTCAAAGAGATAAGTGAAAGCATAAACAAAGAACTAAAATAAATCAGGAAAATGACAGATGAACATAAAGAGAATATCAAAATAGAGATGGAGATTATGAAAAGGGACCAAACAGCTGAAAACCACAGTAACAGAAATTAAAAATTCTCTAGAGGGATTCAACAGCACATCAGAGTGTGCAGAAGAAAGAATCAGTGAACGTGAAAATAAAACAGTTGAAATCATTCAGTCTGGTCAGCAAAAAGAGAAAAAAAATAAAGAAAAATCTACAGAACCAAAGTAGCCAGTGAAACACTATCAAGTGTGCCAACAAATGTCTTGCAGGAGTCCCAGAAGGAGAAAAAAGAGAGAAAGGAGCAGAGAAAATATTCAAATAAATCATAGCTGAAAACCTCCCAAATTTAACAAAAGATATGAATATACACAACTAAGAAGCTCAACAAACTCCAAAGAGAATAAATCCAAGTAGTCCAATAATCAAATTTGTTGAATGCCAAAGATTACAAGAGGATTCTGAAAGCTACAAGATGGAAGCAAGGTAACCTGTAAGGGATCCTCAATCATAATAAATGCCAATTTCTCAGTGAAACCATGAAGGCAAGAAGGCAGTGGGATGACATATTTGAAGTGTTGAAAGCAAAAAATTGCCAACCAAGAATTCTATATTTGGCAAACTGTCTTTCAAAAATGAGGGAGGGGGTAGTTCAGTGGTAGAATTCTTGCCTGCCATGCTGGAAACTGGGTTTGATTCCCAGCCTGTGCACTTCCCCCCAAAACAAACAAACAAAAACCAACCAAACAAAAAAATTCAACAAATGGTGCCGCAATAATGGGATACTCACATGGAAAAAGAATGAAATGCAGCCTCCGCTATACAGCATAAAAAAAAAATGGAAGAATTAAGCATTCCCAAATAAACGAAAGCTGAGGGACTTCCATTATCACTAGACGGGCCCTACATGAAATGCTATAGAGAATTCTGCAGGTTGAAAGGAAAGGACACGAAAATTCACTGAAACAATATGAAAATATAAAGATTTGCACTAAAGGTAGCAACATAGGTAAATAAAAATACCAGTATTATTATAATTTTGGTTTATAATTTCATGATTTTCTCCTACAGATTCTAAAAGGCAAATGTACAAAATGTAATGATAAATCGTTGGTTTTAGACTACATAAAAGTGGGGGGATTGAGGGGTATGGGAACATAGTTTTTGTATGCTTTTGAAGTTAAGTTGGTATCAAGCTGTGTTAGATTCATTTGTCAACTTGGCCAGATGAAGGTACCTGGTTCTCTTGCTGTGGACATGAGCCAATGGTACGTGAAACTCATCTGTTGCTGATTACATCTGCAGTCAGTTAGGAGGCGCGCTTGCTGCAATGAAGGACGTTAGGCCTTTGGAGATACAGAAAGGAATCACCCCGGGGAAAGCTGTTGGAGCCCAGAGGCCTGGAGAGAAGGCCAGCAGAGATTACCCTGAGCCTTCCCACGTAAGAAAGAACCTCAGATGAAAGTTAGCTGCCTTTCCTCTGAAGAACTAACAAAGTAAATCCCCTTTTATTAAAAGCCAATCCGTCTCTGGTGTGTTGCATTCCGGCAGCTAGCAAACTAGAACACAAGCCAAACAAGATTGTTATAGATTTAGGATGTTAAATTTAGCCCCATGGTGACCACAAAATAAATAACAGAGAATATATAAACTCATAGAGGCAGAATAAAGGTTACCAGGGTTGGGATCAGGGAAAATGGGGAGTTAATGCATAATGGGTAGAGCATTTCTGTTTGGGGTGAAGAGAAAATTCTAGTAATGGATGGTGATAAGGTGCTACAACAGTGTGAATGTAATTAATGCCAGTGAATGGTGTGCTTGGGAGTATTTAGGATGGGAAGGCTCATGTAAATGTTTCCACAATTTAAAATAAAAAGAAGTGAGCAACTAAAGTGAGAATGACAATTAATTTAAATATGTCATCCTTGATGGGAACTAAGAATGGAGGAAAAAAGGCTCAAAAGAGCATTATTGGGACACAGGAAAAAGTTAGAAGACGGAACTAAAAGCTTTAAATCAATGTTAAAGTTCTTGAACTTGATAACTACTCTTAAAGGTTATATAAGTGAATATGCTTGTCTTTAGGAAATGTACATGGACATATTATGTGTTCAAGGAGCATGTAACTTTCTCTCAAATGTTCAGAAGATTTGATAGATAAATAGATGAAAGAAAGAAAGGAACAAAGGAAGGGAAAGAAAGAAAAAAATGGAAATCGTGGCAAAATGTTAAAATTGGTGGATCTGGGTAGCGTGGGTATATTGGAATTTTGTATATGGGACTTGTATTCTTTTTGCAACTGTTCTGCAAATTTGAAATTGTTTCAAAATAAAAATTTTAAAGAAAAAAAGAATGGCACTGGCATAAAGATAAACATATTGATCAATGGAATAGAGTTGAGAGTACCGAAATAGACCACACATCTATGGTCAACTGATTTTTTGGCAAGGCTGCCAAATGCACTCAAAAGGGTCTGAACAGTCTCTTCAACAGATGGTGCTGGGAGAACTGGATAACAATATCCAAAACAATGAAAGAGGACCCCGTCTCACACCTTATACAAACAGTAACTCAAAATGGGTCAAAGACATGGAAATAAGAACCAATACAATAAAACTCATAGAGGAAAATGCAGGGCAGCGTCTTCAAGATCTTGTGGTAAGCAGTGGTTTCTTAGACCTTACACCCAAAGCACAAGCAGTGAAAGAAAAAATAGATAAATGGGACCTCCTCAAAACTGAATACTTTTTTTTTTTTTTTTACATGGGCAGGCACCGGGAATCGAACCTGGGTCCTCGGGCAGGGCAGGCAGGTATTCTTACCTACTGAGCCACTGTGGCCCACCCAAAACTGAATACTTTTTTGCTTTGAAGGACTTTGTCAAGAAGATGAAAAGGCAGCCTACTCATTGGGAGAAAACATTTGGAAACAGCATATCTAATAAGTGTTTAATATCAAGAATATATAAAGAAGTCCTACAACTCAATAATAAAAAGACAAACAACCCAATTTAAAAATGGGCAAAAGTCTTGAACAACATCTCTCCAAAGAAAATATACAAATAGCTAATAAGCACATGAAAAGATGCTCAACATCACTAGCTATTAGGGAAATGCAAATCAAAACCACAATGAGATATCATTTCACCTTAGAATGGCCACTATTAAACAAACAAAAAACAAGTTTGGAAGAGGGTGTGGAGAAATAGGAACACGTTCATTCTGGTGGGAATGTAAAATGCATTAGGAAGACAGTGTGGCAGTTCCTCAACAAGCTAAGGATAGAATTGCCATATGATCCAGCCATCTTACCATTAGGTATATACCCAGAAGAACTGAAAGCAGGGATGCGAACAAACATTTGCACACTGATGTACATAGCAGCATTATTCACAATCACCAAAAGATGGAAGCGATCTAAGTGTCCATCAACCAAAGAATAGATAACAAAATGTGACATATACATATGGTGGAATACTATTCATTTGTAAGAAGGAATGAAGCTTTGATTCATGCGACAGCATGGATGAACCTGGAGGACATTATGTTGAGTGAAATCAACCAGACACAAAAGGACAAATATGGAACGATGTCACCAAAATGAACTAAATATAATGAACAAACTCACATTAGTATCTAGAATATTGGTTACCAGAAGACAGAATGAGAATAGAGAATGGGGAGCTGATGCTTAATTTGTGTAGAATTTTTAAATAAGATTGATTGTAAAGGGTTAGAAATGGATAGAGGTGATGATAGCACATTATCCTGTGTGTAAATAACAGTGCTGAATTGTGCATGTGATTGTGGCTGAAAGGGAAAGTTTAGGGTCCTGTATGTCACTAGAAGGAAAGCTAGAGGATAAAACAAGGAACTGTATAACAGTGAACTCTGTTGTGAATGATGTAGTTAATAGTACAAATACAAGAATGTTCTTCCATGAATCAGAACAAATGTATGTCACAACTATAAGGTGTTAATAATAGGGTAATATGTGGGAAAAAATACAACTAAGGAAGACAATGGACTATAGTTAGCAGTACTATTACAGTAATATTGTAGTGTTCTTCCATCAGTTGCAACAAAGGTTCCACACCGAAGCTAAGTGTCAATAATAGGGAGGTAAATGGGCCATGGGGTTTTTCTTTTTGGAGCTGTGAAAATGTTCAAAAATTGATTGCCGAAATGTAAGTACAGCTCCGTGATTATACCGAGAGCCATTGATCATACACTGAATGGATTATATGGTGTGCAAATAAAATTGTGCTGAAAAACAAAGATGCCGCTAGAAACCACTAACAGCCAGGCTTCCTGAGATAGAATGGGAAATGTCAGGGCCCTTTCCCAAGGCGGGGTCCCATGAGGAAATAAAAATATCCCAAGTCTGGATTAAGAAGGCACTTGCTTTCCTGTCAGCGCGGTGGCTCAAGAGTGTGGCTATTGAGGGCAAATCCACCCCTTGTACCCAGTAGCCTTCCTGAATGCTGATACCCCAGGCATGTTTCATCCTTAAAGTGCTGAAGTACTATCTTAGGGCAAAAACATGATCCCCGACAGGGCAACAGGGTGAGCAGGAGCCTGTGAGCCACCCATCACGACCCCGGGGCTCAGAAGCACCACCAAGGTGTTGCCCTGGGTTCGGAGCAGCACGCAACCTGCGAGATCCCACTCATTCCTCTGTTTGCTTGGTTTTGCATAAAAAACCCTTTGGGCATATTTGTGTAGATCTATATCTGGGTCCTTTATACTGTTTCAATGATCTGTTTGTCCATCCTGCCAGCAAAACTATGCAGTCTTGATTACCGTAGCTTGATTATAGTCGTGATTACTTTAGTCTGAAATCTGGTAGACACTTCCACTTTCTTCATCTTTTTCAAAATTATTTTAGCTGTTCTAGTTCTTTGTATTTTCATAAAAATTTTAAAGTCCTTTGGCCTTTCCATAAATTTTAGAGTGACCTTGTCTATATCTACAAAGTCTTCCTGAAATTTTTGATAGGAATTACGTTAAAGCTGTATATCAGTTTGGGGAGAGTTGATTTGTACTATGTGAATCTTCCAATCTATGGCACAAGGGCATGTCTCTGGTTTATTTGGATCATCATTAATATTTTTTTATCAGCATTTTATAGTTTTGAGTATACAAGACCTACCCATAGTTTCTTAGATTTATAACTAAGTGTTTCTTTCATGTCATTTGCAAACAGGGACACGTTTATTTCATCCTTCCCTATCTGTATGCTTTTCTTTCTTTCTTTCTTTCTTTTTTTTGCCTTACTCTTTTTCCCGTATTGCATTGGCTAGAAATTGCAGCACTATGTTGAATAGGAAAGTGGAGAGAGCAGATATCCTTGCCTTGTTCCTGATATTAGAGGGAAAGCAATTTGTTTTTCACTATTAAGTATGATTTAGCTTTAGATTTTTTGTAGGTGGTCTTTATCAAATTGAAGAAGCTCCCATCCCTTTTTTTTCTGAAAGTTTTTAACATAAATAAGTGTTGAATCTCTGTCAAATGCTTTTTCTGTATTGGTTGATTGTTAGATTTCATTGATTTTTCATTTTCCAATTCTTTTTTATTTGTATACAACTTGCTAATATACATTAGAATTGTCTTTTTAAAAAATATTTTTATTGACACATCTTCACACACATACAGTCCATACATGATATAAAATCAATGGCTCACAATATCACCACATAATTGTGTATTCATAGCCATGATCATTTTTAGAACATTGGCATCACTCCAGAAAACTAAATAAAAAGAAAAACTCATACATCCCATGCCCCTTAACCCTCCCTCTCATTAACCACTAGTATTTCCATCTACCCAATTTATTTTACCTCTTATCCCTGCCTATTATTTATTTTTTATCCGTATTTTTTTACTCATCTGTCCATACCCTGTATAAAAGGAGCATCAGACACAAGATTTGCACAATCCCACAGTCACATTGTAAAAGTTATATCTTTATACAATTGTCTTCAAGAATCAACGCTACTGGAACACAGCTCAACGGTTTCAGGTACTTCCCTCCAGCCACTCTAATACACCACAAACTAAAAAGGGATATCTACATAATACATAAGAATGACCTCCAGGGTAACCTCTCGACTCTGTTTGAAATCTCTCAGCCACTGACACTATTTTGTCTCATTTCTCTCTTCTCTTGGTCAAGAAGGCTTTCTCAATCCCATGATACCAGGTCCTGGCCCATCTCAGAAATTCTGTCTTACATTGCCAGGGAGATTTACACCCGTGGATGTTATGTCCCATGTAGGGGGAAGGGCAGTGAGCTCACCTGCAGACTTGGCTTAGGTAAAGAGGCCACATCTGAGCAACAAAAGAGATTCTCCGGGCATGACTCTTTGGCATAATTTTGAGTAGGCTTAGCCTATTTTTTACAAGACTAAGTTTCAGAAATTCTCCAAATGTGAAGGTTGAGTATTTCCTACTTTCTCCCCAGTTCCCCAAGGGGAATTTGGAAACACTTTATTCATTGCCCAAATTACTCTGGGATACATCAGGGCATCACACTAATCTTAGCAAACCAACAAAATCTTGTGCCTTATTCGAGATTCTATGTACTTGTGGTGTTCAAGTAAACTGACCATACAAAGTCAAATTAGATAATGCACTACCCAAAATATAAATTTTGCACCAAATAAACACCTCTCCTCTTGGTCACACAGAAGTTGAAGTTTTAAAATATTTTCATGGAATTATATTGCGATATATTCACACACCATATAATCCATCCGAAGTATACAATCCATGGCTCGCAGTATCACATAGCTGTACATTCATCACCACAATCAATTTTAGAACATATTCATTACTCCAAAAAAAGAAATAAAAGTTTAAAAAACACCCAAAACATCTCATACCCCATTATAACCCCCTATTATTATTTGTTTTTATTTTATTACTCATCTACTCATGCACTGAATAATAGGAGTGTCCATCACAGGATTTTTATAATCACCAATCACACGATGTGCCAGTTTGAAAATTATTGTATACCCCAGAAAAGCTATGTTTTAATCCTTATCCAATCTTGTGGGGCCAGACCTACTGTGTAGGGTTTAAAGTTTGATTGGATTACTACTATGTAGATGTGACACGCTCAATTGTGTGTGTGACCATTTGATTATATGGAGATGTGACTCCACCCATTTTGGGTGGGTCTTGATTAGTTTACTGGAGTCCTTTAAAAGGGGAAATATTTTGGAGAAATCTTGGATGCAGATGCTTGGAGAACAGTTGTTTCAGAGCTGGCAGAGACACGGATGTTTGGGAATGCTTGGAATGCGAACTGAGAGCGTGTAGATGCCTGGACATGGGCAGAGTCCAGTAGAAATCACCATGTGCCTTCCTATGAGATGCTTAGCATATCAGAACCCAGAGTTGTGTCCCAGAGGAGCTAAGTGAATACCCACAGATGCTTGGAAAAGGAGCCACTGACATCAGAAGCTGGAAACAATGGAACTGGGAATGGGGACCAGCAGATGTCAGTCACATGCCTTCCCAGCTGATAGATGTGTTCCTGATGGCATCAGCCTTTCATGAGTGAAGGTAACCTATTTTTGATGCTTTAGTTTGGACATGTTCATGGCCTTGGAACTGTAAAGTAGTAAGTTATTAAATTCCATTTTTGAAAGCTGTTCCATTTCTGGTATATTGCATTCCTGCATGTTTAGCAAACTTATACACATGAGAAAAGCTATATATTTATACAATCATTATCAAACATAAAGGCTACTGGATTACAGTCCAACACGTTCATGTATTTCCTTCTAGCTATTCTAATACTCTAGGATCTAAAAAGAAATATCTATATAATGTGTCAGCAGTCCTAATCATTGTTAAATCTTAATTTCTTAGTTACTCCTCCTTTCTCTCATTTGATCATTTTATCACTCTTGGGATATCTGAGAAATGACCATTTTAACTTCTTTATACTGTAAAGGGATGTTGACCCTATGGGGTAGGAGAATGAAACTGGTTGATGTTCTTAGAGAGACTGGTAACTCTGAGTTTCAGGGCTTACCTGCATAGGAACAATCTGGAGGCCTTGAGTTTTTGAAAAAATAAACTAAGAAAAACTTTTATAGAGTCTTAGATGGAGACTATGGTATTATTTAGGGTTTTCAGGAATACTGTTGGTTGGGGCTTGACATACTGTTGAAATTTACCGTATCTGGCTGGGGCTTGCATAAGAGTAACCTCCAGAATAACCTCTCAACTTTATTTGAAATCTTTTAGCCACTGAAACTTTATTTTGTTTAACTTCTCTTCCCCCTTTCAGTCAAGAAGTCATTCTCAATTCCATGATGCCAGGACCAGGCTTATCCCTGGAAGTCCTGTCCCATGTTGCCATGGAGACTTACACTTCTTGGAGTCATGTCTTATGTAGGGGTTGGGAGGAGGATAGTGAGTTTATTTGCAAAGTTGGCTTAAAGAGAGAAGCCACATCTAAGTAACAAAAGAAGTTCTCTGGGAGTGACTCGGGTATAATTATAAGTAGAGTAAGGTACTAGTCAAGGTTCTCTAAGAAAACAAAACCAATGAGATATATGTAAATATGAGATTTCCTAAAAGTATATCATGCAACTGTGGGGATATGGTTAGGTCAATGTTTGCTTGATGAGACAACTTGGCACCATCACCTAGCCAGGTTGACACATGACCCAGTGATCACAGTCCACCCCTTGTCAATTTGGCAGCTATACAGATCACCTTAAACCATACTTAGTCTCTAAATAAAACACAATAACAGATATATTTTTCCCTAAAAATGCTCAACTGTCCTGCGTACAACCAAAAATGTGCTAAATTTCTCCAGATTAAGGTGAAAGTCCTTGGGTAACACTCACTTTTAAACTAGAAATCATTTAACTTAAATACTGTGACATGAACAATACAACTTATGTCATATGATAAGGGGATAAGATAGAGAAGAAAACAAAGACAATTGCTTTATGTACAAGCACAAACATACCCATTACAAGGTAAAGAAGTAATATTCATATCTTCACAGTCCCTGATTTTGAAACTGGTCACGTGTTTGTCATTCATATTTATCTCCACCTTCTTCCACTACCCATTCCATGTTCCCTTTACCCTCAGCAAAAACTTCCGCTGGACATGGTTCATTGCCTGGTGGAGTGATCCAGACCTTCATTCCTGAAGTTTCTGGGCCATTGGTAGTCCTGCCTGGATTGGGTTGATGTAATTTTCCATTGACTTTAATCACATGGCATGGTAGTACTAAGAGACACCCTAGGGGATCTTCTTTACTCCAGGAAAACTCTTCTTTACCTCCATTGTGTAGTTGCAGTCCTATTTCCCCTTGATAGTCAAACTCAATTACCCTAGTCAGTACCAAAATCCCCTACCTTGTTTATTGATTCAGTGGCATGAGAAGTTCAAAGTGGCCAGGTGATAGTCTTAACTTCCAGTTCAATGGAATCATTGTTGTGTCTCCTGGTGGGAACACACCTCCTCTTGCAACTAAGAACTGTAGACCATCGGAGCTTAAGGTTGCAGTGACAGGAAACAAAAATCTTTCTAGTGGATCACTAGGGGTGATAGTGAGTGGTGCCAATTCCATTTCCATCCCTTGATTTCTATACCTGTGAATCTTGGCTATGGAAGAAACAGCACCATAAAGTGGATGCTGATGCAGAGCATACATGGTCTCCTGGAGAACATTGATCCATCCCTGTAAGGTATTACCGCCTATTTGACTCCATAACTCAGTCTTCAAAAGGCCATTCCACTATTCTATCAACGTAGCTGCCTCTGGATGATGGGGAATGTGGTAAGATGAGGGAATTCCATGAGCATACACCCATTCTTGCTCTTCATTTGCTGTGAGGTGCATTCCTTGATTAGAAGCAATGCTGTGTGGAATACCATGATGGTGGATAAGGCATTCTGTAAGTCCACAAATAGTATATTTTTGGAAGCATTGTGTGCAGGGAAAACAAACCCATACCTTAACTATGTGTCTATTCTAGTTAGAACAAATCACTGTCCCTTCCATGATGAAAGTGGTCCAATGTAATCAACATGCCACCAGGTAGCAGGCTGATTGATCATCTTGGGTAGTGGTGCCATATTGGGGACTGAATGTGGGTCTCTGCTGCTGGCAGACTGGGCACTCAACAGTGGCTGTGGCCAGGTGGACCTTAGTGAGTGGAAGTCTATGTTGCTGAGCCCATGCATAGCCTCCATCCTAAACATCATAGCCATTTTGTTCATTGCCAGTGGGCAATTACAGGAACGGTTAGGGAAAGAGGCTGACTGGCATCCACCAGAACAAGTCATCTTATCCACTTGACTATTAAAACCTTCTTCTGCTGAAGTCATGCTCTAGTGAGCATTCACATGGGACCCAAATTTCATGTTTTTTTCCCCATTCAGTAAGGTCTATTCACATACCTCTTCCTCAGACCTCTTTGTCACTGATGTTACAATCATGCTCCTTCCAAATTCCTGACCATCCAGCTAAACCATTAGCAACAGCCAACAAGTTAGTATACAAATGCACTTCTGGCCAGTTCTCCTTCCAAGCAAAATGAACAACTGGGTGCACTGCTCCTAGTTCCACCCACTGGGAGGATTTCCCCTCACCACTGTCCTTCAGGGACATCCCAGAAAGGGTCTTAGTGCTGGAGCTGTCCACTTTTGGATTGTACCTGCTTATCATCAGAACCAGGCCTGAGTTTTCTTTTCCTCAGTCAACTGATTGTATGGAACTCCCCAAGAAGCCATAGCTCTGGGCTGGGAAAGAGAAGGTAATGTGGCAGAAGTGGGGGCCATGGGTATTTGTACCACTTCCACATGTTACTTGCTTGTGCCTCAGGACCCACCTGAGACCTATCTTATACATATCATTTCCATTTTATGATGGAGTGCTGCTGTGCATAACCATATTTATGGCTTGGTAGGTCAGACAACACCCAGCTCATGATAGGCAATTCAGGTGTCATGGTAAGTTGGTAGCTCATTGTAAAGCACTCGGTGTCTACTAAGGCCTAGTAGCAAGCCAAAAGCTTTTTCTCAAAGGGAGAGGAATTATCTGCAGAGGGTGGTAAGGCTTTACTCCAAAATCTTAAGGGCCTGCATTGTGATTCTCCTATAGGGTCTTGCCAAAGGCTCCAGACAACATCTCTATTTGTCACTAACACTTCCAGCACCATTGGATCTACTGGATTATATGGCCCAAGTGGCAGAGCAGCTTGCACAGCAGCCTGACCTGCTAGCAGCTTTTTTTGTCATATGGTATATGGACTGGAGTAGCACGTCCAAATGAGAAATATGTTGTTTCCAAAATCCAAAGAGGCCAACTAGGCATTGTGCCTCTTTGTTTTTTGGTCATAGAAGGAGCCAGATGCAACAGTTTATCCTTCACCTCAGAAGGAACATCTCAACATGCACCATAGCACTGGGTACCTAGAAACTTCACTGAGGTGGAAGGCCCCTGTATTTTTTGTTGGATTTATCTCCCATCATCTGACATGAAAATGCCTTACCAATAAATCCAGAGTAGTTGCTACTTCTCGCTCACTCGGTTCAGTCAACATGATATCATCAATATAATGGACCAGTGTGATGTCTTCTGAGAGGGGGATACAGTCAAGGTACCTGCAGACAAGAGTATAACATAGTGCTGGAAAGTTGATACACTCCTGAGGTAGGAGAGTGATGGTATACTGCTAGGTTTGCCAGCTGAAAGAAAACTGGTTTTGGTCTTGTGTTGAGGAAATAAGGCCAGAAATGAAAGGACATGTATTGTATGTTCTCATTAATGTAAATTAACTACAGTGAGCAAACTCAGAGAATTGAATTCGAGAGCAAAGGTTATCAGGGGATAGAAAGTGGGCAGAGATTGGGTACTTGATGATTAAGGATACAGAAGATTCATAAAAACTTATTGTAAAGGTTCCTATATTGTAAGCTCTTACACAAGTCACATCTATTCCCGAGTTTTAACTTTTTTTTTCTAAATTCTGAGATGCTGTGCTCTTTGTGCATAACTTGGTAGTTCCCTGTAACATTGGGCATTTGTGTGACACCTGAGACTCAGAGTTAGCTCTGAAAGTCATCAACGCTACATACAGCAACCATTAAAGAAGCTGAGAAAGAGATCAGACTTGAGTTAGAGATATGAATGAAATGGACCTTAAGATAAATCAGAATACAGGGTAAAAGATGATATTGTCTGTATTTTAAAGCTTCAATTTCTGTGTGAGACCAAAGGAAGAGATATTTATTTGGTCAAAAATTTAAATTTTCTGTAGTGAACCATCTAATTTAACCTGTCTTGTTAGTTTATTCAAGCAACATGATTACACAGAACCTAGAATAGAGAATGAGATTTTTAAATTCTGTACAGGTTAATGCAATACCCCAATACATTCCAGAGTATTTGGGGTAGAAAATAAAAAAGTATTTGCAAAGTCATATTGAGGGACTGTGGAAAAATGTGGAACTAATAAATTCCCCCAATTTGGGAATTCCTGATATTCTCTCCAGCATTAGGGCCTCCCAATTTAATAAGCCAATCCCACAATCTTGAGAGAATCCATTGGTTGGATGTAATCCAATCAGTTTAAGATTTTTAAGGGAGAGGTGACAACTTCAGCAGTCAGAGAGAGAGCTGTCATCTTTACTTCAGCCAGCCAACCTTTCCTGGGAATTCATCAAAAGCCTTCATTATTGTTGTCAGTTCATGGCCTGCCCTATGGAATTTGGACTTGCACATCACTGCAGTTGTGTGAGATACTTTTATAAAATCTCATATCATAGATATCTCCTGTTGGTTTTGTTTACTTAGAGGACCCTGACTAATACATTAAGTCTACTTATAATTATGCCAAAGTGTCACTCCTCTTAGTAAACTTACTACCCTCTTACCTACATGGGACATGACTCCTGGAGGTGTAAGTCTCCATGACAATGTGGGGCAGGATTCCCAGGGATGAGCCTGACCGTGGCATCATGGAATTGAGAATGACTTCTTGACCAAAAGAGGGAAGGGAAATTAAACAGAATAAAGTTTCAGTAGCTAAGAGATTTCAAAGAGAGTTGAGAGGTCATTCTGAAGGTTATTCTTCTGCAAGTTTCAGCCAGATACAGCAAATTTCCACAGTATGCCAAGCCCCAACCAACGGTATTCACAAAAACCCTAAAGAAAACCCTGGGCTCCATCTAAGTCTCTGTAAAAGGTTTTCTTAGTTTGTTTCCCCAGAAGTTTCAGGCCTCCAGACTGTTCCTATGCCAGATAAGCCCTGAAACCCAGAGGTACCAGTCTCTCCAAGAACATCAATGAGTTTCATTCCTTTCCCCATAAAGTCAGCACCCCTTTCCAGTACAAAGAAGTTAAAATGGTCATTTCCCAGATATCCCTGAAGATTGAGAGAATGGTCAAATGAGATGGACGAGAAATAACTGAGAAATTAAGATTTAACTGATTATTATGATTGCTAACTGATTATAAATGTATTTCTTTTTAGATTTTAGTGTATTAGAATAGCTAGAAGGAAATACCTGAACTTGTTGAACTTTGATCCAGTAGCCTTGATGTTTGATAATGATCGTATAACTATATAGCTTTTATGGTGTGACTGTGTGACTGTAAAAGCCTTGTGCCAGACACTCCCTTTATCCAGTGTACAAGTAGATGAGTAATAAAACAAAGAAAATATAATAATAGGGGGATATAAAGGGTAGGAGGTGTTTGGGGTCTTTTTAAATTTTAATTTTTTTTGGAGTAATGAAAATATTCTAAAATTGATTGTAGTGATGAATGCACAACTATATGATGATACTGTGAGCCACGGATTGTATACATTGGATGGATTATATGGTGTGAATATATCTCAATAAAACTGCATTTAAAAGCACCCTTCATTTGATATGTAGTATATATAAAGAAATCATACAATTCAACAATAAAAGAACAAACAACCCAGTCGTAAAATGGGCTAAAGATATGACTAGGCATTTTTTTCTGAAAAGCACATACAAATGGCTAAACACACATGAAGAGAAGTTCATCTTTATTAGCTAGAAGGGAAATGCAAATCAAAACAACAGACTGAGTAGACTGGTGAGCAATGGTGTATACATATGATAAAATACCGTGTTGCTACCAAAAGGAACACAGCTGTGAGGCATGCAACATTGTGAATGAACCTGTTGGACATTTGGTAACCCAAAATAAGCCAGAAACAAAAGAGTGATATTATTGTATTGTGTCATTTAGAAAATATTTACAAGAAAACAGAGGCCTAGATTGTAAGCTCTTAGAGCAGTCACATTTAGTCCGGAGTAGTCATTATTATTTCTGGATTTTGAGAGGCTGTTTTAGATACATATAACCTGGTATTTTGGGCTTCATTCTTATCTCTAAATACCAGGTTACACATATCTAAAATATAAGATAAGAAACATAAAACATAACATAAGAATGAAGCCCATCAGGTTGGGATTAAGGTAATTCAGAATACAAGGGTAAGGAAGAAACTGTCTATATTTTAGAACCTCACCTACTCTTTGAGACCAAAGGAATAAAGGTTTATTTTGTGCAGAACCTAAATTTTCTGTAGCACATAATCTAACTCATCCTTTCTGGATAGAGCATTTAAACAATCCAAACACAAGGAGCACAGAATAAGAATAAGGGCTTTTAATCCTATGTAGCTTAATGTAATGCCTGGATACATCCCAGAGTATATTAAGCAGATCATCAAAAAGTAATGGGAAAGTCCTTTGAGGGATGGGTGAAAAATATGGAACTTTTAAACTTTATCACTGGGGAAACCCCTGAAACTGTGTCAAACATTAGGGACACCTAAATCAATAGGCCAAGCCCTTGATCTTGGGGCTAGCTCTTGTGAAGCTTATGCATGTAGTGGAGAAGCTTAGCCTAAAAGTTACTTATGGAAGACCTCTTTTGTTGCTCACATGTGGCTTCTGTCTCTCTAATCCCAACTCTGCAAGTGAAATCATTGCCCTGTCCTTTATGTGGGACATGACATCCAGGGTTGAAAGTCTCCCTGGCAGCATGGGAGATGACTCTGAGGGATGAGTCTGGTCCTGGCACTATGGGAGCAACAATGCCATTCTAACAAAAAGGTGTAAAAGAAGTGTAACAAATAAGGTATCAGTGGCTGAGAGAGTTCAAATAGAGGCAAGAGGCTACTCTGGGGGTCAGTCTTACACAAGCTACAGTTAGATATTGCTACCTACCATAACTTGCCAAACCCCAACCAAAATCATTCCTGCCAATCCTAAAGAACATCTAGGGTGTTATATAAGATTCTACAAGGGTTCCATGCACGAGGGTAACATTCCAGAAACCTACAACTTCCAGATGGGTCCCTGGACCAGATAAGTCCTGAAATGGAGAGGGACCATCTTCTCCAGAACATCAAGTAGTTCCATCCCCCTATCTTATATCATTGACAGCCCCTTCCAACATGAAAAAGTTTGAATGGCTATAGGCCAAACACCCCTAAAGGGTGAGAGACAGATCAAAATTGGTGGTGGAATTATACAGAGAAAGTAGGGTGTGACAAATGAGTATGATTGCTGAATCATTATATTGATATTTCTTTTCATCTTCAGCATCTTAGAGCAGCTAGAAGTAAAAACCTAAAATTGTGGAATTGTAACCCATACCAAACTCTGAAATCTGTTCTACAACTAATTGTCATGATGTGCTTTAAAATGTATTGCTTTTTTTGTATACATGTTATTTTTCATAAAAAGAAAAAAACTACAATGAGATATCATCTCACACCTATAAAAATGGCTGATACTAAATAAACAGGAAACTGTAAATGTTGGAGAGGATGTGGAGAAATTGGAACACTTATTCACTGCCGGTGGGAATGTGTAATGGTATGGCTGCTGTGGAAGACACATTAGTGTTTTCTCAGAAAACTTAATATTGAGTTGCCCTATGATGAGGCAATACCACTACTCAGTATATACCCAGAAGAGGTGAACGCAATGACATGAACAGATATTTGCACACTGAAGTTCATGGCAGAATTATTCATAATTGCCAAAAGAAACAATCCATGGGCCCATAAACAGATGAATGGCTAAACAAAATATGGTATATACATATTATGTAGCTATAAGATGAAATGAGGCCCTGAAGCATATGACAACATGGATAATCCTTGAAGGCATAATGCTGAGTGAGATAATCTAGACACAAAAGGAAAGACACTGTATAATTTTGCTAATATGACCCTAGAAAAGGTAAATTCACAGTCTTAATATGGTGTAATATAGGGGACCTAGGGATACACAGAAACTAGAGATAGGTGAACAGTTAGTAATGAGGTTGAACTTAAACACATGGGAATGGATAGAAGTGATGATAGCTCATTAGTGAGTTTATAAGCGATATTGTGATATTGAAGGTGAATATGATTGAGAGGGGTTGTATAAAGCCTTGTATTTTACCGATTAACACTAATAGAAAGAAATTTTTGCATGAACCACTGCAAAGGTATGAATATTGTACAGTCAATAATAGAGGGTGTAGGGGGGAAAAACTACTACTGCATGCTATGGCCTATTTCTAACAAGAAGACATCACCAGTACCACAGTAATACTAGGGGTAGATAATTGAGTGGGAGGGACAAGAATCAAGGGGAATTTTGGATTTTATCTTTGGCGAGGATGTGTTTATCTGTTATTTTTCTCTTTGGAGCAATGAAAATTATTTAAAATTTGGAGTGATGATGATTGTACAACTAAGTGAGGTTTCTGTGAGACATGGATTGTTTATTTTGGATATTATCCATGATGCCCAATGTGGATGAAAGTGGCTGAAGGGTACAATGACTGAGAAGCAGAAAGGCCAATTGTGATGTATACATATGATGGAATATTGTACGTCTACAGAAAGGAACAAAGTTGTGAAGCAGGCAATGAGATGAATGAACTTTGGGGACATTATGTTTTGCAAAATGAGCCAGAAACAAAAGGACAAATAGTGTATGGTCTCTTAAAGAGAATACTAATAAGAAAATTGGGGCCTAGATTATAAGCTCTTATAGTAGTCACATTTATTCCTGAGCTTTTAAGTGTTATATCTAAACTTTGAGATGCTATGATATCTGTGTATAACCTG
Source organism: Tamandua tetradactyla (assembly GCF_023851605.1). Taxonomy (NCBI): domain Eukaryota; kingdom Metazoa; phylum Chordata; class Mammalia; order Pilosa; family Myrmecophagidae; genus Tamandua; species Tamandua tetradactyla. Next base: position 102,010,277 of record NC_135353.1, read on the forward strand.
GTATTTCCCTGGAAGTTTGGGTACCTGTGTGACACCTAAGGCTCAGAGTGGGATTTCTGCAGCCCTGAAGGTCAGCATTGCTACATACAACAACTGCTAAAGAAACTGAAAAAGAGATCAGGCTTCAATTAGAGATAAGAATGAAGCTGATCTGGTTAGGACTAAGGTTAATCAGAATACAGGGTAAAAGATGATAGTGACTGTATTTTAGAACTTCACCTACCATATGAGACCAAAGAAGAGAGCTTTATTTTGTCCAAAACCTAAATTTTCGGTAACACCCTATCTACCTGAACCTGTTCAGATAGCTCATTTAAACACCTGAAACACATGGAGCACCGAATGAGAATGAGGGATTGTAATTCCATATAGCTTAATGTAATACCTGGATACATCCCAGAGTATGTTGGACAGGTAATAAAAAGCATAGACAATGTCCCTTGACATACTGTAGACAAAATAAAGAACTATTAAATTTTCCCACCTGGGAAATCCCTGATACTCTCTCAACCATTAGGAACTCCAAAGTTAATAGTCCAAGCCCCTGATCTTGAGGTTTACTCTTTAGACATTTATTTTTGTAGCTGAGCAGCTAAGCCCACCTATAAGTATGCCTAAGATTTACTTCCAGAAAACCTATTTTGATGCTCAAACACGGTCTTGCTCTCTCACCGTCTGTTAGCCAAATTGTGCAAGCAAAAACATTATTCTCCCCTCTAAGTGGGACATGAAGCCAAGGGGTGTGAGTCCCTTGGCAATGTGGGAGATGACTTCCAGGGATAAGCCTGGCCCTGGCACCCTGGGATCGACATTGCCCTCCTGACCAAAAGCAGGAAAAGAAAAGTAACAAAATATGGTATCAAATGAAAAAAGTTAGAATGGGCATAAATCTTTAAATCCCTAGAGATTGTGTGAAGAATCAAAGGAGAATGAGGAATTATAACAGAGAAGTTAGGGTTTAACAAAATAATTATGACTACTTATTCATTATATTGGTATTTCTTTTAGTCTCCAGTGTCTTAGAACAGCTAGAAAGAAAAACCTGAAATTGTGGATCTGTAATCCATTCCGAACTTTGTAATCTGTTCTAGAATTGCTTGTTAAAATGTACTTCAGAATTTATTGCTTTTTTGTCTATATGTTATATTTCACACACACACAAACACCCTTCACAGTCTTTGCAAATTGACTCTGCATTGGCTGGTGCTGTCCTTCCAAGCTTAGCCCTCCTTATCAAGAAGATCAGCCCAAGTCAAATGTAAACTGCAGTATTCTCTCCATTTTTCTGAGCCTGTGTCCTGGTTTGGGCTTGTGCTTGTTCACAGACTTAAGAATTCCCTTATTTACAGGAATTTTTTTTTTATTAATTAAAAAAATTAACTAACACAACACTAGAAATCAATCCATTCTACATATGCAATCAGTAATTCTTAATATCATCACATAGGTGTATGGTCATCATTTCTCAGTACATATGCATCGATTTAGAGAAAGAAATAGCACGACAACAGAAAAAGAAATAAAGTGATAACACAGAGAAAACACAAATAAAAATAAAAAGTACAAAAATATATAAGAGAAAGAAAAAAAAAACTATAGATCAGATGCAGCTTCATTCAGCGTTCCAACATAATTACATTACAGTTAGGCAGTATTGTGCTGACCATTTTTTTTTTTTTTTTTTTTAGACATCATACCATTCTACATATGCAATCAGTAATTCTTAACATCATCACATAGATGCATGATCATCGTTTCTTAGTACATTTGCATCGGTTTAGAAGAACTAGCAGTATAACAGAAAAAAATATAGAATGTTAATATAGAGAAAAAAATAAAAGTAATAATAATAAGAACAAAACAAACAAAACAAGAACCTATCGCTCGGATGCAGCTTCGTTCAGTATTTTAACATGATTACTTTACAGTTAGGTATTATTGTGCTGTCCATTTTTGAGTTTTTGTATCTAGTCCTATTGCACAGTCTGTATTCCATCAGCTCCAATTACCCATTATCTTACCCTGTTTCTAACTCCTGCTGAACTCTGTTACCAATGACATATTCCAAGTTTATTCTCGAGTGTCGATTCACATCATTGGGACCATACAGTATTTGTCTTTTAGTTTTTGGCTAGACTCACTCAGCATAATGTTCTCTAGGTCCATCCATGTTATTACATGCTTCATAAGTTTATCCTGCCTTAAAGCTGCATAATATTCCATCGTATGTATATACCACAGTTTGTTTAGCAACTCTTCTGTTGATGGACATTTTGGCTGTTTCCATCTCTTTGCAATTGTAAATAACGCTGCTATAAACATTGGTGTGCAAATGTCCGTTTGAGTTTTTGCCCTTAATTCCTTTGAGTAGATTCCCAGCAATGGTATTGCTGGGTCGTATGGCAATTCTATATTCAGCTTTTTGAGGAACCGCCAAACTGTTTTCCACAGTGGTTGCACCATTTGACATTCCCACCAACAGTGGATAAGTGTGCCTCTTTCACCGCATCCTCTCCAGCACTTGTCATTTTCTGTTTTGTTGATAATGGCCATTCTGGTGGGTGTGAGATGATATCTCATTGTGGTTTTGATTTGCATTTCTCTAATGGCCAGGGACATTGAGCATCTCTTCATGTGTCTTTTGGCCATTTGTATTTCCTCCTCTGAGAGGTGTCTATTCAAGTCTTTTTCCCATTTTGTAATTGGGTTGGCTGTCTTTTTGTTGTTGAGTTGAACAATCTCATTATAAATTCTGGATACTAGACCTTTATCTGATATGTCGTTTCCAAATATTGATTCCCATTGTGTAGGCTGTCTTTCTACTTTCTTGATGAAGTTCTTTGATGCACAAAAGTGTTTAATTTTGAGGAGTTCCCATTTATTTATTTCCTTCTTCAGTGCTCTTGCTTTAGGTGTAAGGTCCATAAAACCGCCTCCAATTGTAAGATTCATAAGATATCTCCCAACATTTTCCTCTAACTGTTCTATGGTCTTAGACCTAATGTTTAGATCTTTGATCCATTTTGAGTTAACTTTTGTGTAGGGTGTGAGATATGGGTCTTCTTTCATTCTTTTGCATATGGATATCCAGTTCTCTAGGCACCATTTGTTGAAGAGACTGTTCTGTCCCAGGTGAGTTGGCTTGACTGCCTTATCAAAGATCAAATGTCCATAGATGAGAGGGTCTATATCTGAGCACTCTATTCGATTCCATTGGTCGATATATCTATCTTTATGCCAATACCATGCTGTTTTGACCACTGTGGCTTCATAATATGCCTTAAAGTCAGGCAGTGCAAGACCTCCAGCTTCGTTTTTTTTCCTCAAGATGTTTTTAGCAATTCGGGGCACCCTGCCCTTCCAGATAAATTTGCTTATTGGTTTTTCTATTTCTGAAAAATACGTTGTTGGGATTTTGATTGGTATTGCATTGAATCTGTAAATCAATTTAGGTAGGATTGACATCTTAACTATATTTAGTCTTCCAATCCATGAACACGGTATGCCCTTCCATCTATTTAGGTCTTCTGTGATTTCTTTTAGCAGTTTTTTGTAGTTTTCTTTATATAGGTTTTTTGTCTCTTTAGTTAAATTTATTCCTAGGTATTTTATTCTTTTAGTTGCAATTGTAAATGGGATTCGTTTCTTGATTTCCCCCTCCGCTTGTTCATTGCTAGTGTATAGAAATGCTACAGATTTTTGAATGTTGATCTTGTAACCTGCTACTTTGCTGTACTCATTTATTAGCTCTAGTAGTTTTGTTGTGGATTTTTCCGGGTTTTCGACGTATAGTATCATATCATCTGCAAACAGTGATAGTTTTACTTCTTCCTTTCCAATTTTGATGCCTTGTATTTCTTTTTCTTGTCTAATTGCTCTGGCTAGAACCTCCAACACAATGTTGAATAATAGTGGTGATAGTGGACATCCTTGTCTTGTTCCTGATCTTAGGGGGAACATTTTCAATTTTTCCCCATTAAGGATGATATTAGCTGTGGGTTTTTCATATATTCCTTCTATCATTTTAAGGAAGTTCCCTTGTATTCCTATCCTTTGAAGTGTTTTCAACAGGAAAGGATGTTGAATCTTGTCAAATGCCTTCTCTGCATCAATTGAGATGATCATGTGATTTTTCTGCTTTGATTTGTTGATATGGTGTATTACATTAATTGATTTTCTTATGTTGAACCATCCTTGCATACCTGGGATGAATCCTACTTGTTCATGATGAATAATTCTTTTAATGTGTTGTTGGATACGATTTGCTAGAATTTTATTGAGGATTTTTGCATCTATATTCATTAGAGAGATTGGCCTGTAGTTTTCTTTTCTTGTAATGTCTTTGCCTGGTTTTGGTATGAGGGTAATGTTGGCGTCATAGAATGAATTAGGTAGTTTTCCCTCCACTTCGATTTTTTTGAAGAGTTTGAGGAGAGTTGGTACTAATTCTTTCTGGAATGTTTGATAGAATTCACATGTGAAGCCATCTGGTCCTGGACTTTTCTTTTTAGGAAGCTTTTGAATGACTGATTCAATTTCTTTACTTGTGATTGGTTTGTTGAGGTCATCTATGTCTTCTTGAGTCAAAGTTGGTTGTTCATGTCTTTCCAGGAACCCGTCCATTTCCTCTAAATTGTTGTATTTATTAGCGTAAAGTTGTTCATAGTATGCTGTTATTACCTCCTTTATTTCTGTGAGGTCAGTAGTTATGTCTCCTCTTCCATTTCTGATCTTATTTATTTGCATCCTCTCTCTTCTTCTTTTTGTCAATCTTGCTAAGGGCCCATCAATCTTATTGATTTTCTCATAGAACCAACTTCTGGCCTTATTGATTTTCTCTATTGTTTTCATGTTTTCAATTTCATTTATTTGTGCTCTAATCTTTGTTATTTCTTTCCTTTTGCTTGCTTTGGGGTTAGCTTGCTGTTCTTTCTCCAGTTCTTCCAAATGGATAGTTAATTCCTGAATTTTTGCCTTTTCTTCTTTTCTGATATAGGCATTTAGAGCAATAAATTTCCCTCTTAGCACTGCCTTTGCTGCGTCCCATAAGTTTTGATATGTTGTGTTTTCATTTTCATTCGCCTCGAGGTATTTGCTAATTTCTCTAGCAATTTCTTCTTTGACCCACTCGTTGTTTAGGAGTGTGTTGTTGAGCCTCCACGTATTTGTGAATTTTCTGGCACTCTGCCTATTATTGATTTCCAACATCATTCCTTTATGGTCCGAGAAAGTGTTGTGTAAGATTTCAATCTTTTTAAATTTGTTAAGACTTGCTTTGTGACCCAGCATATGGTCTATCTTTGAGAATGATCCATGAGCACTTGAGAAAAAGGTGTATCCTGCTGTTGTGGGATGTAATGTCCTATAAATGTCTACTAAGTCTAGTTCATTTATAGTAATATTCAGATTCTCTATTTCTTTGTTGATCCTCTGTCTAGATGTTCTGTCCCTTGATGAGAGTGGTGAGTTGAAGTCTCCAACTATTATGGTATATGAGTCTTTTTCCCTTTTCAGTGTTTGCAGTATATTCCTCACGTATTTTGGGGCATTCTGATTCGGTGCGTAAATATTTATGATTGTTATGTCTTCTTGTTTAATTGTTCCTTTTATTAATATATAGTGTCCTTCTTTGTCTCTTTTAACTGTTTTACATTTGAAGTCTAATTTGTTGGATATTAGTATAGCCACTCCTGCTCTTTTCTGGTTGTTATTTGCATGAAATATCTTTTCCCAACCTTTCACTTTCAACCTATGTTTATCTTTGGGTCTAAGATGTGTTTCCTGTAGACAGCATATAGAAGGATCCTGTTTTTTAATCCATTCTGCCAATCTATGTCTTTTGATTGGGGAATTCAGTCCATTGACATTTAGTGTTATTACTGTTTGGATAATATTTTCCTCTAACATTTTGCCTTTTTTATTATATATATCATATCTGATTTTCCTTCTTTCTACACTCTTTTCCATATCTCTCTCTTCTGTCTTTTTGTATCTGACTCTAGTGCTCCCTTTAGTATTTCTTGCAGAGCTGGTCTCTTGGTCACAAATTCTCTCAGTGACTTTTTGTCTGAGAATGTGTTAATTTCTCCCTCATTTTTGAAGGATAATTTTGCTGGATATAGGAGTCTTGGTTGGCAGTTTTTCTCTTTTAGTATTTTAAATATATCATCCCACTGTCTTCTAGCTTCCATGGTTTCTGCTGAGAAATCTACACAAAGTCTTATTGGGTTTCCCTTGTATGTAATGGATTGTTTTTCTCTTGCTGCTTTCAAGATCCTCTCTTTCTCTTTGACCTCTGACATTCTAACTAGTAAGTGTCTTGGAGAACGCCTATTTGGGTCTAATCTCTTTGGGGTGTGCTGCACTTCTTGGATCTGTAATTTTAGGTCTTTCATAAGAGTTGGGAAATTTTCAGTGATAATTTCTTCCATTAGTTTTTCTCCTCCTTTTCCCTTCTCTTCTCCTTCTGGGACACCCACAACACGTATATTTGTGCGGTTCATATTGTCCTTGAGTTCCCTGATACCCTGTTCAAATTTTTCCATTCTTTTCCCTATAGTTTCTGTTTCTTTTTGGAATTCAGATGTTCCATCCTCCAATTCACTAATTCTGTCTTCTGTCTCTTTAAATCTATCATTGTAGCTATCCATTATTTTTTCTATGTTTGCTACTTTATCCTTCACTTCCATAAGTTCTGCGATTTGTTTTTTCAGTTTTTCTATTTCTTCTTTATGTTCAGCCCATGTCCTCTTCATGTCCTCCCTCAATTTATCGATTTCATTTTTGAAGAGGTTTTCCATTTCTGTTCGTATATTCAGCATTAGTTGTCTCAGCTCTTGTGTCTCATTTGAGCTATTGGTTTGTTCCTTTGACTGAGCCATATTCTCAATCTTTTGAGCGTGGACAGTTATCTTCTGCTGCTGGCGTCTGGGCATTTATTCAGATTTCTCTTGGTGTTGGACCCAGCAAGGTTGTAATATTTTTCTGTGAAATCTCTGGGATCTGTTTTTCTTATCTTGCCCAGTATGTGGCGCACGTGGCACACGTTTGTCTCAAGTGTTTGGAATGGGTCTCCCCCAGTCACCGATCTCTGTGGCCTGGGGATTTCGGATCCAATTCTCTCCATTGGTTCAGGGGCCGCGCGTGGTGGGGGCGTCAGCTGCCGCGGCTTGAGGGGACCCTGTGGCTGGTTGCGGGCCGCAGCGGGCCTGGGGGATTCCCCACTGGACCAGGAAGCCTCCCGTGGGGGGGGCTACCGCTGCTTGGATAGCCCTCCTATCCGAGACTCGTATCCGTGGACTTGAAGCAGAGACTCGAAGCCGCCTGCAAAAGAGGGGTTCCGCCTGCCTCGGCTTGGGAAACTTGCTTCTCCAATACTCTCAGCCAGCCCGGAAAGGAGGGAGGGAGTAGCTTGGACCACCGCAGCTGCCGCTGATCGGGAAATCACGCGCCGCTCGGGGGTCTCACCGCTGCCTAGTCTCGCAGTCAGTCTAGCCAGCCCAGACTTTGGATAGCCCTCTGATCTGAGATTCGTAGCCGCGGACTCAAAGCCGAGACTCGAAGCCGCCCGCAGAAGAAGGGCGCCGCCTGCCTCGGCTTGGGAAACTTGCTTCTCCGATACTCTCAGCTGGCCCGGGAAGGAGGGAGGGATTAGCTCGGACCGCTGCAGCTGCGGCTGCTCGGCAAATCACGCGCTGCTCGGGGGTCTCGCCGCAGCCAAGAGTCGCAGTCAGACTTGCCAGCCCAGACTTTGTATAGCCCTCTGATGCGAGACTCGTAGCTGCGGACTCGAAGCCGAGACTCGAAGCCGCCCGCAAAAGTGTGGCGCCGGCCGCCTTGGCTGGGAAGCTTGTCTCTCCGCGTCCCTCAGCCAGCCCGGGAAGGAGGGAGGGATTAGCTCGGACCGCAGCAGCTGCGGCTGCTCGGGGGTCTCACCGCAGCCAAGTCTCGCAATCAGACTTGCCAGCCCAGACTTTGGATAGCCCTCTGATGCGAGACTCGTAGTCGCGGACTCGAAGCCAAGACTCGAAGCTGCCCGCAAAAGTGTGGCGCCGGCCGCCTTGGCTGGGAAGCTTGTCTCTCCGCGTCCCTCAGCCAGCCCGGGAAGGAGGGAGGGATTAGCTCGGACCGCCGCAGCTGCGGCTGCTCGGGAAATCGCCCGCCGCTCGGGGATCTCACTCACCGCAGCCGAGTTTCGCAGTCAGACTAACCAGCCCAGACTGGGTTACGCTGTGTGTCCATTCCCTGCTGTAGCCCCGGGAGCTGTTCTGTACTGTTTCTGTTCACCTATTAGTTGATTTGGAGTCGGAGGAACTAAGACGCATGTACCTTACTAAGACGCCATCTTGGATCCTTTATTTACAGGAATTTGAATGTCCTCTACAGCCTATGAAATAAACTTTCTCCCACTCTTGTATGCTCTATTTAATGGCTTAATGCAGGAATCCTTTGGTCCAGGAGGGGTTCAATTAATTACACTGCTTTGGCTGTCCGCAAGATGCTTCTGCCTGCATGTCAAGTGTTGTGAGGGCAAGCCAGAGAAGAGTGTCTTGATTCAGTCTTTCTGGCTACCATCTGGTAGATTGGAAATAAGCACATATGGGTTACTCTGCTTCCTCTAGAATGGGGTTAGGGCATAAGATGGGAGTGCAGGCTGATCCACACCTTGCCAGGAAGAGGAGGGGAGGGGGCCAGCAAGAGCACCATGAGCTTCTCCTACCATTTTTTAGAGGTGTGTTTTCTTGATTTGACACTCTTCTACATCATGCAACCCTTCAACTGTTTTCTGGAGTTTTGAGAAAGATGACTCTGCCAGCTTTTGCTAATTGTTCAAAGATTCTGTGAGGGGACAGCACCCAGGAGCATCTTACTCTGCTATCTTTGCTGAATGGAAGCCCCAAGAATGTCCTTTTGAGCCTCTTCTATTCCATTATCAGATCCTGTTCAGGATCATATATTGCATTTAATTGTTATTGTCTCTCTTTAGTTGTTATTTCTTTCTTTCTCTTTTTATTTGTGGGAATATATATGCAACATCTCAACCACTCCTAACTATACCATTTAGTGGGATTAATCTTATTCACAGTGCTGCAATACCCTCACCACCCATCCATTACTAGACCTTTCCCATTACCCCAAATTGAAACTTCACCCCCATTATGCATTAATTCCCCATTCTCCCTGTCCCCTGCCCCTGGTAACCTGTACTCTGCTTTCTATCTCCATGAGTTTGCATATTCTCAGATATTATTTTTGTAATTACCATGGAGCTTAAATTTAGGATCCTAAATAGCTATTACAGTCTCAATTGGTTTGATAGCAACCTAATTTCAATAGCTTTTTTTGGCAATTTTTAGAGTACAAATTCAATTTTCTTAATAACTACAGATCTAATCAATCTATTTCATATGGGATGAATTTTGGTAGTTTGTGTTTTTTGAGGAATTGGCCCATTTCATATAAATTGTCATATTTATGTGTATAGTATTGTTAGTATTCCTTTATTATCATTTGATGTCTGCAGAGTCAATAGCGCTATCTCATTTCATTCCTGATATTGGTAATTTGTGTCTTTTCTCTTTTGTTCTTTGTCAACCTTGCTAGAGGTTTGTGAATTTTAGTGATCTTTCCAAGGAATTACCTTTTTCATTGACTTCCCCTATTATTTATCTTCAATTTCATTGATTCCTGCTTTTGTGTTTACTATTTCCTTGCTTCTGCTTGCCTTAGGTTTAGTTTGCTCTTCTTTTTCTAGGTTCATGAGGTGGGAACCCAGATGGTTGATTTCAGACTCCTCCTGTTTTCTATTGTATGCATTTAGTGCTGTAAAATTCCCTCTTTGCACTACTTTAGCTGTGTCTCACAAATTTTGATATATTGTATTTTCATCCCCGTTCACTTCAATGTATTTTTTAAATTTTCCTTTAGATTTCCCATTCAACCCATGGATTATTTAGATGTATGTTGTTTAGTTTCCAAGTGTTTGCAGATTTTCCTGCTATCTTTCTGTTATTGATTTCTATTTTGATTACTTTGTGTTCTGAGAACACACTCTATGATTTCATTTTATTTTTAAAAAATTTTATGAACCAGGATATGGCCTATCTTGACATGTGTTCTATGGATACTTGAAAAGAATGTGTGTCCTGCTGTTGTTGGCTTCAGTGTTCTATAAATGTCATTTAGAACTTATTGGTTGATGTTGTTAGGTTTGTCTATATTTTTCACAATTTTCTGTTTGGTAATTCTATTTATTATTGAAAGAAGGGAGTTGAAGTTTCCAAGTGTATTGTGGATTTCTAAATTTCTCCTTTTAGTTCTATTAGGTTTTGCTTCATGTATTTTGATATGCTCTTGCAAATTTTACACATTTAAGTGTGCCATGTATTTTTTATGAATTCACCCTTTCATCATTATGTAATGTTTCTCTTTATCTCTGGTAATTTTCTTTGCTCTGAAATCTACATCATCTGATACTAATACAACCTCTCTTTTTAAAAATTAATGCTTGCATGATAGTTTTCCAACCTTTTACTCTCAACTTTCTGATATCATTATCTTTGAAGTGAGTTTATTGTATGTAGCATATAGCTGGGTCATGTTTTTCAATACACTCTGCCAATTTCTGTCTTTTTTATCTTTTTATTTTGAAATAATTTCAAACTTAGAAGACAATTGCAAGAATAATACTAAACCCATACAGAGAATTCCAAGATACCCTTGACCCAGATACCTAGACCTACCAATTTTTAACATTTTCCCACATTATTTTATCTCTCCAACTATCTGTGTGTATATCATCATTATCATCATCTAATTATCAATCAATCTATCTAACATCTATTAATTTTAGTTTCCCAGATGCTGAAAAAAGACCCATACAATGGGTTGGCTTAAACAATACTAATTTATTGGCCCATGATTTTGAGGATAGAAGTCCAAAATTCAGGTATCATTAAGATGATGCTTTCTCCTCAAAGACTGTGGTGTTCTTTGCTGGATGCCTGTGATCCTTAAGTTTCCTTGGCATTTCTGTCACATGGCAATGTTCTCTCCTTTCTCTTCTGAGTTCCATTGACTTACAGCCTCCAGGTCTTTCTACAGTTTCCTCTCTTTATGTCAGAATTTCATTTTGCTCATAAAGGACTCCAGTAATCCAGATTAAGAACCCGATTTAGTTGGCCACACCTAACTGAAAATAACATAATCAAAAGGTCTTATTTACAATGGATTCACACACTTAGGAATGGATTAAGGACATGTTTTTTTACAGAAGTGCATAATTCAATCTATCACCACCACCATCATCATCATTATTTATTTACCTATCTCTAATCTATTTTCCAAACATTTGAGAGAAGGTTGTATACATCATGCTCCTTGAATGCTTAACACTTCATGTATATTTCCTAAGAACAAGGATATTCATTTATGTAACCACCTTATGTACAGTTATCAAGTTCAAGAAATTTAACATTGATATAAATCTTAGTCCCAATAATGTCCTTTTGGATATTTTCTTATCCATTGTTAGATCCAGTCCAGGATCACATGTTGCATTGAATTTTCATTGAATTTTACTCTCTTTCTCTCTTTTTTTAAATTTTGAAAATATATATACAACATAAACTTTCCCATCTCATTGCTCCTAAGCATACAGTTCAGTGGGATTAGACACATTCTCAATATTGTGCTACCCTCACCATAATCCATTACTAGAGCAATTCCATCACCCAACAGGAAATTCATTATGTATAAACTCCCTATTCACCCTCTACCCACCACTGGTAAACTGTACTCTACTTTTTTCTCTATGAATTTGCATATTCTGGTTATTTAATATAAGTGGAATCACACAATAGTTGTCCTTTTATGTCTGGCTTATTTTACTCAACATTATGCCTTCAAGGCTCATCCATGTTGTAGCGTGTATCAGACTTTCATTCCTTTTTATAGCTGAACAATATTCCACTGTATGGATATACTACATTTTGCTTATCCATTCATCCATCAATGGACAATTAGGTTGCTTCCACCTTTTGGCTATTGTGAATAATGTTATAATGACATTAGTGTACAAGTATCTGTCAATTCTTTTGGTTATATACCTAGAGGGGAGATTGCCAGGTCATACAGTAGTTCGATGTTTAATTTTTGAGGAACTGTGAAACTGTTTTCCACAGTGGCTGCACCACTTTACATTCCTACCAACAATGTACTAAGGTTCCTATTTCCCCATATCCTCACTGTTGTCTGCTATTTTTATTCATTTATTTTTAAATAATAGCCATTCAAGTGGGTAGGAAATGATATCTCATTGTGGTTTTGATTTGTATTTCCTTAGTAGCTAAAGATGTTTAGCATCATTTCATGTGCTTATTGGCCATTTGTATATTTCTGTGGAGAGATGTCTATTCAAGTCCTTTGTTTATTTTTTTAAACAAAATTCACATTTTATTTAGATGAAAAAAACTATGCAAAATTTATTTTTTCCAGTAAAAATAAAAGCAGTATTTTCTGTGTTACTCCTAGATAAACCACAAAACACTTATTTTTGTAGGTTTTCCAGGTTTTGCTTATAAATCAAGATGAAGCATCAGATATAATCATGGAAATTGACAGAAATAAACAGACAAATCAGCTGTCAGTATCCATGGCTTCTGATTTTGTCTTCACCATGAAACAGAAGTGTTCAACACATACCTGCTAAAAGGCTCAACAAAGGAATGTAAACAACAACAACCAGATGTGGAAAAAGGCATTCAAACTTTAATTGTAACTTGTTCCAGTCAAAATCGACACTGAAATCCTTGCTTGGTGAGCTCAGTTTCTCTCACTCTCTGGTAATTCTCTTAACTGTCTGAATATAAATTTTTAACAACATAATTAAAAGTCCTACTAGTTAGAGGTCAGTTGTGAGCCTCATTTTAACATTTTACAAAATGCATTCCTTCCTTCCACACCTCTCAAAATGTATTTCTTCAAGGCACTGAAAACTGGACTGATAACCTGACAATTGGATCCACAGTGATAATTAATGTCATGTCTAAAATGACTTAATGTAAAGTAATTCCAGAGTATCACTAACAAATATGACACAGAAATGAAACATGGCACTTTCAATACTATCTTCTGGAAGAATAGATGGGTCTTCAAAGTATGAGTGTTCAAACAGGTGCCCTTTAAATAGGTAGATCATTAATGACTAATGTATTCAATGGGAGACCTATAGGCAAAGATAGTCAGTGATTAAGTAGCTTACATACACCTCACAGTTTCTCCTCCAAATGTAAGATGAAAACATATTTTAAAAGTTCTTAAGTATTTTCAATGGTTTCTGAATTATCTGTAGGAAGTTTTGACTTAGTTGTACAGAGTTTGATACATGTGTCCACCACTAGATCTAAATCATGTTTTATATAAAAATTTATGTTAAGCAAAGCCAAGTTACTTGCTCTTTGGACTGTCAAAGTGTTCCTCTGGTATGCTTTGAGATGCTTTCATCCATTTTCATAGCATTCATTGTCAACCTTCATCACAAGAAGAATACATTAGACTTTCAACAAAGCATAAGCATTGAGAAAAACTTGATGTTAGGTAGATGGAGGGCTTCATAAATGGTGGATGGAAACTCTATATCTTTCTCTCTGTGTTTCCACTTGATTTTCCAACAATCAAGCTCAGCTGAGAGTGTGTCAGGATTGGGTAAGTCACTTCTGTACATGTCAGCATGTTGTTCTCCAACATATTGAATTTGTGCTGTCTCATGACAGAGGATAACAGAGATAAGCATTTAAGAGTTTTGAGGTACTGTTCTGAAAATATATCTTTAAGTTCCTGGATAATGTACTCCATTGTTAGAGCATTTAAGGTTTCTTTATAGTAACTCTGTGAGGTTAACTGAGATTCCAGGTTACCTTGCTGAGCTCTGTGGAATTTGCCAGGAAGTTTCATGTGAATATCGAATTTGGTTGCCAAATTTGTGTCTTCCTCAAACCAAAATTCATCAAAAACTTCAATATTTTCCATCATTTCATTTAGTGAATATAGCACTGCAGCCAAGCTGCTAGCTGCAAAGAAGACACCAGAGGTTTACCCCTGGAGATTTTCCCCAAAAGCTCTTATAAAAGATTGGACATTCTTAAGAACAACAATAGTAACAATGAAATCAAAATCTGCTACTCTGAATTACTTCTGGAGGACCTCTGTTGTTGCTCAGATGTAGCCTCAGTTTCTCTAAGACCTACTCTGCAAGTGAAATCATTGCCCTCCCCCCTACATGGAACATGACATCCAGGGGTGAAAGTCTCCCTGGCGACATGTGAGATGACTCCCAGGGATGAATCCAGTCCTGGCACCGTGGGATCAACAATTACATCCTGACCAAAAGGAGGAAAAGAAGCGTAAATAATAATAGTTCCATCTCCCTACCCCATATTAGTGACAGATCCTTTCAATATCAAAAATTCAGAATTGCCATAGCCCAAACAATTCCAATGACAGGTATGGAAAGATCAAAGTTGATAATGGATTAATACATAGAAGATAGGACTTAACAAATGAATATGAATGCTGAATCATTAAATTGATATCTCTTTTAGTCTCCAGTATTTTAGAGCAGCTAGAAGTAAAAACCTAAAATTGTGGAATTGTAACCCATACCAAACTCTGAAATCTGTTCTACAACTAATTGTGGGGCTGTGCTTTGAAATTATAGAACAGTATATGTTATTGTTCACAAAACAGAAGGGAAAAAAGTCCATTGTGATGATAAAAAAGGTATTTAAGCCCTCTAGCCTCCTATATTCTGGAGCAGCTAGAAGGAAAAATCTGAGAGGATCATATGGTAGCCCGTGAAAAACTCTGGGATCTGCCCTGTAACTACTTGTTGAAGAGTGCTTTGAAGACTATTGCCTTTTTATTTCTTTGCTTTGTATATATTTTATACTGTACAATAAAAAAGTTAAAAAAAATCTGCTACTCCACTACAGAGTACAAAGGCTCAGCCAGTTATACAGTTATTTCATCTAATATTTGTGTCACTATACCATCTAAACCCAAAACAAGCACTTGCAGAAGTTCCACTAAAATTTCAAAAGCACAATGCCTGTCTTTCCATTGAGAATGGCAAATTTCCTTCAGTTCATTACCCCTTTCTTCATTGGTTTGAAAAGAGACTGGAATTACATCATCAAGTTCTAAAAGTACTTGTGGTGATTGATGGAAAAAAAGAGAAAGTTCCTCAATCATTCCCAATGCAACTGATATTTCCAAAACAGGCAACGATTTTGCTAACCCTATATTTAAGGCACAGGAAGAGTAAAGTGTGTAGATAGCTTGGGAATATTTCTCTAGAAATCTGGAAGCAACAGCTTTCATTTTGGAAAAAAATCCACTAGACACAATGTAAGCCTATCCACGACAGGATTCCAAGTTTAGTCCTCACTTCTCAGTTATTGTAATGTGAAATTTCATAACCAAAATTTCTGCATCAGCTTCATATGGAAGGACGCCCACAAATTCTCTCTCAGGTTATGAGATTCATCCACAAACCTCACCAACACAGGCAGGTGCTCTTCTCCTGCTATGTCCACCACATCATGAGTGATAATGGAAAGGAAGTGTGAGTCTCTCGCTTTCCTGTGAATTTCTTCCTGAATGCATATCTCTAGCATCTGTTTCTGTTGTGTTTTCAAACAGAATACTGTATTAACTGCTGTTATCATAAAGTACTTTCTCAGAACCCCTTCACCAGAATTTATATGACACACCAGGAGTGCTTGAAAGTTATTAGGAATAAAGAGACCTTCAGGGAGTTCATCAGCCTCTTGCCCATCCAGAAGTATGTTTTGTTTTTTCATAAGTATCAAAATTTCAAAAAATAATTTTGGTGCACAAGCCAGGAGTCAAGCCTGAGTCTCCCACATCGTGGGTGGCCATTCAGCCACTGAAGTACCAGTACATCTTGCCTAGCTTCTAATACACCCTCAAGTTGAATTGTATCACCTACATGAGATCCAGATATTGATTTCACAGACAACAACTGACAAACCAAGTGCAGAAGGAAACCTTCAGGGAAAACCAAGTAAATACAAAACTTTAGAAGAGTGAAGGAAACCAACTTGTAAAATAACCATATCAAGATAATCAAATGCCCTGAATAGAAAATCACAAAGTACATGAAGATCCAAGCAGAGATGTCCCAGCCAAATGACCAAATCAAAATTCAAGAGGGGACACAGAATATAGAACAATTACTCAAGGATATTTATAAAAGATATCAAGAAGACACTAGAAGAGCATAAAGATTCAGAAGGTTAAATAGAAGAATGGCAGATCTCACTGAAATGAAAGATACAGTAGACTAAATTAGAAAGATTAGAGACATGCAATAGCAGATTTGAAGAAGCAGAAGGAAGAATAAGTGAGCTAAAAGACAGAACAATTGAACTAGAGTGCACAAAAGAACAAATGTCAAGAAAGATGGAAAAAAATGCAACTAGATCTTAGGGAAATGATGGATAACAAGAGGTGTACAAATATAAGAATCACTGGTGTCTTAAAAGGAGAAGAGAAGAGTAAAGAGCTGAGAAAGTTAGCTGAAGATATAATCAGAGAAAACTTCCTAAAACTTATATAAAAAACATAAACATGAAAACCAAAGAGACCTAATGAACTCCAAATAGAATAAATCCAAACAGGCCAATTCCAAGATGCATACTAATCATACTTTCAGGTGTTGAAAAGAAACAGAAAGTCCTGAAAGTAGCACAAGAAAAATAATCTATTACATACAAAGGAAAATACATAAGACTGACTAGTCAGCAGGCACCATGGAAGCAAGAAAGCAGTGAAATAATACATTTAAGACACTGAATGAGAAAGGTTTTCAGTCAAGAATTCTTTATCCAAGTTATCCTTCAAAATTAAGGGAGAGATTAAAATCTTCAAAGACAAAAAAAGGTTGAAAGAACCAGTCAACAAGAGACCTGCCCGATAAATACTAAAGGAAGTCCTACCCATTGCGGGGGGGGGGGGGGGACGGGAGAGGAAGATCTGGAGGAGAGCACAGAATTGAAGTGTATGTGTAATGGTAGTTTAAAGGATAAAAAGAGAGAGAAGGAAAAGAATATACAGATTTGAGAAATAAAAGCTAAAGGACAAGATGGTAGAGTCAAGAACTTCTTTTACAGTAATTACTCTGAATGTTAATAGACTAAACTCACCAATTAAAAGATACAGACTGGCAGGATGGATTAAAAAACATAATCCCTCCATATGCTGTTTACAAGAGATGCATCTTAGACTCAAAGACACAGTTAGATTGAAAGTGAAAGGATGGAAAAAGATCTTCTATGCAAGCTGTAACCAAAAGAAAGCAAGAATAGCTACACCAATATCAGACAAAATAGAATTTAAATGTAAAGATATCATAAGAAGCAAAGAAGGAGACTAAATATTAATTAAGGACAAATCATCAAGAAAAATAACAATCATAAATGTGTACACTCCCAATCAAGGCGCTCCAAAGTACGTGAAGCAAGCATTGTAAAAACTGAAGGGAGCTATAGACATCAACAATAATAATGAGAGACTTCAATACACCACTCTCCACTATAGATAGACCAATCAGACAGAGGATCAACAAGGAAACAGAGAACCTAAACAATGGGATATATGAATTAGACCTAATAGACATATATAGATCATTACGCCCCCAAACACCAGCATATACACTTTTCTCTAGAGCACATGGAATGTTCTCCAGGATAGATCATATGCTGAGACACAAAATGAGTCTTTATAAATTTAATAAGTTCAATTATCCAAAGCATTTTCTCTGATCACACCAGAATAAAGCTGGAAATTAATAATCACCAAAGAACTAGAGTTTTCAAAAACATATTGAGATTAAACAACACACTCTTAAACAATTAGTGGGTCAAGGACAAAATTGCTAGAGAAATTGGTAAATATCTGGAGACAAGTGATAATGAGAATAAAACATATTAAAACTCATGGGAAGCAGCAAAGGCAGTGCTGAGAGAGAAATTTATTGCCCTAAATGCCTATACTAAAAAATAAGAATGAGCCAAATTTGAGGATTTAACTGCTCACCTGGAGAATTTAGAGAAAGAACAGCAAATTGACCGCAAAGCAAATAAAAGAAGAGAAATAATAAAGATTAAGGCAGAAATAAACAAACTGGAGAACAATGAAACAATAGGAAGAATCAACAAAACCAAAAGTTGGTTCTTAGAGAAAATCAATAAAGAATTCAGCTAGACTAACAAAAAAAAAAAGAGAGAGAGAGAGAGATTTCAAATAAACAAAATCAGAAAATGGGGGGTGGTTATTACCACAGATGATGAAGAAATATTTAAAAAATCACAAGAGAATATTATGAACAACTATATGCCAATTAACCAGACAACTTAGATGAAATGGACAAATTCCTAGAAACACACAAATTACCTATACTGACTCGAGAAGAAATGGAAGATCTCACCAAGCCAATTACAAGTAAAGAAATTCAATCAGTCATTAAAAATCTTCCCACCATAATGTGTAGGGGTACAGCCACTATGGAAGACTGTTTGGCACTTCCTTAGAAAACTAAATATTGAGTTGCTCTATGACCCACCAATAGCACTACTTGGTATATACCCAGAAGAGCCATGGCACAAACAGACATTGCACACTGATGTTCATAGCAGTATTATTCACAATGGCCAAAAGATGGAAACAAACCAAATGCCCATCAACAGACGAGTGGATCAACAAAATGTGGTATATACATAACGATGGAATATTATGCAGCAGTAAGACAAAATGACATCCTGAAGCACGTGACAAGAGGGATGAGACTTGTGACATAATGCTGAGTGAAATTAGCCAGACACAAAAGGATAAATACTATATGATTCCACTTTCATGACCTGCATAAAGGTGGCTGAAGGATGGAGAAGTAAATTGGCCAACGATGGTGTATAATTATGAACTAAGGTTGTGTTGCTACAAAAAGGAACAAAGTCCCCTGAGGAATGCAACGATGTGAATGAACATGTGGGACATTTGGTGAGACAAAATAAGCCAGACACAAAAGAACAACAATGGTATGGTCACCTTTAGAAAATGCTTATAAGAAAGCAGGGGCCTAGATTATAAGCTTTTAGAGCAGACACATTAAGTCTGGAGTGATAATTATTGTTTCTGGATTTCGAGGAGCTGCTTTATATATATAACCTGATATTTAGAGATAAGAATGAAATCGAACAGGTTGGGGTTAAAGTAATTCAGAACATAGGGATAAGGAAGACAGTGTCTATATTTTAGAACCACACATACTCTTTGAGACCTTGGAAGGAAGGTTTATTTGATCTGGAAATGAAATTTTCTGTAGTGCATAATCTAATTCAACCTATCTGTATAGCTCATTTGAACAATTGAAACACAGGGATCCCAGAATAAGAAAGAGGTCCTTTAATCCTGTATAGATTATTGTAATGCCTGGATACATCCTAGAGTATATTAAACAGATAATCAAAAAGTATTGGCAAAGTCCCCTGAGGGATGGGAGAAAGAATATGAAACTATTAAACCTTACCATAAGGGAATCCCCTGATACTGTGTCAAACTTTAGGAACACCCAAATCAATAGGCCATGCCCTTGATCATGAGGCTTACTCTTGTGAAGTTTATGTAGGTAGCAGAGAAGCTTAGACTACCTGTAGGCATGCCTAAGAGTTACTTCTGGAGGACCTCTTGTTGTTCAGATGTGGCCTCAGTCTCTCTAAGCCCAACTCTGCAAGTGAAATCATTGCCCTCCCGCCTATGTGGGACATGATGTCCAGGGGTGAAAGTCTTCCTGGCAACATGGGAGATGACTTCCAGGAATGAACCCAGACCTGGCACCATGGGATCAACAATTCCATCCTGACCAAAAGGGGGGATAGAAGTGTAAGTAATAAAGTATCAGTGGCAGAGAGAGTTCAAATAGAGTCAAGAGGGTACTGTGGAGGTTGCTCTTATGCAAGCTTCATGTAGACCTTTCTACCTGACATAACCAGCCAACCCCAACCAGGAGCATTCCAGCCAATCCTAAAGAACACCTAGGGCAATATATAAGATTCCACAAGGGTTCTAGGCACTAGAGTAACTTTCCAGAAATCTACAACCTCCAGATGGGTTTCTGGTCCAGATGAGTCCTGAAACCTAGCCCAGCCTTTCCAGAACATCAGATAGTTCCATCTCCCTACCCCATATTAGTGACAGATCCTTCCAATATGAAAAACTTAGAATTGCCATAGCCCATACACCCCTAAAGAGAGGAATGAGAAGATAAAAGGTGATGGTGGAGTTATACAGAGAAGATAGGATTTAACGGGTTTGGGGTTGGCATGTTATGATAGGTAGCAATGTAGGGTTGGTCTGTTGTTGACAAATTGTGAGAATTTTATTCTGTTCCTCAGTTTTGAAGGACTGGGTATAGAATTATTGGCTAGAAGCCTTTCCTCTTCAGATTCTTAAATATATCATACCGCTGCTCCTTGCCTCCATAGTGCCAGTTGAGTAGTCCGAATTCAGTCTTATGTGGTTTCCCTTGTATGTGGTAGATTGTTTTTCTCTTGCTGCTTTCAAGATTTTCTGCTTCTCTTCAACATTTGACAGGCTGATAGTATGTGTCTTTGGGTAGACTTAATTGGATTTATTCTATGTGGAGTTTGTTAGCTTTCTTTGATTTGCATATTTATGTCTTTTATAAAGGTTGGGAAGTTTTCCCCCATTATATCCTCCACTAATCTTCCTGGCCCTTTACTCTTCTCTTCTCCTTTTGTGACGCCAGTGATTCTTTTATTTGTGTCCTTGTTTTGTCCATCATTTCCCTGAGATCCAATTCAAATTTTTCCATCTTTTTTGCCATTTGGTGTTTTGAGTGTTTGAAATCATTTGTCCTGTCCTCTAGTTAGCTTATTCTTTCTTCTGTCTCTTCAAATCTGCTGTTGTGTGTCTCTAGTATATTTTTGATTTGGTGTTTAGCATCTTTAATCTCTGTGATATCTGCTATTTTTCTATTTATTCTTTCAAATTCCTCTTTATGCTCTTCTAGTGTCTTCTTGATCTCCTTTATGTCACTAGCCACCCCATTTATTTTATTTAGTAGAGTTATATGAACATCCTTGATTAGTTGTTCCAAAGTCTGTCTCCTCTGGTGCTTTAATTTGGTCATTAGGCTGGGCTATATCTGTCTGCGTCTTCATATGCTTAGTGATATGTTGTCTTTCCAGGATGTAAATATCTTGATAGGGTTACTTTGGAAGTTGATTTCCTTCAGTAGCTTAAAGCGTTGTATTTGTGGGACAGATGTGGAGCAGGATGCAGGGTGCAGAGCGGGGCACAATAGTGTGGTGATGGCTTGCAGCGCAGGCATAGGCACGGTTCAGGGACACTATGTTGGTACCTGTGAGTGTGGGGTGCTGGGTGCGGGGTTGTGGAGGTGCAGTGCGGGGGCCATGGGGGTGGGGTGCAGCTCAGGCAGGCCTTGGAGTGCAGGAGCAGGGTGCAGTGTAAGGGACACAGAAGTGGGTCACAGCAGGAGGTAGAATGTAGGGGCTGGACAGATGGATGGGGGCTGGTGCACAGGTAGGATGTGGGTGGCACGTGGAGCATGAAATTTGGGGGATATCAAGGTGTAGGTTATGGGGAACAGAGGTCAGGGCACAAAATGGGCAGTGTGTGGGTGTGTCCTTGCACAGGGGGAGGGGTCCAGGAGACCCAGGATGCAGATGCACGAGTGTGTAGGGGTATGGCACAGGTTGTGGGGCTTGTGGGAGGTGGGTCAGGGGCTGGTGATGTCGGTTGGGTGGGGCCCTGGTGTGGGTGCACAGATGCGGGGGAAGGGGTTAGGGAGGGAAGCAGGCATCTGCAGGGCGGCCGCTATGTAGCACTGATGAGCATGTGAACACCTGTCAGGTGTGGGAGCAGGGTGCTTGTGTAGGTGGGTGGAGCAAGGGCGTGTACGTGTGTGGGGCAGGGGAGTTGGGGTCAGGGGTCAAGAGGTTGGTGCATATATGCGTGGGTGCCCAGCGGGGAGGATGTGTCTGTGCGCATGCGCAGGACTGGGGGTGGGGTGGGGATGGGGGTGGGGGGGTTGGAAGGCAGGGGGCCTTGCTGTGTATGGGTCTGGGGTGTGCACAGGCAGAGCTCAGGGATAGTGGGGCGGGGTTTTCCAACTGTATGGGTTGGGGGCAGATGTGGCCCAGGCAGGAAGGTAAGCAACCACAGCCTGGATGTGTAGGCGACCACCTGTAGGGGACAAGGAGGGGGAGGTGTGTGTTGAGGGGCTGGGCGTGGGTCCACAGGTCTCGGGAGGGGCAGGGCGAGATTGTGAGCTTGCGTGGGAGAGGTAGGTCGGGATGGGGTAAGCTAGGCACATGCTCGGGCGTTTGGGGTGGGGTTGCAGTGGGGCGGGGTGGGGTGGGGGTGCTCGGTGGGCCGTCCGGAGGGAAGGTGCTGGGTTCAGGTGCGTGGGCTGTTGGGGAAATCATGGGTTGTAGGGTGGGGGTGGCACACATGAGTGTAGCTCGTTCAAGGAAGGTGGCTTGATTTACTTGCTTGTCTCCCTGTCCTTGTCCCTGCACTCCTGAGGGCTCTGGGCCTCTGTCTGGAAATGGATGCACTAGGCAGTTTGCACTAGCTGGCAGGGCTCTGGTTCTCTGCATCTCAATTCTTCACCTATTGCAACCAGGGCCACCCTATTTGGTGTAGAAGACCTTTCCAGGTCACTTACACCCTGGAATTGCTGTCTCAGTCACCTTCCCCTCCCTTCTCTAGCTGTTCCTTGGAGCAGGGGTGAACTCAACCTATCCTATTCTGCCATCTTCCTAGAACTCTGTCTCTATAGTGTTTTTGAGTGTATGTCTTTTATAGCTTTTTACTAATTGTTCTAGGTATTCCATTATACATACAGAATTTATCACAATCTACAGGTGTCACCATTGTACTGATTTGAATGAAGTGTAGAAACCTTACCTCCCTTTTCATTCCTTCACACTCACCCATTTATAATGCAATCATCTTAAATATTCTCTACATAATTCAGAACATATCAGACTGTCAAACACAATTTAGACAAATAAGACAGAACAGAAAGTCTCTTATATTTACCCATATTTGGGCTTTCCCTGCTCTTTCTTCCTTGATGATCCAAGATTTCTTTTTTTGTGGGAGTGGCAGGTTTAGGGCTATGGCTAGGTCTTTTGGCCATTCTTAGTCTAATCTCCACAAGGTTGACATACTACTTATCCTGCATATTTTGAAAGGCATGAGGTCATGGAATGGCCTTTTCAGAGGAATAGCTGTCAAACAAAGATTTCTTATTTCACGTATAAAGATTATGTACCCCTAAGGGATACCAAAAGATAACCTTAGAAACCATCAGCCATTTCCTCAGTCTTTTTATTTCCTTCTGCACCCTAAACAAACCTCACATAGCAGAAGAATTTATAGTCAGGGGATATAGTGTCAGATTAGATACTCCCTATGAATATGAGAGTCTTTTTGTTGTAAGTATTTTTAAAAAATATTTTATTAATTAAAAAAAATTACAAGAAAGAAACACAAACATTCCCAACACATACACTCAGCAATTCACAATATCATCACATAATTGCATATTCATCATCATGATCATTTCCCAGAACATTTGCATCAATTCAGAAAAGGAAATACAAAGACAACAGAAAAATAAAACAAAAACAGAAAAAAATTTTTTACATACCATACCCCTTACCCCTCCCTTTCATTGATCTCTAGCATTTCAAACTAAATTTATTTTAACATCTGTTTCCCTTATTATTTATTTTTATTTCATATGTTCTACTCATCTGTTGACAAGGTAGATAAAAGGAGCATCAGACACAAAGTTTTCACAATCACACAGTCACATTGTGACAGCTTTATCATCATTCAGTCATCCTCAAGAAACATGGCTACTGGAACACAGCTCTACATTTTCAGGCAGTTCCTTCCAGCCTCTCCATTACATCTTGGTTAACAAGGTAATATCTACTTAATGCGTAAGACTAACCTCCAGGATAACCTCTCAACACTGTTTGGAATCTCTCAGCCATTGACACTTTGTCTCATTTCCCTCTTCCCCCTTTTGGTCGAGAAGGTTTTCTCAATCACTTGATGCTGGGTCTCAGCTCATTCTAGGGTTTTTCTCAATCCCTTGATGCTTAATGTCAGCTCATTCTGGGATTTCTGTCCCACGTTGCCAGGAAGGTCCACACCCCTGGGAGTCATGTCCCACGTAGACAGTGGTGAGTTTGCTTGCTGTGTTGGCTGGAGAGAGAGGCCACATCTGTGCAACAAAAGAGGTTCTATTGAGGGTGACTCTTAGGCCTAACTTCTAGTAGACTTGACCTATCCTTTTTGGGGTTAAGTTTCATATGAACAAACCCCAAGACTGGGGGCTCAGCCTATAGCTTTGGTTGCCCACACTGCTTGTGAGAATATCAAGAATTCAACTTAGGGAAGTTGAGTTTTCCCCCATTCTCACCATTCCCCGAAGGGGACTTTGCAAGTACTTTTCCACTCACTGATCAAATCACTCTGGGATTCATTAGGGCATCACCTGGACAAACCAACAAAATCTCATGTCCTATACAAAGTTCTATGTACTTAAGGTGTTCAACCAACTATCTACATAAGTCATATTAGGAGATGGACTAGTCAAAATATAAATTTGTACCAAATAAACATTTTTTGCTTTAGTCTCACACATAAGTTGAAATTTTAAAATATTAATTACCATCTATTTTCAGCACACTGCAGTAATGACATTCTTTTGTTCTTCCTCATGCAAAAACATTTTTTAAATTTGTATATTTAGTCACTATCATTATACACTCTAGGCATTCCTAGATTATACCATCTCAATCTTTATCGTCTATCTTTATTTGTGATTTCATTTATGCCTCAGCCTTCCTCCCTCTATCATTCTCATATGCAATTTCATTCAGTGTTTTAACATAATTGTATTACAGTAAGATAATATTGTGCTGTCCATTTCTGAGTTTTTATATTCAGTCCTGTTGCACAATCTGTATCTCTTCAGCTCAAATTACCCAATATCTTACCCTATTTCTATCTCCTGATGGTCTCTGTTACCAACAAAATATTCCAAGTTTATTCATTAATGTCAGCTCATATCAGCGAGACCATACAATATTTGTCCTTTTGTTTCTGGCTAATCACACTCAGCATAAGGTCCTTGAGGTCCATTCATGTTGTTACATACTTCATAACTTTATTCTGTCTTACAGCTGCATAATATTCCATCTTATGTAAATGCCACAGTTCGTTTAGCCACCCATCTGTTGATGGACATTTTGGCTGCTTCCATCTCTTGGTAATTGTAAATAATGCTGCTATAAACATTGGTATGTAAATGTCCATTTGTGTCCTTGCCCTCATGTCCTTTGATTAGAGACAGCATATAGATGGGTCCTCTTTTTCAATCCATTCTGCCAGACTATGTCTTTTGATTGAAGAGTTTAATCCATTAACATTTAATGTTATTACTGCATGGGTAGTACTTTCTTCTACTATTTTGCCTTCTGGATTTTATATGTCATATCTAATTTTCCTTCTTTTTACCTTTACTCATAGTCTTCTTTTCTACACTCTTCTCCACACCTCTCTCTTCTGTCTTCATATCTGTCTCTAGTGCTCTCTTTAGTATTTCTGCAGAGCTGGTCTCTTGGTCACAAATTCTCTCAGTGATTTTTTGTCTGAGAATGTTTTAATTTCTCCCTCATTTTTGAAGGACAATTTTGCTGGATATAGAATTCTTGGTTGGCAGTTTTTCTCTTTTAATAATTTAAATATATCATTGCACTGTCTTCTTGCCTCCATGGTTTCTGCTGAGAGATCTACGCATAGTCTTATTGGGCTTCCCTTGTATGTGATGGATTCCTTTCCTTTGCTGCTTTCAAGATTCTATCTTTCTCTTTGACTTCTGACATCCTGATTAGTAAATGTCTTGGAGTATGTCTACTTGGATCTATGTCTTTGGGGTACGCTGCACTTCTTGGATCTGTAATTTTAAGTCTTTCATAAGAGTTGGGAAATTTTCAGTGATAATTTCCTCCATTAGTTTTTCTCCTCCTTTTCCCTTCTTTTCTCCTTCTGGGACACCCACAACATGTATATTCGTGTGCTTCATATTGTCTTTCAGTTCCCTGAGTCCCTGTTCATATTTTTCCATTTTTTCCCTATATTTTCTTTTTCTTGTCAGATTTCAGATGTTTCGCCCTCCAGTTCAGAAATCCTATGCTCTGTCTCTCGAAATCTACCATCGTAGGTTTCCATTGTCTTTTTCATCTGTTCTACCTTGACTTTCATTCCCATAAGTTCTGTGATTTGTTTTTTCAGACTTTCAATTTCTTCTTTTTGTTCACTCCTTGCCTTCTTTATATCCTCCATCAATTCAATGATTTGGTTTTTGATGAGGTTTTCCATGTCTGTTCATATATTCTGAATTAATTGTTTAGCTCCTGTATATCATTTGAATTGTTGGTTTGTTCCTTTGACTGGGCCATATCTTCAATTTTTCTAGTGTGATTTGTTATTTTTTGCTGGCATCTTGGCATTTAATTACCTTAATTAGTTTATTCTGGAGATTGCTTTCACTTCTTTTACCTAGGGTTTTCTTGCTGGATGAGTTTGTTGTCTATCTGTTCTTTGACATTCAGTTCAGCTTTATCTGGACCTCTAGCTTAAGTTTTGTTTAACAGAGGAGAATTTTTCAGTTCTTGTTTTCTTGTCTCTTTCTCTGTTTATATCGTGCCTTTACCCCCACACACACACTTAGGAGGGTCTACTTGGGTATTATAGACTCCAACTGTATTTTCCCAGACAAAACTGGCCTCCTATCAGGAGGAAAGAGTCACCTGCATCAGTTTTCCCTGAGGGTGAGACCCAGCAGGTTGAAAGACTTTCCTGTGAAGTCTCTGGACTCTTGTTTTTCTTATCCTGCCCAGTATATGGTGCTTGTTTGCCTGTGGGTCCCACCAGCATAAGATGATGTGGTACCTTTAACTTTGGTGGACTCTCCCTGCTGGGGGCATGGTGGAGACAGAGGAGAGGTTGTAGGCTGGTTTTAATGGCTTCAAATTACCAAATCCTTGTGTCTGAATTCCTTGAGGGAGGGATTCCACCTGAGTTGGGCTTCACCCCTCCCCTGGGGAAGGCACAGACTCCAGACAAACCCCCAAGAGAGCTCACTTGTGCCTATGCCTGGGGCAGTTGCAGTCTGAGAAGTCCTGCCACTATATCCAAACGCAATCAAGTCTTTGTAGAAACACAGCCACAAAAACCTCTGTTTCCTTTTTCCCCCCCCTTTTTCCATGAGCCCTGCCCCCTTGGTGCTGGGACAAAAATGAGCAACCTCCGTTTTGACCAGGTTCACCTAAGCTGGGGGCCTATTTTTAGTTGTCAGAATTTGTTAATTAATTCCACAATTGGCATTTGATTGGGCTCAGTCCCTGGTGCTGGTAAAGTCTGTTTCCTTTCCCCTCTGGGAAGCAGCCTGTGGGGGAGGGTGCCGACTGCCACGGCTTGGGGAACTCACGGTTTTGGGGGGGCTTGCAGCCGGTCCAGCTGGTCCAGACTGGGTACGCTGTGTGTCCGGTCACTGCCGTGGCCCGAAGAGCTGTTCTGTGCTGTTTCTGGTTATTTAGTAGTTGTTCTGGAGGACGAACTAAAATGCATGCGTTGTTAAGCTGCCATCTTGACCCAGAACCTGTTTTAAGTATTTTTATTGACAAATCTTTACACCCATACAATCCATACATGGTGTATAATCAACGGCTCACAATATCATCACATAGTTGTGTATTCATCACTGTTCTAGTTTGCAAGCTGCCAGAATGTGATATGCCAGAGACAAAAAGGTTTTTTAAAGGGGGAATTTATTAAATTGCAAGTTTACAGTTCTAAGGCCAAGAAAATGTCCACATTAAAGCAAGTCTATAAAAATGTCCAAATTAAGGTACCAAGAAATGGTTATCTTCATCCAGGAAAGGCTGATGACGTTTAGGATTTCTCTCTCAATTGGAAAGGCACATGGCAAAAATGGTGACATCTGATAGCTTTCTCTCCAGGCTTCTTGTTTCATGATGCTTCCCCAGGGGTGTATTCCTTCTTCATCTCCAGAAGTCTCTGGTTGTGTGGGTTCTGCAGCTTTCAAGGCTCTGAAGCTTTTTCCAAAAAATGTTTCCTCTTTTAAAGGATTCCAGTAAACTAATCAAGACCCACCTTAATGGGTAGAGTCACATCTTCCTCTAATCAAAGGTTAAAACCCACAATTGGATGTGTCACATCCCCGTGGAAATAATCTAATCAAGTTTCCAACCTACAGTGCTGAATAAGGATTAAAAGAAATGGCTACTTCCACATTCATTTACTTTTTTACTCATATTTTTTACTCATCTGTCCATACCCTGGATAAATCTCTATATTCTGATTCCTTCCTGAACTAAACAATTTTTAGGTAGATATAGTCTGTGATTTTTAAAATTACTGTTGCCTTATGTCACACATGTGCAACTCCATCCATTCTTATTTCCTCTCCACTTTGCTTTTTTGTTCTTAATCCTACCCCTTCTTTATACATCTTTGTCTCTTTAAAAAAATGTTTTTAAACCTTTTTCTGCTCACAATCCATCCAAAGTGTACAATCAGTGGCTCTTAGTATAATCACAGAGTTGTGCACTCAAAACCAAAATCAATTTGAGAACATTCTCATTGTTCCAAAATATAAAAATTAAAAATCCCAAACCCATTCTATCCCCATTATTGAGACTTGACATTGTTATAATAACTTTGTACAACTGATGCAAGAACATTACAATGTTACTGTTAACTATAGTCCATAGTTTGCATTAGTTATATTTTTCCCCGTGTACCATCCTATTATTAAGACCTTGTAAGAGTGAAGTGCAGTTGTTCTAGTTCAAGTTAGAACATTCTTATATTTAGGCCTTTGGTCCATTTTGAGTTGATTTTTGTAACTTTCATTCATTTGGATATGGATATCCAGTTCTCCCAGCCCCATTTGTTGGAGAGACTGTTCTTTCTCAGTTCAATAGCTTTGGGGGTCTTTTCAAAAATCAATTTCCCATAGATGTGAGAGTCTATTTCTGAACTCTCAATTCAATTCCATTGATCAGTATATCTATTTTTATGCCAGTACCATGCTGTTTTGACCACTACAGCATTGTAATATGCTTTCAAGTCAGGAAGTGTGAATCTTCCAACTTTGTACTATTTTCTCAAGATTTTTAAGCTATTTGGGGCCTCCTGCCCTTTCAAATAAATTTGATGATTTTTTTTTCTATTTACACAAAGTAAGCTCTTAGAATTTTTATTGGAATTGCATTGAATATGTAAATCATATTTGGGTAAGATTGACATTTTAACTATACTTAGTCTTCCAATCCATAAACACAGAATATCCTTCCATTTATTTAGGTCTTTGTGATTTCTTTTAGCAATATTTTTGTAGTTTTCTGTTGAAAAGTCCTTTACACCCTTGGATAAATTTATTCCTAGATATTTGATTATTTTACACATAATTTTTTCCTTGATTTCCTATTCCAGGTGTTCATTAATGTAGAGAAACACTAATGATTTTTCATGTTTATGTTGTATGCTCCCACTTTATTGAACTCATTAACGAGTCCTAGTGGCTTTGTTGTAGTTTTTTTTTTAGACTTTTTATATATAAGATCATGTCATCTGAAAATAGTGAAAGCTTTATTTCTTCCTTTCTAATTTGGATGCCTTTTATTTCTTTTTCTTGCTGAATTGCTAGAACTTCTAACACAATGTTGAATAATAGTGGTGACAGTGGGTGTTTTAGTTTGCTAAAGCTGCTGGAATGCAATATACCAGAAATGGAATGGCTTTTAAAAAGGGAATTTATTAAGTTGCACGTTCACAGTTCTAGGGCAGTGAAAATGTCCAAATTAAGGCACCAACAAGAGGTTTCCTTCACTCGAGAAAGGCTGATACAATTCAGAACATCTCAGCTGGGAAGCACATGGCAATGTCCACTAGCTTTCTCTTCTGGCTTCTCATTGCATAAAGATTCCTGGGTGATGTTTTCCTTCTACATCTCCAAAGGTCTCTGGCTGTGTGGGCTCTAAAGCTTTCTCCAAAGTGGTTCCCTCTTAAAGGACTCCAGTAAGCAACTCCACCTTGAATGGGGAGAAACACATCTCCATGGAAACCACCAAATCAAAAGGTCCCACCCACAGTTGGGTGAGTCACATCTCCATGGAAACAACTTAATAAAAAAGATCCCACCCAGCAGTATTGAATGAGGATGGGATAAAAAAACATGGCTTTTCTGGGGTACACAACAGTTAAAACCAGCACAGTTGGCATTCTTGTTTTGCCCCAGATCTTAGAGAAAATGCTTTCAGTCTTCATCATTGAATGCAATGTTAGCTGTGGGTTTTCTGTACATGTGCTTTACTAAGATTTCTTCTTTTATCCTTTCTTTTCTGTTTGGAGAACTTCCTTTAGGCAGTTTTTTTCAGGGTAGACCTCCTGATGACAAAGTTTGTTCGTTTTCCTTCATCTGGGAATGTCTTAATTTCCCCTTCATTCCTGAGGTATATTTTTGCTGGATATAGGATTCTGGGTTCACATATTTTACTTTCAGCATTTGGAAAGTCTTTTGCCACTTCTTTTGTTTTCCATTGCTTCTGTTGTCTTTGTAATTTTTTCTCCCCTATTGATAAGATGCCATTTCCTTCTCACTGCTTCCAAGATGTTTTCTTTGTCTTTAGTTTTCAGAAGTTTGACTATAACACATCTCAATGCGGATTTCTTGGGTTTATACGATTTAGGGTTCATTCAGCTTTTTAATCTGTAAATTTATACTATTGCCAAATTCAAAAAGTGTTCAGTTGTTTTGAGTACTCTTTCACCTCCACCCTATTTTTCCTCTTCTTTCAGGATTTTAGTAACACAAATGTTAGATCCTTTGTTTTCCACAGGTTTCTGAGGCCCTGTTTACTTTTTATTTTAAGTTTACTTTCTTTGTTGTTCAGGCTGGTTAATATTTTTAATTCTAGCTTCAAGTTCACTGATCCTTTCCTTTGAACCCTCCATTCTGCTGTTGAGCCTATCCATTGTGTTTTATATTTTGGCTATTGTATGTCTTAGTTCTTAAATTTCCCTTTAGTTCTTCTTTTTATCTTTTATTTCTCTGCTGAGACTGTTGTTTTCGTTTGTTTCAAGTATGTTTTTAATTATTCATTGAAAACTTTTTATGATGGCAACTTTAAAGATCTTTGCCAGATAATTCTAACACTTCTGTCCTGTCAGTGTTGGCATCATCAATTGTCTTTTTTCATTCAGTTTTAGATCTTCCTGGTTCTTGGTGTGATGAGTGATATTTGATTGAAACCTGGGCATTTTGGGTATTATGTCATGAGAGTCTGGATCTCATTTAAACCTTCTCTTTTAGCTGAACTCTTTTGA
Organism: Tamandua tetradactyla; assembly: GCF_023851605.1. Taxonomy (NCBI): domain Eukaryota; kingdom Metazoa; phylum Chordata; class Mammalia; order Pilosa; family Myrmecophagidae; genus Tamandua; species Tamandua tetradactyla. The sequence continues at coordinate 102,041,837 of NC_135353.1, forward strand.
CACTGCCATGACAAGGGAAGGGTGTATGTATATTGCTTTGTTACTTCAAGATGGGAGTAGAAGTCCAGATTCCTCATTTGGCATCTGTTGAAACCCAAGGGAGTTCCTCATTACTACTGGGCCAAGGTGAGAATTACTGTTCCATACTAAGCCTCCTATGCCTGAGAGGGATAGGAGTCCATGATTACTTCTCCCTTTAATACTGTCTCTGCTGACTGGTGGGTAATTGGCCTCATCATTGATGGATAGTGATGCATGTCCTGGCACTCCATTAGGCCTTCTCTGACACCACCTCATCATAGAGAAGGTGGGGTACTTTGTAACTGCCACATGGGAATTGAATTCTTGTCCCCTCATGTTGTCTCCACTGAGGCAACATTGATGTGGTAGGTGGTGACTTACTACATGCAAATGGAGATGAAAGTGCAGCTCCATACTTTCAGTATGAGGAACCTTTTCTGACAACACAGCAACAGACTGGGAGGTATCTTTGAGGAGGGGTTGAGGGGATTGGGGCATGTTATTAAAGTACAGAAATTTAGAAGTCTAAGCTCCCCACTCAGCCTTTGCTGGTGGGAGTAGGGGTTGGGCCACCTATCTTTCTCTGGTTTTGGATAGAGTAGAGCAATTATTGTCTAAAACATTTCTGTCTTGTTATTTTGATACTTTCCTGGTGCTTTGTCTAAAGAGAGCAGATTTTTGAGACTTTCTTTGTCTGTGCAAGTTGGTGTTTCTGGGTTGCTGACTTCTTCAGCTTCAAGTCTGGGGTATATGAAGCAAAAGGAAAACTCAGGGGACACCATCATTTCATTCTTCTGGTCCCAAGGACCCTAGCTCGTTTGTCTTCTTTTCTCTACCTTTCAGCTTCTTTTTATGTGTGTTTATATTTAATGTCTGGGGTTTTTAATTCTACTTACTGGGAGAACTAGAGAAAAGTACATCTACTTCATCTTCCTCCATCTTATTTTAAATAAACAGAAATACCTCCCATCTTCTTTTATTGTTATTTGCATTTTTCAAAGAAATTAAATACTGACTTAAAATGAACCAAAGCAATGGCAATTTTAGAAAACCATTATTTGATCCTGAATGAGACATCTTTTGGACTTTGATAGTACTATAGCAATGATCACATAGAATCTGCTTGTTTGTGCGGTCAAGAATGTTTAGTTCAGTCTCTGCAGCAGGAATGACAGGTCACTTTGAACATTAAGTCCCATTGCGTGGGTTTGTTTTTATTATCTAAAGTGCAGAAAAGCCAGATTTGCAAATGTTAAGCTTTACTGTTTGTAGTTTGTATTATAGAAATCATAGTTATTATAATATTGAATGTGCTTTTCCAGCTCTGCACTGAAATCTAACAACATCCCTATCCCCACACTCAGTCCCCCATCCTACACACACACTCTTCCATCTGGAGATTATGCAGCAGGGCGTAGACCCCTGTCTTGTAAAGCCTCCCATCTCTACCAATTGTTGGGCTACCTGCTCTTCAGGTAGCTCTCTATGAATATCATTTCTCACAAGTGATGTTTTGATAAGGATGGCATGAAGTTCAAGGTTAACTTCTTCAGTAAGATGTACTGCGATTAGAGATAGGCCATATTATTGATTAATGGCATATACTTTGCCAGTCAGTGAGGTGGGAGGGGCAAAAGAATTAACTTCTACCTTGCAGGAGGCTGTGATGATCAAGTGTACAACAAGTGCCCAGCACAGTGTCTGACACTAAAAAAACAAAAGCCAGTAATAAATGGTAGTTCCTCTACTCTACCATACACCAGTCCCTACCTCCCAGCTCCTGCTCCCCATTCCCTAGGCCCACGTTGGCCCTTTTCTATGTCACCACCCCCATTCTTCTTCCACTTCAGAGGCCACCAGAGATCAGTTTGCATGGTAATCAGTCTCCTCATTAGTTCTAAGTTTAATGATCCCTAAGCGTCTGTCTGGAATGGGTTCCTAGCCTACATTAGAAGGAGGTTTCCAGTGAGCTGAAGGACTGTTGAGAAATTGTCAAGCACAAGCCATTATATTCAAGTCGTCCTAATTAGACATGATAAGAGCCAGCGTTATTTGGGTTTAAAGAGAGGGGCTGATAAGAAATCATTCTGTTATATCTTAGGGTCACAGCTCCAAGAAGCTAGGCTTCTGGAAAATCACTCTCTCCTCAGCAATTGTTGAAGAGGGCTTACCTCATGGGACTGTAAGTGTTGGAATGTGAATTAGGGGGCAGGGGGAATTGAGTAATAGGAATTTTTGAGCAAATCACTCTTTCTTCATCCTCCCACCTGTCTCTTAGGGCTCTAAGGCCAAAGATTTTTCCTGTTCTGCTCAGACTTAGTTTCTGTACTGATTCTGTCCTTGTTTCTACACCTGACTTAATTTGTATATTCGTTTCTTACATCATTCAGCCACCATTTGTCAAGACCGATTACCTGCCAAACACTGTTCTAAGCACTGTGGATCTTACAGTGAACAAAAGAGACAGAGGATCCTTAACCTCAGGGAGCTTACAGCCAAAAAGGGGAAGATGGACCAAAAACAAATAACTAGAGAACTATGTGCAAATTTGGAACTGTGCTTTAGAATAGAGGTCCACAATCAGGCTTCAGATGGAGCCTACCTCCTTTTCTCCCTCTGCTCCTTCTCCTTGATGATCTACATAGCCAAAGCAGCTTTTCCTGAACGCCCCCTCCACATCTACTATAGAACCATATGAGCACACATGGAGAGAGTTTGGGACTCATTACTGTCACCAATGACATGAAGCTGGGGGGTGAGTCTTTTGGGAGAAATGGCCAAGTGAGGGCCCCAAATTCTGGGGGTATTTTGGAAGCAAGAAAGTTACACACTGAGTCATTGGGGGCCTACCCTAGTATTCTTAAGGTGGGTCAGGCTCAGCCTTTCTTGCTCTCTATTCCTAACTTTCTGTTTTAGCTTCTTAGTCATGCCTCCATAACTTGGTCATTGAAATTTTCCAAATGGGAAAAAGGGAAAGCTGGCACTTGAGCCAGAATACCTAAAAACCCTGCCCAGCAAACCCCACTCCTTTCAAAAGAGATAGATGAAGTGGAGATGGGAGCCAGTCTTGCAGAAAAAAATCCCCCAGCAAGTGAGAGTTTTGTTGGGAGAATTTTACTAAGCCATTAAGTGTAGAAGATAAGGGCTAACCTGATCTCTGGGGAAGCTGAGAAATTGGGGGTGACATAAAGACCTCCTGAGCCACTGAATGAGTTCTGCTATCTGGATGTGATGGACAAGGTCTGGCTGTGGCTGTCAGATTGTGCCAACTGCTAACCACTTGATCTTGGGTCACAGGGTTGCCAAATTTAGCAAATAAAGATACAGGCATCAGTTAAATTTGAATTTCAGGTGAACAATGAATAATGGTTTGCTATGAGTATGTCACATGCAATATTTGTGATATACTTACACTAAAACATTAAACATTATATTCGTTGTTTATCTGAGATTCAAGTTTAACTGGTATCCTGTATTTTATCTGACAACACTCCCTGGGTAGGGTGAAACCTGCTATATAAGAGAAAGCTTTATTTTTTTGTTTCCAGGGTGGGCCCAGGTCTGAGAGAAGGAAGGATTTCACTGGCAGGTAACTCCATAAAGAGCAAGGGGAGTTCTACACTGGATGGCTTGGAATTGAAAACCTCTGAAGATTATTCCAGCTCTGACAGTCCTTGAGCTTCAAAATATCCAGAAATTTTGTGAGTGGGTTAGGGAGATGATGGGGGTTGAAATATGACTGAGGCCTGGAAGCCTGCAAACAATATTGACCTTTCTTTCAGTGTTAGGATGTTGGAATGCAAGTAAATACATTGGCTTGGCACATAGCCTTTTCTGTGTGGGTAGGAAGACAGAGCTTCTGGAATATTCTAAACGCTCACACTGTCATTAATTCTGCTCTCGAATCTCTGGCACCTTTCCTACAAGGCAGCATTGCTAAGCAGATTGTCCATTGCAGAGCAAGTTAAACTTAGCTCTGGGCCTTCACTTCTCAGTGTCCCTTTCCACCCTCCCCACCTCTTCTCTTAATTTCCATCTAGATAGTGATAGCAGCAACCTACATGTGGATGTCATTTCACAGTTTATAAAGTGAATAGCTATGTGTTACTTCTCTGGATTCTCACAAGTTCAAGAAGGCGTACTCATTATCTCCTGTTTACACATGAGGAAATCAAGTCTCAGAGATTTACCCAGTGTCATACAGGAAGGGCCTCTACTCACAAAGGCATTTTTTTCAACAAACATCTGTGAGTGTCTACTGTGGATGCCTTAGGGTCGGGAATATGAGAACAATAAGAACCAGGTTCTGCCCTCAAGAGCTCTCAGACCATGGTGGGGTGATTAAGAGTGGAGGTGAGGGCAGACTCATGAAGATGTAGCAACAACACAAGTCTTCAGAGCCAGGCTTGAAACGAGGACTCCATTGGAGGTGGCTTAGTGGAGGGTGTGTCTATTTAACCCCCAGATATTTCTCTTCTTCAAAAGGCAGCTTGTCCTCTCATCTCAGACCCACCCCAGTCTCTACTTGCTGCCTAGAAGTATTCCTGGCACTCTGGACACTTGGCTTAAAGTACGCCCTGGGTGGGGTTGGGGCAGCTTCTTCTGGTAGGGAGGTGAGGATCCTTTTTCCTCTAGGCTACCCCAGGGTCTGGCAGAATGTTCCTCCGCCTCCTCCTCCCACTTTCTGCTTTTCCCCAACTCTTTTGTTTAAATAGGATCTTGCATGGAATTCCAGTTGTAGTCAAAAGATTAAAAGAGAACTGGTGCTCTGCTTTAAGTGGAGGCTGGGGAGTTTAGAGTCCACTACTTAGCACCCAGCCTCCCCACCACCATACCCCCCCACTTCCATGCTGTTGACCTTATGGCACATCTTTGGAAACTCAGGGTCTGCAGAACACACTTTAGAAACCATTGCCTGACTTTACTAAACATCACAGAGTCTGCTTGTCCCAAAGGGTCTTCTCACAAATAGTGACCCAAAGTGAGCTCCTAATTTGTCCCACTGACCTTGCAAGAAGGGCTCTTCCTCCCATGTCCCCCATTCCCACTATCCATTCAGCCTGAGTCAGAATTCTGTTCATCACCTGTGGCTCCTCTTCCTCCTTGTCTCTGCACCAGATCCCCAGACAGGACCATCTCCTTTCTTTCAGAGTGTTTTCTGTTCCTCATCTCCCACCTGTGTTCAGTGATGAGGGAGCTTTGCTCACCAATAGGGGACAGTCTCAGAAAGTTTCTCTAACAGGAGCCTAGATCCTAATGGAGATGGATGGGCACCCCTACTCCATATAATGAAGTCAGTCTAATGGGGAGAGAGATCTGGGCTGGCAGGACTTTCTATGCCTGGGAAAGTGCCCCAGGAGCCCATCTACATCCTCTGCATGGAGGTGGGGAGGGTTCTTCAAGTAAGTATTGCAGAGGAGAAAAGGGTGGACCCATGTGTGCATCCCAGGAGGCCCCTGGGCCCCTGGACTCTAACAGCCACCTGCGTGCGTGACAGTCATTCTCATGTGGCTGTTGGCCCAAGCCACCTTCCCTGTTCAGAAGCCAACTCTGCCTCCTCAGTGCCCACAGGATTAACTCCAAACTCCTTATCCTGGTGTCCAAGCTCTTTTGGAGATTGGCTCCGCTGCCCTTCCAGCTCCACTTCACCCTAACACCATTCCAGTCAAGCAGGTGATCAGCTCTCCACACCCTCCACATATTTCCTGTCAAAATGGACGGGACAGGGCTGGATGTAGGGAAAGTGCCAAGCCCAGGGCAAGGTACATGGTGGGTGCACACCAGCAGGACTCCATTGTGGAGGTGTTTGAGCCTCAGAGGGGAGAATGCCCACAAGCCACTAATTAATTAATTACTTTTTCTGTCTTCTTCTGCCAGAATGTAAGCTTCATCAAGACATTAACTTCTTTTGTTGGTTTGGTTTGCTCACTGATACAGCCCAGCTACTTAGAACTATGACTGGCTTATACTATGCCCTCAATAATTATATATTACATTATGTTACACTAACAAAAACTTCCAGACTTTTACATGTCCATATAACTGGCTTGTAGCACACACCCAGCTGGACTTACTGCTTTCATATTCATGCATCCCCTAGCACACAGACATTTGGAGATGCCACCCGTCCCCCCGACTCTGCTCAGCTATACAGGCATGTGTTGACACTTGACCTTTGTACATATATAATCACACCCAAAGGCCACATATACACATATTCATGCATGGAAAAGTCGCATTTGTTTATTAATTTATTTTTCTATTATGAACTTGAATATATAATGGGTGCTGAATAAATTTTTTTGTTTGGTACATATTTCATTATTGTGTATATATGAAATTCTATAACAGGCAAGACTGACCTATAGCAAAAAAAAAATCAAGGCACTGGTTGCCTGTGGGGAATTGACTGGGAAGGGACATGATGGAATGTTTTTGGGTAATATAATATACTATATCTTGATAGGACTTGGAGTTATAGAGGTTAAAGACTCATTTGTCAACTCAACAACAAAAATTACCCAATTAAAAAATGGGCAAGGACTTGAATAGACATTTCTCCAAACAAGATATACAAATAGCCAATAAAAGCATGTCAACATCATTAGACATTAAGGAAATGTAAATCAAAACCAAAATGAGATACCACCTTGTACCTACTAGAATGGCAATTTTTTTTTTTTAAGAAAGGAAAATAAGTGTTGTCAAGATAAGAAGAAATAGAAACCCCCATACACTGCTGGCAGGAATGTAAAATGGTACAGCCACTGTGGGAAAATAGTCTGGACAATTCCTCAAGAATTTAAGCAGAACTACCATATGACCTGGCAATCCCACCTCTAGGTATATATTCCAAAGAATTGAAAGCAGGAACCCGACAGATATCTGTATACCAATATTAATAGCAGCATAATTTGCAGTAGTTAAAAGGTGGAAACAACCCAAGCATTTATCAAGAGATGAATAGGTAAACAAAATGTGGCACTTACATACAATGGAATATTATTCAGCCTTAAGAAGGAATGAAGTTTTGATACATGCTACAACATGGATGAACCTTCAAATTATTATGCTAAGTGAAAGGAGGCAGACACAAAAGGACAAATATTTTATGAAATATTTAGAATAGGCAAATTAAAAGATACAGAAAGTGGATTACAGTTTGCAGGTGCTGGTGGGAGGGGAAAAGGAAAGTTATTGTTTAATGGGTATAGAATTTCTGTTTGGAGTGATGAAAAATTTTGGAGGTACAAAATGACAAATTTCATGTAACATGTATATATCTATATCTATATATCCACAATAAAAACTTATTTGTCAAAATTCAGCAAATGTACACTTAAGATTTTGTGCATTTCATGTATATAAATTTTACCTAAACAAAATAAACACTGAACTCTAGTTAATGCTGAAATGTTCAGGGGTGATGAGTACTGATGCCTGCAATTTTCTTTTTGAGGAACTAACCCAATTGTTTTCCAGAGCGGCTTCACCATTTTACATTCCCAGCAGCAGCACATGAAGGTTCCAATTTCTCCTCATCCTTGCTAACACATTATTTTCTGTTTTTATATTATAGCCTTCCTAGTGGGTGTGAAGTATTATCTCATTGTGGTTTTGATTTGCATTTCCCTAATGGCTAATGATGCTGAGCACGTTTGCATGTCCTTTTGTTTATCTTCTTCAGAAAAAGAATTGGGCTGCTTGTTTTTTTGTTATTGAGTTGACAAATGAGTTTTTGTTTTTTGTTTTTTTTTTTTAACTTTTAGTTGCTTTATTTTATGCTGAATTGCTGTGTGATAAACATAAGCTTTTGTTTCTTTTAGGATAACTTTTTATTCTGTGTAATCTCCTCTTCTAATTGAGGAACAATTCTTCTTTTTCAGTAAGACTCATCTCCTTGTAGCAGGGAAGCTCAGATATGGGTTAATCCTACCATGAGCTCTGTAAGTGTGGGGGTACATTTCAGGAACTTTGTTCACTTGGATATGCTCAATGACCAGAGACTCTACATCTAAGCCCTCAAATTCAGCATTATTTTCAACATTTTTAAGCATGCAACAATTCAGCACTCTTTTTGGGCCACCAAACCTGTGTCCAGCCCCACTGTATGGCTTGGGCACACCTGCTGTGGTGGTTTGGAGCTATATACACCAGGTAATCATGTTCTTAAACTTAACCCATTCCTGCGGGTGTGAACCCATTGTAAGTATGATTTCTTATGCGGTTACCTCAGTTAAGGTTTGGCCCAATTCCATCAGGATGGGACTTAATCCTGTTACTAGAGTCCTTATAAGCACAATGAAATTCAGACTGAGAGAGAGAAAGCCATGGGAAGCAAGAAGTTGAAAGTTAATGGGACTCATAAGAGAAAGAAGACACTGCCATGTTCATTGCCATGTGACAGAAAAGTCAAGGACCAAGGATCACCAGCAGCCAACCCCAGAATGCAAGTCTTTGGGAAGAAAGCATTGCCTTGATGACTCTGATTTGGACTTTTCCTAGCCTTAAAACTGTGAGCCAATAGAGTCCCACTGTTTAAGCCAATCCATTACATGGTATTTACTTTAGCAACAAGGAAATTAAAACACCTACTAATGCTGCCATTGTAAATACAGAATGGCACACATTGCTTCTGTAAAGTGACATTTTTTTGAATATGCATACCTTTGATGGTCTGGAAAATTTCATGGGTGTTCTTAAAGTGAACTCCAATATTTGAGGCTTTTGATTTGAATGATTTTATGGGGTTTTCTGGGTTAAGTGAGTAGCAAAACATTTTCAAAGATTGCCTCAGGGTGTTTATGGGACATGTGATACATGAAGTTTTGATCTTTGTACCTCAAAGCCCTATCAAGATAGAAAATATTTCTATCACCCCAGACAGTTCCAACATACCCCTTCCTAGTCAGTTCCTCAGAGGCAACCATTGCCCTGGTTTTTCATATAGGTTAGTTTTCCCTCTTCTAGAATTTCATATATATAGCATAATAGGATATGTCTTCACATTTGTTTGCTCGTTCAACAAAAAAAATTGGACTAACACGTTCTTCTACACTGACCAAAAGGCTTAAAGTATTTCTAGGCCTGGCCTGTGACCTAGTCTTTTCTATTGTCCAATAGCATTGTCAGTAAGAGGCCATAGACAGCTTGGCTTCAGAAATTAAAAAGGCAGGCCTGGGTCCCAGCCCCACCCCCACTCCCACTCACTTTCTATGCCAGGAACTCATCCACATTTTTGTACGTATGTGTGACAGGGATGTCACAATCTCAGCCTAATCCATGCCCAAGTGGGTAAAAGTACAAGTGGGTAGGTAGTTGGAAGGAGTTGGAGAAGCAGAGTCAGTATATAGTCCTGTGATCCTGTGGAGGGGTGGGGAAATGGGGGGTGGAGACTCAAAAGAGATAGTAAAGAAAGCTTGAAAAGATGAAACACCACTGGACCTGGAGCAATCAAGGCTGGGCAACCAAATGAACACTTATCTGGAGCCACTGGGACTCTGGGCATAATGCTCTTTCCCTCCAAGAAGGACCTCAAGGCCGCTCTGGAGGTCTTTGCTGTCTTTCAATGGGCCCTCAGTGGCGTTCTGATTGGTGAGTTTTCAGCTTCTGGTAATCCCTGGTACTGAGGGGGTTTTCCAGGTTGTGGGGCTTTCAGTGCTTAAACAAGGGCAGTCCCAGGCAAATCGGACGAGCCTTGATTTTGTGGGATCTATGTATGTACAAACAGGCAGGTGTGCATGCATATGGTGTGTGCCTATGCAGGTATGTGTGTGTGTGTGTGTGTGTGTGCACATGCCTTGCAAGCAGATGTGTGGAGAGCCCTCCTGGGTCTACAGTGGGACATGAAGGGCATGCTCTCAGAAGATGGGGCACAGTTCCACTAAGGCTAACCAAGGAAAAGGGCTTACCTATGACCACAGTGACTCATGCAGACCATCAGTGGGAGAGAGTTGATCCAGTGACAGGGGGAGGCTCTGGAAACCTCTGGTCAGGAGGAATTCAGCCATTGGTCCAGACATCGTTTTCAACACAAACACTTGGTGAATGTTGCTTATAAGCTGACCACTGTGTTCTATGTGTGGTGGGAGGGGGCAACTGGGAAAAAAAATTCTCATCTGTCAGGTAGTTCAGTTGAGAACTGAGTGGAGGCAGGGGCATGGTGAGTGGAGAATGCAGGTAGGCTCTGGGAGCCTGGGACTGGCACAGCGACATGCCGGTGAGTAGGGAGGATGGGCATCTCTTGCCTCAACTTACCACCATCCTAAAGAACAGGGAATAGGGAATCAGAACTCTATCTGGGGTGGACATCAGTACCCCTCAATGTTGAAAAAAGCAGTGTTAACCCAGGAATGATGGGCAGTCAAAGCTGGAAGGGACCATTAAGGAGAAGGGAATTCATATGTTTTAGGCACTTACTTTGTACCAGGTGTTTTCACACCCATTATTTCATTTCAGCCTCATGCCAACTTCAGGAGGTAGAGACTATTATTATGTGTAATGATACATACTAATTATTACACACACCTAATGATAGCTAAAGTACATGTAACAAAAGCTAACATTTATTGCACTTTCTTCATGCCAGAAACTGTTCTTAGCACCTTATGCAGATACTAATCTCCATTGTACCGATGAGGAAACTGAAGTACATGTAGTATAGCTAATCTGTCCAAGATCCATCAGCTAAGAAGTGGGGTAACTGGGCTGCAAATGGAAGCCACAAGGATCTGATTCCAGCACATGAGTTCCTCTCTCTGTTTCCTGCGTCTCCTCACTCACCACTGGTTGGGGAGTTTGGGCATGGCATGCACACTAGGCCAGGGAGGCCAAGCTTTGTGCATACATAAAAATTCCAAACTGAAAGTTTCTAAGAGCCAACACAAGATGGCCTCCTACTGAGGATACGGCCGCACAAGCTGGACTTCTGCACTCTCTACCACCATTGTGGGGCCTGGAGCCAGGGGCACTTGGTAAGGGGTGAGTCTGCCATCTGGCTGGAAGGGTGGACTACCACTCTTCTCATTCCTCTAGAGCAATCACCACTCTCATTCTTCTAGCTGCTGGATCTCAAAAATATCTGAGGTTAGTCTGCCAGAACTGGCCTGTTCAGAGGACTGCTCAGCTACTTGTTTTCTTTCTTTTTTTGTTTTTTTTCCTTGTCTCTCTCTCTCTCTCTATATATATATATTTTACTTAAGAAAACAAACAATACACATAACCACCAACAATGGATATCTTTTAGCTTAACCATAGGCATATTTAAATAAAGTATCCATGTAATAATTGTAAAGCCTGTTTTTGCACAATAAAATTCATAAACCAATTTAAAATTAAGGCAACAAGGAAAAAAATCTGCATATTCAGATAGAAAAGTTCTTAAATTCTAAATATTAAACACTAACTTAGATACCATTTGATCAGCTGTCAAAACTGTGCATGTTCTCAAAATATCAAGTAGAAAGTTCTTACAAATATCTGCATTGCTATAGTAATGACCTGTGTTACTAAATATTTTCCTGGTTTCAGGAAAAATATGAAGATAGAAATATTTTAATAATTAACATATGGAAATCTTAGCCACCTAAAATGGATATCTTAGATTATCCATAGGCATACTACAAAAAAGAAACTACATAATCATCATAAAGCCTGTTTGTACAATATGTTTCATAAACCAGTTTAAAATTAAAGCAAGGAAAGAAAAAATCTATAAATAAAGATATCAGAGTTACTTGAATTCTAAATATTAAACAGTATCTTAAATACCATTTGATTAACTATCAAAGCTGTGCATTCTCAAAGTATCAAGTAAAAAGCTATGACAAATATCAACTTTGCTATAGTAGTGAGCTATCTTACTAAATATTTTCAAATTTTTGAATTCAGGAATTTATCTCATCTAATATTAGTATAGGGTGCACGAGTGGTTCAGTGGTAGAATGCTCGCTTTTCATACGGGAGACCCAGGTTCGATTCCCACACCATTCAGCCCCCCCCCCCCAAAGATGTAATATTACCATAACTGCCTATAGTTTTTTAAAACTGTTTTTTAGTTGTAAAATATAGCACATGTATACAAAGAAAAGAAAGAAAAAAAGCCACAATTTTCAAAGCACACTTCAAGAAGCAGTTACAGAATCATTCCCAGAGTTTGTCACAGGCTACCATGTCCTCAACTCAGATTTTTTCCTTCTAGCGGCTTCAAAATATTGGCAGTTTTATCGGAGTCATAATAATGGAATCATACAATATCTGTCCTTTTGTGTCTGACTTATTTCACTCAGCATTTTTTCCCCAAGGTTCATCCACATTGTCATATGTTTCGGGACATCATTTTGTCTAAATGTTGCACAATATTCCAACGTATGTATGTACCACATTTTGTTTATCCACTCATCTGCTGATGGGCACCTGGATTGTTTCCATCTCTTGGCAATTGTGAACAATGCTGCTATGAACATTGGTGTGCAAATGCCTGTTTGTGTCACTGCTCTCAACTCTTCTGGGCATATACTGAGCATTGGTATTGCTGAGTCATAGGGCAACTCAATATTTAGTTTTCTGAGGAATTGCCAAACTGACTTCCACAGCAGCTGAACCATTTTACATTCCCACCAACAGTGAATAAGTGCTCCAATTTCTCTTCATCCTCTCCAACATTTGTAGTTTCCTGTTTGTTTAATAGCAGCCATTCTTATAGGGGTGAGGTGATATCTCATTGTCGTCTTAATTTGCATTTCTCTTATAGCCAATGAAGATGAGCAGCTCTTCGTATGCTTTTTAGCCATCTGTATTTGCTTTACAGAAAAGTGCCTATTCATTTTCTCTGCCCATTTTATAATTGGGTTGTTTGTTCCTTTGTTGTTGAGCTGTATAATTTCTTTATGTACACAGGATATCAAGCCTTTATCCAATATGTAGCTTGCAAATATTTTCTCCCATTGAGTTGGCTGCCTCTTTACCTTTTTAAAAAATTTTTTGAGGCACAGAAGCTCTTGATCTTAAGGAGTTCCCATTTGTCTATTTTTTCTTTTGCAGTTTGTACTTTAGGTGTGAAATTTAAGAAGCTACCTCCTATTACTAGATCTTGGAGACATTTCCCTACATTTTTTTCTAGATATTTTAAGGTAGTGGCTCTTACATTTAGGTCTTTGATCCATTTTGAATTAATTTTTGTATAGGGTATAGGGTAGGGGTGCTCTTTCATTCTTTTGACTGTTGAAATCAAGTTCTCCCATGCCCATTTATCGAAAAGACTATTCTGTCCCAGTGCAGTGGATTTGGAGGCCTTATCGAAGATCAAATGTCCATACAAATTTGGTGTCCACTTGTTTCCCTGAATGGGCTGTGGCTTTGGCATTTGGTGCGACTATTCTTCAGGAAGAGCCATTCCCCTGACTGTGCTGGGGCTTCTTCTGCTTGGTTAACAGGACCAGCATTCTTCTTCAGCCTTGGCTCCAGGTTTCTTAGAAACCAGAGTCACCAGCCTTGGGGCACCTGCCACCAACTCCTGCTCTGAGCCAGAAGCTTTAGGACATTGGATTCCTTTCTATTGTCTTTCTTGAGTTCTTCTCCTATCCCCACAGTGACTGTCCTATCCCCCCACCGCTACTATATTCTCACAAGAAATCAGAGTCCTGAAGGCCTAGGAACTGACACTGCTTTGAAGGAGAAGAATGATCACTTATCGGAGGCTATCTTGGGCCAGGCCCAGAGGAGAAGGCTGGAGCATCCAGACTATATATATATATGTACACACACACACACACACACACACACACATATATGTATATATATATACATAACCAAGAGGTAGTATACTATGGGTGCTAAAAATACAGTTTCTGGAGCCAGACTGTCTGCATTCAAATCCCAGGTCCACTAACTTACTGTCTTGCAAACTTTAGCAAGCTATATAAACTCTCTGACCCTTGTTTTCCTCATTCATGAAACACATGTATTAGGGTATATTAGTTAGGATAGACTAGGTTTGCTAAGGTCACAAATTAACTCTGAAGTCTCAGTGGTTTAACCCAATAAATGCATAATTTCGTTCATGCTAAACATCCCGCATAGATTGTTGGTAGGCTCTGCTCATTATGGAGACTAATGTTCAGGCTGATGGACATTAGTCCATTAGTCCTACAAAATTGTGATGCTGCAAAATATGGCTTCAGAGATTTCCACAGCACAGGAAGGAAGGAGAATGAAGATTTCATACCCATCCCTTAACACCTCCACCCAAAAGAAATAGGTGGAAAGTGGTGAGTTGTAGCTTTATTTTAAACTGCCTCAATTATGAATAAGGAGGAGCACTGTTCCATATATCTGTCGGCAATTAGTATTTCATTTTCTGTTAATTGCCCATTCATGAACTTTGTCCATTTTTCTACTGAATCTTGAAGGACAAATATGAAATAGGTCAAGAAGAGAAGAAGTGTTCAGGGCACAGTAGGCAACAGGCGAGAAGACTAGGATGAGGGGGAGAGCATGGAGCATTCAAAGAGCTGCCAATGGTTAAGAAGGTTGAGTGGATGAGATGCACAGAATTGGTGCTCAATACCTATTCAATGAATGAAGGGTTGGACAAATGGGGGAGTGAAGAAGAGGAGGCTGGAGAAGTAGGTAGGAGACAGATTGTGCAGTTGTAGACCATGGCAGGGAGGGTGGACTTTTTCCTGAGGGCCGTGAGGAGACATAACTGGGTTTGGGGCAGGGTGATGGCATCTGATTTGGGTTTTTGTGAGATCGCTATAGGTCTGTGTGGCAAGCCAATTGGAGGAAGATGGGAGTGTAAGTAGGATGCCAGGTAGGAAAATGAGAATTTTGTTCTCACATACATTGTTACCAAAATTTGCTTTCCCTCCATCCCCTCAAAAGTGTTATATCACAATTTTGGTTAAATACTTGACTGTAAGTAGGAAAATATTGCTCACAATTGAGCTATTTAGTTTACTAAGATTACATTTTGTTTCTTGTGCAACTCATTTTCCCTGGAGTTAATAATTGCCTCATTTATTATTTCTTTAATTATCTATGTATCTATCACTAATTCATCTCCGTACTCTCCAAGACTTGTTAATCTTTCAGTACATGCAAATGTATCAGGAAATCCATATCTTCCTCCTCCCCTTCTTTTTTCCTCTGGGAAATTGCTGCTGGAGCCCAGCATTCTCCCACTACTAAGTCCAACTTAGCATGTGTGTAGTGGCAACCCACTACACGGTTGTCACCTCCAGGACGTTTGAGGCGCCTTCGGTGCAAAATTTAAAAAGGTGGTCATTATCAGTGTTGTGGAAATGGAGGATCGTTACTTACACGATCCTGAGAACGAATGTCTCTCTAAGTTTTGGGCCTTCGTTGCCTTCGCTTGCTTCACCCTAGTCCTGAGGCTAGTCACCTCCTGCCTTTGTTGGATCCTTTTATTTCTGGATTCCATGCCTTCTTCTTTCTTGGTTTACTCCCTCATTTTGGTGGAGCACATCCTCCAGTAGTTTCCTGAGAAAGGGGCATGGAAGACAAATTGTCTGAGACCGTGTGTACCTGAAAATGTCTTTTTTTTTTTTTTTTTTTTGGCATGGGCAGGCACCAGAAATCAAATCCGGGTCTCCGCCATGGCAGGCAAGAACTCTGCCAGTGAGCCACCTGGGCCCACCCCTGAAAATGTCTTTATTATACTTTGAAACTTGGTTAATAGTTGGTAACTGACTCTAGAGTCTCTTTGGTTCAAGTTTTTCATAGAGTACTCCTCCCATCAACCAGTTATGTAGGGGAGAGGAGAGGACCTATGACAGACTTTCAATCAATCCTTTCAAGTTCTGAGTCTTTCCTAGGTTCTCCAGTGCCAACAGGCTGGCTTCTTGCTGACAGCCCCTTGCTGATAAATAGGCTTCAGCTTTATTTATTTTGTTCAAAGTCAGCTATCTCCTCCTCCTCTATCCACATTCCAAAAAGCAAAAATTTTATGTGTATCTCTCATCCACCGTTGGTACCTATCTAATTCTCTTTCTTTATAATCTCTATATTGTTCAGAACATTTTATGGTAATTTTCATGGGGCTCCAGTAAGGAGGGAAGATAAACAGTTTGTTCAATCTGTCATGTTCCATTGGAAGTGTTTTCTGTCTTTTCTAAGCTTTATTTTGACCCACTTTCTCTCACACGGTCTTAGTCACAGCTGTTTTAAAAGTGGAGTCCAATAATAATCCTAAGTGAGTGTGACTCCCCAGACTGGTCTCCTTTGTTTAATCTTTCCTAACAAATTTAACCTACAGGGTTCCTGTATTTTTGGAATTCAGTGCTGCTCCAAACCTTATTTTATTCTATTTTGTATTTTCCTTTGGATTCTTGTTTGCCAATCCTGTGTGCTCTCCATCTGATTGAAGGTGGGTCTTCTCTTACTCTGGTTTTCTCCACTGTAGCCTTGCAGAGAAGATGTGGACAGGGAAATTGGAGGAAAATTGTTCCTGGTTCTTTTTTTCCAGGATTCCTGATCTCTGGTGGCCAGATCAGTGTGACCTACCCCTGGCTCCCTGCCATTAATTACACTCCAGAGGTAGCCCAGAGCAGCCGGGCAGCAGGTCCCGGAGAGTAGAGGGCTCACTGTGTTAGGCATCACCGGGAAGGAAAACACTCTGTCTTCCAGATCCAACTCTGATTCTAAGGCCAGGGAGGAGGAGGGGGGTTGGGGAAGCATGTGCCAGGCTGAGGAAGTGAGAGCATGAATGAGCATGAATGAGAGTGTGTGTCATTTTGGGGTGGACAGAACTCTGGAGGCAGTGGTAAATTTGAGGGACTGTTCACAATTCATTAACTTGGGGCTGGGCTTCCTCCAGCATTCGTTGTGATCTGTCTTAACCTCTACCTGGTGGTGTTCACATCATACTGGCCAATCACTGTGCTCATGCTCACCTGGCTGGCTTTTGACTGGAAAACTCCTGAGCGAGGTAAGGTATTTGCTGGGGTTGTTTTGCCACACATGCTCCCTTTTTCCTCTTTTCTCCTCATAGTCCTGAGAACCAATTCCCAGGCAAGAGAATTTCAGCATGACCGTCCCTGGGCTAGAGAAGCTGAGGCAAGGGGTCTTTTCAGGGCGATAGATAGGCCCAGATCAGTACTAGAGTGGCTTGGGAAGGGGCAGCTAGGGAAGCAGAAAGCTAAGCCTGTCCTAAATTGACCTGAATTTGCTATAGTCCCACCCTGGTTGTCACTTAAGAGGCTGTGACATAGAGAAGCTGAGAGTACCCTGTGGCATGCCTGAAAGGGCCTGGGAGAAGGTCAGTGAAAGTGGGGCAAAGCTTGGCTATGCTGACTCTGTTTTCAGGTGGCCGCCGGTTTGCCTGTGTGCGGCGTTGGTGCTTGTGGAAACAATACTGCGATTACTTCCCTCTCAAGGTGAGTTGCTGAAGATCCCTCCTCGGGTCCCACTCTATGCTAGTAGATGTATCAGGGTGGGGGCGCCATTCTCACTGAAGCTTATATGAATGATGTCCCCCTGAAGGTTTCCTGTTCCTTGATTAATAAACCCTCTTGACTCTATCATCCTTCACAGCTTTTGAAGACTCAAGATATCTCTCCCAGCCACAACTACCTCCTTATCTGCCACCCTCATGGGCTCCTGGCCCATTCCTACTTTGGCAACTTTTCCACAGAGACCACGGGCTTCTCCAAGATCTTTCCTGGGATTACCCCTTATCTACTCACACTGGGAGCCTTTTTCTGGGTGCCTTTCCTCAGAGACTATATAATGGCTACAGGTAAATTGATTCCCGGGACATAAAATCAAAGGAAAAAAAATGGTTCTCCAGGGGAGAAGTATTGGGGGTAGATGAGACCAAAGCCAACTCTGTGATGCCATCTGGTCTTAAAGGCTTTCTCTTCCTCCTTTTGAAGACGTACGGAGGAAAGTTATCATCCTTAGGAAGTAGCTAATGACTGTTTGTCTTTTTCTGCCCACCAGGGGTCTGTTCCGTAAGCCACTCCTCGATAGAATTTCTACTTACCCAGAAAGGCACAGGTAATATGGTCATTGTGGTGGTTGGTGGCCTGGCTGAGTGCCAATACAGCATACCAAGCTCTTTTACCCTGGTCTTGAAGAATCGGACTGGTTTTGTGCGTATGGCCCTTCAGCATGGGTAAGGACAGCTCTGGTCCAGATTTGGGGAGAGGGGTAGTTCCAGTAGTACAGAAAGGAAGGAGCAAGGGGTCTTAAGGAATCATATCTCAAGAAGGAGGAGGAAATCTACTTCTGGATTGGAATGGAGCTGGGGCTACGGCCCAGAGGTGTTTCTGTTTATGAAGAAAGCCTAGAGGGCTGGATCTTGAGCCTGTTCTCCCTCAAACTAGTCACTCGTCTGGGCCAGTTCCTCCATAAAAGGAGACTGGCTGCAACCCCATCTTAGAGAAAGTCCAACTTAGCATGTGTGTTAAAGGCAAGAAGGCCAAATGAAATCGCCCTTGGGTCTTAGTTTGTAGTTTTCCAGATCTATGGGTTCATAGGAAGGTCCAGGGCTTGCATCTTCTAACCTGCTGCTACTTTGTCCCCACAGTCAGCCTGGTCCTATGCAAAGCTACGTTGAGGCCTGAGGAGCCTGTAGGCAAACCCAGGAACCATTGAGGATCAGCATGTCTGGTGTTCAGCAGGGTCCCTACCTTCGTGAGCATCAAAGAACATTCCTTTCTTCTACAGGGTGGCTCTGATACCTGCCTATGCCTTTGGGGAGACGGAGCTCTATGATCAGTACATTTTCTCTCCTGGGGGCTTGGTCAACCGCTTCCAGAAGTGGTTCCAGAGCATAGTACACATCTATCCTTGTGCTTTCTATGGGCGTGGCTTCACCAAGAACTCCTGGGGCCTTCTGCCCCACGCTCGGCCTGTAACCACCATTGGTGAGCAAACCCTTCTGCTGGCAACTTTGGTTTTGGCTACAGGAACCAGCTCTGAGGCTAAAGCTCAGCTCTGACTATGTGCAGATGCAGGGAACCTGGTTAGGATGAGGGGTAGGGTGGGGGTGAGGGTGGGGAGAACCTGGGCTTGAGGATTGGGGCACCTTCTGAGTAGTAAGGAATTTTGACGCTTTTCCATTTTCCTTCTCTCTCTCCCCTGGCAGTCGGGAAACCGCTACTACTGCCCAAGTTTGAGAATCCAAGCCAAGAGATTGTGGATAAATACCATGCACGCTATATTGATGCCCTATGCAAACTGTTTGACCAGCATAAGACAAAGTTTGGCATCTCAGAGACCCAGGAACTGGTGATAGTTTAACAGATATCTTCAGCAGCCTTCCATTTTAGAACTGGTGAAAACCGAAAGACAAAACTCACCAGCCCTCAATGTGGGGAGGGGCTGCCTACTTGATTGTTTTCTGCCTCCCTCCCTTCCCCCTTTGTCTCTCTTCTTCTGGCTCTTCTTTGCCTTTTCCATGGGGCTACAGGGGAGATAGCCCCAAGAGGCAGGGAAGGTCCTAAGGGAGAGGTGCCCCGAGGGCTCCCTCACATAGGCTCCCTCGGCACCAGCACTGAGGATCACAATGGACAGGAAAAAAAGCCCATCTTTTGATACTGCTCATGCCCCAATTAGACTATGTTGAGGGCTTTGGAATTCCAGAACATACCATTCCTTCTCTAGCTCTAGCAGTCCCATCTCCTGGTACAGAGATTCCTGCAGGACTGGGTTCCTTGGGACCAGCTGACTTTGAATTCAGGCTCCATCACCTAGAAGCCACATGATTGTAGGTGATCAGTCATCTCTGAGCCTCAGTTTCTCCATCTGTAAAACAGGACTATTAATCCCTTCCTTGCTTACCTCAAAGGCTATTGGGTAGATCAAATGATACTGGATGTGACTGAATTTTGCAAACCAGAGAGCTATAGAAAATTATCCTCCTCTAATCATTTTTCCCATTTCTTGTCTCTGAGTAAACAATGTATTACATTTCATGACAATTCAATTATTAAAAGGAAGTTTACAATGCAGGAACTTGTCAACAATCCTTTGAAAGTTTAAATAAGCAATACCCACTGCTAGCCTGTCATCCACATTTAGTTTCTGCCTCATAAAGCTCCAAAAGAATAGGTCAGGCTCAGGACTAATTTCTCCTCCAGGAGTGTGCTGTCTTTTCCTCTGCAACTTGTCTGTACCTGCCTACTTCTATTTCTCTGCCCTTTGTTAAATATTGAGCCAGATTGCTTAGGATGGAAGTGAGGTCCCCAGCTTCAGGCAGCCATAGAGACCTCTTCCTATGAGTGGCAAGTCCCGTAGACTCTTGGTCCAGTGGTTGTTGGCAATGGCAGGTTACACAATTTGGCCTATACCTGCCTTGTTCTCTCCCTCTTGGGTGGATGCCATCTGGTTCCAGTGATTTATCTGCATTGTGTTTGTCACTTTGACCTGGAACATCCTTTGCATTTACCACAGTGTGATCTGCTGCTTCTGCCTTGGGTGCCTGCCTCAGGTGATGATTGTGCAGTGTAGCAAATAAATTCTTCCACTTTTCTGCTGTCTCTGTGACCTCCTCATGCCAGAGACTGCATTTTTCCTGAGATCCTATAAGATGTTTTTAAACAGTCTCCAGGATGTCTCTTAAAAATCAATATATTTCTTACCTAAGGCAGCCAGAGAACCAGCCTGGACTCCAACACCCAGCCCATATACACCTAGCCGGTTCAGATTTTTTATGGGCTACTGTGTGCTGATCATTATATAAGGGCCAAATTCTCTACCAATACAGTGGGCACAAAAGGCAGCTGGGGTTATTAAAGTTGCCCAGAGCTCTCTTGGGCTAGTTGTTCCTAAGCTGCTGTCTGGTCTTCTCTCCTTCTTGTGAGCTTTTTCCTTATTACAGACTTGACATGGCTTTTCTACGCAAAGACCTTGGGACCAAGTGGTAGAGGCAGCATGGTAGGGTAGAAAGTGCATTGCACTAGGAATCAGGCCAGGCCGACACACATACTGGTTGTGTAACTTTGAGTGAGCTACTTAAACTTTTGGAGCAATGGTTTCCTCATCTACGAAATGGGATGACACCTCAGGCAGAAGCTGGAGGCTGGATCTACCCAAGCTACTTTGGGCGTAGGCCTAAAATATGTTATATATGCCATAGCCTCAAGCTGAGATTGCTTCAAGCTACGTGTGTTTGCCTCAGGACAATGTCCCTTTTGGCAGAACAAGCTAATGGAACATGTAGCTTACAAGGTGATAGGGATGGGGTAGGAGAGTGTGTGTGGCCTGAGGTACAGATGTGGGATATTCTGACAGGAAATCCAGATTACCTTACTTCTGTTTCCCTCTGAAATGGGTGACTGTTTGTTCTTCTCCTAGCTCATGTGTTAAGTCACTTGCAAAGAAGCACGTAATATATCGGAACTGCTCAAAGTGGTTTCGAGAAAGGGGAAAAAAAAAGCTTTATTTGCAAAGAACAAACCATTAATTTACACAAACTTACATCCCAGTTTATATACATTATGTATAGCTTATATACACAGTATTTCACACTGGATGCTGACCCCCAAAGCAGCATTGGGCCTGCTCCAGGCCACTCTTACAACAAAGCCTACTCCCCATCCCAGCTGGAAGCTTCTTAAATCAAGGAATGGCACACCCTAACCCCTCCTGGAGAGAGCTGTGAAATGGAGTTAAAGGAAATTTCTGGTTCCTTTTTATTTTGTGTTCAGGTGGCTTAGGCAAGCTTCTAGGCAGGAATGGTACCTGAGGCGGCACCATGGTGGTCTGAGGACTTCCTGGTGCTGGGCCAACCAAAAGCTTTCAGGAAGAATTCTGATGAAGGCTGCAGTTGCTCTCTCACCTGCCTGGCCAGGCTCCTGAAGGAGGCCAAGCCCTTCCAGCCTTGAATTTGTGAGTAGCATAAAGAAGAGGGCCTGTTTCGAGCAGGGACTGTCCTAACCCTCATTCTGCTGAGTCAGGAGTAGGGGCTCTAGTCTCAGCATGTTATCCATCTTGGGCAGGTCAATTTCCTTCTCTGGGCCTCAGCTTCCACATGAGTAACATAGTAAGTTGGGATAGATTCTCTCTAAGGGCCATTCTAGCTTTGCATTTCTCTGAATCTATGTGTATCCACCAGAAGTTACATAAAACACACATACTCACCGGTGGATCAAAATCTATCCATCTTCAGGATTCCTAGCCCTTTCCTGCTCAGGAAAATAAATTTGGCTTAGGATGGATGAAAAGGGATAAATGAGGCAAATATTGCATTTTCCAGGGATCCAGTAGCTGAGCAGACCCCACTATCTAGCAGTTGAAGTCCAGAAGCTGGCAAAAGCCTCTGTCATGCAATTTTCCTGGAAACCGCTATCATTTGTTTGCCCACAAATGTCATCGTCCTGTTCTCCATGCTAGCCTTGGTCCCCTGGTAAACTCACGTTGGTATAATCCCAAACTGTAAATCAATTTCCACATTCTTTTCATCACTGCTTCATCACTTTGCCAATATCTTCACAGCAACAAGGTCCTGCTACCTACTGCTTTCATCATCACCCCCTTTTCTCTAGGATTCCTTTGGTGAGTTCAGAATGAATAAAGGGTTGGGTGAGTCTCCTATTTCCCCTATATTCCCCACCACTTCTGGAGAATAGAATGGGGTGTCAGAATGTACTTTATGGGCACAATTAGGAAGGCCTTTCCTTCTCCCTTCTCTCATTCTTTTGGCTTTAGAACTGGCCCTCTCGGGTCTTTCCTCTATCCCTGAGGTGCCACTAGTACAAACATCTCTGTGGTATGGTGGAAAGAGATAAGGATTCATATAGTAGCTTAGTGAAGTAGATCAGGTCTTGTAACCTATTGTAGGGTAACAAAAGGAGGAACTTAGCCACAGTAGGGGCTCCATACATAAGGGTTGGTTTGTTCACTGGATGGATGAAAGAACATGTGGGGCATCTCTTTTGTGGGTACTGGAAACCTCTACTTTGAAGTCAGGTCAGGAAGTTCCTTCTGAATGCAAGGGCTCTAAGTATGATGACTGTTTCCCAAAGAAAGTCTTTTTTTTTTTTTTTTTTTGCCATAGAGCCCACTGGTAGCCAAGAGCAAAGTCATGACCATCAAAGATAAAATAAAAACGGGTATCTCTGGGTTTCTCCATAGGATCCTAAGGGATTTGGGTTCTACATTACTACTTTCACTCGTTCTCTAAAGACCCCAAATTCAGTATAATGCTGTGGTGTTTTGGAATAGTACTAATTTTGGAGTCAGACCTGGTCAAAGATCCAGGTCTTGACTTAAACTGGGTGAGATCTTGGTTAAATCACTTAATTCCTCTGAGCCTCATCTAAACAATGGGATTCGGGATATTATCTGCCCTCCTTTCTTCAAATGATATAATAAAAGATAAAGTACTTTATAAATTTTAAGAAGAGGCTCTCATCAGTTCCTGATACAACTGAGGAACTGCCCAAGGTTCTTTCTAGGAGTTGGGGCCAGACACATGTCTGTAGGTTGCCTCACCTTGGGTTGTAAGGCTGTCATTAGCAACCAGCGAATGGAGGCATACCCCAAACTCCTCTTGCCCTTACCCTTGAAGGGCCGAGCAATGTGGCTGCTTAGAAAGGGAAGGCATAGCTGAGAAATAAGTACTGGCAATTCTTGTAGGATTTCAGCTGCCTGAAGGAACTTATCCACTACCTCCTCAAAAGGAAATATGTTTCAGAGCAAGAGCAGCAGAATATTTAAGGTTGGTGCCCCCTGCTTTGGACTGCACATAGCACCCAGAAGCCATGCTTGGCCTAATAGCCTAAAGGACCCAATTAACAAAGTCCTTGAGTGGTTCCACCATATGATCAGGTGGGAAGCTTGGGGTAGGGCAGACGGTGCCTTTGGACCTGAAGTAGGGGGTAAAGCCCTGCCCAATGCATAGATGCTGGCTTCATCAGAGCCTGGATTCCAGGTGAGCAACCCTGGAATCTATGGTGACTATGCTCTGTGGTGGCTTTCTGTAGCCAGAGATAAGAAAGACTGGGTCAGCAGGGCATTAACTGCTGTCCTCTCAGATAAGACCTGAGCTAATGACTGCTTGGGTTGCAACAAACTTGACCAAAGAACATCTGGTCCTATCCCCCACGTCTTGCCCTTTGTAGGCCAGGTAGAAAAGCTCTGCCTTGCTGATGCCCAGGGACAGTCTAGGGTTTGGGAATTTTATTAGGTTATCATGGCAGCTGCCTATTACATCTCAAATACTAGAACTTAAAGGGACTTCTGGAGGTCATCCAACCTAACCATTTGCCCCAGATACAACCTGACTAAATGAATAATATTTGTATTGCTTAATAAAGGGGACACTCTCTTTGTGCCCAGGCAAGCTAAAGAGTATCCCAGACTCACAGAAGCACAGGTCCCAGGTTGGGCACCTGTCTCAGACAGAGGTAGGCTCTGTGGAGGAAAGAAGACAAAAGTTCTAGACACGCTGGGAAGGGAGACAAATGGGAGGGGCCCTAGGTAGTTTTCTGAGCATGAAGCATAGCTGTAAACAAAGTGAAAGGCACATGGGTCCAGGTATGGATTCAGGTTCTGATACAGGCATGTTTGTGGCTGTTCCCTGTAGTCATTCAGAGGAAGGCCAAACCCCCTGTCTCCAAAGCCCAGAAAGCTGCCCATAAATGTGGCTTTCAGCCTGAGTGGGAAAAGCTATCTGACCTTCCTGCAGGCTCTAACCCAGAGCAGCAAGGATGCTTCCACTGATGAGGATGCACCATTTGACAGGTTTCTCCCCTGGTCTCTGCCACAAGCACCTGCCTTTTCCCTCCCAGTCCTTCTCCTCATGCAACACTCCCCTCATGGCCCCTGCCCCCTAAATAGGAGTCAGAGCTGCTCATGCTTCTGTTTGCTACTGGTGTGCTCCTGAGGCGGCAGCTCCCTTTGGGTCAGATGTTCACCCCCAGAGTCTAGGAGTGCACCTTGGCTTTCTCTTGCCTGCTGCCCCAAACCCTCTATTTTAGTGCAAAAAGCTATAAATCGGACAATGGGGACCTTGGGGTTGAAAAGCCATGAAATAAGCCAGTCCATGTGGAGCCAAAGAAAGCAGTTCTGCTTCATGCAAACCCTGGGGCTCCATCAACTGTCCTGTTAACTCAAGGTCATTCTGAAAAGTCAAGCAGGCCTTGTCATCCTGAAGTCACTAGGGAATAAATAGTACTGGGGCATTTCTCTCTGAGGCTGCAACACCATTATACCTCACTCCGCAGCAGCACTTAAAGGCTCTGGGAGTCTTGGCTCCCAAACCTGGGGCAGGGGCATGGGTGGGGGCAGAACAGGGGGAATCTAGGATGCCGGGGCCTCGCCCAGCCTGATGGCTCCAAAGAAAGTGGTGTGCTTGCTCATATTGATAGAGATGTCGGCGTGCACCATCTTCACTGCAATCTTCTGCCGGGCTTTGAGGAGGCAGACACCAGCGGTGTAGCAAGTGTTGTAGTTCGTCTTGCCTGTTTCAATGCTGCGAGTGCACTGCAGGAAGGGTTTCTCATCCACCACCACCTCGTAGCTGGCAAAGTCAGTGAAGTTGATGTAGTACACCTGGATGAGAGGCAACAAGAAGGGATTGGGGAAGAGAGGAAAGAGAGGGTGGGCGGCTCTCCCCTGTGATGAGAACAGACAGGACCTTCTCAGATTAGCTGCCCAGTAACCACTGTGTGAAGGATAGGTGTCATGAAGGTGTGCTAGTTGGCCAACAGGAAGGGCAGGACGAGATGCTTACATACTGCTCCTTCCCCAGACTCCATGGGGCTTAGATGGCTGAGCATACCTTTCCTACAACAGCACACCTTTGGTCAGCTCTGTAAAGGCAAGAACCATGCCTTATTTGCCCTTTTGCTTCCCCCCACCCCCCCACATTCTTCAGCCCTGGTCTGAAGCACAATGCTCTGCACATATTAGGTGCTCAATTAGTGCTACAGAAATAAATGAACTCAGACTAACTTTCTAGTTCAAGGAGTCTCTGTGTATAAACTTAGAAAGTCACTGGTTCCCCAGAGAGTACCCAATAATGACTTGTCATTTCTTCCGCTCCTTAACAAGAAGCTCATTCAGCTTGGAGCCCCCTCACCCACCCACCCCTACCTGCCTGCAGCTGAACTTTGTCATAGATTTTCATAATGTCTTTTGGCCCTCTTGTTTGATATTCAAGGAAACAGATCCAGGGAGATGGAGGGCAATCACCACAAATGAGAAAAAGAATCTGGAAGAGCAAAACCCAGGTCCCTAACTTCACTTTTTTTTTTCCAGAACGAAGTGCTATCCTATGGGGATTTTCCCAACCAGCGTGGTGTCCAAGGCCTGAGGCCACTCTCGATTGCCCGGAAAATTAATTTTTCCATCCTTCACTACCCTTGTCCATCAAACGTCACCCCAAGCTTTGATTCCCCACTCCAGAAAGAGCTTAGCCCATAAGACATTTGCTCCTGGGGTTTGAACCTTTATTCCTCAAGTTAATTCACTTTCTGAAAGGAAGCTCCCTCCACCAGCTCTTCATGAGGGAGCAGTGTATTGAAGTGCCATGTAATCTCTTGGGCCAGGACCCAAGCTATGCCAAGATGTTTGGTGGGCTTAGCAAATGATTGTGAACCCACCTTCTCTGGCCATTGTCCTATGAGACCCATCTGCTGGCCCCACAGTTCTTCTGGCTATCCACCTGTTTGCTGCCTACCCCACAGGAGCCCCGACCTCAAGGCTTATTTACCTCTATCTCTGAGGAGCCACCCCAGTGGGGACAAACAACTGAGGGTGGAAGTGAAGGAGCACTGGCAGACCTGGAGCGTGGGCCTGGGGTAGGAAAGGGACAAAGGCAGAGGGAGCAAAGAGCTGGGAGAATGACAGCAGGAAGGAGGCAAGATCAACAGAGAAAATGGAATGGAGGAAGAAAAGGGAGAAAGAGGAAGGAAAGATAGTCAGAAATCTTTTTGAGGTGGAGAAAAAGTCTGCAGGAGCACTATACATTATAATGCCCAAGCTAGCAGCATAGGGAGGGGAGAAGGGTTCCCAGCTGTCCTGGAGTTGACTTTGAAAGAATATACTGAGACCAGGTTCAAGTTCAGCAGTAGAACCAAACAGCTCAGAATAGAAATATGGTGTCATACACCATGGGCCTGGGGCCCTGCAGGAGGGAATGAGATAGCAGTGGGAAGGGCTCATTTCAGTTTTTTCAATGATATCTGGCTAGGGAAAAAACCCTGAAGCACCCCTCCTCCCTTTCCTCCATTCAACTCCTTCCAAGTGCGTCTCCCACCCCCACCCCACCCCACCCCACTCCCACACCACCCTCGACTCCCTAAAGCCAGAAGTAAGCCATTGGTTGGTTTTGACTGGCTCCACAGTGCCCCTCTGTGGCCTGCACTGAATCTGCAGTCTGGATATAAGAAGAGTTAGGCCTAAGACCGTACTCACTTCTACCTGACTATAGATGAAGTAGGTGCCGTCCACCAGTACCTCCAGCTCCCCGCTGCGGGGATGTAGCTTAAACACTTTGGGGTTCATAGTGATGCGAGACCAGTCATTGAGCACTCCACCTGAAAGATCTCAGTATGAGAGAAGGGCAGACACTCAGTATATGTCAGAATGATAAGGACAAAAGAAGTAAGAAATAGCAAACAGTACACCTCCCCACCCCTATCCCACAGCAAGTGGGACAGCCCAGAAGGGTAAGCTTTAAGAATCATATTTGGGTCTAGAGTGGACAATGGTGGTGATTAAATGTATAAATATAAAAACGTTTTTGAATGAGGAAGAACAAAAGAATATCAACATTGAAAGGTATTAGAAAAGGAATGGTATACAAGAAAAAATATAATCAATGCAAGCTAGGGTCTACAGTCAATAGTAACATTGTAATGTGCTTCCACTGAATGTAACAAAGGTATTATGCCAAAACTAAATATCAACAGGCAGGGGGCATGGGGTAGGGGTATAGAGTCTTTTTTTTTTTTTAACATGGGCAAGCACCGAAAATCGAACGCGGGACCTCAGGCATGGCAGGCGAGAACTCTGCCTGCTGAGCCACCGTGGCCCACCTGGTGTATAGATTCTTTGCGGAAGAAAAGGAAATGTCTTCATATAGATTATGTGGTAACGCATGGCTATTTACTTAGGTTGGATTGTATGATGTGTGAAAAAAAACTGTTTAAAAATGAACAGAGAAAAACAAGTGCTAGAGAAAATCTGCAGAAAGAGATGTACTTATTCACTGTCAGTAGGGAAACAGAGTTGCACCCCGTTGGAGGGCAGTGTGGTGGTTCCACAGGAGGCTAGGGGTGGGGTTACCATATGATCTTGCAACCCTGTTGCTCAGTATATACCTGGAAGAACTGAGAGTGGGGACACGAATGGACATTTGCACACTGGTGTTTCTAGTGGCAGTGTTCCAGCAATTCCCAATGGATGGAGGTAGCCTAAGGGTACACTGAGGAATGTGAGGGGGAACTACAGTGTATACATACAATGGACTACTGAACAGCTGCAAGAAGGAAGGACTTTGTGAGGCATGCAACTGGGTGAATGAACCTTCAGGGCAGTATGTTGAATGAAATGTCAGAAAGAAAAAGATAAATATTATTACCCCTCACTCATATGGACTAACTATAATATAAAAACTTGGAGAATTGAAGTTGAGAGCAGGAGCTATCAGGTTGGGGCATACTGTAAAAGTCCTGGATTGTAAGGTCTTATAGCAGTCACATCTATTCAGGAGGAGTAACTGTTTATTTCTAAATTCTGAGATACTGGGCTATTTGTGTTAACCTGGTCATTCCCTGAAACTTCAGGTATTTTTGTGACGCCTGAGACTCAGAGTTAGAGCACTGAGGCTATGAAAGTCAGCATTACCCCATACAGCAACTGCTTAAGAAGTTGAGAAAGGGATCAGACTTTGACTAGAGATATGAATGAAGTTGATCTGGTCCATATTTTAAAACTTCAACTTCTGTGTGAGACCAAAGGGCAAGATATTTTTGATGTAAAATTTATATTTTAGGTAGTGTATTATCTAATTTAACTTGTATGGTCAATTTATTTGAACATCATAACTACATGAAATCTTGAATAGGGCATGAAATCTTGTTGGTTTGTACAAGATAGTGTGATGCTCCGATATATCTCAGTATAATTTTGGTAGAGAATAAAAAAGTATTTGCAAAGTCCCCTTGGGGGACTGAGGAGAAAGGAGGAAATATTAACCTTCCCCACCTGGGGAATTCCTGATATTCTCACAAGCAGTGGGGACAACCAATTCAATAGGTTGAGCCCTCTTTCTTAGGGTTTGCCTCTATGAAACTTATTCCTGCAAAGGGGAAGCTAAGCCTACTTATAATTATGCCTAAGAATCACCCCAGAGAACCTCTTTTGTTGCTCACATGTGGCCTCTCTCACCTGCCAATGTAGGAGGCAGGCCTTCCCCTCTTT
Source organism: Tamandua tetradactyla (assembly GCF_023851605.1). NCBI lineage: Eukaryota > Metazoa > Chordata > Mammalia > Pilosa > Myrmecophagidae > Tamandua > Tamandua tetradactyla. The sequence goes on from NC_135353.1 coordinate 102,071,255, forward strand.
CTAGTTCAGCTGTGCTCTCTGTGGAAAATCCCCAACCCCCCTCTCCTGACCTTCAGGAATGGGTAAAACTGCAGGCAAGCGAGATAAGACACATTCCTGGGATAGAAACCCCCTCCCCTAGCCTTCAGGAACTGGTGAAGCTGAAAGTAGGCAAGATAAGACATTCTGGGGTGGGGACCCCTCCCTTAATGGTTCAGCTTTGGGCCATTCTCAACTTAAATCAGCCAATTGTTTCCCTTGTCTTTAACATGTCAAACAGTCTATAAAAGCTAAAGTTGCCTTTTGTTCGGGGCTCAGACTTTCAGAGGCTACTCGCTGAGCCCTATGGCCATAGCAAATAAAACCTGCTTCCTGAAACTAAGGATCCTTAGTCTCAGCCTGTTCTAACTTTGCTGAACGTTCCTGGAGGCCTGTGGCTCGTTCCTGGTTTTCGTGCTACACTAACTTGGCAGGTGAACTCACTGCCCTCGCTTCTATGTGGGACATGACTCCCAGGGGTGTAAATCTCCCTGGCAACATGGGACAGAACTCCTGGGATGAGTCAGGACCCGGCACCTTGGGATCAAGAAAGCCTTCTTGAACAAAAGGGGGGAGACGAAGTGAGACAAAATAAAGTGTCAGTGGCTGAGAGATCTCAAACAGAGTCAAGAGGTTATCCTGGCAGTTATTCTTATGTATTATGTAGATATCCCTTTTTAGTTTATGGTGCATTGGAGTGGGTGGAGGGAAGTACCTGAAACTGTTGAGCTGTGTTCTAGTAGCCTTGATTCTTGAAGACTGCATAACTATATAGCTTTTACATGTGACTGTGTGATTTTGAAAACCTTGTGCCTGATGCTCCTTTTATCCAGGATATGAGTAAAAAAAAATAGGGATAATAATAAATAAATAATGGGGGGGATAAGGGGTAAAAAATTGGGTAGATTGAAATACTAGTGGTCAATGAGAGGGAGGGTTAAGGGATATGGGAGTATGAATTTTTTCTTTTTATTCTTTTTCTGGAGTGATGCAAATGTTCTAAAAATGATCATGCTGATGTATACACAACTATGTAGTGATATTGTAAGCCACTGATTGAATACTTTGGATGAACTGTATGTGTGTGAATTTATCTCAATAAACTATTTTAAAAAAGAAAAAAAAATGAGGTATCATCTCTACTGCACAGGGAACAGTATATCAAGGTGGTTAAAAGTGTAAAATCTAGATTCAAATCCTGCCTCTGCAATTTGCCAGCAATGTAGCATTGTACATCCAACTTAATATCTCTGTACTTGAGTTTTCTCATCTGTATAGGGGATAATAGTCCCTGTCATAGATCACTGTGAGAATTAAATGAGTGTGTAAATCATATAAAACTGTGCCTGATAAAATAAGTACTCAATGCAAGTTAGCTCTTGTGATGTCCTATTACAGAGATCACTGGTTCTCAAAGCTGTATGCACTGGTTGGTGGGAGTGTAAAATGGTGTGGCTACTATAGAAAACAGTTTGGTGTTATCTCAAAAAGTTAAAAAAAGTACTACCATTTCATCCAGCCATCCCAGTTCTAGCCAAAAGAACTGAAAGCAGGGACTTGGACAGATATTTGTATATCAATGTTCATTGCCACATCATTCACAATTGCCAAAAGTTGGAAGCAACCCAACTGTCCATCAAATGACGAATGAATAAATAAAATGTGGTAAATACACACAACGGAATATTATTCAGGCGTAGAGAGGAATGAGGTTCTGATATATACAACAACATGGATGAACTCTGAAGATGTCAAGTTGAGTGAAATAAGCCAGACACAATGGGACAGATAATGTAAGCTGTCACTGATATGAAATAATTTGAATAAGCAAATTCATTGAGCCAATAACTAGAATATAGGTTACCAGGGGTGGTGTGTGGGTAGGGAACAAGGAGTTAAGGCTTAAATTGTATAGGGTTTCTATTTAGATGGTGGTGATGGTAACACAACATTGTGAATGTAACTAATTCCACTGAATTATATATTTGCAGTGGTTATATATGTTACTAGAAAAATTTTTAAAAAAAATTCATAGGTCTGTAGAACTATAGTTAATAGTATAATTAGAAAATGTTCTTTCAACAGTGGTAATAAATGTAACACATTAATGCACTAATAATAGGATAGTGTACAGGAACTCTATTTTATGCGTGATTTTTTCTATAAACCCATAATTCTTTAATAAAAAAGAAAAAAACAAAGAACTGCATTTGCAAGCAGGGAAGGTATTCTGTTTATAAGATGGCTGCCAAGCCTACATCAGGCTCCCTAGAGTCTGCCTGTCTGTCTTCTTCCATCCTTTCCCAACCCCTTCACTGGCAAGAGTCATCAACACCAGCTAGTTGGAATTTGGGGCAGGGGAGTGGTGAGAGAAGAGTCGGCACACTGCTCTGTCTTTGTTGTTCTGGGGCCAGCATAGGCAAAATTCAGACACTGAGTGGCAGGCTAGGTCTTATTATTCAATTTTACTTTCACAGTTTTAGATCCTGAATCCCTTTCCTGTCTCATAGGTTCATGGGGTTCCTCCTTTCCCCTCAAGATATTTCTTTTCATGGCTCCTCTATCCCCACTCCTTTCTGGAAAGCCTCCCTCCCTGGATCCTTGGGAAACTATTGAGCACAATGAACTATCTATCTGGAGAATCTTAGGAAGCAGGGGTGATTCAGACTCCATGGCTGCCAGAGCTATTGACCACCAGCCCCATAGGTGAGGGAGATCTTCATGAGAGCAAAGCTGTACTAGAATCATCCAGGGGGATAGAAGAGGGTGTCTGGGAGCTGCTCCACCCTTGTCAAAGCATCTGTCTCTTATCCCCACTCCAGTCAAAGGTGGAGGGGCAGTCATCTGCCTTGGCTGTCTTGGGGAGCCAGCAGGTGTGAGGAGGAGCAAAAGCTTCCCTTTCCATTCTGCAGAAAGAGGGATGTTCTTTCCCACCATGAGAGGAAAGAGTCCAAGCCCATGGGGCCTTTTCCCTTCTAAACTATCACCCAAGAAAGTATGTTTCTTCACCCAAGAAATTAAATTTTGATCATCCATCTTGGGCCTGTCTCAGGAAGCCATCTTTCTGAGGTGTGAGGAAAGAGGCCTTGGGAAAAGGTGGCCTCTGTCCTAGAGGTGGTAAGTAGAGTCAGATCTTTTCTACAGATGCTCTGTGTGACATCTTCACACTCATGTCTCCTTCACCTGTGCTTCTGGTAGAACCAAAGTTCAGTACAGACTAGTACTGGAGATTGTCTCAGAGGAGTGTGAAACAATCTCGTCACGTGGGAGTGGTAGCAAAATCAGCAACTGCTGCCACAGAATAAAACTTGAGGTCACCCCTCTAAATACCCAAACAAATCTATTTCCTGAACTGTCTCAGTCTTCCCTGTACAGATGATGATCACAGCCCACCCAGTGCCTTGGGGCCCATGGCACCTGATTCCAGCAGGACTGCTTGGTTTTGGTGCCATTCTGTTCCTTTTTACATTTGTGAAGCTATTATCAGGCATCCAGGTGGCTGTCAGGGGAGTAGCTAAGCCCAATCATTAAGGAATCTCAGAACAGCCAGTTCTCAACCAAATGGGCTCTCAGAGGTTGTCCTCTAACCTTCATTTACTGCTTACAAACTTACAGCCCCTCCTTTTAACTCCAAGCTCTGTAAACATCTGGCATCTTGGCTAGCTTGCTGCTTTCCAAGGCTCCCAGGGGTTCATGAATTTTAGGCTTTGTTTACTCTGGGGACTGGACATTATTTTATAGGTTTGTTCTTTCATGAATGTTCATGTCTTTTGGGGGAAGAAAATGAACCTAGCCATTTAGTGGAGTGTACATACACATCAACTGAAGCAGGAGTGTGAAGTGGAAAGAGCTGATTGATGTTGTTTTGGATCCCAGTTCCTATACTTAAACTATGAAATCTTGGACAAGTTAATGAAACTTTCTGAGTTTCAGTTTCTGTCTCTGTAAAAAGGAGCTAATACCTACCCCATAGGGTTGTCGTGAGGATCCAGGGAAATAAAAGACAAAGAAGGTATGTTGAAAACTCTCAAGTACCATATGAATATAAGGCAGTATGATTTATTTTAGTATTATCCAATCTCTCTGGGACTCTGCTGCCTCATCTTTTAAAGGGAGGGATTACATTAAGTCACTTTCTCAGCCTTATTAATATGTTCCCTCTTTTGATGGACACTAATATCTCATGCCCCCTGGAGATTCTAATATGCTCCCCACCCTAGAGAGCAACACCCCTTCCATCCATTTACTGTGTGGACCCATCACAAGCAGAATTTAGTTTTATGTAGTTTCACCTTCGCTAATCTGTACTGCGAAAATGCTTGTCAAACTACACTTATACACAGGGTGACTCTGATATAACCTCCATCCCCCAAGAATCCCTGGGTTAGATGTCTTATGTCCCTTTCAGTTTCATCATCAATGATTCTAAAGGCAATTTGGGTGTAGCAACCAGCCTTGGTGCAAGCAATTAGTCAGGACAGCCACCAGAGGGCGGGATGGTGTAGAGAATGGTCCTTGGCCAAGGGTACTTTGCTGGCCTGGTAATAATTTGGAGGCTGGGGGTGAGGAAGGGAAGGAGCTCCTTTTTGGGAGAGAGCCCACTTTGACTCTTACCATTCTTGACTTGAATTGCTGACCCTTGGCCCTGTAGATGCACCACAGCTGGCTGGGAGGATGAGAAGGATAGAGAGTGGTCACTGTGAGTAATGGCTGCTTGCTCAGCTACCAGTGCCCATGTTACTACCTATAGTTTCTAATCTCCTTTTGCATCACGATTCTGCTCCCTCCCCCCTTGTCTTGGGATGCTACTGACCACATTTTTATTAGAGGGTAGTGTGATGTTGTAGCTCTGCCACCTCCTCACTATGTGACCTTAGTCAAATATAATGCCTCCAAGTCTTATTTCCCTACCTGTAAAATGGGGATTATGAGAATCTGCCTGGCCTCCCTCACAGGGATGCCTGAAGAGCAAATGAGGTGATGGTTATAAAATTGCCCTGCAAAAAACCATCAAGTGCTGTTCAGCTGTGTAGATTTATCACTAACAGCTGTAGTGAAGGCAGCTGAGATGAGACCAGGCAAGGCCGCAGAATCTTGCCAATAGAGAGTGATTAGGAAGCCCAGAGATTAGGGAGGGGGTCTACAAGCCATTAGGCCAGAAGCCCAGTCTGGCTATGGCCTGGACCTAGTTGGCTGTTTTTCAAGGACATACTCTTAAGCTTCTAAGCTCCTGATCCCAGGTGGTCTGAGTGCCGACAAAGTGTCTGAAGTGGCTGGGGAGTTTGAGGTCCTAGTGAATAGGTATGACTGGCAGTTCATTTCAATTGCTTACTGATCTTGGATATGGTGACCCTCTGTGACCTGGCAAGAGTCAGTTCCCTTAGCTGAAGGCAGGCTTTGGGGCAAAGCTTTCCTATTCATACAAACAGGATGGGACTATGAGTTAAAAAGCCTCAGAAACTCTAGGGTGTCCTTATAAAATAAAGTCTTGGCAAATTTAATAGGGATCAAAGTCAAAGGTGGCTCTAGCCTATGGATTTCCCTCCTCCCCAGGGAGACAGCAATCCCCAGCCAACCTGATTTTCTCGAGTTCCAGCTTTATCAGTAGCACCTGCAAAATAGAACAGGCCAGTCAGAGGGCATGCTGTTTCTACTTTCTTTTCTTCTCACCTAAGTAGTCAGTGGCAGGGAGCCTTGCTCCCTGCACTCAGTCATGTCTGTGTTTTATTCTTCAAGGTTCAGAGTTGGAGGGAGAATCAGAGAGTAAATGAAGGGCCCTGGGATGGGAGAGGACACCCCTTCCTTCACTGGACCCAGCATCCAGCTGGGAAGCTGACCTCTTGCCAATGCTGGCCCAAGACAAGCCCCACTGAACACTTGTGGGCAGAGATGAGAGGGCACTCCTGTCACCATGAGCGTTTGTGCTTCTCTATAACCTGCTCTGGTCTTTTGCCCCCCCATCTTTTTTTTTTCTTCACGGAGCATATTACTGTATGTAATTATCTTGTTTCTTTAATTGTCTCTCTCTTTCTCTAGGACATGAACTCCAGGAGGACAGGAACCACTCATCAATATATTTCCTGAACACAGAAAGCACTTGATTAATATTTGCCTAATGATTGGATGAAAACAATCCTTAGCTATCTCTTGTGCCAACAGCCATGATGAAGCATTATTAGCTCTGTTTGAACTACAGGGTCAAAGAAGCTGAGTCCTGCTGCACATTTCTTGGACTTGGAGAAATCAGCCATAACCAGTTCATTTCTGTAAAGCCCCAAGAAACAGGAGGGGAGCAGGGGTAAGAAATAACAATTGTCAGAAGTCCAGGCAGTTTGACTGTTATCAATGCCAATTTGGCAGTTTTGGATCTGCATTCATACCTTTGGGTGTCCTTCTGGGCCCAAGGGGAAAGATGCAGAGGGATTTTAGGTGGCATTCAAATGGGCAGTGTGGTGGGGATGAAGATTTAGTGCAAGAAGCACTTGGTTCCTTGATAGCACAGTCTTGGTGCCACAGCCTGAGGGACTCAAGCTTCCAACTCATTGACTATGAGTGACTACTTGTCTACCTTTATGGAAGAGGTCCTTCAGAGTTAATGGGATGAAACTGTCACTTCGTCCAGTCCTCAACATTCCTCCTCATAGTCAAATTCCATGCAAACATTAGCACGTGGAGATAGATGCTGGGAATCAGAGCAGACCAAATTCCTCCCCCAGAGGAACTGTAGTTAACCCTCCAGGCCTCTGAATTTGGCACATATGAATTTACTGGTAAGCACTGGTTCATTATAGGGATGCTTAGAGTTAGGGAAGACTTGTGATGCAAGGGTTGAGATATGGTAAGGACAGGTGACTTGTCTTTGACAGGCTGGTACAAACAATAAGTTAGAGCAGGCCAGTCCATTCTAGCTGTTCAATGGGCTAGGAAAACTGCATTTCTTATTGCAGACAAACCCAATTACCTCCATTTGAAACCTCTCTCATGATAAGGAGCCTAGGGGGTTAGGGGGACAAAGGAACTCACCAGAAGGTCCCTGGAGGCCAGGGGGTCCTTGAGGCCCGGGAGGACCTGGAGGGCCAGGTGGTCCCATAACAGTTGTTCCTGGAATTCCAGGAATTCCTGGAATCCCTGGGGGCCCCTGGGGTCCTGGAGGTCCTGGAGGTCCTGGAGGTCCATTGGGCCCAGGAGGCCCTGCCTTCTTTCCTAAAAAACAAGATTCAATGTTACATTTATAGTTATTTACTGTCAGGAGTGCACAGATTCCTAGTGATGCAAAGTCTACCTTCTGGGGGTACCTGTTGTTAAAGAGCTAGATACTTTTATCACATGTGATACACACACACACACAAACACATACACACACACTCACAGTCTCCCTTATCCAATTTTATTTGATAAGAATTTTCTGAACTAGGCTTGAGGATATAGAAATAAATAGCTCTAAAGAGTCCACACTCTAATGGAGAAATAGACACAGTCACAGTATAGGAATACTATATTAGCGGTACAGCCAAACCACTTAAGAGGTCAGGGAAAGCTTCAAAAAGGTTACATTTCAGCTGAGTCCAAAGGATAACTACCAAGTGACTAGACCTATGGGCCTATGTGCTTTTTAGAATTCGGCTATGGTTGAAGACTGTGGCTTTCATGTTTACTGCCCAGTTTGGGGGACTTGATGTGGATAACAAGAAGTTAGGAGGGCAGACTGACCTTAGGAACAATATTCCTGCAAGCTCTGCTGTGCACTCCCCCTGCTGTCAGCTACATCCAGGAAGGTTTCCTATTGTGTCAGAATGTACAGGAAGTGGGGGCTGGGATGGGGGCAGTGCTGGTCGGGAATGAGGAGTGAGAAGGCCTTTGGGAGAGGAGAGGCATTCAGAGAGAGAGAGATCATTTCAGGACCCCATCCACAGAGAATAAGGAATTCAGATCTAGAGCACATGTCTCCCAGGAAAAGTCCCTGTAGTCTTACAGACCTAGAAACATGAACTTTAGTGTTCTCCCTTTACTTAGCAAATGAAAGAATCTGCCCAGTTTCTAGATCTGGCCAGTTTCAAGATGTTAAAGAGGAAAACCACCTCCCTTCAGATTTGGGGAGCTTCCATATCAGGCTTATTCTGTGCCTACATTTCAATTCCAGCTAGTGATAGTGGAAAGAACAGGGAATCCAGTCAAGAGATAAAGATGGAAGCCCGAGCTCTGCCATGGACACACTTTGGGCAAATCCCTTCCTCTCCCTGAGCTTTAGTTTCTCCATCTGTAAAATGAGGAGCTTGGCCTTGATGATCTAAATTTCTTTCAAAGTCTAACTCTAACGTGCTTTAAAAAGGACTGATTTCCCTCCAGGAGCCAGGTCCACTTTCCCCTTTTATCTCTGAATGCGGTAGACATCTAGGATAGTGCATATTAGGCTGTCCCATATCCCAGCATTTCCAGACCTAAGAGTAATTTCCAAGCTAGATGGTGCTCTGTGGGTAGTATGAACTTTAGCTTCAAGAATGTGAGTTTCTAGGGATTGCTAATGTAATTTTGGAAGAATTACAGCCAGAAACTTCTCCAGTCAAAGAGAATAATGGTGGCAGTGTAAACAGAATGTTCACTTATGAAAATGTTAGAAGGCATTTGGGGAAAAGTTTAGTACTGCAGCTGGTCCTCTCTGCTTATCAGCAACCAGGTTGAGGCAAATGTGCTTTCCATACTTGCATACTTACAGAAAGTTGGGCCCTCAGAGGAACATGTACAAAATGACCCCTGGACCAAGAGGATGAATTTAGAGGATTGCATTCCTTCTCCAGATTGCTCTACTTTTTTAAAAAACTTTTTTTTGTTATTAAATATAACATATATAGAAAAAAGCAATAAATTTCAAAGTGCATTGTAAAAAGTAGTTATAAAACATATTTAAGAATTTGGTATGGGTTATAACTATAACCCACAATTTTAGTATTTTCCTTCTAACTGCTCCAAGACATTGGAGACTAAGAGGAATATCAATATAATGATTCAGCAGTCATACTCATTTAAGTCCTATCTTCTCTGTTATAGCTCCTTCTCCTTTCCTCCTTCTCCCAATCTTTAGAAGTATTTTAGCTCTACTCTTTCCAACTTGAAAAAGTCGGTAATATGGGATAGGGGGATGGAACTAGTTGATATTCTTGGAGAGGCTGCCCTCCTGCCCTGGGTTTCAGGACTTATCTGGCCTAGGAAGCCATAAGGAGGTTATAGGTTTCTGGAAAGGATTCTTAGTATGTGAAATTTTGTAGAATCTGAGATAGAGCCCTAGGTATTCTTTAGGGTTAACAGGAATGGTTTTAGTTGGGGTTTGGCAAACTGTGGTAATTAGCAACATCTAGCTAAAGCTTGCATAAGAATAGCCTCCAGAATAGCCTCTCAACTCTATTTGAACTCTCTTAGCCACTGATAGCTTATTTTGTTACATTTCTTTTCCCTCTTTTGGTAAGGATGGCATTGTCGATCCCACAATGCCAGGACATCATCCCTGCAGGTTATGTCCCATGTTGCCAGGGAGAGTTAACATCCCTGAAGTCAAATTTCACATGGGGGTAGGGTAATAATTTTGCTTGCAGAGTTGGGCTTAGAGAGAGAGAGGCCACTTCTGAGCTATAAAAGAGGTCCTCTGGAAGTAACTCTTAGGCATAACTATAGGTAGGCTTAGGTTCTCCGTTACATAAATAAGCTTCACAAGAGCAAGCCTCAAGATCAAGGGCTTGGCCTATTGACTTGGGAGTCCCTAATATTTTAGACAGTATCAGGGGTTTCCCCAGTGGTAAAGCTTAATATTTCCCTATTTTTTCTCCAGACCCTCAAGGAACTTTGCCAATACTTTTTAATTAACTGGCCAACATACTCTGGGATATATCTGGGTATTGCCTTAAGATATACAGAATTACAAGCCCTCATTCCTATTCTGGGCTCCATGTGTTTGGGTTGTTTAAATGAGCCATCCAGGCAGGTTGCTTTAGATTGTGTGTTACAGAAAATTTAGGTTTTGGACAAAATAAACCTTTCTTCCTTTGGTCTCATACAGTAGGTGAAGTTCTAAAATACAGACAATGGGATTTCTGGCAAGATGGTGGAATAGGAGAGGCTGAGTTCACCCTGGCACAAGAGAAAGGACTGAAAAATGACTGGGATAGCAGTTCCAGGGTCTGAGTGATGAGAGGGGCTCTTCACCTCTACCTAGGGAGACCCTGAATGAAAAAACAGAGATATTAGAATAGAAAGAAAAGGGTAAATGAGCTCTGCCACATTCCAGCCTACTCCAGTAGCTGGCTAAGGAGATTTTCTCTTATGGCTACACAAGTTGGGAGTTGGAGGGGAGGCGGGGGGAGGGGGAATTTGAAAACTAACAGACTTGCATACAAAGACCAATTAGCCAGAGTACAGTATCTGCTCCCCACCTCTGAGACAGGTTGCTGCAGGCACCTGGTTTATTTCTAGAGACTGTGGGGCCTTTCCCCAGGGAGGAGGGAGAAATGCAGAGAGCTCCAGGTCTGAAACTGGCCAAGGAGAGGAAATTATTTTGGGTCTAGATATTGCTTATTCCACCCACAGAGCCTAGAGACATCAGGCATATGCAGAGAAGTGAGGCCAAAGAAGTGGCTGATCTGTGTGCCCTCACCACATGCCAGATAATTCCAGATCAGCCATGGGCAGGGGAAGTTGAAATACCCAGTCCCACAGCCCAAGATGAGAGTTTGGGGGCTAACAGAACCATTGGGCATGCAAGCAGTGGGTCCTGGCTGGAATTACATCAGGTTTCTAATTAATTTAGCCAGCACCTGTAGCTGGGGACAGGTAAGCCTGATGGGAAGAGGTGGCTCAAGAGAGCCATCTGCTGGGAAGAAGTGGAAAGTGTAGTCTGACAAACTGCCTATCAGCCTAGCTCTCAATAGAGCTTTAAGGAGAATTGCAATCCCCACATGAGATCTTGGACTTGGTTTGGGGTAGGGGAGGGAAAGGACTGACAAAAGAAGTTCAAAAGGGGACTTTTAATGCACTCTAAATACAAAACCATAGATGCATAAAGGAAATTAGCTTACACAATAACCTTATTAAGACATTTAGATGTTCTCTGTGCAATGGAATTTCATAAAGCTTGTTAAGACTCCTGCAGATATGGCCCAGTTAAATAAGTTAATTAAATTACCAGAGGGAACACAGAATCTGGAACAACCAATCAAGGATACTCACAGCATCATAAAAGGTATTAAAAAGACACTGGAAGAGCATAAGGAAGAATTTGAAAGAATAAATAGAAAAATGGCAGATCTCATAGAGATGAAAGATACTGTAGACCAAATTAAAAGTATACTAGAAACACACAACAGCAGACCTGAAAAGACAGAAGAAAGAATAAGTGAATTAGAAGATAGGACAATTACACTTGAACACATAAAAGAACAAATGGCAAGGAAGATGGAAAGATGGAGCTGGATTTCAGGGAAATGATAGATAACATGAAGCACACAAATATAGGAATTATTGGTGTCTTAGAAGGAGGAGAGAAGAGTATAGGGATAGGAAGGTTAGTTGAAGAGATAATGGGAGAAAACTTCCTAACTCTTATAAAAGTCATAAATATGCAAATCGAAGTATTAAAAAAACCAAATAGGCCAAATGCAAACAGGCCTACTTTAAGACACATACTGATAAAAATGTAAATATTGAAGAGAAGCAGAAAGTCATGAAAGCAGCAAGAGAAAAGAAACTCACTACTTATAAGGGAAACCACATAAGACGGAGCTCAGACTCCTCAATAGCCACCATGGACACAAGAAGGCATTGGTATGACATATTTAAGATTCTGAATGAGAATGATTTCCAGCCAAGAATTATTTATCCTGCTAAGCTGTCCTTCAAAACTGAGTGAGAAATTAAAATCTTCACTGACAAACAAAGGCTAAGAGAATTTGCCAACAAAAGACCTGCCCTATAAGAAACACTAAAGAGAGTTTTATTGACTGAAAAAAAATTAAAAAGACAGGAAAGGGAGGTCTGGAGGAGAGTGCAGAATTGAAGGGTAACTTAAAAGACTCTAAGAAATAGAAGGAAAAGAATACATAGATCTGATAAATAAATACTAACAGATAAGATGATAGATTCAAGAACTACTTTTACAGTAATAACTCTGAATGTTAATGGATTAAATTCACTAATTAAAAGATACAGATTGGTAGAAGGGATTAAAAAATATGATCCAACTATATGCTGCTTACAAGAGACTCATCTTAGACCCAAGGATACAAATAGATTGAAAGTGAAAGGATGGAAAAAGGTGTTTTATGCAAGCTATACCAAAAGAAAGCAGGGGCAGTTATATTAATATCAGATAAAATAGACTTTAAATGCAAAGATGTCATAAGAGACAAGGAAGGATACTATATATTAATAAAAGGAACAATTCACCAAGAAGAAATAACAATCATAAATGTTTATGCTCCTAATCAAGGAGCTCCAAAGTACATGAGGCAAACACTGGGTAAACTCAAGGGAGCAACTGACATTTCAACAACAATAGTGGGAGATTTCAATATAACACTCTCCTCGATCAAAAGAACAATCAGACAGAGGATCAATAAGGAAACAGAGAATTCAAACAATGTGATATATCAATTAGATCTAACTGATATATATATGTATATGTATATATATATATACATATATATATATATATATATATATACATATACATCAGTTAGATCTAATTGATATATCATCATTACACTCTAAAATATCAGGACACACATTCTTCTCTAGTGCTCACAGACCATTCTCCAGGACAGATCATATGCTGTGACACAAATCAGGTCTTTATAAATTTAATAAGATTGAAATCACTCAAAACACTTTCTCTGACTACAACAGAATTAAGTTGGAAATTAACAATCAGCAAAGAACTACAGCTTTTACAACTATATGGAGATTAAACAACATACTTTTAAACAACTAGTGGGTCAAATAAGAAATTGTTAGAGAAATTGTTAAATATATGGAGATGAATAAAAATGAAAATACAACATATTAGAACTTGTGGGATGTGGCAAGGGCAGTGCTAAGAGGGAAATTTATCACACTAAATGCCTACAATAAAAAAGATTGAGGTGCACAGGTGGTTCAGTGGTAGAATGCTTGCCGTCCATGCAGGAGACCTGGGTTTGATTCCCGGACCATGCACAAAAAATAAATAAGTAAATAAAAGAAAGAATGAGCAAGGGGGCACAAGGGTAGTTCAGTGGCAGAATTATTGCCTGCCATGTGGGAGACCCAGGTTCGATTCCTGGTCCATGCCCTTCCTAAACAAACAAACAAAAAAAAACCAACAAAAACCAACCAACAAACAAAATTTCAACAAATGGTGCTGCAATGATGGGATACTCACACGGAAAAAGAATAAAATGTGACCCTGCCATACGGCATACAAAAAAAAAAAAAAAAAAAAAAAGAATGAGCAAAAATAGAGGACCTAACTGCTCCCCTGGAGGAACTAGAGAAAGAACAGCAACTAACCCCAAAGTACATAGAAGAAGAGAAATAACAATAACAATTATTAAAGTAGAAATAAATGACTTGGAGAACAAAAAAGCAATAGAAAGAATCAACAAAACTAAAATGTGTTTCCTTGAGAAAATAAATAAAGTTGATAGACCCCTAGCTAGATTGACTAAGAAAAAAAAAAGACAGGGTGTAAATAAATGATATTGGAAATGAGAAGATAGTCATTACTATGAATCCTGAAGAAATTTTAATAATCATAAAAGATACTATGAACAACTATATGCCAACAAACTAGACAATGTAAGTGAAATGGACAAATTTCTAGGAAGTTATGAATTACCAACACTGTCTCAAGAAGAAATTGAGGATCTTAACAAATAAATTAGAAGTGAAAAGATTCAATTAGTTATTAAAAATCTTCCTACAAAGAAAAGTCTGGGGTTGGACGGCTTCATAGGGGATTTTCATCAAACATCCAAAAAGAAGTAATACCAATTGTGTTCAAACTTTTTCAAAGAACTGAAGAAAAAGGATGATTACCTAACTCATTTTATGAAACTAAGATTACTTTAATATCAAAACCAAACAGAGATGTTATAAGAAAGGAAAATTACAGACCAATTTTCCTAATGAACATAGATGCAAAAATTCTCAATAAAATTCTAGCAAATAGAATCCAATGATACATTAAAAGAATTATGCATCATTTCAAAGTGTGATTTATACCAGGAACACAAGGGTGGTTCAAAATAAGAATATCAATGAATGTAATACAGTATATTAATAAACTCAACAGGAAAAATCATATGATTGTATCAGTTGACCCTGAAAAAGTATTCAACAAAATTCAGCATCCTTTTCAGTAAAAACACCACAAAAGGCAGGAATCATAGGAAACTTCCTCAATATCAAAAAGGGCATATATGAAAAACCCATATCCAGCATCATTCTCAATGATGAGAAATTGAAAGTATTCCCATTAAGATTGGAAATGAAACAAGGGTGGCCTCTGCCACCATTATTATTCAACATTTTACTAGAAGTTCTAGCTAGAGTGATTAGGAAGGAGAAAGAAATAAAATGCACCCAAGTAGGTAAGAAAGAAGTAAAATTTTCATTATTTGCAGATAACATGATCATATACTTGGAAAATCCTGATAAAGCTACTTGAGTTAATAAGAACTTCAGTATAGTGGCAAGATACAAGATAAATGTACAAAAATCAGAAATATTTCTATATACAAATAATGACTTAAACATGGAGACAGTTAAGGAAAAAATCCATTCAAAATAGCCACTAAAAGAATCAAGTATTCAGGAATAAGCATAACTGGGGAAGTAAAGGACCTGTACACAAAAAGCTACAAAATTTTGTTTAAAGAAATTAAAGAAGATCTAAATGAATAGAAAGATATTCCATACTCATGGATAGGAATGTTGAATGTTGTTAAGATGTCAATCCTAATTCATCTATAGATTCACTGCAATGCTAGTCAAAATTACAACAACCTGTTTTGAAGACTTGGAAAAGTTAGCTACCAAATTCATTTGGAAGGGAAAGAATCCTTGAATAGCTAAAGGTATTCTAAAAAAGAATAATGAAGTGGGAGGATTAACACTTCCCAACATTAAAGCTTATTACAAAGCCATAGTCATCAAAACAGCATGGTATTGACACAAAGAGAGGAGTATTTATCAATGGAACCAAATCAAGAGTGTGGAGACTGACCACCAAATTTATGGCCAATGATCTTCAAAAAGGCTCCTAAATCTACTGAATTTGAACAGAATACTCTTTCCAATAAGTGGGCTTGGGAAAATTGGATATCAATAGTCAAAAGAATGAAAGAGACCCCATATCTTATGCCTTATACAAAAATGAACTGAAAATGGATTAAAGACCTAAATATAAAATCCAGTACTATAAAATTCCTGGAAGAAAACAGGGAAACATTGTCAAGACCTAGTAATAGGAGGTAATTCCTGAACTTTACACTCAAAACACAAGCAATGAAAGAAAAAATAGATTAGTGGGAGCTCCTCAGAATCAAAAACTTCTGTACCTTAAAGGATTTTGTCAAAAAGATGAAGAGACGGCCAAATTAATGGGGAAAAAATACTTGGAAACCATACATCAGATAAATGTTTGATATCTTATGTACATAAAGAAATTATACATTCAACAACAAATGAATAAACAACCAATTATAAAATGGGCAAAAGATATGAATAGACATTTTTCTAAAGAGCAAATACAAATGGCTAAAAAGCATATGAGGAACTCTGGGATCTGTCCTGTAACTCCTTGTTGAAGAGTGCTTTGAAAACTATTGCTTTTTTCTTTCTTTGTTTTGTATATAATATTATACAATAAAAAAAGTTTAAAAAGCATATGAGGAATTGCTCATCTTCTTTAGCTATAAGGGAAATGCAAATTAAAACTAGGATATACCATCTTACACCTGTAAAAATGGCTGCCATTAAACAAACAGGAAACTAAACTCTAGAATGAGCTGAGCCTCAGCATCAAGGGATTGAGAAAACCTTCTCGACCAAAAGGGGGAAGAGGGAAATGAGACAAAGTGTCAATGGCTGAGAGATTCCAAACAGAGTCGAGAGGTTATCCTGGAGGTTATTCTTATGCATCAAGTAGATATCATCTTGTTATTCAAGATGTAATGGAGAGGCTGGAGGGAACTGCCTGAAAATGTAGAGCTGTGTTCCAGTAGCCATGTTTCTTGAGGATGATTGAATAATGATACAGCTGTAACAATGTGACTGTGTGATTGTGAAAACCTTGTGTCTGATGCTCCATTTATCTACCTTGTCAACAGATGGGTAGAACATATGGAATAAAAATAAATAATAGGGGGAACAAATGTTAAAATAAATTTAGTTTGAAATGCTAGTGATCAATGAAAGCAAGGGGTAAGGGGTATGACAGGTATAATCTTTTTTTTTCCTTTTTTTTTCCTTCCTGTGTTCGTTTTATTTCTTTTTTTATTGTCTCTTTGTTTCTTTTTCTGAATTAATGCAAATGTTCTAAGAAATGATGAATATGCAACTAGGTAATGATATTGTGAATTACTGATTATGTATGTTGTTTTATTTTGTTTCTTATTTTTTAAATAAATAAATAAATAAATAAATAATCTGAAAATGTGGAATGGTAACCCATACCTAACTTTGAAATCTGTTCCGCAACTACTTGTTAAAATGTACTTTGAAAAGGATTGCTTTTTTTTCTATATATGTTGCATTTCACAATAAAAATGTTTTTTTAAAAAAAATTAGGATATACCATCTTACACCTGTAAAAATGGCTGCCATTAAACAAACAGGAAACTACAAATGTTGGAGAGGAGGTGAAAAATTGGAACACCTATTCACTGCTGTTGGGACTGTGTAATGGTCCAGCCACAATGGAAAACAGTTTGGCAGTTCCTCAAAAAACTAAACATTGAGTTGCCATATGACCCAGCAATATCACGACTTGATATATACGCAGAGGAGCTGAAAGAAATGACATGAACAGACATTTGCATACCAATGCTCATAGTAGCACTATTCATAATTGTTAAAAGATGAAAGCAATCCAAGTGCCCATCAACAGATAAGTGGATAAACAAAGTGTGGTACATATATACAATGGTATATTATACAGCATATGACAACATGGATGAAGCT
Source organism: Tamandua tetradactyla (assembly GCF_023851605.1). Lineage (NCBI taxonomy): Eukaryota > Metazoa > Chordata > Mammalia > Pilosa > Myrmecophagidae > Tamandua > Tamandua tetradactyla. Next base: position 102,088,478 of record NC_135353.1, read on the forward strand.
TGAGGACATAATCCTCAGTGAAATAAGCCAGACACAAAAGTACAGATACTGTGTAATGTTAATATTATGACTCTGGTACAGATGACAATGTCAAAGCTCAGGTGAGATGAATGAGTTGCTCTGAATAACAGGCCAAGAAGTGATCAGCACCCAGACAGAAAGGCAATGCAATGCCCTCTGATATTTGGCTCTAATAGGATTTGAATGAAGATTTTGGAGACAGATGGGGAATGTGGTGGTTTCCTGCCAATATTACCCCCCTCCTTCCCTGTTCTTTCTCTACTTTCTCCCTTCTCTTTTCCTCTATTTCTTTCACCATTTCTCTATTTCTTTCTTGTCTATAAGTAAAAAAAAAAAATTAAAATTAAAAAACAAATAGGCAATGTCATCATACCCCTGCATTCTGATTCACTTTAGAACTGACCCAATGGGCTTCATTCTTATCTCTAATTGAAGCCTGGTCTATTTTGGATTCTTTAAAGTAGCAATGCTGACTTTCAAAGCTGCTGAGTTCCAACTCTGAGTCTTATGTGTCACACAGGTAGCTAAAGTTCCAGGGAGATACCAGGTTATACACATATAGTAGAGCATCTCAAAATCTAGAAATAACAGCTCTGGACTAAATGTACTGCTATGAGAACTTACATTCCAGGCCCCAATTTTCTTTTAGGTATTTTCTAAATGAGTCCAAACAATATTTGCTCTTTTATTTCTGGCTTATTTTGCACCACATAATGTCCCCAAGTTTCATTCACCTCACTGCATGCCTCATGACTTCATTCTTTCTGTAGCTATACAATATTCCATCATAAGTATACACCACAGTTCACCATTCTACTTCTCAGTCAACATATCCTTCAACACCTCTATCTATTGGGCATTGTGTATAATGTCCAAAAGTAAACAATCCTTGTCTCACATTATCCTCACTTAGTTGTATAATGATCAACACTGTCATTTTTAGACAATTTTCATTGCTCCAAAGAGAAAAATAACCAACTTAAACACACCCTCACCAAATAGAAAGTCCAATCCTTCCCTTAACTCTTGTCCTTTGCCCCCAATTATATACCCCTGGTATTGCTGTGGTACTGTTGATGTCATCCTGTTAAATATAGACCATAGCATGCAATAGTAGTTTTCCTCAGATATTCCTCTATTATCATTGACAAGATTCATATGTTTGAAGTAGTTCATAAGAACTTATTTGTACTCGTAGTGTTAATCCATTGGATACATGGCTTTATACAACCACTTTCAATCATGTTCACCTTCAATATGGCAATATTATTTATAGACCCACTAGTGAATTACCTTCCCTTCTATCTCACATTTAAGTTCAACCTCATTAGCTATCCATTCACCCATCTCTAGCTTCTATGTATCTCTAGGTTCTCTATATTCTAAATTAAAAGCCTCTGAGTTTACATTTACCAGGTCATAATAGGGAAATTATACAGTATCTATCTTTTTGTATCTGACTTATTTCACTCAGCGTTGTGTCTTCAAGGTTCATCCATGTTGCCATATGCTTCAGGACCTCATTTTGTTTCACTGCTGCATAATATTCCATTGCATGCATATACCACATTTTGTTTATTCACTCGTCTGTTGATGGGCACTTGGATTATTTTCATCTTTTGGCAATTGTGAATACTGCTGCTATGAACATTGGTGTGCAAATGTCTGTTTGTGTCACTGCTTTCTGCTCTTCTGGATATATGCCATGTGGTGGTATTGCCAAGTCATAGGACAATTCAATATTTACTTTTCTAAGGAACTGCCAAACTGTTTTCCGTAACAGCTGTACTATTATACATTCCCACCAGCAGTGCATAAGTGTTCCAATTCTACACCTCCTCTCCAACATTTGTAGTTTCCTGTTTGTTTAATAGCAGCCATTCTTATAGGTGTGAGGTGATATTTCATTGTAGTCTTGATCTGCACTTCCCTTATACCTACTGAAAATGAACACTTCACCATGTGTTTTTGAGCCATCTGTATTTGCTTTCCAGAAAAATGCCTATTCATATCTTTAGCCCATTTTATAATTTGGTTGTTTGGTCTTTTGTTGTTCAGTTGTATGATTTCTTTATTATATAGGCTATCAAACTCCATCTGATAAGTGGTTTCCAAATATTTTCTCCCACTGAGTTGGTGGCCTATTCACCTTTTTGACAAAGTCTTTTGAGGCACAGAAGCACTTGATTTTGAGGAGTTCTCATTTATCATTTTTTTTTCTTTTATTGCTTGCACTTTGGGTTTAACGTTTAGGAAGCTACCTCCTATTACTAGGTCTTAAAGATGTTTCCCTATATTTTCTTCTAGGAGTTTCTGGTACTGGCTCTTATATTTAGGTCTTTGATTCACTTTAGTTAATTTTTGTATAGGGTATAAGGTAAGGGTCCTCTTTCATTCTTTTGGCTATTGATATCCAGTTCTCACATGCCCATTTATTGCAAAGATTATTTTGTCCCAGTTCAGTGGATTTGGGGGCCTTGTCAAAGATCAACTGACCATAATTGGTGGTCTATCTCCACACTCTCTATTTCATTGGTCAATACTTCTATCTTTGTGAAAGTACCAGGCTGTTTTGACCACTGTGGCTTTATAATAAGTTTTAAATTCAGGAAGTGTTAGTCCTCCCACATTGTTCTTCTTTTTAAGGATATTTTTAGCTATTCGAGGTCTCATTCCTTTCCAAATGAATTTGATAACCAGCTTTTCCAAGTCTTCAAAGTAATTTGTAATTTTGATTGGTATTGCACTTAATCTGTAGATCAATTTAGGTAGAATTCACATCTTAACAACATTTAACCTTCCTATCCATGAGCATGGAATGCCTTTCCACCTATTTAGTTCTTTGATTTCTTTTAGCAATGTTTTGTAGTTTTCTGTGCACAGGGCCTTTACATCCCTGGTTAAGTTTATTCCTAGATACTTGATTCTTTTAGTTGCTATTTTGAGTGTAATTTTTTCCTTAATTGTCTCCTCAAGTCATTGTTTGTGTGTAGAAACTTTACTAATTTTTGCACATTAATCTTGCATTCTGCCCATTTGCTGAATTTATTAGCTCAAGTAGCTTTGTCACAGATTTCTCAGGATTTTCCAACTATAATATCATGTCATTTCCAAATAATGAAAGTGTTACTTCTTCTTTTCTGATTTGGATGCCTTTTATTTCTTTTCCCTGCATGCTCTAGCTAGAACTTCTAGTACAATGTTGAATAGTGGTCACAGAGGGTATCCTTGTCTCAGTTCTGATCTTAGGGGGAAGGCTTTCAGTCTCTCCCTGTGCTGGTTTGAAAGGATGTATGCCTCCTAGAAAAGCCATGTTTTAATCAAAATCTCATTTCATTAAAGTAGAATAATCCCTGTTCAAAACTGTATGTCTGAAACTGTGATTGGATCGTCTGCCTGGATGATGTGATTTAGTCAAGAGTGGTTGTTAAACTGAATTAGGTGATGACATGTCTCCACCCATTTGGGTGGTCTTGATTGGTTTACTGGAGTCCTATAAAAGAGGAAATGTTTTGGAGAATGAGAGATTGAGAGACAGCAGCATCACAAAGCAGAGAGTCCATAAGCCAGCAACCTTTGGAGATGAAGGAAAACGCCTCCCGGGGAGCTTTATGAAACTAGAAGCCAGGAGAGAAAGCTAGCAGATGACACCGTGTTCGCCATGTGCCCTTCCAGCTGAGAGAGAAACTCTGACTGTGTTCACCACTATGTGCCCTTCCACTTGAGAAAGAAACCATCAACTTCATTGGCCTTCTTGAACCAAGGTATCTTTCCCTGGATGCCTTTAATTGGACATTTTTATAGACTTGTTTTCATTGGAACATTTTCTCGGCCTTAGAACTGTAAACTAGCAACTCATTAAATTCCTCTTTTTAAAAGCCATTCTGTTTCTGGTATATTGCATTCTGGCAGCTAGCAAACTAGAACACTCCCCATTGAGTACAATGCTGGCTATGGGTTTTTCATACACACCCTTTTTCATATTGAGGAAGTTGCTTTCGATTCCTGCATTTTGAAGTGCTTTTAGCAGAAACAGATACTTGAATTTTGTTGAATTCTTTTTCAATTGAGCACCAATCAAGATTATTTTTTCCTTTTGATTTGTTAATGTGCTGTATTATATTGGTTTATTTTCTTCTGTTGAACCACCCTCGCATTCCTGGTATAAACTCCACTTGGTCATGGTGTATAATTCTTTTAATACATTGTTCAATTTGATTTGCTAGTATTTTGTTGAGAATTTTTGCAACTATATTCATTAGGGAGATTAGCCTGTAGTTTTCCTTTCTTGTAGCATCTTTACCTGGCTTTGGTTTTAGAGTGATATTAGCTTCATAAAATGAGTTAGGTAGTGTGCCTTCCTCCTCAATTTTTGGGAAGAGTTTAAGCAGGATTGGTGGTAGTTCTTTTTGGAATGTTTAATAAAACTCCACTGTGAAGCTATCTGGCCCTGGGCTTTTCTTTGCAGGAAGATTTTTAATGACTGATTGAATGTCTTAACTTGTGGTTGGTTTGTTGAGGTCCTCTATTTCTTCTCAAATCAGTGTAGTTTGTTCATGTGTTTCTAGGAATTTGCCCATTTCATCTAAGTTGTCTAGTTTGTTGGTGTATAGTTGTTCATAGTATCCTCTTTTTTTTTTTTTATTTCTTCAGGGTGCTTGGTAAAGACCACCCTCTCATTTCTAATTTTGTTTATTTGCATCCTATTTCTTTTTTTGTCAGCCTAGTGAGGGGTCCATAAATTTTATTGATTTTCTCAAAGAACCAAATTTTGGCTTTATTGATTTTTTCCTATTTTTTTAAATTCTCCAATTCATTTATTTCTGCTTTAATCTTTGTTATTTTTCCTCTTCTATTTGCTTTGGGGTTAGTTTGCTGTTCGTTCTCTAGTTTCTCCAGGTGAGCAGTTAAGTCCTTGATTATTGCTTTCTTCTTTTTTAATATAGATGCTTAAGGCAATAAATTTCTCCCTCTGCACTGCCTTTGCCATATTCCAGAAGTTCTGATATGTTGTATTCTCATTTTCTTTCATCTTCAGATATTTACCAATTTCTCTGGCAATTTCTTCTTTGAAACACTGATTGTTTAAGGGTGTGTTTTTAAATCTCCATATATTTGTAAAAGTTCTGGTTCTTTGGTGGTTATTGATTTCCAGCTTCATTTTGTTGTGAGCAGAGAAAGAGTTTTGAATAATATCAACAGATTTCTTTGCTTTTAACAGAATGCTTCATATATAAAGCCCAGAGACTTTTGTACTTAGAAAGTTACCTTGTGTATTCTTAGATGGAATAGCACACCCATTTCTTTCAAAGTTAAACTTCATGAAAAGAGCATTTCCCTACCATTTTAGCTAATACCAACTGCTGAAATAACAACTAAAAGTGATTAATGAATGTGAGAGAAAGAGTAGTGTTTGGTGGGGGGTGGGAGGAAGGGAGAAGGGTGAGAGAGAGAGAGAGTGTGTGTGTGTGTGCATGTGTATCATGTGAGGGGGAAAATTCCATTAGAGGGTGAAAATTAAGTGAACTACTCAATTTACCTCTTCAGGCATGTGCTTAGTCACAGTGTCTGAGGAAATTTCTGTTACATGGTTTCTAAATCATTTTCAGCCACAGTAAATGTTTAAAGTCTATGTGCATTCTCCTCCCAATAATGGCTCATACACAAGGTGGCATACCAGGCAGTGATCTGAGTTCCTGCCAGAAGCAGTAGAATCTTTCAAACTTCAGTTTCTAGCCTAGGGAATTGATTTCCATTGCCACTAGTAACTGTGTTTTCTCAGTTCTCACACGTTGGATAACACCCGCTACTGGGTGTTGCTCCCCACCACACACATGCCCTATGCACTGTCCAACCACTAGAACATGCCACATTCTTTCATGCCCCTGAAATATTTGAGTATGCTGTTCTCTTTATTGGAATGTCCTTCCTTCTCTTTTTCTCTCAACCTTCAAAGTCATGGTCAAACACTACTTTCTCTCTGATGTGTTCCCTCGTCTTTCCAGGGAGAATGACTTACTCCTTTATGTGCTCCCACAGCACCCTGTTCATACTTCAATGATAGTGTTTTTCATGCCGTACTGTAATTCTGTGTAGTTGATCCCAACTACACTGGGAGTTCTGTTTTTTTATTAGAGAAGGTGTGAGTTTACAAAACCAGCATGCATAAAATACAGGATTCCTATACACCTCCCCCCAACAACACCGTGCAGTGGTGTGGAACATTTGTTGCTGTTGATGATAGCACATTTTTTATAGTTGCATTATTATTTTTATCAAAAGTTATCTTTGTTACAATTGATTAAAGATTATGAAAATAGTTCATACATCCATTATTTACATTGGTGTATTTTTTCCTATACACTATTCTATGATTACACCTTGTCTTACATTTGTTATAACCATGAGATAATATTTTTATACTTGTACTATTAAATAAAGTCCATTGTCTACAATAAGGTTCACTGTGATGTACATTCCTATGTTTTATGTTTTAATTTATATTTAATTTTTATTTTAGTAAAGTTTCCTGTTTAACCCACATTCACCTATATAGATCAGTGCTATTGATTACACTCCCAATAATGTGCTAATATCATCACCATCCATTTAGAAACCTTTATCATCAGCTTAAATAGAAATTCTGTACAAGTTATGCATCAACTCCACATTCTCTAACCCAAATCTATTGCCTGGTAACCTACATCCTAGATTTTAACTGTATGAGCTTGCTTATTATAATTAGTTCATAACAGTGAAATCTTACAATATTTGTCTTTTTGTGTCTGGCTCATTTCACTCAACATACCGCCCTTAAGGTTCATCCATGTTGTCACAGGCATCAGAATTTCATTCCTTTTAACATACATCCATCATGGAAATATCACATTTTGTTTACCCATTCATTGATTGGTGGACACCTGGGTTATTTCCATCTTTTGGCAATTGTGAATAATGTTGCTATGAACATTGGTGTGCAAATGTCTGTTTGAGTCCCTGCTTTCAGTTCTTCTGGGTACATTCCTAGTAGTGAGATTGCCAAATAATATACTTAGCTTCCTGAGGAATCACCAGACTGCCTTTCACAACAGCTGCCCCATTTTACAATCCCACTGGCAATGAATGAGTGTTTCTACTTCTCCACGTTGTCTCAAACACTCGTAGCTTTCTGTTTTTAAATAATGGCCTTTCTAGTAGGTGTGAAATGTCTCATTGTTGTTGTTGTTTCTGGTGCATGGTCCAGGAATAGAATCCAGGTATCCTGCATGGAAGGCAAGAATTCTACCACTGAACCACATGTGCACCCCTCATTGTGGTTTTGATTTGCATTTCTCTAATAGCTAACAAAGTTGAGCATCTTTTCATGTGATTTTAGTCATTTGTATTTCCTCTTTGGAGAAATGTCTATTCATGTCTTTTGCTTATTCTTTTTTTTAAATTGGTTGTTTGTCTTTTTATTGTTGAGTTGTAGGATTTCTTAATATATTCAGGATATTAAACCTGTACTGGATATGTGGTTTCCAAATACTTTTTCCCATTGAGTTGGTTGTCTTTTAATGTTCTTGACAAAGTCCTTTTTGTACAAAATTTTTATCTTTGAGGAGGTCCCGTTTATCTAATTTTCCTTTTGTTACTTGTGCTTTGAGTGAAAAGTCTAAGAAACCATTGCTTACCACAATACCTTCAAAATTCTTCCCTACATTTTCTTCTGGGAGTTTCATGGTCCTGGTTCTAATATTTAGGCCTTTGATCCATTTTGAGTTAATTTTTGTATAAGGTGTGAGGGGTCCTCTTTCATTACTCTGCATATGGATATCCAGTTCTCCTAGCACATTTTAAAGAGACTATTCTTTCCCAGTCAAGAGGACTTGAAAGCCTTGTCAAATATGAACTGGCCATAGATGTGAAGGTCTATCTCCAAACTCTCAATTTATTATTCATTAATTTATTTATTTTACTTTAAAGCTTTAACACATAAAAGTAATTAACCCAGTTGGTCAAACTGATGAGGGGGAAAGAGAGAGAGTGAGAGAGAGAGAGAGGCAGAAAGGGAGAGAGACAGAGAGAGGGAAAGAGAAAGGAATAAAGAGAGAGAGGCACACACAGAGAGACTGAGAGAGAGAGAGAGAGACAGTGATGGAGAGAGAGAGATAGAGAGACAGAAACAAAGAGAGAAAGAGAGAGAGGAAGGAAGACAGAAAGAGACAGACAGACAAAGAGAGAGTGAGAGAGATAAAGAGAGAGAGAGAAAGAGCCGAACTCTCAGTTTGATCTCATTGGTCAGTATATCTATCTTTATATGTCAGTACCATGCTGTTTTGACCACTGTAACTTTGATATGTTTTAAAGCCAGGACATGTGAGTCCTCCAACTTTGCTCTTCTTTTTCAAGATGGTTTTGGTCATTTGTGGCCCCTTACCATTCCAAATAAATTTGATAACTTGCTTTATCATTTCTGAAAAGAAGACTGTTAGAATTTTGATTGGGATTGCATTATCTTCTTTTTCTTTTTTTTTTCTTCAGAAGGAATATGAACTTTATGCATTGAATCTTTAAATTAGTTTGGGTAGAATTCATATCTTAACAACATTTAGTTTTCCAAACCATGATCATGGAATTTCCTTACATATATTTAGTTCTTTGATATCTTTTAGGAATGTTTTATAGATTTCTGTGTAAATGTCTTTTACATCCTTGGTTAAATTTATTCCTACATATTTCATTCATTTATTGATATTGTAAGTGGACTTTTTTTTCTTGATTTACTCCTCAGATTTCTCATTACTAGTGTATAGAAACATTACTGTTGATCTTGTATCCTGCCACATTGTTGAACTCGTTTATTAGCTCTAGTGGCTTTGCTGTGGATTTCCAAGGACTTTATATAGGATCATGTCATCTGCAAATAAAGTTTTACTTCTTCCTTTCCAGTTTGGATGCCTTTTATTTCTTTTTGTTGCCTAACTGCTTTAGTTAGAACTTCTAACACAGTGTTGAATAAGAGTGGTGACAGTGGGCATCCTTGTTTTGTTCCAGATCCTAGAGGGAAAGCTTTAAATTCTTCATCATTAAGTAAGTTAGCTGTGTTTTTTCATATATAAAATTTATCATGCTGAGAAAGTTTCCTACTATTTCTATTTTTTGAAGTGATTTTATTCTTTTACTCAAGAAACTGATGCCTTTTCTGCATCAGTCAAGATGATGTGGATTTTTCCCTTTCAGTTTGTTAATGTGGTGTCTTACATTAATTGATTTTCTTGTGTTGGACCACCCTTGCATACCTGGGATAAAACTCACTTGATCACGGTGTATGATTCTTTTAATGTGCTGTTGGATTCACTTTGCAAATGTTTTGTTGTGGATTTTTGCACTTACATTCATTAGATAAATTGGTCTGTAATTTTCTTTTCTTTCAGTATCTTTCTCTGGCTTTGGTATTGGGGTGATGTTGCCCTCATAAAATGAGTTAGTTAGTATTCCCTCTTTAAATTTTGGAAGAGTTTGAGCATAATTTGTAATAATTCTTCTTCGAATGATTGGTAATATTCTCCTGTGAAGCCATCTGGTCCTTGGCTTTTCTGTGCTGGATGGTTTTGATGAGTGATTCACTCTCTTTTCTTGTAATTGGTCTGTTGAGGTCTTCTATTTCTTCTAGAGTCAGTGTAGGTTGTTCATGTGTTTCTCAGTGTTTGTCCATTTTATCTAAGATGTCTATTTTGTTAACACACAATTGTTCATAGTATCCTATTATAATGCTTTTGATTTCTGTGGGGTGAGCATTAATGCCCCCCATAATTTCCGATTTTATTTTCATCTTCTCTCTCTTTTTCTTTGTCAGTCTAGCTAAGGGTTTGCCAATTTTATTGATCTCTTCAAAGAAACAACTTTTGGTTTTGTTTATTCTCTCTATTGTTTTTTACTCTCAATTTCATTCGTTTCTTCTCTAATCTGTGCGGTTTTTTTTTTCTTCTACTTGCTTTGGGATAAGTTTCCTTTTTTTTTTCCTAGTTCTTCCAGATGTGCAGTTACATATTTGATTTTAGGTTTTTTTTATATGGCTGTGTATTTATTACCAGATTAAACTTTTTTTCTTTTTTGTGGAAGTTACATATATACAAAAAAAAAGCAGTATATCTCAAAGCACACTGCAACAATTAGTTGTAGAACAGATTACAAAGTTAGGTATGGGTTACAATTCCACCATGTCAGGTTTTTACTTCCAGCTGCTCTATGATATTGGAGAATAAAATAAATATCCACATAATGATTCAGTATTCATACTCATTTGTTAAACACTATCTTCTCTGTATAACTCCACCATCACCTTTGATCTTTTTCATACTCTTTATGGGTAATTAGGCTATGCCTATTTTAACTTTTTCATGTTGGAAGGGGCTTTCGATAATATTGGATAGGAGGATGGAACTAGTTGATGTTCTAGAGAAGCTGGCCCCTCTGAATTTCAGGACTTCTCTGGTCCAGACACCCACCAGGAGGTTGTAGGTTTCTGGAATGTTACCCTCGTGCATGGAACCTCTGTAGAATCTTATATAATACCCTATGTATTCTTTAAGAGTGGCAGGAATGGTTTTGGTTGGAGTTTGGCAAGCTATGGTGGGTAGCAATGTCTAACTGAAGCTTGTGTATGAGTGACCTCCAGAGCAGCCTCTTGACTGTACTTGAAATTCTCAGCCACTTATTTGACACCTTATTTGTTATACTTCATTTTCCCCTTTTGGTCAGAATGGCATTGTTGATCTCATGGTGCCAGGGCCAGACTCATCCCTGGGAGTCATCTCTGAAGCTGCCAGGGAGTCTTTGACCCCTGGAAGTCATGTCCCATGTAAGGGGGAAGACAATTTGCAGAGTTGGACTTAGAGAGCGAGAGAGGTCATATCTGAGCCACAAAAGAGGTCCTCCGGAAAAAGCTCTTAGGCACACCTACAGACAGGTTAAGCTTCTTTGCTACATACATAAGCTTCAAAAGAGCAAGCCTCAAGATCAAGGGCTTGGCTTATTGATTTGCGTGTCCCTAATGTTTGGCACAGTATCAGCAGTTTCCCCAGTGGTAAAGCTTAATAATTACATATTTTTTCTTCCATCCCTCAAGGGACTTTGCCAATACTTTTTGATTATCTGCTTAATATACTCTGGGATGTATCCAGGCATTACACTAAGCTATACAGGATTAAAGGCCTTCATTCTTATTCTGGGATCCCTGTGTTTGGATTGTTTAAATGATCAATACAGACAAGTTGAGTTAGATTATGTGTTACAGAAAATTTAGGTTCTGGAAAAAATAAACTTTTCTTCCTTTGGTCTCAAAGAGTATATGAGGTTCTAAAATACAGACAATGTCCTCATTACCCCTGTGTTCTGAATTATCTTAATCATGACCTGATCGGCTTTGTTCTTATCTCTAAATACCAGGTTATAAATATATAACAGACTCTCAGAATTGAGAAATAACAATTACTGTTCTTGACTAAATGTGACTGCTCTAAGAGCTTACAATCTATGTCCCTGTTTTTTTTATAATGATTTTCTAAATGAGACCATTCATTTGCTCCATGTTTTCAGCTTATTTTGAGTCACCAAATGTCCCACAGGTTCATTCACAATGTTGAATGCTTCACAACTTCATTCCTTCTTGTTGCAGCACAATATTCAATCATATGTATACACCATCATTTGCCAATCTACTTCTCAGTCAGTGCATCCTTCAGCCACCTCAATTCATTGGGCATTCTGCTGGTTTGAAGCTTTTATGTACCCCAGAAAAGCCATATCCTTTAATCCTCATTCAATATTACTGTGCGGGACCTTTTTGATTGTTTCCATGGAGTTGTGTCTCCACCCTTTCAAGGTGGGGTTGCTTAGTGGAGTTTTTTTAAAGAGGGAACTATTTTGGAAAAAGCTTGAGAGCCACTAGAACCAAGAGAGCTCATACAGCCAGAGACCTTTGAGATGAAGAAGGAAAACATCCCCAGGGGAGCTTCATGAAACAAGAAGCTGGGAGAGGAAGCTAGCAGACACCTCCATATGCCCTTCCAGCCAAGAGCAAAACCCTGAACATCACTGCCCTTTGTTGAGTGAAGGTAATCTCTTGTTGGTGCCTTAATTTAGACATTTTCATGGCCTTAGAACTGTTAACTTGAAACGTAATAAATTCCCCTTTGTAAAGGCTGTTCTGTTTCTGGTATTACATTCCAACACCTTGCAAACTAGAACAGGCATCATGTATAATGTCCAAAGTAAACAATCCATCAACACTCTCAATTTTAGATTTCACTGTTCCCAATAGAAAGATAAACCATAAACACACCCTCACCAAATAGAAAATCCAAACCTCCCCTTAATTCTTGCTTCCATTATTTAACCCTGGTATGGCTGTGGTACTGTTGTTGTTTTCTTGTTAAACATAGCCCATAGCATGCAATAGCCGTTTTTCACCTATAGCCCAAACTTACACACTCTTTGTACAAGATCTATACCTTTATAGTAGTTCATGGAAGAACTTACTTACATTTGTATTGTTAATTAGTGGGACACATGGGCCTACTACATAACACCTTTCAATCATGTTCACCTTCAGTACCTTCTATTACATATAGACCCACTAGTGAATTGCTTTCACTTCTATCTACTACCTTACATTTAAGTTCAACCTCATTACTAACTGTTCGCCCATCTCTAGCTTCCATGTGTCTCTAGATCCCCTATCTTCTGTATTATAAGCATCTGATTATACCTTTACCATAGTCATAAAAGTGGAATCACACAGTATCTTTTCAGGCCTGGCTTATTTCACTCAGCATTATGTCCTCAAGACTCAGCCATCTTGTCATGTGCTTCAGGACATCATTTCATCTTACTGCTGTAGAATATTCCATCACATGTATATACTACATTGGGTTAATCCACTCATCTCTTGATGGGCACTTGGATTGCTTCCACCTTTTGGCATTTGTGAATAATGCTGCTATGAACGCCAGGGTGCAAATGTCTGTTTGTGTCACTGCTTTCAGCTCTTCTGGGTATAAACCAAGTAGTGATATTGTTGGGTCATAGGGCAACTCGACATTTAGTTTCCTAAGGAACTGCCAAACTGTCTTCAATAGCGACTGTACCATTATACATTCTCACCAGCAGTGTATAAGTGTTCCAATGTCTCCACATCCTTTCCAACATTTGTAGTTTCCTATTTGTTTAATAGTAGCAATTCTTAGAGGTTGAGGTGGCATCTCATTGTAATTTTGATCTGCATTTCCCTTCTAATGAGAATGAGCATCTTTTTGGGCACTTTTGAGCCATCTGTATTTGTTCTTCAGAAAAATGCCTATTCATATCTTTAGCCCATTTTATAATTGGGTTGTTTGTTCTTTTGTTGTTCATTTGTATGATTGCTTTATTTATAGAGGATGTCAAACTTTCATCTGATGTGTGATTTCCAAATTTTTCTCCCATTGAGTAGGCTGCCTCTTCATCTTTTTGACAGTCTTTTGAGGCACAAAAGCATTTGATTTTGAGGAGTTCACATTAATCTATTTTTTTTTCTTTTGTTGCTTGTGCTTTGGGTGTGAAGTTTAGGAAGCTACCTCCTATTACTAGGTCCTGAAGATATTTCCCTACATTTGCTTCTAGGAGCTTTATAGTACTGGTTCTTATATTTAGGTGTTTGATCCACTTTGAGTTAATTTTTGTATAGGGTGTAAGGTAAGGGCCCTCTTTCATTCTTTTTGCTATTGATATCCAGTTCTCCCATGCATATTTATTGATAAGACTGTTTTGTCCCATCTCAGTGGATTTGGGGGCTTTGTTGAAGATAAGTTGACCATAGATTTGGTGGTTTATTTCTGCACTCTTGATTCAATTCCATTGACCAATATTTGTATCTTTGTGCCAGTACCATGCTGTTTTTTTTAACTTTTTAAATTGTATAACATATATACAAAGCAAAGAGTTGAAAAAGCAATAGTTTTCAAAGCACTCTTCAACAAGTGGTTATGGGACAGACCCCAGAGTTTGTCATGGGCTACCATATGATCCTCTCTTATTTTTCCTTCTAGCAGCTCCAGAATATAGGAAGTTAGAAGGCTAAAATTCTTTTTTATCATCATAATCAACTTTTTTTCCTTCTTTTTTTGTGAAGAATAACATATATACAAAAAAAGCTATAAATTTCAAGGCACAGCACCACAATTAGTTGTAGAACATATTTCAGATTTTGACATGGGTTACAATTTCACAATTTTAGGTTTCTACTTCTAGCTCCTCTAAAATACTAGAGTCTAAAAGAGATATCAATTTAATGATTCAGCATTCATATTCATTTGTTAAGTCCTATCTTCTATGTATAATTCCACCATCCCCTTTGATCTTACCATACCTCTCTTTGGGGTTGTTTGGGCTATGGCAATTCTAATTTTTTTTTTATATTGGAAGGGTCTGTCACTAATATGGGGTAGGGAGATGGAACTATCTGATGTTCTGGAGAGGCTGGGCTAGGTTTCAGGACTTATCTGGACCAGGGACCCATCTGGAGGTTGTAGGTTTCTGAAAAGTTACTCTAGTGTCTGGAGCCCTCATGGAATCTTATATATTGCCCTAGGTGTTCTTTAGGATTGGCTGCAATGTTCCTGGTTGGGGGTTGGCAGGTTATGATAGGTAGTAAAGTCTACCTGAAGCTTGCATAAAAGCAACCTCCAGAGTAGCCTCTTGACTGTATTTGAATTCTCTCTGTCACTGATACTTTATTAATTATACTTCTTTCCCCCCTTTTGGTCAGGATGGATCCCACGGTGTCAGGTCTGGATTCATCCCTGAGAGTCATCTTCCACTAAGGGAGACTGTCACCCCTGGATGTCATGCCCTACATAGTGAGGAGGGCAATGATTTCTCCTGCAGAGTTGGGCTTAGAGAGACTGAGGCCACAACTGAGCAAGAAAAGAGGTCCTCCAGAAGTAACTCTTAGGTATGCCTATAGGTAGTCTAAGCTCCACCGCTACTTATACAAACTTCACAAGAGTAAGCCTCATGATTGAGGGCATGTCCTATTGATTAGAAGCATGCTGTTTTGACCACTGTGGGCTTTATAATAAGTTTTAAAATCAGAAGTGTTAATCCTCCCACTTTGTTTCTCTTTTTTTCAGGATGCTTTTAGCTATACAGGGTGTCTTTTCCTTCCAAATGAATTTGGTAAGTAGGTTTTCCAAGTCTTCAAAATAGGTTGTTGGAATTTTGATTGCATTGAATCTGTAGATCAATTTGGGTAGAACTGACATCTTAACTGCATTTAACCTTCCTATAAATGAGCATGAATGTCTTTCCATCTATTTAGATCTTCTGTGATTTCTTTTAGCAGTGTTATGTAGTTTTCTTTGTACAAGTTCTTTACATCCCTAGTTAAGTTCATTCCTAGAAACTTGATGTTTTAGTTGCTATTTTGAGTGGAATTTTTTCCTTAATTGAATTCTCAGTTAGGTCATTGCTTTTGTATTTAAACATTAGTGATTTTGACCCATCAGTTTTATATCCCACCACCTTGGCAAATTTATTAGCTCAAGTAAATTTGTTGCATATTTCTCAGGACTTTCCAAGTATGGTATCACATCACCTGCAAATAATGAAAGTTTTACTTCTTCCTTTCCAATTTGTATGCCTGTTATTTCTTTTTCTGCCTGATTCCTCTTGCTAGAACTTCTAGTACAATGTTGAATAATAGGGGTGACAGAGGATATCCTTGCCTCATTCTCGATCTTAGGGGGAAAGTTTTCAGTGTTTCACCATTGAGAATGATGCTGGCTATGGGTTTATCATATATGCCCTTTATCATGATGAGTAAGTTACCTTTGATTCCTACATTTTGAAGTGCTTTTATCAAAAGAGGATGTTGAATTTTGTTGAATGCTCTTCCAGCATCAACCAAAATTATGATGTGATTTTTCCCTTTTTTTGTCAATGTGCTGTATTATATTAATTGATTTCCTTGTGTTGAATCATCCTTGCATTTCTGGTATAAACACACTTGGTCGTGGTGTATAATTCTTTCAATGAGTTGTTTGATTTGATTTGCTAGTATTTTATTGAGGATTTTTGTATCTATGTTCAGTAGGAAGATAGGCCTGCAGTTCTCATTTCTAATAATATCTTTACCTGGTTTTGGTATTAAGGTGATGTTAGCTTCATAAAATAAGTTAGATAGTCTTCCTTTTTCTTCATTTTTTTTGGAAAAGCTTGAGCAAGATTGGTTCTAGTTCTTCCTGCAATGTTTGATAAAATTCCCCTGTGAAGTCATCTAGTACTGGGCTTTTCCTTGTAGCAAGATTTCTGATGAGTGAGTGAATCTCTTTACTTGTGTTTGGTTTGGTGAGATCTTCTATTCCTTCTTGAGTCAGTGTAGCTTGCTCGTGTATTTCCAGGAATTTGTCCATTTCATCTAAGTTGTCTAGTTTGTTAGTGTATAGTTGTTCATAGTATCCTCTTATGATTTTTATTTATTTGTTCAGAATCTGGGGTAAGGACCCCCTTCTCATTTCTGATTTTACTTATTTTCATCCACCCTCTTTTTTGTCAGCCTTGCTAGTGGTACATTGATTTTGTTTTATTTTCTCAAAGAAGCAACTTTTGGTTTTATTGATTTTTTCTATTGTTCTTTTGTTCTCCCATTCAGTAACTCTGCTTTAATATTTGTTATACCACTTCTTCTATTTGCTTTGGGGTTAGTTTGCTGTTCTTTTCTAGGTCCTCCAGGTGAGGATTTGAGTCCTCGATGTTTGCTATTTGTCCTTTTTTAATATAGGCATTTAGGGCAATAAATTTGCCTCTCAGCACAGCCTTTGCTGTATCCCGTAAGTTCTGATATGTTGTATTCTCATTTTCATTCATCACCAGAGAGATACTGATTTTGCTAACAATTTCTCCTTTGACCCACTAGTCATTTAAGAATGTGTTATTTAATCTCCATATATTTGTGAAAGTTCTCGTAATTTGGAGGTTATTGATTTACAGCTTCATTCCATTGTGATCATAGAAAGTGCTCTAAATAATCTCAATGTTTTTAAAGTTATAAAGAGCTGTTTTGTATCCCAGCATATGATCTATCTGGATGATGTTCCATGAGCACTAGAGAAGAAGGTATATCCTGGTGTTTGGGGATGTAATGACCTATATATGTCTCTTAGGTCTAATTCACTTATCAAATTGTTTAAGTCCTCTATTTCTTTGTTGATATTCTGTCTGGTTGTTCTATCTATGGAGGAGAGTTTTGTATTGAAGTCTCATACTATTATTTTTGAAACATCTGTTGCTCCCTTCAGTTTTGTCAATGTGTGTCTCATGTACTTTAGAGCTCCTTGATTGGGTATCTAAACATTTATGTTTGTTAGGTCTTCTTGGTGAATTGTCCCTTTTATTAATATATACTGTTCTTCTTTGTTTCTTATGATGCCTGCCATGTTGACTGAGAGATAGGCCACATCTGAGCAACAAGAGAGGTTCTCTGGGGGTGACTATTAGGCCTAATTTTAGGTAGGCTTAGCCTATACTTTGCAGGGGTAAGTTTCATGTGAACAAACCCCAAGAATGAGGGTTTGGCCTACTGATTTTGTTCTCCTCATTGCTTGTGAGAATCTCAGGCCTTCTCAAAATGGGGAAGTTGAATTTTCCCTTTCTCACCATTCCCCCAAGGGGACTTTGCAAATATTTTTTATTCACTGTTCAAATCACTCTGGGATTTATCAGGGCATCACTCTGGACAAACCTACAAAATTTCATGCACTACTCAAGGTTCCATGCACTTATGGTGTTCAATTAAACTGTCTGTATAAGTTATATTAGGAGATACACTAGTCAAAACATAAATTTTGTACCAGATAAACATTTTTTTGCTTCAGTTTCAGACATAAGATAAAGTTTTAAAATATGTATTACCATCAGTTTTCAACACCCTGCAATATTGACATTCCTTTGTTCTTGCTCATACAAAAACATTTTTAAATTTGTACATTTAGCTACTATCATTGTACACTCTAGGCATTCCTAGATTATACCATCTTTATCATCTATCTTTCCTTCTGATTTCATTTGTGCACCCAGCCCTCCTACATCTATCATTCTCACATTCAGCTTCATTCAGTGTACTAACATTATTGTACTACAGTTAGGTAGTATTGTGATATCCATTTCTGAATTTTTACAATCAGTCCTGTTGCACAATCTGTATCCCTTCAGCTCCAATCACCCAATATCTATCCTATTTCTATCTCCTGATGACCTCTGTTCTTAACTGAAATTCTCCAAGTACATTCAGTTCATTCACTAATGTTAGTGCATATCAGAGAGACCATACAGTATTTTTCCTTTTGTTTCTGGCTAATCTCACTCAGCATAATGTCCTCAAGGTCCATCCATGTTGTTACATACTTTATAAGTTTATTCTGTCTTAAAGCTGCATAATATTCCATCATATGTATATACCACAGTTTGTTTAGCCGCTCGTCTGTTGATAGACATTTTGGCTGTTTCCAAATCTTGGCAATTGTAAATAATGCTGCTATTAACATTGGTGTGCAAATGTCCATTTATGTCCTTGCCCTCATTTTCTCTGAGTAGATACCTAGTAATGGTATTGCCGGATCATATGGCAATTCTATACCTAGATTCCTGAGGAATGGCCAAACTAACTTCCACAGCAGTTGTATCATTTTACATTTCCAACAACAGTGGATAAGTGTGCCTATTTGTCCACATCCTCCCCAGTCTTGTCATTTTCTGTTTTATTGATAATGGTCTTTCTGGTGGGTGTGAGATGATATCTCATTGTGGTTTTGATTTGCATTTCCCTAAAAGCCAGAGAAGTTGAGCATCTTTTCATGTGCCTTTTGGTCATTTGTATTTCCTCTTCTGAGAACTGTCTGTTAAAGTCTTTCTGCCCATTTTGTAATTGGGTTGTCTATCTTCGTTGTTGATGAACAATCTCTTTATAAATTCTGGATACTGGACCTTTATCTGATATATCATTTCCAAATATTGTCTCCCATTGTGTAGGCTGTCTTTTTACTTTCTTGATGAAGTTCTTTGATGTGCAAAAGTGATTAATTTTGAGGAGCTCCCACTTAATTTCTTTCTTTCTTCAATGCTCTTGCTTTGGGTGTAAGTCTAGGAAATGGCCTCCTAGCATAAGATTTATAAGATATTTCCCTACATTTTCTTCTAACAGTTTTATGGTCTTAGATCTAATGTTTAGGTCTTTGATCCATTTTGAGTTAATTTTTCTATAGGGTGTGAGATATGGATCCTCTTTCATTCTTTTGCATATGGATATCCAGTTCTCTAGGCACCATTTATTGAAGAGACTGTTCTGTCCCAGGTAAGTTGGCTTGACTGTCTTATCAAAGATCAATCGTCCATAAATGAGAGGGCCTATACCTGAACACTCTATTCTATTCCATTGGTCAGTATATCTATTTTTATGCCAGTACCATGCTGTTTTGACAACTGTAGCTTCATAATATGCCTTAAAGTCAGGTAATGTGAGACCTCCAACTTCATTTTTCTTTCTCAGGATATTTTTTAGCTATCTGGGGCCCCCTGCCCTTCCAGATAAATTTGGCTATTGGTTTTTCTATTTCTGAAAAGTAAGTTTTGGGGATTTTAATTGGTATCACATTGAATCTATAAATCAATTAGGTGGAATTGACATCTTAACTATATTCTTCCAATCCATGAACACAGTATGCCAGAATCATGCTGTTTCGACCACTGTAGCTTTGTAATATGCCTTAAAGTCAAGTAGTGTCAGACCCCAACTTTGTTTTTCTTATTCAGGATATTTTAGCTATCTGGGGCACCCTGCTCTTCCAGATAAATTTGGTTATTGGTTTTTCTATTTCTGAAAAGTAAGTTTTTGGGATTTTAAATGGTATTGCATTGAATCTATAAATCAATTAGGTGGAATTGACAGCTTAACTATATTTAGTCTTCCAATCCATGAACACGGTATGCCCTTCCATTTATTTAGGCATTCTTTGATTTCTTTGAGCAATTTCTTGTAGTTGTCTTTGTATAGGTCTTTTGTATTGGTAGTTAAATTTATTCCTAAATATTTTATTATTTTGGTTGCAATTGTAAATGGATTTTTTTTCTTGATTTCTCCCTCAGATTGTTCATTACTAATGTATAGAAATGCTACAGATTTTTGAGTGTTGATCTTGTAACCTGCCACAGTGCTATACTCAATTATTAGCTCTAGTAGTTTTGCTGTGGATTTTCTGGGGTTTTGACATATAGTATCATATCACCTGCAAACAGTGAGAGTTTTACTTCTTCCTTTCCAATTTTGATGCCTTGTATTTATTTTTCTTGTCTAATTGCTCCGGCTAGAACGTCCAACACAATTTTGAATAACAATGATGATAACGGACCTCCTTATCTTGTTCCTGATCTTAGGAGGAAAGTTTTCAGTTTTTTGCCATTGAGGATGATGTGAGCTGTGGGTTTTTCATATATTTCCTTTATCATGTTGAGGAAGTTCGCTTCTCTTCCTATCCTTTGAAGTGTTTTCAACAAAAAGGATGTTGAATTTTGTGAAATACCTTTTCTGCATCCATCAAGATGATCATGTGTTTTTTCTGCTTTGATTTGTTGATATGGTGTATTATATTAACTGATTTTCTTATGTTGAACCATCCTTGCATACCTGGAATGAATCCTACTTGGTTATGGAGTATAATTCTTTTAATGTGTTACTGGATTCGAGTTGCAAGAATTTTGTTGAGGGTTTTTGCATCTGTATCCATTGGAGAGATTGGTTTGTAATTTTCTTTTCTTGTAGTATCTTGATCTGGCTTTGGTATGAGGGTGACGTTGGCCTCATAGAATGAGTTAGGTAGCCTTTGCTACCCTCTTCAATTTTTTGAAGAGTTTGAGCAGTATTGGCACTAATTCTTTTTTGAATGTTTGGTAGAATTCATATGTGAAGCCATCTGGTCCTGGATGTTTCATTTTGGGAGCATCTTAGTGACTCATTCAATTTCTTTACTTGTGATTGGTTTGTTGACGTCATGTATTTCTTCTCAAGTCAAAGGTGGTTGTTCAAGCCTTTCTAGGAAGTTGTCCATTTCATCTACATTGTCCAGTTTATTAGCATAAAGTTGTTCATAGTATCCTCTCATTACCTCCTTTATTTCTGCAGGGTCTGTTGTTAATGCCTCCTCTTCCATTCCTGATTTTATTTATTTGCATCCTCTCTCTTCTTCCTTTTGTTAACCTCACTAAAGGTCCATCAATCTTATTGATTTTCTCACAGAACTTCTTGTTTTGGTGATTTTCTCAATTATTCTCATGTTCTCAATTTCATTTATTTCTGCTCTAATCTTCATTATTTGTTTCCTTTTGCTTTCTTTGGGGTTAGTTTACTGTTCTTTATCCAGTTCTTCCAAGTGGACAGTTAATTCCTCGTTTTTTGCTCTTTCTTCTTTTTTTGATATAGGTATTTAGGGCAATAAATTTCCCTCTTATCACTGCCAGTGCTGCATCCCATAAATTTTGATATGTTGCATTTTCATTTTCATCTTCCTCGAGATATTTACTGATTTCTCTTGTAATTTCTTCCTTGACCCACTGGTTGTTTAAGAGTGTGTTGTTGAGCCTCCATATATTTGTGAATTTTCTGGCCCTCTGCCTATTATTGATTTCCAACATCATTCCTTTATGATCTGAGAAAGTGTTTTGTATGATTTCAATCTTTTAAAATTTATTGAGACTTACTTTGTGACCCAGCTTATGGTCTATCTTTGAGAATGATCCATGGGCACTTGAAAAAAAGGTGTATCCTGCTGTTGTTGGGTATAATGTTCTATAAATGTCTGTTAAGTCTAGTTTGTTTATTGAATTAATCAAATTCTCTGTTTCTTTATTTATCCTCTTTCTAGACGTTCTGTCCATTGATGAGTGGGGAATTGAAATTCCAACTATTATGGTAGATGTGTCTATTTCTCTTTTCAGTGTTTGCCTCATATATTTTGGAGCACTCTGGCTCAGTGCATAAATATTTATGATTGTTATGTCTTCTCATGGAATTGCTCCTTTTATTAATACAGTGTCCTTCTTTGCCTCTTTTAATGTTTTATATTTAAAGTCTAATATAGCAACTCCTGCTCTTTTCTGATTGTTGTTTGCATGAAATATCTTTTCTCAACCTTTCACATTTTTAAAATAATCCTTGGGTCTAAAATCTGTCTCCTGTAGACAGCATATAGATGGGTCTTGTTTTATGAATCCATTCTGCCAGTCTGTATCTCTTGATTGGGGAGTTTAATCCATTAACATTTAGTGTCATTCCTGTAAGGGCAGTACTTTCTTCTACCATTTTGCCTTTTGGATTTTATATGTCACATCCAATTTTTCTTCTTTTTTACTTTTACCAATAGTCTTCATTTCTACACTCTTCTCCACACCTCTCTCTGCTGTCTTTTCCTATCTGTCTCTAGTGGTCCCTTTAGTATTTCTTGCAGAGCCATTCTCTTGGTCACAAATTCTCACACTGACTTTTTGTCTGAAAATGTTTTAATATCCCTCTCAGTTTTGAAGCACAATTTTGCTGGATATAGAATTCTTGGTTGGTGTTTTTCTCTTTTAATAACTTAAATATATCATACCACTGTCTTCTCGCCTCCAAGGTTTCTTCTGAGAAATCTACGCATAATCTTATTGGGCTTTCCTTATGTGTGATGGATTGCTTTTCTCTTGCTGCTTTCAAAATTCTCTCTTTCTCTTTGACATCCAACATTCTGATTAGTAAGTGTCATGGAGTATGTCTATTTAGACCTATTCTGTTTGGGGTATACTGCACTTCTTGGATCTGTAATTTACAGTCTTTCATAAGAGTTGGGAAATTTTTAGTAATAATTTCCTGCATTTTTTTTGTTCCTTTTTCCTTCTCTTCTCCTTCTGGGAGACCTACAATACATATATACATGAGCTTCATGTTGTCATTCAATTCCCTGAGTCCCTGCTCATATTTTTTCCATCCCTTTCCTTATATTTTCTTTTGCTTGTCAGATTTCAGATGTTTTGTCCTCCAGTTCACTAATCTTATCTTCTGCCTCTTGATTGCCTCTTGAAATCTAACATTGTAGGTTTTCCATTGTTTTTTTTTTTCATTTCTTCTACTGTGCCTTTCATTCCCATAAGTTCTGTGATTTGTTTTTTCAGACTTCTGGTTTCTTCTTTTTCTTTGTCCCTTGCCTTCTTTATATCCTCCCTCAATTCATTGATTTGATTTTTTGATGAGGTATTCCATGTCTGCTGGGACATTATGAATTAATTGTTTCAATGCCTGTATTTCATTTGAATTGCTGATTTGTTCCTTTGACTGGGCCATATCTTCAATTTTCCTAGTGTGATTCATTATTTTTTGCTGGCATCTAGGCATTTAATTTCCTTAATTAGTTTATTCTGGAGATTGTTTTTGCTTTTGTTTTTACCTAGGATTTTCCTGCTGGATGACTCTGTTGTCTATCTGTTTTCTGACATTCAGTTCAGCTTATTCTAGACCTCCAACTTAGGTTTTGTTTAACAGGTCTGAATTTTTCAGTTCCTGTTTTCTTGTTTCTTGCCCTGCTTGTATGGTGCCTTTTTTTTTATTTTAGGAGGGTCTACTTAGGTATTATAGACCCCAGTCAGATTTTCCTAGATCATAATGGCCTCTTCTCAGGAGTAGAGAGTCACCTCTCTCAGTTTTCCCTGAGAATGAGACCCAGCAGGTTGAAAGCTTTCCTATGAAGCCTCTGGACTCTGTTTTTTCCTATCCTGCCCAGTATGTCATGCTTGTCTGCCTATGGGTCCCACCAGAACAAGGTGATGTGGTATCTTTAACTTCAGCAGACTCTGCCTGCTAGGGGTGTGGTTGAGACAGAGGAGAGATTGTAGTCTGGCTCTAATCACTTCAGTTTTCTAGACCTTGTGGTCTGAATTCCTTGAAGGAGTGATTCCACCTGAGCTGGGCCCCACCCCTATACTGGGGAAGGCACAGCCTCCAGACAAGTTCTCCAATAAGCTTAATTCCACCCTTGCCTGCGGCAGTTGGAGCCTGAGAAGGCTTGCAGTTGTATTCAAAGAGCAGTCAAAACATAGAAACACAGATACAAAAAAGAAAAGAAAAAAAAATCCTCCTTTTCAGAGTAGGATCCCTGTTCCTCGGGTTTGCCAATCAAGAGCTAAAGTTGGTACATTTCTCTGTGTATTTTCAGGTCCTATGTGTCTCCTCCTTTCCTTCAGGGCCCAGATCCTTTGAAGTATTTTGTGCTGTCCAATCCAAAAAAACCCTCTGTTCTGTTTTCTTTTTCTGTCAGCCTTAACCCCTCTGCGCTGGGACAAAGACCAGCAACCTCAGCTTTTACTTAAGGTTCAGCTAAGCTGGGGGCCTATTTTTAGTAGTCAGTATTTGTTAATTAATTCCACAAATCTGACCTTGGTTCCTCAGCCCCTTGCTGCTAGTAAAGTTTCTTTTTTTTCCCCTCTGGGAACCAGCCTTTTGGGGAGGGGTGCTGGCCACCATGGCTTGGGGGACTCATGGTTCTGGGTGGGACCACAGATGGTCCAGCTTGTTCAGAGTGGTGCATGCTGTGTGTCCAGTCACTGTTGCAGCTCCAGCAGTTGTTCTGTACTGTTCCTGGGTATTTACTAGCTGCTCTGGAGGATGAACTAAATTGCACTCCTCACTAAACTGCCATCTTGACTCTATTTCCCTTTGTAGAATCTTATATATTGCCCTAGGTGTTCTTTAAGGTTGGCTGGAATAGTTTTGGTTGGGATTTGGCGAGTTATGATGGATAGCAATGTTGAACTGAAGCTTCCATAAGAGCGACCTTCAGAGTAGCCTCTCGACTCTATTTGAACTCTCTCAGCCACTGATACTTTATTAGTTACATTTCTTTTCCCTCTTTTGATCAGGATGGAATTGTTGATTCCACAGTGTCAGGGCTGGACTCATCCATGGCATCATCTCCCATGCTGCCAGGGAGACTTTTACCCCTGGATGTCATGTCCCATGTAGAGGGAAGGGCACTGATTTCATTTGCAAAGTTGGGCTTAGAGAGAGTGAGACCACATCTGAGCAACAGAAGAGGTCCTCCAGAAGTAACTCTTAAGCATGCCTATAGGTAGGATAAGCTTCTGTGTTACATACATAAGCTTCACAAGAGTAAATTTCAAGATCAAGGGTTTGGCCTATTGACTTGGGTGCCCCTAATGTTCAAAACAGTATCAGGGGTTTCCTTGGTGGTAAAGTTTAATAGTTCCATATTTTTTTCTCCCATCCCTCAAGGGACTTTGCCAATACTTTTTGATTATCTGCTGAATATATTCTAGGATGTATCCATGCATGACATTAAGCTATACAGAATTAAAGGCCCTCATTTTTATTCTGGGCTCCCTGTGTTTTGATTGTTCAAATGAGCTATGCAGACAGATTGAGTTAGATTATGTTCTACAGAAAATTTAAGGTCCAGACAAAATAAACCTTTCTTCCTTTGGTCTCAAAGAGCAGGTGCAGTTCTAAAATATAGACAATGTCTTCTTTACACCTGTGTTCTGAGTTACCTGAATCCTGATATGATTGGCTTCATTCTTATCTGTAAATATCAAGTTACACATATATAAAACAGCATCTCCAAATCCAGAAATAATAATTACCACTCTGTACTAAATGTGTTTGCTCTAAGAACTTACAATCTAGGCCCCAGTTTTCTTATAAGCATTTTCCAAAGGAGACCATACAATAATTTGTTCTTTTGTTTCTGGCTTATTTTGCCTTACCAAATGTCCCACAGGTTCATTCAAATCGTTGCAAGCCTCACGACTTTGTTCCTTTTTGTAGGAGCACAATATTTGATTATAAGTATACAACATCATTCACCAATCTACTTCTTAGTCAGTGCATCCTTCAGCCACCTGCATTCATTAGGCATCATGTATAATGCCCAATGTCCACAGCCCATCAACACTCTCAATATTAGATAATTTCATTGTTTCCAACAAAAAGATAAGAAATAAACACATCCTCACCAAATAGGAAATCTAAACCTCCCCTTAACTCTTTTCCCTCCCCCTATTATTTACCCCTGCTGTTGCTTTGGTACTGCTGGTGTTTTCCTATTAATCATAGCCAATACATGCAATAGCAGATTTCCCCCTGTACTCTGAACTTTAACATTCATTCTACACAAATCATATCTTCAAAGTTGTTTTTGCAAGAACTTATTTATATTTCTAGTTTTAATCAGTGGGACACTTAGGTCTATACAACCCCTTTCAATCATGTTCAACTTCCATATGGTAATATTAACTATAGAACCATTAGAGAACCACATTCACGACTATCTATTCCCTTACATTTGAGTCCAATCTCATTAGTTAACTGTTCACCCATCTGTAGCTTCTGTGTATCTCTAAGTCCCCCATATTCTGTATTATAAGCCTCTGATTTTACCTTTACCATGGTTATAAAAGTGGAGCCATATAGTATCTATCTTTTCAGGCCTGTCTTATTTCACTCAGCATTATGTCCTCAAGGTCATCCATCTTGTCATGTGCTTCAGGATGTCATTTCGTCTTACTGCCGCATAATATTCCATTGTATATGTTCTAGTTTGCTAGCTGCTGGAATGCAACACACCAGAGATGGATTGGCTTTTAATAAAAGGGAATTTATTTTGTTAGTTCTTCAGAGGAAAGGCAGCTAACTTTCATCTGAGGTTCTTTCTTACATGGGAAGGCTCAGGGTAATCTCTGCTGGCCTTCTCTCCAGGCCTTTGGGTTCCAAAAACTTTCCCCAGTGTGATTTCTTTCTGCATCTCCAAAGGCCTGGGCTGAGCTGCGAGGGCTGAGATGAGGAATGCCGAGCTGCTTGGGCTGTGCTACGTTGCCGTCTCTCATTTAAGCACCAGCCAATTAAGTCAAACATCATTCATTGCAGCAGGCATGCCTCCTAGCCAACTGCAGATGTAATGAGCAAGAGGTTCACGTACCATTGGCTCATGTCCACAGAAACAGAGCTAGGTGCCTTCATCTTACCAAGTTGACAACTGAATCTAACTACCACAATGCCCTTTATCATATTGAGGAAATTATGTTTCTTTCCTACCTTTTGAAGTGTTTTATCAGAAAAGGATGTTGAATTTTGTTAGTTGCTTTTTCAGCATTAATCAAGATGACCATGTGATTTTTCCCTTTCAATTTGTTCATGTGCTGTATTATATTAATTTATTTTTCTTGCATTGAATCATCCTTGCATTCCTGGTATAAACCCCACTTGGTTGTGGAATATAATTCTTTTAATGTGTTGTTGGATTCAATTTGCTAGTATTTTGTTCAGAATTTTTGCATCTATGTTCATTATGTAGATTGGCCTGTAGTTTTCCTTTCTTACAGCATCTTTACCTGGTTTTGGTATTAAAATGATATTCACTTCATAAAATGAGTTAGTGTTCCTTTTTCCTCAATTTTTTGGAAAAGTTTGAGCCAGATTGATGTTAATTCTTTTTGGAATGTTTGATAAAATTCCCCTGTGAAGTCATCTGACCCTGGACTTTTCTTTGTAAGAAGATTTTTGATGACTGAATCTCTTTACTTGTGAATGGTTTGTTTAAATCTTCTATTTCTTCCTGAGTCTGTGTACTTCCAGGAATTTGTCCATTTTATCTAAGTCATCTAGTTTGTTGGCATATAGTTCTTCATAGTATCATTTTATGATTTTTTATTTCTTCAAGTTCTGTGGTAACACACCCCTTTCTCATTTCTGATTTTATTTGCATCCTCTCTCTTTTTTTCTTTTTCAGTCTTGCTAGTGGCCTATCAATTTTATTGATTTTCTCAAAGAATAAAGTTTTGGTTTTATTGATTGTTTCAAGTGTTCTTTTGTTCTCCCATTCATTTAACTCTGCTTTAGTCTTGTTATTTCTCTTCTTCTATTTGCTCTTTCTTGTTTTTTTAATACAGGCATTCAGGGCAATAAGTTTCTCTCTCATCACTGCCTTTCCCACATTTCATCAATTCTGATATGCTGTATTCTCATTTTCATTCATCTCCAGATAGCTACTGATTTCTCTAGCAATTTCTTCTTTGACCCACTGGTTGTTATTTAATCTCCATATATTTGTGAAAGTTCTCATTCTTTGGTGGTTATTGATATCCAGCTTCATTCCATGTGTTCAGAGAAAATGCTCTGAATAATTTCAAACTTTTTAAATGTATAAAGAACTGTTTGTGCCCCAACACATGATCTGTTCTGGGGAATGTTCTATGAGCACTAGAGAAGAAGGTATAGCCTGGTGTTTTGGGACATAATGACCTATATATGTCTGTTACATCTAATTCCTTTATCAAGTTGTTTAACTGCTCTATTTTCTTGTTGATCTTCTCTCTGGTTTTCTATCTATAAAGGAAAGTGGTGTATTGAAGTCTC
The DNA here is from genome assembly GCF_023851605.1 of Tamandua tetradactyla. NCBI lineage: Eukaryota > Metazoa > Chordata > Mammalia > Pilosa > Myrmecophagidae > Tamandua > Tamandua tetradactyla. The sequence continues at coordinate 102,116,964 of NC_135353.1, forward strand.
CTATGATTATCATTGAAATATCTATTACTCCCTTCAGTTTTGCCAATGTCTGTCTCATGTACTTAGGAGCTACTTAGTTGGGAGCATAAACATTTATGATTATTATTTCTTCTTGGTGAAGTGTTCCTCTTATTACTATATAGTGTCCTTCTTTGTCTCTTATGATGTCTTTACATTTAAAGTCTATTTTGTCCAATATTAGTTTCTTTTGCTTACAACTTGCGTGGAACATCTTTTTTCATCCTTTCACTTTCAATTTATTTGTATCCTTGTGTCTAAGATAAGTCTCCTGTAAGCAGCATATAGCTGGATTATATTTGTTAATCCATTCTGCCAATCTGTATCTTTTAATCGGTAAGTTTAGTCCATTAACATTCAAAGTTATTATTGAAAAGGCGTTTCTTGAATCCACCATCTTATCTTTTGGATTTTATTTGACAGATCTATATATTCTTTTCCCTCTTTCTCCTTATATTCTTTAAGTTATCCTTATTGGGTCTCTTCAGTTCTGTGCCCTCCTCTAGACCTCCCTCTCCTGACCTTTTTTTTTCAACTGGCATATCTTCCTTTAGTATTTGTTGTAGGGCCAGTCTCTTGTGAGAAATTCTTTCAGGATTTGTTTGTGAAAAATTTAATCTCTCTCTCGGTTTTGAAGGACAATTTGGCTGGGTCCAGAATTCTTGGCTGGAAGTTGTTCTCTTTCAGGATCTTAAATATATCATATCCACTCCCTTCTTGCCTCCATACTTTCAATTGAATAGTCTCAACTCAGTCTTATGTGGTTACCCTTGTGTGTAGTTGATTGTTTTTCTTTTGCTACTTTCAGGATTTTCTGCTTGTCTTCAACATTTAACAGACTGATTAGTATGTGTCTTGGGGAAGGGAAGGCCTATTTGGATTTATTCTATTTGGAGTTAGTTGGGCTTCTTTGATTTGCATATTTATGTCTTTTATAAAGGTTGGGAAGTTTTCCCCCGTTATATCCTCCACTAATATTCCCAGCCCTTTACTCTTCTCTTCTCCTTCTGGGACACCAATGATTCTTAGATTTATGTGCTTTGTTTTGTCCAACAATTCCCTGAAATCCAATTCAATTTTTTCCATGTTTTTTGCCATTTGCTGTTTTGAGTGTTCAAAATCAGCTGTCATCTCCTATAATTTGCTTATTCTTTCTTCCACCTCTTCAAATCTGCTGCTGTGCATCTCTAGTATGTTTTTTATTTGCTCTACAGCATTTTTAATCTCTGTGACATCTGCTATTTTTTCTATTTATTCTTTCAAATTCCTCTTTATGCTCTTCTAGTGTCTTCTTGATCTCCTTTATGTCATTAGGCATTCCATTAATTTTATTTAGTAGAGTTATATGAACATCTTTGATTAGTTGTTCCAACATCTGTGTCTCCTGTGGTGTTTTAATTTGGTCATTAGGCTGGGCTATATCTGTCTGCATTGTGATTTGTTTAGTGATTTTCTGTTGTCCTCACAGTATGTAAATATCTTGATTGATTAACTTTGTAAGTTGATTTCCTTCAGTAACCTAAAGCTTTGTGTGTGGGGGATGGATGTGCAGCAGGATCCAGGGCACAACAGTGCAGTGATGTGTTGCAGCACAGGTATAGGGACATGTTGGGGATGGTATGCTGGTGCCTCTGAGTGTGGGTGCCCAGGGGTGGGGAGGATGTGGTTGTGCAGCTGCATGGATCTATGGGGGGGCCCTGGTGTGCACTGGTCTAGGGCATGGGGCACTTGGTGGATACTGGCAAAGCTCAGTGCAAGTTGGTGTTATCCCTGCATGGGCTGGGGGTGGATGTGACCCAGCTGCCATGCAGGTCGGTGCTTTCCCACAGTTGGGGGGCATGACTGGGGGCTGTGTGCATGCAGAGACCTGGGAGAGCTGTAAACTGATGTACACGTTTGAAGAGCTCAGGGGGGTGGGGGGGTTGCAGGACTGCATGGGCTGTGGGTGGGTGTATCTTGGGTATGGAGATAAATGCCTGTAGCCTTTATGCACTGGTGGCCACCTACAGGGGGAGGTAGGGCTCAGGAGGGGCGGGGTGAGACTGCACTTTTGCAGGAGAGGTGGGTTGGGCTGGTGCATATGCTTGGTGTGGGGGTGTGGGGTGGGTATGTTGCAAGGGGACTTGGCAGGGCAGGGGTGCACAGGGAGGGGAGTGGGTATGGGCCTCATGTGTGTGGGGTGTGGGGTTTGTTGTGGGTCATGGGGCTGTGGTGGTGTGGGTAGTGGATTCAAGGAGTGCAGCTTGGCTTCCTTCCCAGTCCCTGTCTCCTCATCCATGTACTCCTGAGAGCTCTGGGTTTCCACATTAGCCTGTTTGCAGCAGCTGGATGGTCACTGGGTCTCTGCTTCTCAGTTCCTCATCTTTTGCAACCAGGGCCTCCCTATGTGGTGCAGAAGACCCTCCCAAGTCACTTACATTCTGGAAGAGTCATCTCAGTTGGCTTTCCATCCCTTCCCTAGCTGTTCCTTGGTGCAGGGGTGAACTCAACCTATCTTATTCCATCACCTTCCTGGACTCTTTTTCATCTTTTTTAAACAGTTGCTGTATGGGGTAATACTGACTTTCATAGCTCAGGACTCAAGCTCTAAGTCTTAGGTACACACAGAAAACTGATGTTCCAGGGAATGATGGGGTTATACATGAAGAGCTTTGCATCTGAGAATTTAGAAATAACAATTAAAACTCATGAATATATGTAACTGCTGTATGAGCTTACATTCTAGGAACGTTTACAATAAGCCTTCCCAAGATAACTCATGCTATCAAATTCAATTCTCAGAGTTTGCACATTATAGTGAGTTCATATTAGTGAAGCATTATAACATTTGTGTTTTCATTTCTGGCTTATTTCACTCAATTTTGATTGGTATTGCATTTAAATCTGTAGATCAATTTGAGTAGAACTGACATCTTAACGACATTCAACCTTCCTATCCATGAGTACAGAATGTCTTTCCACCTATTTAGATCTTCTTTAATTTCTTATAGCAATATGTGTAGTTTTCTGTGTATAGGTCTTTAACATCCCTGGTTAAGTTTATTCCTAGATACTTGATTTTTTTAGTGGCTATTTGAATGGATTTTTTTCTGTAATTGTCTCCTCAGTTACATCATTACTTGTGTATAGAAACATTACTGATTTTTGTACATTGATCTCGCATCCTGCCACTTTGCTGAAATTGTTTATTAGCTCAAGTAGCTTTGTCATAGATTTCTCAGAATTTTCCAAGTATAGGATCATGTCATCTTTAAATAATGAAAGTTTTACTTCTTCCTTTTCTATTTGGATGCCTTTTATTCCTTTCTCCTTCCTGATAATTCTAGCTAGAACTTCTAATACATGGTGTTGAGTAATAGTGGTGACAATGATCATCCTTGCCTCATTCCTGATTTTAGGGGGAATGCTTTCAATCTTGCACCATTAAGTATGATGCTGGCTATGGGTTTTTCATTTATGCTCTTTATGATATTGAGGAAATTTCCTTTGATTCCCAGCTTTTGAAGTGTTTTTATCAGAAAAGGATGCTGAATTTTGTCAAATGCTTTTTTCAGCATCAATTGATACTCCCATGTGATTGTTCCCTTTCAATTTGTTAATGTGTTGTATTACATTCATTGAGTTTCCTTGTTGAACCACTCTTGGATTCCTGGTATAACTCCCACTTAGTCGTGATGTATAATTCTTTTATTTGCCATTGGATTTGATTTGCTAGCATTTGGGTGAGAATTTTTACATCTATGTTCACTAGGGAGATTGGCCTATAATTTTCCTTCCTGCAGCGTCTTTATCCAGTTTTGGTACTAGAGTGATGCTAGCTTCATAAACTGTGTTAGGTAGTGTTCATTTCCCCCCAATTTTTTGGAAGAGCTTAAGCAGGAGTGGTAGTTCTTTTTGAAATGTTTGATAAAATTCCCCTGTAAAGATGTCTGGCTGTGGGCTTTTCTTTGTAGGAAGATTTTTGATGACTGATTGAATCTCTCCTTGAAATTGATTGGTTGAAATTGATTTCTTCTCGAGTCAGTGAAGGTTGTTCATGTGTTTCTAGAAATTTGTCCATTTCATCTAGGCTGTCGAGTTTATTGGTGTATTTATAGGATCCACCTATAATTAAAAAAATTTATTTAGGATCCATGGTAATGACTCCTCCTCCTTTCTGATTTTGTTTATTTGCATCCCCTCTCTTTTCTCTTTTGTTAGCCTAGCAGTGAGTCTATCTATTTTATTGACTTTCTCAAAGAACCAAGTTTTAGTTTTATTGATTCTTTCTTTCTTTTTGCTCTCCAGTTTGATTATTTCTGCTTTAATCTTTGTTATTTCTATTCTTCTTCTAACACTGAGGTTTGCTGTTCTTTCTCTAATTCCTCCAGGAAAGCAGTTATGTCTGTATTTGGCTCATTCTTCTTTTTTCAATATAGGTATTTAGGGCAATAAATTTCCATCACAGCATTGTCTTTGCAGCATCCCATACATTCTCATATGTTGTATTTCATTTTCATTTGTCTCCAGATATTTACCAATTTCTCTAGCAATTTCCTCTTTGACCCATTGTTATTTAAGAGTGTGTTGTTTAATATCCATGTTTTTGTGAAAGTTCTGTTTCTTTGGTGGTTATTGATTTCCAGCTTCATTCCGTTGTGATCAGAGAAAGTGCTTTGAATCATTTCCATCTTACTAAATTTATAAAACCTGTTTTGTGTCCCATCTTATGATCTATCCTGGAGAATGTTCCATGAGCATTAAAGAAGAATGTATATATGCTGTCATTCTGGGTATAATGATCCATATATGTCTTTTAGGTCTAATTCCTTTATCACACATTTGCATGATCTTTTGCTCCCTTCAGTTTTACCAATTTTTCCTGATATACTTCAGAGCTCCTTTTTTGAGAACATAAACACTTATGATTATTATTTCTTCTTGGTGAATTGTTCTTTTTATTAATATGCAGTGTCCTTTCTTAACTCGTATGACAACTTACCATTTAAAATCTATTTTATCTGATATTAGTATAGCTACTCCTGCTTTCTTTTGGGTGCAGCTTACATAGAACATCTTTTTCCATCCTTTCACTTTCAATCTATTTGTATCCTTGGGTCTAAGATGAGTCTATTGCAAGCAGCATATAGATGGGTTATATTTTTAAATCCATACTACCAATCTTTATCTTTTAATTGGTGAGTTTAGTCCATTGCCATTTAAAGTTATTACTGTAAGAGCAGTTCTTGAGTCTACCATCTTATCCTTTAGTTTTATTTGTCAGATCTTATATATTCTTTTCCCTCTCTCTCTTTTTATTCTTTAAACTACCCTTACTGATACTCTTCAATTCTGTGCCCTCCTCCAGACCTCTCTCTCCTGTGTCTTTTTTTTTTTTTTTTTTTGGCTGACAGAGCTCCCTTTAGTATTCCTTGTAGGGCAGGTCTCTTGTTGACAAATTCTCTTAGCCTTTGTTGTCTCAGAAGATTTTAATCTCTCCCTGAAGGACACCTTTGCTAGATAAAGAATCCTGGCTTGAAGTCTTTCTCATTCAGGATCTTAAATACATCATACCAATGCCTTCTTCTTCTTCTTCTTTTTTTTTTTTTTAGCAATATTCTACTATTTTTAATCTAGAAAATGTAATTTCATGGTTTCACTTTAAGAGATTAATGTGTATCCTTCCAGAATTCTCTCCTACATGCAGTAAGTATGGTGGTTTTAAAACATGGTCAGAAATTCTTTGACAATCTTAAGAAGTGGAGTCTTTGCCTCCTCCTCCTGAATTCAGGTGTCTTCTGACTGCTTTGACAGCAGCGTATCGTGTACACAATGTGCTGTGACTTCTGAGGCTGGCTTATAAGTGACCAGGTGGTCTCTACTTTTTTTATTAATTAAAAAATAAAGAAACAAAATAAATCAACATACATAATCAGTAATTCACAATATCATCACTTAGTTGCATGTTCATCATTTCTTAGAACATTTCCATTAATTCAGAAAAATAAAAAAGACAATAGAAAAAGAAAGAAAACAAACACAGGAAAGAAAAAAAAAAGATTATACCTACCATACCTCTTACCCCTCGCATTCATTGATTACTAGCATTTCAAACTAAATTTCTTTTAGCATTTGTTCCCTCTATTATTTTTTTTATTCCATATGTTCTACTCCTTTATTGACAAGGTAGATAAAAGGAGCATGAGACACAAGGTTGTCACAATCACACAGTCACATTGTGACAGCTGTATCATTATTCAATCATCCTCAAGAAACATGGCTACTGGAACACAGCTCTACATTTTCAGGCAGTTCCCTCCAGCCTCTCCATTACATGTTGAATAACAAGATGATATCTACTTGATGCATAAGAATAACCTCCAGGATAACCTCTTGACTCTGTTTGGAATCTCTCATCCATTGACAATTTGTCTCATTTTCCTCTTCCCCCTTTTGGTCGAGAAGGTTTTCTCAATCTCTTGATGCTAAGTCTCAGCTCATTCTAGGGTTTTTCTCAATCCCTTGATGCTGAGTCTCCGCTCATTCCAAGATCTCTGTCCCACATTGCCAGGAAGGTCCACACCCCTGGGAGTCATGTCCATGTAGAGAGGGGTAGGGTGGTGAGACTTCTTGTTGTGTTGGTTGGAGAGAGAGGCCACATCTGAGCAACAAAAGAGGCTCTCCTGGGGGTGACTCTTAGGCCTAAATTTTAAGTAGACTTGACCTATCCTTTTTGGGGTTAAGCTTCATATGAACAAACCCCAAGACTGGGGGCTCAGCCCATAGCTTTGGTTGTCCACACTGCTTGTGAGAATATCAAGAATTCAACTTGGAGAAGTTGAATTTCTCCCTGTTCTCACCACTCCCCAAAGGGGGCTTTGCAGATACTTTTCCACTCATTGAACAACTCACTCTGGGATTCATCAGGGCATCACTCTGGACAAACCAGCAAAATCTCATGTTCTACCTGAGATGCCAAGTACTTATGGCGTTCAATCAAACTATCTAAATAAGTTATATTAGGAAATGCACTAGTCAAAATATAAATTTTGTAACAAATAAATATTTTTTGCTTTAGTCTTACACATAAGGTGTCATTTTAAAATATTAATTACCATCTATTTTCAGTACCCTGCAATAATGACATTCCTTTGTTCTTCCTCATGCAAAAACATTTTTAAAATTGTACCTTGTACATTTCACTATTATTATACACTCTAGGCATTCCTAGATTATACCATCTCAATCTTTAACATATATATTTCTTTCTGATTTCATTTATGTCCCCAGCCCTCCTCCCTCTATCATTCTCACATGCAGCTTCATTTAGTGTTTTAACATCATTGTATTACAGTTAGGTAGTATTGTGCTTTCCATTTCTGAGTTTTTGTATCCAGTCCTGTTGCACAGTTTGTATCTCTTAAGCTCAAATTACCCAATATCTTACCCTATTTCTATCTCCTGATGGTCTCTGTTACCAATGAAATATTCCAAGTTTATTCACTAATGTCCATTCATATCATTGAGACCATACAGTATTTGTCCTTCAGTTTTTGGCTAGTCTTACTCAGCATAATGTTCTCATGGTCCATCCATGTTGTTACGTACTTCATAAGTTTATTCTGTTTTAAAGCTGCATAATATTCCATTGAATGTATATACCACAGTTTGTTTAGCCGCTTGTCTGTTGATGGACATTTTGGCTGTTTCCATCTCCTTGCAATTGTAAATAATGCTGCTATAAACATAGGTGTGCAAATGTCCGTTTGTGTCTTTGCCCTTATGTCCTCTGAGTAGATACCTAGCAATGGTATTGCTGGGTCATATGGCAATTCTATATTCAGCTTTTTGAGGAACTGTCAAAGAGCCTTCCACAGTGGTTGCACCATTTGACATTCCGACCAACAGTAAATAAGTGTGCCTCTTTCTCCACATCCTCTCCAGCACTTGTCATTTTCTGTTTTGTTGATAATGGCCATTCTGGTGGGTGTGAGATGATATCTCATTGTGGTTTTGATTTGCATTTCTCTAATGGCCAGGGAAGTTGAGCATCTTTTCATGTGCCTTTTGGCCATTTGTATTTCCTCTTCTGAGAAATGTCTATTCATGTCTTTTGCCCATTTTATGATTGGGTTGTCTATCTTTTGGTTATTGAGTTGAACAATCTCTTTATATATTGTGGATAATAGGCCTTTATCTGATATATCATTTCCAAATATTGTCTCCCATTGTGTAGGCTGTCTTTTTAATTTCTTGATGAAGTTCTTTGATGCACAAAAGTGTTTAATTTTGAGGAGTTCCCATTTCTTTCTTTCTTTCTTTCTTCAGTGCTCTTGCTTTAGGTATAATGTCAATAAATCGCCCCCAATTATAAGATTTATAAGATTTTTCCCTACATTTTCCTCTGTTTTATGGTTTTAGACCTGATGTTTAGATCTTTGATGCATTTTGAGTTAACTTTTTTATAGGGTGTGAGATACGGGTCCTCCTTCATTCTTTTGCATATGGATATCCAGTTCTCAAGGCACCATTTATTGAAGAGACTGTTCTGTCCCAGGTGAGTTGGCTTGACTGCCTTATCAAAGATCAAATGTCCATAGATGAGAGGGTCTATATCTGAGCACTCTATTCGATTCCATTGGTCAATATATCTATCTTTATGGCAGTACCATGCTGTTTTGTCCACTGTGGCTTCATAATATGCCTTAAAGTCAGGAAGCGTGAGACTTCCAGGTTCGTTTTCTTTCCTCAAGATACTTTTAGCAATTTGGGGCACCCTGCCCTTCCAGATAAATTTGCTTATTGGTTTTTCTATTTCTGAAAAATAAGTTGTTGGGATTTTGATTGGTATTGCATTGAATCTGTAAATCAAGTTAGGAAGAATTGACATCTTAACTATATTCAGTCTTCCAATGCATGAACATGGTATACCCTTCCATCTATTTAGGTCTTCTGTGATTTCTTTTAACAGTATCTTGTAATGTTCTTTGTATAAGTCTTTTGTCTGTTTAGTTAAATTTATTCCTAAGTATTTTATTCTTTTAGTTGCCATTGTAAATGGAATTCGCTTCTTGATTTCCCCCTCAGATTGTTCATGACTAGTGTATAGAAACACTACAGAATTTTGAATACTGATCTTGTAACCTGCCACTTTGCTGTACTCGTTTATTAGATCTAGTAGTTTTGACGTGGATTTTCAGGGTTTTGACAGAGTATCATATCATCTGCAAACAGTGATAGTTTTACTTCTTCCTTTCCAATTTTGATACCTTTATTTCTTTTTCTTGTCTAATTGCTCTGGCTAGAACTTCCAACACAATGTTGAATAACAGTGGTGATAGTGGACATCCTTGTCTTGTTTCTGATCTTAGGGGGAAAGTTTTCAGTTTTTCCCCATTGAGGACAATATTAGTTGAGGGTTTTTCATATATTCCCTTTATCATTTTAAGGAAATTCCCTTGTATTCCTATCCTTTGAAGTGTTTTCAACAGGAAAGGATGTTGAATTTTGTCAAATGCCTTCTCTGCATCAATTGAGATGATCATGTGATTTTTCTGCTTTGATTTGTTGATATGGTGCATTACATTAATTGATTTTCTTATGTTGAATCATCCTTCCATACCTGGGGTGAATCCTACTTGGTCATGATGTATAATTCTTTTAATGTGTTGCTGAATTCGATTTGCTAGAATTTTGTTGAGGATTTTGCATCTATATTCATTAGAGAGACTGGTCTGTAGTTTTCCTTTTTTTGTAATATCTTTACCTGGTTTTGGTATGAGGGTGATGTTGGCTTCATAGAATGAATTAGGTAGCTTTCCGTCCACTTCAACATTTTTGAAGAGTTTGAGCAGGATTGGTACTAATTCTTTCTGGAATGTTTGGTAGAATTCACATGTGAAGCTGTCTGGTCCTGGACTTTTCTTTTTGGGAAGCTTTTTTTTTTTTTTTTTTTTTTTAGAGGGAGGAAGGGAAGGAAAGACAGAGAAGGAAGGATGGAAGGAAGGAAGAAAGGGAAACATCTTTAAACATTTTCTTGTTTTATTATATTTTGTTTGTTTGTTTGTTTTTTACATGGGCTGGGGCCGGGAATCGAACCGGGGTCCTCCGGCATCGCAGGCAAGCACTCTTGCCCGCTGAGCCACCGCGGCCCGCCCCTTTGGGAAGCTTTTTAATGACTGATTCAATTTCTTTACTTGTGATTTGTTTGTTGAGGTCATCTATTTCTTCTTGAGTCAAAGTTGGTTGTTCATGCATTTCTAGGAAGTTGTCCATTTCATCTACATTGTGGTATTTATTAGCATAACGTTGTTCGTAGTATCCTGTTATTACCTCCTTTATTTCTGTGGGGTCAGCGGTTATGTCTCCTCTTCCATTTCTAATCTTATTTATTTGCATCCTCTCTCTTCTTCTTTTTGTCAATCTTGCTTAGGGCCCATCAATCTTATTGATTTTCTCATAGAACCAACTTCTGTTTTTATTGATTTTCTCAATCATTTTCACATTCTCAATTTCATTTATTTCTGCTCTAATCTTGTTATTTCTTTCCTTTTGCTTGCTTTGTGGTTAGTTTGCTGTTCTTTCTGCAGTTCTTCCAAGTGAACAGTTAATTCCTGAATTTTTGCCCTTTCTTCTTTTTTGATAGAGGTATTTAGGGCAATAAATTTCCCTCTTAGCACTGCCTTTGCTGCATCCCATAAGTTTTGATATGTTGTGTTTTCATTTTCATTTGCCTCGAGATATTTACTGATTTCTCTTGTAATTTCTTCCTTGACCCACTGTTTGTTTAAGAGTGTGTTGTTGAGACTCCACATATTTATGAATTTTCTGGTGCTCTGCCTATTATTGATTTCCAACTTCATTCCTTTATGATCTGAGAAAGTGTTTTGTATGATTTCAATCTTTCTAAATTTGTTGGGACTTGCTTTGTGACCCAGCATATGGTCTATCTTTGAGAATGATCCATGAGTACTTGAGAAAAAGGTGTATCCTGCTGTTGGGGGGTGTAATGTCCTATACATGTCCGTTATGTCTATCTCATTTATTGTAATACTCAAATTCTCTGTTTCTTTATTGATCCTCTGTCTAGATGTTCTGTGCATTGATGAGAGTGGGGAATTGAAGTCTCCAACTATTATGGTACATGTGTCTATTTCCTTTTTCAGCATTTGCAGTGTTTGCCTCATGTGTTTTGGGGTATTCTGTTTTGGTGCATAAATATTTATGATTGTTATGTCTTCATGTTGAATTGTTCCTTTTATTAGTAGATAGTATCCTTCTTTGTCTCTTTTAACTGTTTTACATTTGAAGTCTAATTTGTTGGATATTAGTATAGCTACTCCTGCACTTTTCTGGTTGTTATTTGCATGAAATAACTTCCCAACTTTTCACTTTCAACCTATGTTTATCTTTGGGTCTAAGATGTGTTTTCTGTAGGCAGCATATAGAAGGATACTGTTTTTTAATCCATTCTACCAGTCTATGTCTTTTGATTGGGGAGTTAATTCCATTACCATTTAGTGTTGTTACTGTACAGGCAGTATTTTCTTCTACCTTTTTGCCTTTTGTATTTTATATGTCATATCTAATTTTCCTTCTTTCTACACTCTTCTCCACACCTCTCTCTTCTGTCTTTTCGTATCTGTCTCTAGTGCTCCCTTGAGTATTTCTTGCAGAGCTGGTCTCTTGGTCACAAATTCTCTCAGTGATTTTTTTGTCTGAAAATGTTTTAATTTTCTCCCTCATTGTTGAAGGACAATTTTGCTGGGTATAGAATTCTTGGTTGGGAGTTTTTCTCTTTCAGTAATTTAAATATATCATCCCATTGTCTTCTCGCCTCCATGGTTTCTGCTGAGAAATCTACACATATTCTTATTGGGTTTCCCTTGTATGTGATGGATTGCTTTCCTCTTGCTGCTTTCAAGATCCTCTCTTTCTCTTTGACCTCTGACATTCTGACTAGTAAATGTCTTGGAGAACATCTATTTCGATCTATTCTCTTTGGGGTACACTGCACTTCTTGGATCTGTAATTTTACGTCTTTCATAAGAGTTGGGAAGTTTTCAGTGATAATTTCTTCCATTAGTTTTTCTCCTCCTTTTCCCTTCTCTTCTCCTTCCAGGACACCCACAACATGTATATTTGTGCGCTTCATATTGTCATTCAATTCCCTGAGTCCCTGCTCATATTTTTCCATTTTTTCCCTATAGTTTCTGCTTCTTGTTGGATTTCAGATGTTCCATCCTCCAGTTCACTAATCCTATCTTCTGCCTCTTGAAATCTACCATTGTAAGTTTCCATTGTTTTTTTCATCTCTTCTACTGTGCCTTTCATTCCCATAAGTTCTGTGATTTGTTTTTTCAGACTTTCAATTTCTTCTTTTTGTTCATTCCTTGCCTTCTTCATATCCTCCCTCAATTCATTGATTTGGTTTTTGATGTGGTTTTCCATGTGTGTTCGTATATTCTGAATTAGTTGTTTCAGCTCCTGTACCTCATTTGAATTGTTGGTTTGTTCCTTTGATTGGGCCATATCTTCAATTTTCCTGGTGTGATTTGTTATTTTTTGCTGACATCTAGACATTTAGTTACTTTAACTAGTTTATTCTGGAGATTCCGTTCACTTCCTTTACCTAGGGTTTTCTTGCTAGATGAATTTGTTGTCTATCTGTTCTTTGACATTCAGTTCAGCTTTTTCTGAACCTCTAGCTTAGGTTTTGTTTAAGAGAGGATAATTTTTCAGTTCTTGTTTTCTTGTATCTTGCCCTGTTTGTATGGTGCCTTTTCCTCCCCACCCTTAGGAGGGTTTACGTAGGTATTATAGATTCCAGCTGGGTTTTCCCAGACTAAACTGGCCTCCTATCAGGGGGAAGGATTCACCTGTGTCAGTTTTCCCTGAGGGTGAGACCTAGCAGATTAAAAGACTTTCCTGTGAAATCTCTGGGCTCTGTTTTTCTTATCCTGCCCAGTATGTGGCGCTTGTCTGCCTGTGGGTCCCACCAGCAAAAGATGTTGTGGCACCTTTAAGTTTGGAAGACTCTCCCTGCTAGGGGTGTGGTGGAGACAGAGGAGAGGTTGTAGGCTGTTTTTAATGGCTTCAAATTGGTTAGCCCTGGTGTCTAAACTCCTTGAGGGAGGGATTCCACCTGAGTTGGGCTTCACCTCTCCCCTGGGGAAGGTACAGGAGGGAGACAGCCCTGAAAGCAGTGTGTTTCTGCCTATGCCTGGGGCAGTTGCAGCCCAAGAAGTCCTGCCACTGAATCCAGAGGCAGCCAAGTCTCCATAGAAACACAGCCACTGAAACCTCCGTTTCCTCCCCTTTCCTCTTTTTCTGTGAGCCCAATGAGTGACCTCCACATTGACCAGGTTTAGAGTCTCTTTCCTTTCCCTCTGGGAAGCTGTCTGTGGGGGAAGGGCACTGGGCATTGGCCACCGTGGCTTGGGGAACTCACAGTTTTGGGGAGGCTTGCAGCCATTCCAACTGGTCCAGACTGGGGTACGCTGTGTGTCCGGTCACTGACGTGGCTCTAGGAGCTGTTCTGTACTGTTTCTGGTTATTTAGTAGTTGTTCTGGAGGATGAACTAAAATGCACACATTGCTAAGCCGCCATCTTGGCCCCTCCTCAGTCTTGCTTTTCACCAATGTCTTCTTGTGTTCATGGTGGCTGTTGAGTAGTCTCAGCTCAGTGTTATGTGTTTTCCCTTGCATGTAGTGAGTTGCTCTTCTCTTGCTGCTTTCAGGACTTTCTGGTGCTCTTCAACATTTAACAATCTAATTAATATGTTTTTTGGAATATGCCTATTTGGATTTTTTCTATTTAGATTTCCTTGGGCTCCTTTGATTTTCCTATTTATGCCTTTTATAATAGTTGGGAAGTTTTCCCCATTAACTCTTTTTTTAAATTTTAAATAGCTTATTTTGAGAAACTTGTAGACTCAGGAGTTTGTAAAATTAGTACAGAGATGTCCTGTGTACCCTTCCTCTAGCTTTCCCAAATGGTAGGTTCTTTTTTGTTGTTAAGATTAAAATATTTTTTATTGGCTGTTTCCTAATTTTTTACACTATTTGGTATACACATTTTTACAAGCTGGGTTGAATATTCATGTACTTTGTTTCTTTTCATAAGCATTTAAGCGAGTTCCCGTATTGATAATTTTTTTAAACCATTTGATTGGTTTAGCTGTAGGCATTCTGTAGTGTAAATTTGCTAAACTAAGTGTTATTTATATTTTGAATATTAAGTTTGTATTCAATGTTTTTCCTTCAACAAAAGAGGAATTTGGTAGGTTTTAACTTGGAAGGGGCTGTCAATATTATGGGATAGAGAGATGGAACTAGTTAATATTTTGGAGAGGGTAGCCCCTCTGGGTTTCAGGACTTATCTGGCCTAGGAACCCATCTGGATGTTGTAGATTTCTGGAAAGTCATCATAGTGCACAGAAACTTTGTTGAATCTCAGATAAAGCCCTAGGTGTTCTTTAAGATTGGCAGGGTGGTTTTGGTTGGGGGTTGGCAAACCATGATAAATAGCAATATCTAGCTGAAGCTTGCATAAGGATACTCTCCAAAGTAGCCTATGGACTCTATTTGAATTCTCTCAGCCACTGATACCTTATTTTGTTATAATTCTTTTCCCCTCTTTGGTCAGGATGGCATTGTTGATCCCACAATGCAAGGGCCAGGCTCATATCTGGGAGTCATGCCACACTGCCAGGGAGACTCTCATTCCAGGATGTCATATCCCATGTAGTTGGGAGGGCAATGATTTTCCTTGCAGAGTTGGGCTTAGAGAGGGAAAGGCCACATCTGAGCACAAAAGTGGTCCTCTGGAACTAACTCTCAGGTAAAACTATAGGTAGTATTAGGTTCTCTGGTTCATAAATAGGCTTCACAAGAGTAATCCTCAAGATTAAGGGCTTGGCCTATTGACTTGGGAGTCCATAATGTTTGAGACAGTATCAGGGGTTCCCCTGGTGATAAAGTTTAATAGTCCCATATCTTTTCTCCCATTCCTCAAAGGACGTTGCCAATACTTTTTAGTTATCTGCTCAACATACTCTGGGATATATGCAGGCATTACCTTAAGCTACACAGAATTATATGCCCTCATTCTTATTCTAGGCTCCCTGTGTTTGGGTTGTTTAATTGATCTATCCAGACTGGCTGAGTTAGATTATGTGCTACAGAAAATTTAGGTTTTGGACAAAATAAACCTCTCTTCCTTTGGTCTCATAGAGTAGGTAAAGTTCTAAACTACAGACAATATCCTCCTTACCCCTATATTCTGATTTACTTTAGTCCTGACCCAATTGGCTTTGTTCTTATCTCTAATTGAAGCCTGAACTCTTTTTCAATTTCTTGTACAGTTGTTCTATGTAGCAATGCTGACTTTCAAACCTGCAAAACTTCTACTCTGAGCCTTAGGTGACACACAGGTACCCAAAGTTCCAGGTAAGAAAGTAACCTTCCTAGCCCTTTACTCTTCTCTTCTTCGGGACTACAGTGATTCTTAAATTTGCATTCTTTGTTTTGTCAATCATTTCCCTGAAATCCCATTCCATTTTTTCCATCTTTCTTGCCATTCTTTTGTGTGCTCGAGTTCAATTGTCCTGTCTTCTCCTCATTTATTCTTTCTTCCACCTCCTCAAATTTGCTGCTGTGTACTTCTAGTATGTTTTTAATTTGGGCTACAGTATCTTTCATCTCTGTGAAAACTGCTATGTTTTTAAGTTTGTTTTTTTTTTTTTTGCATGGGCAGGCACCGGGAATCGAACCTGGGTCTCTGGCATGGCAGGTGAGAACTCTGCCTACTGAGCCACCATGACCCACCTGAAATCTACTATTTTTTCTCTTTATTCTTTCAAATTCTTTTTTATGTTCCTCCAGTGTCTTCTTGATATCCCTTATGTTGTTATGAGTATTCTTGATTAGTTATTCCAAATTCTGTGTTCTCTCCAGTGTTTTAATTTGGTCATTTTGTTGGGACATATCTCCCTGAACCTTCACATGCATTGTGATTTTACATTGTATTCAGGGCATTTGATTATCTTGATAACATTATTTTGCAAGTTGGTTTCCTTCACTGTCTAAAGTTTTGCATTTGCTTAGGTTTGCATAAAAAATTCCCCTTTGCAGTTGGTTTATCAGTAATTCCCTGCCAAACCAAGGCACAGATCTCATAGAGGGGATACAGTTCTACTTGCAACTTCACAATAGATGGTGCTCTTGTACCACCTCTTCCACTCAGGCCTGCCTCCCTAAAACAGTGATGACTGGCTGAGCAAGATGGAGACCCAGTGTAATTCCAGCCAGGGTCACTGATTTTGTTGTATGCTGAGAGCTGCCAACCCTGGGACTGGGTGTTGAGCAGTATGCACCTTAGTGGAGACTCCACTATGGACCTGATGGGTCTGGTGGCCCCAGAATCCTGCTTGGGATGACCTTGGGCTGTGGGGCTGGATATTTTAGGCTGCCCTGGCTTAAAACGAATGTGGAAATGCCTGGTGGCTGGTCCTAGCATGTAGCAGGTGGCTGGTCCTGCCATGCAGTGGGGTGGCTGATCCTGGTGGGGTGTCTGTTTGCGGCACCTGGTGGATTGGCTGGTTATGGCAGGCAGGTGGGTATTTCCAGGTTCCCTATGGAGCTGCATGGGAAGATCTCTAAAGCTAGCTGTGGGAGCAAACTGGAGTGGAGGGATCATCCACTCCTTTGGATCCACACTTCCCTACATGCTGCCATTTACCTCTGGTGAGGTCACACCTGAGCTCACTCACACTATACTCTCTGTCTCAATTTCTTTACTTTAGTCATCTAGGATCTCTCTATATAATATAGAAGAACTTCTCTGGTCACCCATACCCTGGAACTGCAGTCCCGGTCTTTTTTTTTCTGTCCCTTCTCTCATTATTCCATGGAGCAGGAGTGAACTCAGCCTATCCTATTACGTCATGTTGATCTCTTTTACCATATCTTCCCTCAATTTGCTGATGTGACTTTTAATGTTTGAACATCTTTAATTACTTGTTTCAACTTCTGTATCTCATTTGAAGTGTTAGTTGTTTCCTTTGACTGGGTCATATCTTCATTTTTCCTAGTATGACTCATAATTTTTTGCTGGTGTCTAGGCATCTGATTCCTTTGATTAGTTTATTCTGGAGGTCATGTTTACTCTCTTACCTAGGGTTTTCTTGTTGGTTGGCTTTGTTCACTATCTCTTCTTTGACATTTAGTTCAACATATTCTAGACCTCTAGTATAGCTTCTGTTTAACTGATCAGAATTTTTTAGCTCTTGTTTTTCTGGTTCTTGTCCTGCTTATATGGAACCTTTTTTTTTTTAATTTTGATGAGGACCTCCCCATATGATCAACCCCGATTCATTTTCCCAGACAAGACAGGGCCAAGTCTCAGGAAGTGGGTGTAATCAGTATGTTTCCCTGAGGATGAGACCCAGCAGGTTATCAGACTTTAATGTGAAGGCTCTTGACCCTGTGCTTTTCCTATCCTGTCCAGCAGGTGGTGCTTTGTCAGTCCACAGATCCTTATTGGTGTAAAGTGATATGATGCCTTTAATTTTCAGCAGACCCTATCCCTGCAAGGGATGTGGTTGAGACAGAGGCTGAGGTAGAAGGCAGGCTGAAGCTGTGTTTCCCAGACCCAGAGGTCTGAATTCTCTGAATGAGAGCTTCCACTGAGCTGGGCACTATCCTTTATTTTCTTGGGGAAGACACACCCTTTAGGGAATTGTCTCCTTCACTGGACTAGTTGCTTTGTCTCTCAGACATATCTTAGCTCTGCCCTTGCCTGGGTCAGTGCTGAAAATTGAAAATACCTGAGGCTTTCTTGAATGAGCTACTTAGAATAGTTAAAAAAATAAATAAAAGAAATCCCTTTTTAGAGCCAGTCCCCAGGCCCCAAGGTTCACCAGTCAACAGCCAGAGTTGGTACCTGGCTCTATGTGCGCCTTTTCTTGGGGCACAGCCTTTTTCCAATATTTTGAGCTCAGCCTAAACCAAAAGGCTCCATTTTTATTTTCCATCAGCCCCAGTTCTTCTCTGCTGGGAGAGACCTCAGGGTTCCTTTCCTGCATTTTCTTGGTTTATCTGTGCTTGGAGCTTGAATTCAGCAATCTAAATTTGCTAATTAAAACTGCACTTGGAGTATGATTAAACAGCCTTCCCCCCTCCTACTAAGGACTGCATCTTTTTTCCATGGGGGAACGTCTCCAACACAGCCTGCCATGCCAGTGAGGGAAGGGCACCAGACTTTGCAGTTTGGGGGCTTTACTTACAGTTCTGCACTGTGATCTTGACCCTTCCACCTATTTCAGACTGGTGTACAATGTGTGTCTGGTCTCGGATTTCCCCCAAACAGTTGTTCCAGACAGTTCCTGGCTATGTACTAGCTACTCTAGAGGACTAATTAAGTTACACACCTCCATATACTGCCATCTTGTCTGCCTCCTATATTTTGGGGCACCATGGTTAAGTGCAGAAATACTTATGATTGTTATTTCTTCTTGGTGGATTGTCCTTTTTATTAATATATAGTGTCCTTCTTTATCTCTTATCACAGTTTTACATTTAAAATCTATTTTGTCTGATATTGGTATAGCTATCCCAGCTGTTTTTTTAAATTACAGTTTGCATGGAATATCTTTTTCCAAACTTTCACTTTCAACCTGTTTGGCCTTTGGGTCTAAGGTGAGAGTCTCTAGTATATACTTGGATCATACTTTTAAAATCCATTCTGGTGATATATGTCTTTTGATTGGGGAGTTAAGCATTAACATTCAATGTTATTACTGTAAAGGCAGTACTTACTTCAACCATTTTATCCTTTGGTTTTTATATGTCATTTCTTTTTTTTGTACCTTTTTATCCTTTTAGTTACCTTTACTAATAATTTTCATTTCTGCATTGTATTCTAAGCCTCACTCTCTTGACTTTTCTTTCAGCTTGAAGAACTTTTAGTATTTCTTGTAGGACAGTTCTCTTGTTGACAATTTCTCTGCTCCTGTATATCTGTGAGTGTTTTAAACTCTTCCTAATTTTGAAGGATAATTCTGCTGGATAAAGACTTCTCTTTCAGTACCTTAAACATACACCACTGCCTTCTTCCCTGCATGGTTTCTGATGAAAAATTGGCACTTAAGTCTTATTGTGGTTCCCTTGTATATGATGAATCATTTTTCTCTTGCTGCTTTCACAATTCTTTCTTTATCTTTGGCATTTGACATTCTGATTAGTATGTGTCTCAGAGTAGGTCTATTAGGATGTATTCTGTTTGGAGTACATTATGCTTCTTGGACACGTATATTCATGTTTTTCATAAGAGTTGGAAATTTTTCAGCCATTATTTCCTCAAATATTCTTTCTGCCACTTTTCCCTTCCCAGGCACCCATGATGCATATCATTTGTGTGCTTTGTGCTATCATTGAAATCCTTAAGATCCTGCTTTATATTTTCCATTCTTTTTCTCAATTTCTTCTTCTATCTGTAAGTTTTTTATTATTCTTTTAGTTCACTGATTCTTTCTTATGCCTGTTCAAATATGCTCTTGTATACCCCTAGGGTATTTAAAATGTTTTCTATTGTGCCCTTCATTCCTACAATTTCTGTTATGTTTCTTTTTGCTCACCCAGTGTCTTCTTAATATCTTTTATTTCTTTAGCCATATTTTCCTTATCTCCTCAAATTGATTTAGAAGATTTGTTTGAACATCTTTGATTAGTTGTTCCAAATTCTGTGTCTCCTTTCAAGTTTTAACTTGTTCCTTTGGGTCATATTTTCCTATTTCTTAGTATGCCTTGTAATTTTTCCTGTTGTCTAGATGTTTCAATTTGCTAAAGCTGCCAGAATGCAATATGGCAGAAGTGGGTTGTCTTTTACAACGGGAATTTATTAAGTTACACTTTACAGTCCTTAGGTCATGATAATGTCCAACTTCAGGCATCGATAGGATGATACCTGGAAGAAAGGCTGCCAGCAACTGGGACATCTCTGTCACAAGGGAAGGCACATGGCTGGTGTCTGCTGGTCTTTCACTACTAGGTTCTGTTGCTTTCTGCTTCTGGTTCCAATGGCTTCCACTGTATGTCCTCTCTTAGCTCCTCTGGGGCATTTCTCTCTAAGCTCTCTCAGCTTTTTCTGTCCTTTATTTTCTCATAAAGGACTCCAGTAAAAGGCTTAAGACCCACTTTGAATTTTCTTGGTCACACCTCAGTTGAAATAACCTAGCCAAAAGGACCCACCAACCACAGGTTTGCACCCACAGAAATGGATTAAAAGAACATGGCCTTTTCTAGGGTACATAATAACTTCAAACAGCACACTAGGCATCTGATTGTCTTGATGAGCTTACTCTGAAGGTCAGTTTCTCTCTCTTGCCTAGAGTTTCATTGTTGATTGACTTTATGTTAAGGCTCTTCATTGACACTTGGTTCAACTTGTTCTAGACCTTTGGAGTGACCCATGCTTAACTGATCAGACTTTTCCAGCTCTTTTTTATCTGGTTCTTGCCAGAATATGCGGTTCAATTTTTAAGCTTACACTATTTGTGCAATTGTTTCACAACCAGGAGAAAGATTCTTTTCTTCTGTTCCCTCTGCAGGAATCTTGATCTGGTCTGTTTGTTTTTGTTTTACCTGTATAGGTTTCTTTTTTTTTTTTTAATTCCTTTCATTGTCTCTAGCTGCTTTTGCTTGGAGGGCAAATTGAGAGAGGAGGTTTACCCTGAAGGGACTTTCCCAAGTCAGTATTTCCCAGCCAAAACAGGGCCAGGGACCCATGAAGAGGGTGCAGACTGGCTCCAAAGCTCCTGGGGAGAGGGTCAGGAAATGTGCCAGAAGCCTTTGTTATGGTTCCCCAAAGCTGTGCTTTCCTGGCCTGCCCAGCAGATGGCACTTCTGAGCAAACTCTTCCTCCCAGCCCTAAAGAGGCACTGTTCTTTAAACTTCTGTTGTCTCTGCCTTGCCTTTGCCTGTGGTGGGTTGAAACAGTAGCTTAGAACTGGGACCCAGCAATTGGAATTCGGTAATCAAAAGCCATGATCAGTGATTAGCCATGCACCCACCACTGTTCTTAGGGAAGAGGATTTAAAAAAAAATAATTTCCAAGTATACCTTAACAAGTAGTTATAGAACAGATTTGAAACTATGGTATGGGTTACAGTTTCATGATTTTTCATTTTTTCTTCTAGCTGCTCCAAGACACTGGAGACCAAAAGAAATATCAATATAATGATTCATCAGTCATACTTATTTGTTAAATCCTATCTTCTCTGTTATACCCCTCCTTCTCTTATTTTCTTTTTTGCAAAAAATAACATATATATAAAAAGCAGTAAATTTCAAGGACATTGCAACAAGTAGTTATAGAATAGATTTCAGAGTTTGGTATGGGTTACAAGTTCACATTTTTAGGTTTTTATTTCTAGTTGTTGTAAGATACTAGAGTTTAAAAGAAATATTAATATAATAATTTAGCAATCATACTTATTTGTTAAATCCTACCTTCTTTGTATAATTCCACCATCACCTTTGATCTTTCTCCAACTCTTTAGAGATGTTCAGGCCATGCCCATTCTAACTTTGTCATGTTGGAAAGGGCTGTCAATAACATGGGATAGGGCAATGGAACTAGTTGATATTCTGAAGAGCCCTGCCTGGGAAGAGGATTTTTATGTCCTCTTCTGACAGCAGCAGCTAGCCAGGGTTTGGATCCCAATGTAGCCTGCCAAGTGAATGAGGAATTGGTGCCAGCATTCACCATGCAGATAGAGTTACTCACATTTCTTTACTGTGGTTTATCAGCCTCTTCTTCCTGCTCTTCCCTGGATGCTATACAATTTTCTTCTGTCCTCCAGAGGCCAAAGAAGAGTGGTTTCAGACAGTTTCTGCCTGTTTACTAACTGCTTTGGAGGAAAGAGAGAGTTCTACAGCTCCCTACTCTGCCATTTTCCCTGGTCTCACATTGGGTGATTTTTGAAGACAGTGACCATTTTTCTTCATTTCTATATCTCTAATGCCTGACAAATAAAAGATACATATTCACTGGTGAATAAGTGAGTAGAAAAAGAGACTAACTGTAATTAGAAAATGCTCTTTAGTTCACCCTTTAAGAAAGAAAGTCATCCCTGGGCTTGTGTCAGGAGTAGAGAGGGTCCTTGTCCAAGACAAGTAAACTTTCTTTCTTTGTTATACTTTCTGTTTTAAAGGGATGTGACATGAGTTAAGAACTACATGTTTGAAAATTGAATTTACTTTCTTAAGAAATAAAATATCTTGGTGGTGAATGCCCAGGCCTCATGTAGAAAGGTCTTCTCACTGACTCCAGCTCTCTGGCTGCTTTCCAGCCTTGCTCCACTCAGGTTCTCAGGAGGTTAGGCCATTCCTCAGCTTATTTACAACAGGGACACAGGTTTTCCATGTGGAACATGGCACTTCAAGTCACCAAATTGCCCTAATGCTCTGAGAAGTGGTGGGTACAACTGAAGCCAATCTCTTTGGCCTAGTTTGGGGTTGCTAATCTACTATGTAAATCTCCAGAAATCTTAACAGACAGAATAATTTCCCTTAAAGCATTTTAATTAAAAATCATTGGTTATACTTTATCTTCCTTCCCAATCAGAAGCCAGAAACAAACAGGTGCTTCAACTGGTTTCATAGTTGGGTGTTTTTTTTTTTTTTGGGTTTAAGGAGTGGCCCATATTACTTAATCCTGTCCTTGGAGCCTGCTCTGTCTCTACATTCTCCTCTTCCTGTAGGAAAGTACTCATAGAAGCAGTTTTGACCAGTCCCAATTGCAAATACATTGGGGACATACTGACCTAACATGGGCATGATGGAACCAACCAGCTAGAAGCTCCGTTTTTGAAAATCTAATAAAAGATTGGTGTACCTCTCAAGTCTACTTGTTCCATCATAGAGAAAATGATATTGAAACCCCAAAGCAAGAAATACCTTCCCTGATCATTTGGAAAATAGAATAGGGATAGCTTGTTAGGCCAGGAAATAGGGTACTGGCATCTCTCAGTAGGAAGTACACATAATCCTTACGAGGTATCTTATGATTCCATTCATATTTGGTCACCAATTTGATAAAGGAGGGAAAAATATAAGGGAAAGGGGGAGAATAAGAAAGAATGAAGGAAAGAAATATAAATTGGCTTGTACAGAAAAAGGAGAAAGAAAGAAAACCGAAAATAACTTTCATATGTTGCTAGAGAAGCAATTATATTTTTCATAGATCATCACTGAGAAACAATTTCTCTTTCTTCCTTATTCCTCAGAAGGTATAGTACCCAAGATCATATGTGATTGAATAAAATAATGGACATCCAATGCTGAAATAATATAGTACAAAAACCCTACTTCCTTGATAATTTCTTCTAATTTTAGAAAAGACATGGTAGGGCACATCTGCAGTGATTTTACAGAATTAGGAGATTAACTTACCCTTTTTCTTGTTTTTAACTGGGCCTATTAAAAAAAAGAAAATAAAAATTCAGTCACTGGCAATTCACAGAAAATGCTTATTCTATAAGACAGTCATTAGGAGGAACCCCCAAGGCACCGTAAATTTGAGGAAGCCCCACAATGAAGGGTCGGGTTTACAGGCTCAGCCTTCAGCATGAGGAGTGGGTAGAGATGAAATGCTAGAAATGTAGAACTCAACAATCTTAGGATGGCATTCCATTAATTCTGCGAGTCCTGAGATTGAAGAGTCATGTGTTCAGGTGAGGAACTGTGCTGTTTTGAATGATATATGTACCCTAGAAATGCCATGTTTTAATCCCAATCCCACTTTGTAAAGGCAGCGATTTTTTCTAATCCCTATCCAGTATTGAATGTTTGAAACTAATTAGATCATCTCCCTAGAGATGTGATTTAATCAAGAGTGGTTGTTAAACTGAATTAGCTGGAGGTGTGTCTCCACTCATTTGGGTGGGTCTTGATTAGTTTCTGGAGTCCCATAAAAGAGGAAACGTTTTGGGGCAAGAAAGATTCAGAGAGAGCAGAGCAGAATGACATAGCCATGAGAAGCAGAGTCCACTAGCAACATTTGGAGATAAAGAAGGAAAATGCCTCCCGGGGAGCTTCATAAAACAGGAAGCCAGGAGAAGAAGCTAGCAGATGACACCATGTTCACCATGTGCCCTTCCAGATGAGAGAGCAACCTTGACCATGTTCACTATGTGCCTTTCCAGATAAGGGAGAAACTCTGACTGCATTCGCCATGTGTGCCCTTCCACTTGAGAGAGAAACCCTGAACTTCATCGGTCTTCTTGAATCAAGGAATCTTCCCCTGGATGCCTTTGATGGGACATTTCTATAGACTTGCTTTAATTGGGACATTTTCTTGGCCTTAGAGCTGTAAACCAGCCACTTATTAAATTCCCCTTTTTAAAAGCCATTCCATTTCTGGTATACTGCATTCTGGCAGCTAGCAAACTAGAACAGGAACTGATATGAAGTCTCATGGCATCAAAGCTGGAGGGAAAAATTGTTTTTGTGGAAGGAGAAGAGCAGCGGAAGTTTAATTTTTAGTTGCTTCCTTATCATGATTTAATTTTTTAGTCATTCAAACAGTGCAACCATAATACATTCAGGTTGGAGCCACATGCATTCCCATTGTAATTTAGAATAAGTTAATGGATGCTTTAAAAAGAAGTGTCAACAGTTTCATTGATGGTGAAATCACAAGCATTTTCTTGGGAATTGCTCTTAAGGTAAACAATTCTAATTAACTGAGGGCATTCAGAAAGCCCAAGGATTTCCTAAGATAGGGGTCAACCACTTCCCAGACATATACAGATTAGGAGTTTCTCAAGACAGTCATTTTTTCCCTGGGACTCAATTCTTTTCATTCTGTAGGGGGATTTGTCTTTCTTTAGATACAGGTATTTAAAATCTGTTTCAAACTCCAATAAAGATACAATTGTACAACATTAAACCACTGTCAGTGCCCTCAGGACCTTAAAAAATAGACCATTTATAGATTATTTTGTAGTTTGTAAACCATGTTTGCATCTATTATCTCATTTGATCCTTGCAACAACCTGACATTTATAAGAGAAGGCGCTATCAGAGGTCAGTGAAGTCTCCAACCTGAAGCGCAGCTAGGGTGGCCACCAGAGCTTGCATAGGCCTCTGGAAAAATCAATGTCTGGGTAGGTTTCCCTGGCAAGGTGATTTTATATGCAACAGTAGTATTATTGACATGCAGGGAATGTTTTAAGTTGGGTTTAGCATCCTGCTGCACTTAAGGACATGAATCTCCATTCTTTTATTCTCCTTTCCCCATTCCTTTGTACTTCTCTCAGGCTTTTGCCTTTTTTCTTTGCTATCCATGCTTTATGTTTGTTAATAACATTGAGGGTTCTTGAGAACATGCATGGAAGTTCTGGCAGGGAAGTATACCTACACAGATATAACTAAGAGGCAGCAACTCAGCGTGAGAAGGGCTTCCTCCTTGAATAAGAAAGTTGTTTGGGGAAGTTTTTACACAGAAAAGACCCAGCCCCATCAGTCAGCCCAACACCGTGAATATAATTAACAGCACTGAAATATATATCTGAACGTGATTAAAAGGGGAAATGCTAGATTGTATATATGGTAACAGAATACAAATTTTAAAAAAACCCACGGAAGTACACCACACAAACAGTGAAACCTAAACTAGACCATGGACAATTTATAATAGTATAGTTCTATTACTGGTAATCTATAGTTACCAGTATAGTTCTAAAAATGTGCTATCATCAATTGTAAGAAATGTTCCACACCAATGTAAGGTGTTAATAATAGGGTGGTATATGGGAATTCTGTATTTTATGCATAATTGTGCTATAAACCTACAACTTCTCCAACAAAGAAAAAAAGTTAGCATTTTACATCAGACTTCAAAGCAGAATTTGGGGAAATCAAGACTAACACCAATCCTTACTGAGTATGCCTAAAGGCAGTAACACAGTAACAAATGAAACATTAAAAAATGAACCCTCAAAGAACTTATAATTGGATAGGAAGATACTAAAGAGGGGAGGACTTCAGGAATTATGCTTGCTTGTTGAAGAGAAAAAAAAAACTTTCTGAAAGAAGCTTGATCCAAATCCACAAATGAAATGGGAAAGAGGATTTTTTAATGTTTTTAAACTTCTATCATTATTACACTGGAAACATCTGCTCATTATACATGCACACATATGTATATATATGCATGCAAGTATATGCACATACATTTTTACTTATATGAAAGAGAGGACTATAAAGGAAAAAAATAAGTTATTAAACTACATACAAATAACCACTATTAACATTTTTATGCACATACAGAAATTTTCTGTGCACATAAATATGTAAATATAGGCTCAAATTTAAAATGTTGTTTGATAACTTCTTTGTATGTCAATAGCAACATTTCTATGTTACCATTTTTAATATAGATGTAGCAACATTTAATTAATCATCTCTCATGGAAATTTAGGTTATTTCCAATTTTTTACTGTTATAAACACATAGTTAATGTTTTAACATCTATACATCTTCAAACACATGTTCAAAAATTTTCATAGGCTCAGTCATTAGAAATGGTATTGCTGGCTCAAAGGCTGTAAGTAAAAGGCTTTCCTTGAATGCAGTTAAACCTAACAATCTTCCTTTACAGTTACTGCCTTCAGTGTCATGCTTAGTTAGGCCCTCTTTAATTGTAATATCACATAGGGAGCTCTTTATATTTTTTCTAGGTTCTTTTATGGTTTCATTTTTTTATATTTAAATCTATAATTCATTTGGTATAGGTTTCAGCATATAGTATAAGGTAGGGAGCTAACTAAATAACTTAATTGATTTCTTCCAAAAAGGCCATGCCATGAAGAGTGCTAAGGGCAGCAGGGGTTCAAATTTTTTTCTTCCACTTCACCTTGTGTCAAAGAAGGGCTCTCAAAAGAGTATTTTCCTTAGAAAAAATTAAGGGTACAGAATGTAAACAAAATTGTCCTTAGATTGTTTCAAGATATTTTCCATAAATGCTAATGTGAACATCATCTTACCAGCATAGGACTGAATAAGTCTCATGAGCTTCAACATGGACCACTAGGCCTTAGCTCTATATTCACCATGCCTACTGCTTTTGCTTGAGGCTGCAGTGTAGCTTCTCAGCTTCTAGAGAGAAAATTTCGGGCAGCTTGAGCTATTTTATTCTAGAAATGAGCATCCTGACCCAGAGCAAAAGCAGTTACCCCTGCTGAGTTCTATACTCTTTGGTATGTATTCATTTATTTTCTCTTTATGCTTTGGAACCATCTTCATACCGGTTCAGAGTACTACTGCTACTACATGTATGTTTCTATGGTAACAAGATACATTTCTGTATCATTTCAATTCCCTCTATTTATAACCATCATGCTTTCTGCAAGCAAAAATCACAAATGCATCAGAGTGAGACAAACAACCATGTAGTTCTGGAGACTGCTTTGATAGCAGTAAAATTGAGATCTGACATGTTTTGATCTATGGGGGCAGTGGTTTGCCTATCTGACATTAAGAACACAGGGTCTTGTAAGAGAGTTAGACCATGGAGGTCAGCAGCAGGCCTAGCCAGATTCTAGTCCAGACTGAACCACAAACTGATCATCGGATAAGTAACTCCTTCTGATTCATCATCTGCTAAGAAAGAACATTTCTTGCTTTGTCTCTATTCCTTTCTATTTAAGGCCTAGGATTCTGATGAGGGTCAATGACATAATCAAAGTAAATATTTACTGAAAATATATGATGGGGCTAATTGCTTTGTGTATGTCATTTAGGCCTTATAACAATCCAGACAAGTACTTAATAAGCATCTGTATGTTATTTTACAGATGAGGTGATGAAATAAATTAGTCCAAGGTTACACAGCCAGTAGATATTTTAAGGTAAGCTGAAACTTCAGAAAGATCCATGTTATTCTAGGAATGTTTTGAAAATGTAAGAAGAGATTTATAAAATACCTACCAGTTTAAAAGCAACATTGAACTGCATGTATTCTTCCTGTACCCCTCTCCATAAGTCTCCTGCCTCTGTATCTTTCTTCATGCCATTCCCTCTGCCCGCAATGCCTTTCTACAAGCACCCACTTCTCTTAAAGCCTATTCATTCTTTACAACTCAACTCACTCATCAATTTCACTGTGTTCGCATAATACACTATTACACTTATCAAATTCTAATATACTGATTATGTGATTGTCTCACCTATTAGACTGTTAACTCCTTGAGGGGAAGTACTATGTCTTATTCATCTCTGTATCTCCAGCACCTAAAGCATCTTTTTTTATAGTAGGTGCTCAGTAGAGTGTTCTTGAACGAATAAATGAATGACTGAAGGGAGTGGTAAAGCTGGGGTATGAACCAATATTTTCCTGATGCCAAGCTCATTGTACCTTCTACTGAATCACAGACATGCTAAGAATACCAATAATAATAATAGTCTTAAAAACTGTCCATTTGCACAGTGCCTGCCATGAAAAAAAATTGTCCATTTGTAAAATGGGTATTGTATTTGGTTTGTTAAAGCTGCTGGAATGCAATATACCAGAAACAGAATGGCTTTTATAAATGAAATTTATTATTTTACAAGTTTATAGTTCCAAGGCCATAAAAATGTTCAAACTACCCTACAGAGAAAGCTATCTTGATTCAAGAAAGGCCAATGTGTCCAGAACACCTCTGTCATCTGGAAAGGCATTTGGCTGGCATCTCCTGGGGCCTATGGCTTCTGGTTTCAAATAGCTTCCCCAGGGGCATTTACTTTCTGCATCTTCAAACATCTGGGTCTCCTGTTGACTCTGTTGTTTCTTCCCAAAATGATTCCCTCTTAAAGGACTCCAGTAAGTGACCCCACCTTGAATGGGTGGAGACACATCTCCAAGGAAACCACCTAATCAAAAGATCCCACCCACAATTAGGTGGGTCACATCTCCATGGAAACAATGTAATCAAAAGATCCCACCAAAAATATTGAATCAGGATTAATTAATAACCTAAATAAGTGAAAATTCTGCTGTGTATAGATACACAATAAGTGTTAATTTAATTGCACTTGTTTTTTGTTTATAGAGTTAGTAGGATCCCAGCTTTCACGCCTTCTTCTGTGTATGTAGGGAGCTGCACTAGAGAGTTGTACATGGTCAACATTTCTTCAGAACCAGTTAATAAAGCAGTAAGGAGGGAATTAGGGCTTTGGTTTGGAAAATGAGGAGGTGTAGGATTGGAAATTTTTGTAAAAAAAAAAAAAGGAAAACAGCCTTCAACATAGTCTATATCTTCAAGTCTTGTCACCTTAGAGTTTATTCATGTTCTGTCTCACAATATTAAAATAGTAAACAGAGAGAACACATAAATACATGTGGCAAGCTCAATATATATGAAAATGGAAGCCATTAGCATCAAAGAAGAGTGAAGATTTCAAATGAGAACCATGCCCATGTGTGTACATCACATTACAGTCCTAAGATCTGTTCTAAGCATAACCAAAAGGCAAGAAAAGGTTGTGCAAGGTGATTCCCACCCCATCACATTCCACCCCAATCTCCAAAGTATTTCTAATATGAGAAAGCTTGGTGTGCTGGTTTGAAAGCATGTATGTGCCCTAGAAAATCCATGTTTTAATCCTAATCACATTTTATAAAGGCAGCCATTTCTTCTAATCCCTATTCAGTACTGTATGTTTGAAACTGTAATTAGATCATCTCCCTAGAGATGTGACTCAATCAAGAGTGGTTGTTAAAATGGATTAGGTGGAGACGCGTCTTCACCCATTTGAGTGGGTCTTGATTAGTTTATTGGAATCCTATAAAAGAGGAAACAATTTGGAGAAAGGTAGAGATTCAGAGAGAGCAGAGAAGAATGGCAGAGCCACAAGAAAGCCACAACAGAACGCCTCAGAACCATGAAGAAGAGAGACCACCAGCCAGCGACTTTTGGTGATGAAGAAGGAAAACACCTCCTGGGGAGCTGGAGAGGAAGCTAGCAGATGATGCCGTGTTCACCATGTGCCCTTCCAGCTGAGAGAGAAGCCATGACTGTGTTCACCATGTGCCTTTCCACATGAGAGAGAAACCCTGAACTTCATTGGCCTTCTTGTATCAAGGTATCTTTCCCTGGATACCTTAGATTGGACATTTCTATAGACTTGCTTTCACTGGGATATTTCCATGGCCTAAAAACTGTTAACTTGCAACTTATTAAATCCCCCTTTTTAAAAGCCATTCCATTTCTGGTTTATTGCATTCTGGCTGGTAACAAACTAGAACACTTGGGTTCTTAATCAGAGGTTCTCCTCCCCAGCTCTGATACCAAGGGCCCAGCCCTGGGCTTCAAGCTCCACAAACATGATCAGCTATGAAATTTTTCTGGCTCAGTTCTGGCTTGGTTTGGGAAAGACTAAAAAATATTATTGTGGTTAAAGCAATACTAAAACAGTCTCATTAACTGCCAATATTTCAGAAGCTTAATGGTCTCTCTTTTTAATTCCATGAGATAAAGGTTTCATGTTATCAAAGATGTTCCCAAAGGGAAAAACGTGCTCTTGCTAAGGAAGCTTTATGCAACACTGAGTCTTTGGTCACGTTAGTGGTAAAGATGAAAAAGCCAGGCCTAAGAGGAACAATCTCTGAGGAGGATCAGAAAGATGAATGGGAAGATGAAGTGTGGTCTAATGCAGTGTTTTCCAAATTACTTCTAGAGAACATTAGGGTCCTGTGTCATATTCACGGATATACTTGGAAAAAGAGTTCCTTGGTCAAAAAAAGTTTGGGAAACACAGGATTAAGGAAAAATAAACAGATTTCTTCAATGAAGTCTTCTCAGATCTTTTAATACGCTAATAGTCAATGAGACTCTTCAAGAGGGGAATATAAAATGTGGCATTTCCCAAACATATTCGGCCACAGAACCTTTTCAAGAAATATCTCTCTCTTTTAGAATTAGCATTACACCTTTTAGGAAATACTGAAGTTGTTGAAAGAGCATGAAGTTTGTTATCGTTTCAGATCTGGGTTTGAATTCTAGGGTAACATTCAATAGCTGTGTGACCTTCGGCAAGATACTTCACCTTTTTGAGTCAGTTTCTTCATCTATAAAAATTGGAACAGTGATAATGGAATCAAAAGGAATGCTGAGAGGATTAAATACCTGGCACAAAAACTCACTGAATAGGTAGCAGCTATAATCATCATTTAAATTTTTCATCACCATCATATCAAGCCACATACCTAAGGTCTGCCAAAACAGCTTCAAAATAGGTCTGGCTTGAGTAC
This sequence comes from Tamandua tetradactyla, assembly GCF_023851605.1. Lineage (NCBI taxonomy): Eukaryota > Metazoa > Chordata > Mammalia > Pilosa > Myrmecophagidae > Tamandua > Tamandua tetradactyla. The sequence goes on from NC_135353.1 coordinate 102,148,258, forward strand.
TCTGACAGACATATTTCTGCTGTTTTTGAAACTGAGTGTAGTGGGAGGAGAATTGCACTAGCTGCCTGGAGATACAGTTCCATGACTTATTTGCTGTCTGACCTTGGGTGAATCACTTCCCCTGTCTGCATTTCTTTCTCCTGTCAAATGTAGGTAGGAACTTGGTGATCTTTTATTACTCTAAAATTTTATGAAATTCAGCTCTAAAATGCTATATAAGAGATTTATAAATTTATTATTGAAGAAATCTGCAGTACAGGTTAAATCCAATGATAAAAGATGGTTCTGTATAACAAAACTATTTTAATGTTCCAGCAGATGGCTGGCAGAAACAGTGGTTTGCCAATCTGGTTACAATGAACTCTGTATAGTGAATAATTCTGTATAGCAATTGCTTTCCCTGGTCCTTGACCCCATAATCGTCACTCTCCAACATTGCTCTAATCAACTAAAGAACTTGATTATGTGTTGTTTTCATCATAGACACAGAGAGGGGAGCTGAGCAAAGCTAAGCTATAGAATTCCTAGCTAAGACATTTATATCCAATTCCATTATTTTACAGCTGTGGAAATAAGATATAAAAGGTTAAGTAATTTGTCAGGGGTCATACAGGTGGTAAGTGGCAAGGCTGTGAATGGGTATTTGGACTAAATGTGATTCATCATCTGTAAACTTAGAAATCACACTGCAAATTCTTTAACCCAGGCTGTACATACAAATGCCAAATTAACCCAGAAACAGATATTATTAAAACTCTACTGTTTATACTTCTCAACCTAGAGAGATTTATCATTACCCTCTATACCTGCCCTTAAGCACTCTTCATAAATGGCCTCCCTAATTTTACATTGACACAACTTAAAACATAATCAACCTTGGAGCAGAACTTCAGTTAAAGGTTTTTTGAAAGTCTAAACAACTGTGCTTGGATCCCTTCCCTTCCACGAAGACCTTTGATTAGTCATATATTGTTTTTCATTATAGAAACCATGTGGCCTTTGCAAAAATAGGCTAACAGAGATGAAAATCTTAACACTGTTAATATCAAAGGTCAGTCTTCAGGCCCCTACTTTTCTCTATCTACACACTCTCATGAGTCCATTTCTTTCCACTGCTTCAACCTTTATGGAGAATGATATTCCCTAAATCTCCAATTACAACCACAGCATTCATTACCAGGTGAATGTACTCCTGTTACCTGAAACTCACATGCTACAAACTGAATGCATCTAAGCTAGCATTTCTCAAATCTGAGTATTCATTGGAATCACATGGGGGAGCTTTGAATGGTCTCAATGTCTGGACTCCACCCTTAGAGATTCTAATGTTTTTAGTCTGGGGTCAGATCTGGGCATGAGAATCCCCAGATGATTCTAATATGTGGCCAATTTTGAGAACCACTGCTCTAGGTCAAGCCCTGAGTGCCAATTCCTTCATCTCTTTTAATGGCAGCACTATTCTATTTCTTGCTTGGGTTCAAAATGTGGGACTATTCAACTTTCAGCTCTAGGAATCAATGAGATAATAGACACAAAAACAATTATGGAAAATGTGAAGTGCTAAGCAAAATGCACTATGCAGTATGTACATAAATTAAGTGTATTACTTTAGTAGTTGTTCCCGGCAGTATTTCCGCCAGCCTTGTAAAGGGTGGGTGTGTAATCCTCTGGCTCCCCTTCGTTGGGGAGGATTATGAAGGCAGCTGGCCAGCCAAACCACAAATAGCAGTTTTCCTGAGAACCACACATATGCAACATGGCTCTAGACTAGGTCTCAGAATAGTTCAAGATGGCTAGCTGGTTGTGCTGCACTGCATGTGCTAGCCCATGAATCAGAGAAGAGGCTCATCTTGAGTCACATTAAGCTTATCTTAGGATAAACTGAGGACTTCTGATGCTCATTTTGTGTGTACTCTGATCATTTACAATAATGTCTTCCCTAGATAGACTAATGTAATGTAAAATACTAAAATAAATACTTTGGTTTAGAAAGAGTCAATTCAATTTTGTCCTTTTCAAAGAAGTATATACCTACCTGGCTTCATCTGAGGTTATTCTTCATTATTTTAAGTGTTTATCTTGCCAGGTGACTATTTTCAGTATAGTCACCCCATTTACCTTGTGGCATCTGCTTTCACAGTATGTTGGCCAACCTCTACACTTTGTACTCAGCAGAAGTTTGTTCCAGAAAACACCTGTTCCCTTTCAGAGAGATTGGCCACATAAGTGGAAGCCATTCATGGAAAGGTATGATATTTAAAGTCATAGAATTTCATAGAAGTCCCAGTCCTACCACTTAATGTTATATGACATTGAGCAAATTCTTTCACCTGAGTTTGTGCATCCTCATTTGTAAATGGAGATATTATCACCTACCTTATAGAGCTATTAATAAGGATTATATACGATAACAGAAGAAACATATATAAGGCATTCTCTAGGCACCCACTAAATGCACATTTGCTTCCTTGTAAAATTTCATGAGCAACAAAACAGTATGGTACCGACACAAAGATAGAAGTATTTATCAATGGAATAGAATTCAGGGTGTGGAGACAGACTATCAAACCCATGGTTAATTGATCTTTGACAAGGTCCCCAAACCCACTAAATGGGGTTAGGCTAGTCTTTTCAATCAATGGAAATGAGAGAACGGGATAGTAAGAGTCAAAAGAATGAAAGAGGACCCTTACCTTACAATCTATACAAAAATTAACTCAAAGTGGATCAAATACCAAAATATAAGAGCCAGTACCATAAAATGCCTAGAAGAAAATATAGGGAAACATCTTCAAGACCTAGTAGTAGGAGGTAGCTTCTTAAACTACACCCAAAGCACAAGCAACAAAAGAAAATAGATAAATGGGAACTCCACAAAATCAAATGCTTGTGTGCTTCACAGGGCTTTCTCAAAAGGGTGAAGAGGCAGCCAACTCAATGGGAGAAGATATTTGGAAATTACATATTGGATAAAGGTTTGATATCCTGTATACATAAAGTAATCATACAACTCAACAACAAAAAAACAAATAACCCAATTATAAAATTGGCTACAGATATGAATAGACATTTTTATGAAGAGCAAATACAGATGGCTAAAAAGCACATGAAGAATTTAGTCCAGAGTGGTAATTATTATTTCTGGATTTTGAGAGGCTGTTTTATATATCTGTAACCTGTTATTTAGAGATAAGAATGAAGCTGATCAGGGCAGGATTAAGGTAATTCATAATACAGAGGTAAGGAAGACATTGTCTATATTATGGAACCTCATCTACTCTTTGAGACCAAAGGAAGAAAGGTTTATTTTGTACAGAACCAAAATTTTCTGTAGCACATAATCTAACTCAACCTGTCTGGATAGATCATTTATACAATCCAAACACAGGAATCCCAGAAAAAGAAAGAGGGCCTTTAATCCTGTATAGCTTAATGTGATGCCTGGATACATCCCAGAGTATATTAAGAAGATAATCAAAAAGCATTGGCAAAATCCTTTGAGGGATGGGAGAAAAAATATGTAACCATTACATTTCACTGCCAGGGAAACCCCTGATACTTTGTCCAGTATCAGAGACATCCAAATCAATAGGCCAAGCCTTTGATTTGTTTTTTTTTTAACGTTTTTAAAATTGTGAACTATAACATATATACAAAAAAGCAATACATTTCCAAATACATTTAAAAAGATTTTTATTGATAAAACAATGTACAGGCACACACATTCTTAACATACAAACATTCCATACATGGTGTACAATCAATGGCTTACAATACCATCACATAGTTGTATATTCATCTCCATGCTCATTTTTGAGAACATTTGCATCACTTCAGAAAAAGAAATAAAAAGAAAAAAAAACCTCATACATACCATACCCCTTACCCCTTCCTCTCACTGACCACTAGTATTTTCATCTACCCAATATATACACTTTTTAATTTTAACATTTGTTCCCCCATTATTTATTTATTTTTAATCCATATGTGTGTTAGTTAGACTCAGTTGTCAACTTGGCCAGGTGAGCATACCTAGCCTTGTTGCTGCGGACATAAGCCAATGGTACGTGAACCTCATCTGTTGCTAATTACATCTGCAGTCGGCTAGGAGGCGTGTCTGCTGCAATGAGTGATGTTTGACTTAATTGGCTGGTGCTTAAATGAGAGAACGCAATGTAGCACAGCCTAGCAGCTTGGCATTCCTCATCTCAGCACTTGCAGCTCAGCCCGGGCCTTTGGAGATGCAGAAAGAAGTCACCTCAGGGAAAGTTGTTGGAACCCAGGGGCCTGGAGAGAAGACCAGCAGAGACCATCCTGTGCCTTCCATGTAAGAAAGAACCTCAGTGGAAAGTTAGCTGCCTTTCCTCTGAAGAACCAACAAAATAAATCCCCTTTTATTAAAAGCCAATCCATCTCTGGTGTGTTGCATTCCAGCAGCTAGCAAACTAGAACAATATGTTTTACTCATCTGTCCATACCATTGATAAAAGGAGCATCAGACACACGGTTTTCACAATCACACAGTCACATTATGAAAGCTATATCATTATACAGTCATCTTCAAGAAACATGGCTACTGGAACACAGCACTACAGTTTCAGGCATTTCCCTCTAGCCTAAAATACCTTAAACTAAAAAGGGGATATTTGTATAATGCATGAGAATAACATCCAGGATATCCTCTCTACTCTGTTGAAATCCTCAGCCACTGACCCTTTATTTGGTCTCATTTCTCTATTCCCCCTTTCGGTCGAGAAGATTTTCTCAATCCCTTGATGCTGAGTCCCAGTTCATCCTAGGATTTCTGTCCCATGCTGCCAGAGAGGTTTATACCCTGGCAAGTCATGATCCATGTAGAGAGGGGAAGGGCAGTGAGTTTGCTTGTGGTGTTGGCTGAGAGAGAGAGAGGCCACATCTGAGCAACAAAAGAGGCTATCTGGGGGTGACTCTTAAGCCTAATTTTAAGTAGGCTTAGTCTATCCTTTGCAGGTAAAAGTTTCATAAGAACAAATCTCAAGATTGAGGGCTCAGCCTATTGATTTGGTTGTCCCCACTGCTTGCGAGAATATCAGGAATTCTCTACATGGGGAAGTTGAATTTTCCCCCTTTCTCGCCGTTCCTGCAAGGGGACTTTGGAAATACTTTTTTATTCACTGTTCAAATCACTCTGGGATTTATCGGGGCATAACTTTGGACAAACCTACAAAATCTCATGCCATATTAAAGGTACCATGTACTTATGGTGTTCAATTAAACTGTCCATATAAGTTATATTAGGAAATGCACTAGTCAAAATATAAATTTTGTACCATATAACCATTTTTTGCTTTAGTCTCACATGAGTCAAAGTTTTAAAATGTGAATTACCATCTATTTTCAACACCCTGCAGTACTGACATTCCTTTGTTCTTCCTCATGCAAAAACATTTTTTAATTTCTACATTTAGTCACTATCATTGTATACTCAAGGCATTCTTAGATTATACGAACCTTAGTCTTTATCATATATCTTTTCTTATGGTTTCTTTTGTGCCCCCAGCCCTGCTCCCTCTATCATTCTCACATTCAGCTTCATTCAGTGTACTAACATTATTGTGCTACAATTAGGTAGTATTGTGCTATCCATTTCTGAATGTTTACAATCTGTCCTGTTGTACAATCTCTATCCCTTCAGCTCCAATTATCCAATATCTACCCTATAAAAATCTCCTGATGGCTTCTGTCCTTAACTGAAATTCTCCAAGTTCATTCATTAATGTTAATTCATATCAGTGAGACCATACAGTATTTGTCCTTTTGTTTCTGGCTAATGTCACTTAGCGTAATGTCCTCAAGGTCCATTCATGTTGTTATATGCTTCATAACTTTATTCTGTCTTACAGCTGCATAATATTCCATAGTATGTATATGCCACAGCTTGTTTAGCCATTCATCTGTTGATGGACATTTGGACTGTTTCCATCTCTTAGCAGTTGTAAATAATGCTGCTATAAGCATTGGTGTGCAAATGTCTGTTTGCGTGCTTGCCCTCATGTCCTCTGAATAGATAATTAACAATGATATTACTGGATCATATGGCAATTCTATACTTAGCTTCCTGAGGAACCACCAAACTGTCTTCCACAGTGGTTGTAACATTTTACATTCCCACCAACAGTGGATAAGTGTGCTCTCTCCACTTCCTCTCCAGCACTTGTCGTTTTCTGTTTTATTGATAATGGCCATTCTGGTAGGTGTGAGGTGATATCTCATTGTGGTTTTGATTTTCATTTCCCTAATAGCCAGGGAAGTCGAGCATCTTCTCATGTGCCTTTTAGCCATTTGTATTTCCTCTTCTGAGAAGTGTCTGTTGATGTCCTTTGCCAATTTTGTAATTGGGTTATTTGTCTTTTTGCTGCTGAGTTGAACAATCTCTTTATATATTCTGGATACTAGACCTTTATCTGATATATCATTTCCAAATATTGTCTCCCACTGTTTACTGTGTCTTTTTACTTTCTTGATAAAGTTCTTTGATGCACAAAAGTGTTTAATTTTGAGGGGTTCCCATTTATTTATTTCTTTCTTCAATGCTTGTGCTTTGGGTGAAAGATCCAGGAAACCACCTCCTATTATAAGTTTTATAAGATATTTCCCTACATTTCCTTCTACAAGCTTTATCGTCTTAGATCTAATGTTTAGGTCTTTGATCCATTTTGAGTTAATTTTTGTATAGGGTGTGAGATATGGATCCTCTTTCATTCTTTTGCATGTGGATATCCAGTTCTCCAAGCACCACAGTATCATATCATCTGCAAACAGTGAGAGTTTTACTTCTTTCTTTCCAATTTGGAGGTCTTGTATTTCTTTTGCTTGTCTAATTGCTCTGGCTAGGACTTCCAACACAATGTTGAATAACAATGGTGATGGTGGACATCCTTGTCTTGTTCCTGATCTTAGGGGGAAAGTTTTCAGTTTTTCCCCATTGAGGATGATCATAGCTGTGGGTTTTTCACATATTCAGTTTATCACGTTCAGAAAGTTCCCTTCTATTCCTATTCTTTGAAGTATTTTCAACAAGAAAGGATGTTGAATTTTGTCAAATACCTTTTCTGCATCCATCGAGATGATCATGTGGTTTTCCTGCTTTGATTTGCTGATATGGTGTATTACATCAATTGGTTTTCTTATGTTGAACCATTCTTGCATACCTGGAATGAATCTTGGTCATGGTGTATAATTCTTTTAATGTGGTGCTGGATTTGATTTGCAACAATTTTGTTGAGGTTTTTTGCATCTATATTCATTAGAGAGATTGGTCTGTAGTTTTCTTTTCTTGTAGTATCTTTGTCTGGCTTTGGTATGAGGGTGATGTTGGCTTCATAGAATGAGTTAGATAGCCTTCCCTCCTCTTCAATTTTTTGAAGAGTTTGAGCAAGATTGGTACTAATTCTTTCTTGAATGGCTTGGTAGAATTCACATATGAAGCCATCTGGTCCTGGACTTTTCTTTTTTGGGAGCTTCTTAATGACTCATTCAATTTCTTTACTTGTGATTGGTTTTAAGGTTGTCTGTTTCTTCTTGAGTGAATGTTGGTTGTTCATGCCTTTCTAGGAAGTTCTCCATTTCGTGTACCTTGTCTAGTTTATTAGCATAAAGTTGTTCATAGTATCCTCTCATTACCTCCTTTATTTCTGTGGGGTCAGTGGTTATGCATCCTCTTCCATTTCTGATTTTATTTATTTGCATCCTCTCTCTTCTACTTTTTGACAACCTCGCTAAGAGTCCATCAATCTTATTGATTTTCTCATAGAACCAACTTCTGGTCTATGTCTTTTGATTGGGGAGTTTAATCCATTAACATTTAGTGTTATTACTGTACAGGCAGTACTTTCTTCTACCATTTATTTGCCTTTGGGATTTTATATGTCATATCTAATTTGTCTTCTTTTTACCTTTCCTGATAGACTTCATTTCTACACTGTTCTCTGCACCACTCTCTCCTTTCTTTTCTTATCTGTCTCTAGTGCTCGCTTTGGTATGTCTTGCAGAGCTGGTGTCTTGGTCACAAATTCTCACAGTGTTTTTTGTCTCAGAATATTTTAATATCCCTCTCATTTTTGAAGTAAAATTTTGCTGGATATAGAATTCTTGGTTGGCAGTTTTTCTTTTTTAGGATCTTAAATTTATCATCCCACTGTCTTCTTGCCTCCATGGTCTCTGTGAGAAATCTATGCATAGTCTTATTGGGCTTCCCTTGTATGTGCTGGATTGCTTTTCTCTTGCTGCTTCCAAGATTCTCTCTTTCCCTTTGACGTCTGACATCCTGATTAGTAAGTGTCTTGGAGTATGTCTATTTGGATCTATTCTGTTTGGGGTACACTGCTCTTCTTGGATCTGTAATTTTAAGTCTTTCATAAGAGTTTTTCAGTGATAATTTCCTCCATTAGATTTTCTCCTCCTTTTCCCTTCTGTTCTCCTTCTGGGACACCCACAACATGTATATTTGTGCACTTCAGGTTGTCATTCAATTCCCTGAGGTCCTGCTTAGATTTTTCCATTCTTTTCCCTATATTTTCTTTTGCTTGTCAGATTTCAGATGTCCCACCCTCCCATTCACTAATCCTATCTTCTGCCTATTGAATTATAACATTGCAGGTTTCACTGTTTTCTCATCTCTCCTACCTTGCCTTTCATTCCCATAAATTCTGTGATTTGTTTTTTCAGAGTTTTGATTTCTTTTTTTATATGATTTGCCTTCTTTATATCCTCCCTCAATTCAATGATTCGATTTTTGATGAGATTTTCCATGTCTGTTTGAACATCCTGAATTAATTGCTTCAACTCCTGTATCTCATTTGAATTATTGGGTTGTTCCTTTGACTGGGCCATATCTTCAATTATCCTAGTATGATTCATTATTTTTTGCTGGCATCTAGACATTTAATTTCCTTAATTACTTTATTCTGGAGATTGTTTTCACTTTTTTACCTAGGATTTTCTTGCTGGATGATTTTGTTGTCTATCTGTTCTTTGACATTCAGTTTAGCTTATTTGAGATCTCTAACATAGGTTTTGTTTAACAGAGCAGAATTTTTCAGTTCTTGTTTTCTTGTTTCTTGCCCTGCTTTGTATGGTGCCTTTTTTTTTTAGGAGGGTCTACCTAGGTATTAAAGACCCCAGTCAGAGTTTCCCGGACCAGACAGCCTGTTCTCAGGAAGAAAGAGTCACCTGCATCAGTCTTCCCTGAGGGTGAGACCCTGAAGTTTGAAAGACTTTTGTATGATGCCTCTAGACTGATTTTTCCTATCCTGCCCAGTATGTGGCACTTGTCTGCCTGCGGGTCCCACCAGCAAAAAGTGATGTGGAAACTTTAACTTCAGCAGACTCTCCTGCTGTGGGCATGGAGGAGAGGTTGTAGTCTGGCTTTAAACACTTCAGTTTTCCAGAACCTGGGGTCTGAATTCCTTGAGGGAGGGATTCCACCTGAGCTGGGCCCCACCCCTCTCTTGGGGAAGGTATAACCTCCAGGGAATTACTTCCTTTCACCTGACCAGCCTCTTTGTCTCTCAGAAAAGCTTAATTCCACCCTTGCCTGGAGTAGTTGGAGCCTGAGAAACCTTGCAGTTGTATCCAAAGAGCAGTCAGGCTGTAGAAACACAACCAAAAAAAGAAAAAGGAAAAGAAAAACATCCTTTACAGAGCAGGACCCCCAATCCTTGGGTTTGCCAATCAAGAGCTTAAGTTGGTACATTGCTCTATGCATCGCCAGGTCCTATGTGCCCCTTCCTTTCCTTCAGGGCCCAGATCCTTTCAGTATTTTGTGCTGTCCACTCCAAAAAACTTCTGTTTTTTCCCCCCTTTTCTGTCAGCCCTTCCCCCTCTGTGCAGGGGCAAAAACTGGCAACCTCAGCTTTTACTCAAGGTTCTGCTGAGCTGGGATCTATTTTTAGTAGTCAGAATTTATTAATTCCACAATTGGAGCTAGGTTGAGTTCAGCCCCTTGCTGTTAGTAAAGTCTCTTTCCTTTTCCCCTCTGGGAACCAGCCTGTGGGGAAGGGGAGCTGGCACCAGGGCTCAGGGATTCATGGTTCTGGTGGGATTGATTGCAGCTGGTCCACCTTGTCCAGACTGGTGTACGGTGTTTGTCTCATCACCGATGTGGCCCCAGCAGTTCTGTACTGTTCCTGGCTATTTACTAGTTTCTCTGGAGGATGAACTAAATTCCACATCTCACTAAGTCACCATCTTGGACTTCCAAATATATTTTAACAAGTTGTTACAGAACAGATTTTAAAGTTTGGTATGGGTTACAGTTCCATGATTTTTTCATTTTACTTCTAGCTGCTCCAAGACATTGGAGACCAACAGAAATAGCTGATTTCTATTTCTTGCCTCATTGCATTGGCTAGAACATAAAGAGCATTAAATATCAGTGGCTATAATGAACATTTTTGTCTTCCTCCTTATTTTGGCAGGAATGCCTCTAATATATCTACCATTACATACTATGATGTTTATTAGGTCAAAACATTCTTTATCTTATTAAAGAATATCCCTTTATTCCTAGTTTACTAAGAGTCACCAGAAAAATATGCTAAATCTTTATCAAATGACTTTGTGGCATCTGAGCTGATCACACAATTTATATCCTTTGAGCCAATGGTGTACTGTGATATTACAGAGATTTCCTATTATTGAACTATCCTTGCATTCCTTAAATATATTTCAGAGTTTGATTTGGAAACAGTTTATTTAGGATTTTTATGTGAGTCATGTCTTTAGTTTTTTTTTTTTTTGATGCTGTTTTTCAAGGGGGTTGTTAATGAGGTTATATCAATTTCTTAAAATGAACTAGGAAACATGTCTCCTCTTTCTATTTTTTGAGTCTCTTTTTATGCTTTTAGACAGTTTATAGAAATTGTAAACTGCTTGTTCCATAATATCTTAATTTGTGCCTAAGTCTTTTTTCTTCTATCAACATGTCATGGGGTGTTTATTCTCCCTAGTAGAAAAAAATTACTGCTATTCTTAGTTTGTAGCACTTCCTTGAAGGCCAATTAATTATAAATTTTTTAACAGTTCATGCAGTCACACTAACTTTAAAAAACCATAATCTCATCTGAGTTTCATGTACTTTCATTTTATGTCCCAATGTCATTGCCTTCAGAGTTATCCTAAGCAGGAAGATGCAAGATGAGGGTGTTAAAGGAGGGGAGAAGATAGATGGACTCAAGGAGGATGAGTATCAAAGTCTGGGAGTTTTGCTCTGGAAAGGCTTTATAGTATGGATGAATCTTAAGGAGCCCTTTTTAAGAGGGCTTGTTGCTGGCAAAGTAACTAATGTGGGAGTGGGGGAAGGAAGTATCTTTACTATTTATGTGTAAATTAATCTTTACAGAATTATTGGTATGAATTCATGCTTTAATGCATAGCTGTAACTGAAATAGACTTCTTATTGGAAATTAGTGATTAAATTTACAAATTGCAGGTACTGAGCTCAGATGGTATATTCTTTATTATACTTTCTTGTGATGTTATTGTGGAAAGGCTTGGCTTTCTGTCTTTAGGAAATTAGCCTTTGGAACTATTTCCTTAAAGTGCTCACTTCCTGCATAGACACAAACAAAAGAGAGGAGCACACTAGAACACAAGGGCTGTGACCAAAAGACCTGATTCTAGGGTGACAGAGAGTGCAGGATATCGTGTGTGTTGGTTATTTCTAATAACTTGAGAAGATCGGTGTTCCGGAAATACCCTACATCTGCTTTTCTAAAGGAATAGGAATAGCCTGGAAAGCTTGTCTTCTTGAGTAAGTTTGAATTGACTTCAAATTGCATCTTTCTAATTGGTCCACTCTTTACCTCTAGTTTCCTTCTCTAACAATGTTCCCACTTGCTTAACTTGCAGGGGGCATTTGGGTCAGTAACTTTCCTTGGGCACTTTAGTTCATTTCCTCTAATCTCCAGGGCCATTATAAAATGCTTGTTGAAATCTAGGCTGTGATTCAGTTGGGTCTGGTACAGAGACTAGATTTAGTATGTGGAAAATCCCAAATTTAATCCTTCTATACCCAAGTATGTGACAACCAGACAGAAGTAACTTTCTTAGGATACTATGCTCTGTGAAGGCTCTATGTTCCTGCAGACCTAGTAGTTGCCCATCCTGGAAATGATGAGGGAGTTAACATAAAACAGCAATAAACTAAATTTGCCTATTTTATGGAACTTTATTACACAGTTGAACGCATTATTTAAGAAAACTATTTTTGAACAAAGCCACCCTTCCCCCATATTACCCCGACTGTCTACTGCTGCCTCTTCTCATTCCAAGGAATGAGGTCATGCTTTGTGGGAGCCATCTGCTTCTAAGGATATTACTGCCCTGAGCATAGAACATGACTTCATTAGAGGGATCAGTGGACCACAGAGATGCAACAGGAGACTTGCATATGTGACAATTAAAAAGAAAAGAAAGAGTCAGTAGGGATTCTTCTCAATTCTCTAGCCTTCACGATAGAACTAAGATCTGGTGATTTCATTTTCATGATTGTCTTTTGCTTTAAAATTGTGTACTATGTACGAAAGCTTCCAGAGAACTGTAACTCATAGCAATGCCACCTGTATTTGTAAATAGAGAAGCTGTGTTCTCTCAAAGGATGGGATGGATTACATTCTGAGAAGACACCAGGTATTTGAAACTTTGGGGTAGCTACTAAATGCACACCCATGCAGAGCAAGCCCTGTTTCAGGGAAGCATTGCTTCAAACAATGCTGCAGATGTATAAGATGTCATTTTTCAGTTTTGTAAAGCAAATTCAGAACATTAGCAGGGATTCTGACTTCCAAGGAAGATGATTTCCAGAGAAATTTTATAGGATTTTTGACATATGTTGTTTATAACCTTAATTTTTAAATAAGCAAGTCCAATAAATCTGTTACCTACTAAGCAAGGTCTGGTATAGTTGCATCTGTTCCCATTTTATTTGATACTGTAAAGAAGTTTCAATGGAAAGTGAAATATTTTGGTGTTATTCATAGTCCTATGCTCCTATTGACTGTGACCCTCAAAGAAAACCCTTAAAAGCACTAGCATTTTAAAAGGCAATAATTGGTGGTTCAATTTTCCAGGCTTTGCCTCTAAGGACTCATGATGCAGCTCAAATCAAAGAAATGGAAGGGAATGTTAAGAGATCAGGTGTCTAAGTCTCCTTTGACCTAAGAGGAGTAGGACTTTTGAGTATCAGGCAATTGCTGTTGCTATAATTTAAGTCCACTTAGTTGCAGAAATGGAGAACAATTTGTCTGGGTATCCAAAATAACCATGATGGAATAAAAACAGCCATTATATGCCTCTCCTTCTGTGGTCATGTATACTCCAGCTCCTTTCTCGTCCCTTCCCAAGATCCAACTTTCTGTCCTTTTAGTCATATGGATTGTTCTTTCCCAGATACTTTCTAATTTAAGAACCATTTACTGACTCTACCATATGGGAGGTATAATGCTAAGTGTTTCAGGTAAAGTGGGTCCTGTATTTGGCTTTGTTCTAAGGATTACCTGGAGAGAATTTTAAAAATTAAAATTTTTTAAAAATTTCTGGGCTTCATCTTAGATATACTAAATAAAATCTGAGGTTAGGGCCAGAAAATCTGTATGTATAAAGCAAGCCCGAGGTGATGCTCATATAGTCAGCTGATCCTAGTCCAAGGATTAGAATATGAGAACAACTGCATTAAGGCTGCTGCAAATTAAGGTCATTTAGTGGGGTGCTTGTGGTACAGATGTGTCAAGAACATAAATGATTATAGAGAACAGCACATGAGGAAGAATAGTGCCACGTCCCTTTGTGTTAGAATTATAGAAAGTGTATTTGCAATTATTATTTTATTTAATCATCACATCAACTCTGTGAGTGGGAAGTATGTCCATTTTACAGAGAAGAAATTGGAAGCTCAAGGAAGAAAAGATCACTTTTCTATAATCTCTCAGCCAAAGATGAAGTTAGGACTCAAACTCAGGATATCTGATGTCTTTTTTATGTTGGGAGGGGCTGTCAATTATATGGGGTAGGGGGATGAAACTAGCTAATGTTCTGGTAAGGCTGGCGCCTCTGCATTTTAGGACTTATCTGGTCCAGGTGCCCATCTGGAGGTTGTAGGTTTCTGGAAAATTACCCTAGTGCATGGGACCTTTGTAGAATCTTATATAATGCCCTACATATTCTTTAGAATTGGCAGGAATGGTTTTGTTTGAGGTTTGTCAAGTTATGGTAGGTAGCAATGTCTAACTGAAGCTTGTGCAGGAGTGACCTCCATAGTAGCCTCTCGACTCAATTTGAACTCTCTCAGCCACTGATACCTTATTTGTTACATTTCCTTTCCTCTTTTTGGTCAGGATGGCATTGTTGATTTCATGGTGCCAGGACCAGACTCATCCCTAGGAGTCATCTCCAGTGCTGCCATGGAGATGTTGACCCCTGGATGTCATGTCCCACATGGGGTGGGGGGCAATGATTTAACTTGCAGAGTTGGGCTTAGAGAGAGAGGCCACATCTGAGAAACAAAAGAGGTCCTCTAAATAACTCTTAGGCATACCTATAGGTAGGCTAAGTTTCTCTTCTACATGCATAAGCTTCCCAAGAACAAGCTTCAAGATCAAGGGCCTGGCCTATTGATTTGGGTGTCCCTAATATTTGACACAGTATCAGGGGTTTCCCCATTGGTAAGGTTTAATAGTTCCATATTTTTTCTCCCATCCTTCATCTTTTAACCATCTCTTCTTTACTTTTTTTGCCCATGCTACCTATAGCGTAGCAGAATGCTTTCTGGCAACTAAATTATGCACTCCAAGTATGGAACAAAGATATAAGTAAGCTAGAAGGGGACAGGAGAGAAAGCTGGGACACATCTTAGACAGATGTTTTGCATAAGTTAGGGGTGCAAATATGCAAAGCACTCATTCTGTAACACTTGTCCTTAAAGGCACTGTACTACCAGTCACATATACTCTTCTCATAACAGACAATTGTCTCCTCTTCCTTATTCAGGGCTGTCAGCTTTTTCTAGAAGGCACTGTGGTATAGTGGCAAAAATAAGTTCTTTAGCATCAGATAGACCTATGTTTGAGCTCTGTCTATCCTGCTGTGTGATCTTAGGCAATTTAATCTTTAAAAGTTTTAGTTTATTTGTCTGAAAAAACATGAATAACATCATCTCTTTCTCCTGGTTGTTGTAAGGGATAGATAAAATGACCCTAGGAATAAATTACCCAGCAGTATCTGATACATAATAAATGCTTAATCAATCTTAATCTCTACCCATGACTTTCGAAGCTCCTTTACTAGTAGAAAGTTGGTGTAAGGTAAAGGTTTTATTAGGGGGACCTGTAATAAAAACAACACCATCAACCAACAGGATCTAAATGACATTTATAGAACACTTCACCCTACAATAGCAGAATACACATTATTTTCAAGTGTCCATGGAACATTCACCAAGATAGACATTATTCTGGATCATGAAGCAAACCTCAACAAAGTTAAAAGAATTGAGAGCTACAGAGTGTGCTTTCTGAGCACTATAGAATCAGACTAGAAAGTAATATAGAAAGAAAATAGGGAAAAATACAAAAATAATTGGAAATTAAATGGCACATTTCAAATAATCCATGAGCCAAAGAGAAAGTTTCAAAGGAGCTAAAAAATATGCACAGAATTGAATGAAAATTAAAACACCACATATAAAAATTTATGGGATGCAACTAAAGCAGTGCTGAGAGAAATTTATAGTACTAAATGTTTATACTTGAAAAGAGGAATAAACTAAGTTCCTACCTTGTGAAAGTATAAAAAGAAGAGCAAAAGAAATCCAAAGCAAGCAGAAGGAAGGAAATAATAAAGGTAAGAAGAGAATCCAAGGAAATTGAAAACAGAAAAATAACAGAAATAAACCAATGAAACAAAATCTAGTTCTTTAAAATAAATAATTAAAATTGAGTAACCTCTAGCAAGACCAACAAAAAAGGAGATAAGACACAAATTACCAATATAAAGAATGAAACAAGGGATTACCACAGGTACTGCAGCCATTAAGATGATGATATTTTCCCACTTTCAGGAAGATGAGGTAGACATACTTTTCTTATTCCTCCCACTAAGTAAAACTAGAAGTTCTTGGACCTTATATCATAAAATAAATATAAGAAGACTCTGAAATATGGAGAGAAGAAGGTAGACTCGCTAAGGATCTTGATAAGCCAAGGAATGATAAGATAGCAAGCTCCCAGGATATTTTTCTCTCATGTATCCTAGACCTCAAATGAAGAAACTGGCAACCCAGAAACACTAACAGGAGCAGAAAAACAATGCCTTAACAAATGCCTGCTTTCTCTAGGCAAAGGACCAGAAAAGGAGCAACCTAGTATGAGAGAAACCTTTTAGATAATAACCACTCTACTCTAACCAAACAGCAGAGAAAACAAAACTGTGGTGGAATTCTCACCCATGCAGGAAAGGCCTATTGAAGATTCTAGAATTCACCTCATGAGGCTGAAACAAGGTGGCAATATGGTGATATGATATGGTGTCAGAGAAGTCCAAGTAAGGAGCTAGGACTTTCAGCCTCACTGGCTTGTAACTAGGCTCCTCTACCCACAGTGTTAGAGGTGACCACATGGAGAGCTGCAAGTCCCACCCCTTCCCAGAAGTAATGATAAGGCCTTACTGCCTTGCAGGTCTAAGGAGACCAGTGAGGTACTTGCACATCTACCTCCATCTGGCAGTAATAAATTGGCAGCCCCTCTACTCCTTCTCTGGCTAGAACAGTATGAAAAACTCCAGTTAAAACAGAAAGTTTAAATAAGATCCAGAGTCTTAAAATATAATACGAAAATCTCCAGGTTTCAATAGAAAATCACTCATTAAACCAGGAGCCTAGAAGATTGCAAGCTGAATGAAAAAGATCATCAATAGATGCCAACATGAGATGACAGAATTATCTAGCAAAATCTTTTAAAGTAGCCATCATAAAAATGTTTCTATAAGCAATTATGAACACACTATAAAATGAAAAAAAGCCTCACAATGAAATAGAAAGTCTCATCAAAGAAACAGAAGATATAAGGATAATCAAATGGAAATAGTATAATTAAATAATAAAAATCAAAATAAAAAGCTGTTGGACTCAACAGCAGAACGGAGGGTATGGAGGAAAGAATCAGCAAACTGCAACACAGAACAAGAGAAATGTCTTGATTACTTGATTTGAACAACCAAGAAAAAATAGACTGAAAAAAGAATGATCAGAGCCTCAGGGACCAATGGGACCATAAAAAAGATCTAGTATTTGTCACAGCGTTTCAGAAACAGTGAAGTAGAAAGCTGGTAGGGCTGAAATGTACTCATAATAATGGCTGAACTTCCCAAATTAAAAAAAAAGTAGATATATATCCTAAAATTTGTCATTTTAAGTATCCAGTTCAGTGGCAGTAATTACATGCACAATGTTGTGCAACCATCATCACTATCTATTTCCAAATCTTTTTCATCAACCCAAACAGAATTTCTACTCACTAAGTAATAACTCCACATTTCCCCATCTCTCTGGACTCTGATAATCTCTATTCTACATTCTGCCTCTATGAATTTGCATATTCTAGATACATCATGTAAGTGGAACCATACACTATTTGTCCTTTTGTATCTGGCTTATTTCACTCAGCATACTGTTTTCAAGGTTCATCCATGTTATAGCATGTATCAAAATATCATTCCTTTTTACAGCTGAATTATATTCCACTGTATGTATATATCACATTATCTTTATCCATTCATCTGTTGATGACCACATAAGTTGTTTCCTCATTTTTCACTGTTGTGAACAACATTACTTTTAATATTAGTGTACAACTATCTGTTTGAGTCCCTTGTTTTCAATTATTTTGGGTATATAACCAGAAATGGAATTGCTGGGTTATATGCTAATTTGGTGCTTAACTTTTTGAGAAATTGCCATACTGTTTTCCACAGAGACTGCACCATTTTAAATGCCCACCAACAATGTATGAAGGTTCCAATATTTCCACATCCTTGTAAACACTTGTTATTTTCTTGTGGTTTTTTTTTTTAAGATAGTAGCCTATTGGGCATGAAGTGGTATCTCACTGTGGTTTGATTTGCATTTCCTTAGTGACTAATTATGTTGAGTGTCTTTTCATATGCTTATTGGCCATTTGATTATCTTTGGAAAGTTTTCTATTCAAGTCCTTTGTCTATTTTTAAAAAATTGATTGTCTATCTTTGTGTTGTTGAACTGTAAGAGTTCTTTACATATTCTAGATACTATTCTGTTATCTGATATATGATTTGCAAACATTTTCTCCCATTCTGCATGTTGTCTTTTCACTTTCTTGATAATGTCCTTTGATGTACAAAGGTTTTTAATTATGATTAAGTTCAATTTATCTATTTCTTCTGTTGCTTGTACTTCTGATATCCTACCTATGAATAGATTGCCAAATTCAAGATCTTGAACATTTACCCCTATGGTTATTTCTAAGAGGTTCATGGTTTACATTTACCCCTATGGTTATTTATAAGAGGTTCATGGTTTGAACTCCTATTTAGGTGGTTCACCTATTTTCAGTTAATTATTGTATCCAAGTTTATTCTTTTGCATGTGGAAACTCAGTTTTCCCAGTACCATTTGTTGATGAGACTATTCTTTCCCCATTTGAATGAACTTGGTACCATTGTCAAAAATCAATTGGCCTAAATGTATGGGTTTATTTTTGGACTTTCAAGTCTATTCTCTTGGTTTATATGTCTACCTTTACATCAACTTTTAAAATTTGGCAAGAGACAACTCACAAGTTCAGTAAGCTTAGGGAACTCTACATGATAAACTCAAAGAAATTCACAACAAGTTACACAGTAAGCTTCTGAAAACTAAAATTAAAGAAAAAAATCTTGAAAGCATCCAGAAAAAATGGCATTTTATGTGGAAAAATAATTTGAATGACAGCGAATTTCTCATAAGAAACCAAGGAAGTTAGAAGGAAATGACACAACATTTTTCAAGTACTGAAAGAAAAGAACTGTCTGTCCTGCATCCTATATCCAGTGAAAATAACCTTCAGGAATTGAAGGGTAACAAATTCACAGATGAAGGAAAACTAAGATAATTTTACATCATCAGACCTAATCTAAATTATTGGCTAAAGGAAGTTCTTGAAATAGAAAGTAAATGATAAAATAAGAAATTTTAGAATACCAGGAAGGACAGAAGAAAAAAAAAACAGTAAAATTATGGGTAAATAAAATATACTTTCCTTTTCCTCTTGAGTTTTCTAACTTGTGTTTTACAACTGAAGCAAAAATTGTAACTGTCTTATATGGTTCACAATAACTGTAAAGGAATTATTTAAGAAATTTGTATGATAAATGGGGATGGTGGTGGTAATTAGTAGAGGGACTTAAGGAGAGGTAATATCTCTACTGTTTATGTGAACTGGTAAAATATAAACATTAGTAGGTATAACAAGTAATGTCTGTAATATGATCAACCACTGAACAATCTACCCAAAGAAGGAATACATTCAAAGTGCTATATAGAAATCAAAATGGAATTCTGAAATGTGTTCCAAGAACTCACAGGAAGGCAGAAAAAGAAAAGAAATGAAAAAAAAATCAAGAATAAACAGGAAGCAAAAATAAAATGGCAAATTTAAAGCCCTAATAGAGCAATAATTACCTTAAATATAAATGATGTAACAACACCAATTAAAAGACAGATATTGGCAAAGTGAACTAAAAACACATGACATAACTCTGTATACAAGAAATTCACTTCAAAAATGATGATGTAAGAGGGTTGAAAGTAAAAGGATGGGAAAATGTATATTATGCAAACATTATTCAAAGGAAAGCAACAGTGCTTATATCAATATCACATAAAATAGACTTCAGAGCAAAGAAAATTACCAGGGAGAGAGGTCATTACATAATGATAAACAGATCAATTGATCAAGAAAACAATCCAAAATGTGGATGCACAAAGCAAATAGAGTTACAAAATATGTAAAGCATAAAGTGATAGAAATGAAAGAAGAAATAGACTAATCCACAATTTTATTTGCAGACTTGAACATTCCTCTTTCAACAATAAATAAAAGCTGAAAGAAAATCATCAAGGATATAGAACTCACCAACACCATCAACCCAAATGGGATCTAATTGACATCTATAGAACACCTCACCCAACAACAACAGAATACAGATGCTTTTCAATTGCCCAGGGAAAACAGGACAAGAAAGTCCATATCCTGAGTCATAAAACAAACCTCAAGAAATTGAGGACTTCCAGGAAGACTGGCTGAGTAGAGTAGCTTGAGATTAGAATTGCTTCATGGAAAAGTTAGAGAAGGGACAGGAGGGTGACTGAGGCAGCAATTTGGGAGTGTGGCTGACCTGGGAGAGCCTTCTACACCTCATAGGCCACCATGGTTGCAAAGGTCAAGAAACTGAGAAGCAGAAAGCTGGAGCATGGCGCGGAGGCGCTGAGCCTACGGGAGTGCACAGATGGGAGCCAGGGACTAGGAAGTAAGCCAGGCCAAGTTCCTTGGGTGTGCTACCCTCACCAATGCAGCTCCATGAGCAGCGACACACCCCATACCCCATACACCCAAACCCAGTCACCTGCTCTCATTCCCCACACTCCAGGGTCCCCAACCCCACCAGTCCCCAGTGCACATATCTGCCCCACAAACCCACCCCAAGTGCAGCCCAACCCACCTTTTCTGCAGCCCACCCAAGCACTACCTCCCCCTCCCTGTTTCCCGCAGTCTGTTGCCAGTGCATAAAGGCTGCGAGTACTAACCTCCATACCCAGGCTACACCTGCCCCCTGCCCATAGTGTTGCACAGCCTCCCCCCACCTCCCCCAAGCACTGTGCTTCAGTTTATGGCACTCCTAAGCCCACACATGTGTATGGGCCCTCAATCATAAAATTCAACTCTGGGAACCACACTTTAGAGCAGTCCTAGAACTGTGCATGTGCACGGCCCTCAGCCATAATTCCCAATTCTGAGACAGTTCTGACCTGGACAGTCAGGTCACATCTGCCCCCAATCCAGGAAGGCATAACACCAACCTGCTGCCACAGCTCTATGCATGCACATAAAGGGGACCATGCCTTAGGCCAGTGCACACCAGGGTTATGCCCCCCAGACTGCTGCACCCACACAACTACATCCTCCCTGGCCGCTGGGCACCCACGTTCACAAGCATCAGTGTAACATCCCCAACCTGCACCTATAAGTGCGCTGAAACAAATTACCACAGTGAGTGACCCATCCTATACAATGCTCCCTGCTGTACAACCATCCGACAAACACAAGACCTTAGATGACTGAAAGAAATCAACCCCCAGAGTAATATCAATCAAGATATCAGTCAAGATATTTACATGCTATGAAGACAGCAGAAGATCACAAGCATATCACAATGCAGACAAATATTGCCTTGCCTAATGACCAAATTAAAACACCATATGAGACACAGACGTTGGAACAACTAATCAAAGATGTTCATACAACTATACTAAATAAAATAAGTGGAATAGCAAATGATGTAAAGGAGATTAAGAAGAAACTCGAAGAGCATAAAGAGGAATTTGAAAGACTAAATAGAAAAATAGTGAATATCACAGAGATTAAAGACTCTATTGACCAAATAAAAAACATACTAGAGGCACACAACGCAAGACTTGAAGAGACAGAAAAAAGAATAAGTGATATAGAGGAAAAGATAACTGACTTTGAAGACTCAAAACAGCAAATGGTGAAAAAGAATAAAAAATTGAATTGGATCTCAGAGAAATGATAGGCAAATCAAAGCACAGAAATATAAGAACCATGGGTGTCCCAGAAGGAGAAGAGAGGAAGAAAGGGCTACAAAGAGTATTTGAGGATATAATGGGGGAAAACTTCCCAACTCTCATAAAGGATATAAATATACAAGTAGAAGAAGCCCAACAAACTCCTAACAGAATAAATTCAAATAGGCCTTCACCAAGACACATACTAATCAGTCTGTCAAATGTTGAAGAGAAGCAGAAAATCCTAAAAGTGGCAAGAGAAAAATAATCTACTACATACAAGGAAAACCAAATAAGACTGAGTTCAGACTACTCCACTAGCACTCTGGAGGCAATAAGGCAGTGGTATGATATATTCAAGATCCTGAAAGAGAAAGACTTCTAGCCAAGAATTCTGTCCCCAGCCAAATTGCCCTTCAAAATTGAGGGAGAGATTAAAGTTTTCACAGGCAAAGAAGTCCTGAAAGAATTTGTCAACAAGAGACCAGTTCTACAAGAAATATTAAAAAGAGTTATGCTGGCTGAAAAAAATAATAATAACAAAAAACAGGAGAGCAAGGTCTAGAGGAGGTCACAGAATTGAAGAGTACTACTAAGGGTAATTTAAAGAATGCAAAGAGAAAGAGGGAAAATAATATATAGATCTGAAAAAATAAAATAAAAAAGATATGATGGTAGATTCAAGAAACAACTTTTTTAGTAATAACTTTGAAAGTTAAATGACTAAACTTACCAATTAAAAGATTCAGATTGGCAGAATGGATTAAGAAACATAAACCAGTTATATGCTGCTTACAGGAGACTCATCTTAGACACAAAGATACAAATAGATTGAAAGTGGAAGAATGGAAAAAGATTTTCCATGCAAGTTGTAACCAAAAGAAAGCAGGAGTAGCTATACTAAAATTGGACAAAATAGACTTTAGATGTAAAGACAAGGTAAGAGACAAAAAAGGACACTATATACTAATTAAAGGGTCAATTCGCCAAGAAGATATAACAACCATAAATGTTTATGCTCCCAATCAAAGAGCTCCAAAGTACATGAGACAGATATTGGCAAAACTGAAGGGAGCGACAGATGTTTCAACAATAATAGTAGAGGACTTCAATACACCACTCTCCTCTATAGATAGAACAACCAGAGAGAAGATAAACAAGGAAACAGAGAGGTTAAATAACTTGATGAATGAATTAGACCTAACATAGGTCATTGCACCCCAAAGCACAAAGATATACATTCTTCTCTAGTGATCATGGAACATTCTCCAGGATAGATCATATGCTGGGGCACAAAACAGGTCTTTATAAATTTTAAAATATTGAAATTTTCAAAGCACTTTCTCTTCACAATGGGATGAAGCTGGATCTCAATAACTACCAAAGAATGAGAACATTCACAAATATATGGAGATTAAATACACACTCTTAAACAACCAGTGGGTCAAAGGAAAAATCACTAGGGAAATCAGTAGCTATCTGGAGATGAATGAAAATGAGAAAACAACTTATGAGAAGTTATGGTATGCAGCAAAGGCTGTGCTGAGAGGGAACTCCATTGCCCTAAATGTCTATATTAAAAAACAAGAAAGAGCAAAAATCGAGGACTTAACAGCACACTTGCAGGAACTCAAGAAAGAACAACAAACAAACCCCAAAGCAAATAGAAGAAGAAAAATAACAAAGATTTAAGCAGAGATAAATGAATGGGAGAAGAAAAGAACAAGAGAAAGAATCAATAAAACCAAAAGTTGGTTCCTTGAGAATATCAATAAAATTGATGGGCCACTAGCAAGACTGACAAAGAAAAAGAAAAAAAAGAGAGAGGATGCAAATAAACAAAATACAAAATGATAAGGGGTGCATTACCACAGACACTGAAGAAATAAAAGAAATCATAAGAGGATACTATGAATAACCACATACCAACAAACTCGACAACTTAGATGAAATGGACAAATTCCTGGAGACACACAAACAAGCTACACTGCTCAGGAAGAAATAGAAGATCTCAACAAACCAATCACAAGTAAAGAGATTCAATCAGTCATCAAAAATCTTCCTACAAAGAAAAGCCCAGTGCCAGACGGGTTCACAGGGGAATTATATCAAAAATTTCAAAAAGAATTAACACCAATTCTGCTCAAACTTTTCCAAAAAATTGAGGAAAAAGGAACTCTACCTAGCTCATTTTATGAAGCTAATATCATTTTAATACCACAACTGGGTAAAGATGCTATAAGAAAGGAAAACTACAGGCCAATATCCCTAATGAACATAGATGCTAAAAAAAATCAGCAAATTGAATCCAACAACACATTAAAAGAATTATACACCATGATCAAGTGGGGTCTATTCCAGGAAGCAAGGATGGTTCAACACAAGAAAATCAATTAATGCCATACAGCACATTAACAAATCAAAAGGGAAAAATCACATCATCATCTCGATTGATGATGAAAAAGCATCGACAAAATACAGCATCCATTTCTAATAAAAACACTGCAAAAGATAGGAATGAAAAGTAACTACCTCAGTATGATAAAAGGAATGTATGAAACACCGATATCCAGCATTGTACTCAATGGAGAGAGACTGAAAGCTTTCCCCCTCAGATCAGGAAGAAGACAAGGATGCCCAGCGTCACCACTATTATTCAACATTGTACTAGATGTTCTAGCAAGAGCAATCAAGCAGGACAAAGAAATAAAAGGCATCCAAATTGGAAAAGAAGAAGTAAAACTCTTATTATTTGCAGATGATACGATACTATACTTGGAAGATCCTGGGAAATCTACTGCAAAATTACTTGAGCTAATAAAGAAATTCAGCAAGGTGGCGGGATATAAAATTAATGTGCAAAAATCAGTAACATTTTTATACACAAGCAATGACCTAGCTGAGGAGTCAGTAAAGGAAAATATTCCATTGAAAATAGCAACTAAAAGAGTCATGTACTTAGGAATGAACTTAACTAGGGATGTAAAGGACTTGTACACAGAAAACTACATAACATTGTTAAAAGAAATAAAGGTGATCTAAATAGGTGGAAAGACATTCCCTGTTCATGGATAGGAAGGCTAAATATTAAGATGTCAATTCTCCCCAAACTGATCTACAGATTCAAAACATTACCAATTGAAATTCCAAGAACTTACTTTGAAGATTTGGAAATGCTAATTATCAAATTCATCTGGAAGGAAAAGATATGCCGAATAGCTAAAAGTATCCTAAAAAAGAATAATGAAGTGGGAGGATTAACACTCCCTGACTTGAAAACCCATTATAAAGCCACGATGGTCAAAACAGCATGGTACTGACACAAACACAGAAGCACTGACCAATGGAATTGAATTGACAGTGCAGAAATAGACCAACAAATCTATGGTCAACTGATTTTTGACAAGGCCCCCAAATCCTTTGAACTGGGACAAAATAGTCTTTTCAATAATTGGACATGGAAGAACTGGATATTAATAGCCAAAAGAATGAAGGACAACCCCTATCTTACACCCTACACAAAATGTAACACAAAGTGGATCAAACACAGAAATATAAAAACTAGCACCATAAAGCTTCTAGAAGAAAATATAGGGAAACATCGTCAAGACCTAGTAATAGGAGGTAGCTTCCTAAACTTTACACCTAAAGCACAAGCAACAAAAGAAAAAATAAATAAATGCGAACTCCTCAAAATCAAATGCTTCTGCACCTCAAAAGATCATGTCAAAAAGGTAAAGAGGCAGCCAACTCAATGGGAGAAAATATTTGGAAATCACAGATGGGACAAAGGTTTGATTTCCTGTATATACAAAGAAAACATATAACTCAACAAGAAAAGAACAAACAATCCAATTATAAAATGGGCTAAAGATATGAATAGGCATTTTTCTGAGGAGCAAATACAGATGGCTCAAAAGCACATGAAGAGATGCTCATATTCATTGGCTATAAGGGAAATGCAGATCAAAACTACAATGAGATACTACCTCATACCTATAAGAATGCCTGTTGTTAAACAAACAGGAAACTACAAATGTTGCAGATGATGTGGAGAAACTGGGACACTTATGCACTGCTGGTGGGAATGTATAATGGTGCAGTCACTACGGAAGACTGTTCAGCAGTTCCTTAGGAAACTACATATTGAATTGCCTTATGACTCAGCAATAGCACTTCTTGGTATATACCCAGAAGAGCTGAGAGCAAAGATGCAAACAGACATCTGCACACTGATGTTCATAGCAGCATTATTCACAATTGCCAAAAGATGGAAGCAAACCAAGTGCCCATCAACAGACATGAGTAGATCAACAAAATGTGGTGTATATATATATATATACACATACATACAATGGAATACTATGCAATAGTAAGACAAAATGATGTCCTGGATCACATGACAAGATGGATGAGCCTTGAGGACATAATGCTGAGTGAAATTAGCTAGACACAAAAGGATAGATACTGTATGATTCCACTTTTATGACCAGCATAAAGGTATAATCAGAGGCTTATACTATAGAATATAGGGGACTTCAAGATACATAGAAGCTAGAGATGGGTGAAACATAAGCTAATGAGACTGAACTCCAATGTAAGGGAATAGATAGGAGTGAAGGTGGTTCTCTAGTGGGTCTAGAAGTAATATTACCATATTGAAAATGAACAAGATTGAAAGGGTTTGTATAGACCTACGTGTCCCACTGATTAACACTAGAAATATGAATTAATTCTCGCAAGGATTACCTTAAAGATATGATTCTTGTACAAAGAGCATTTAAGTCCAGGGTATAGGGGGAAAACTGCTATTGCATGCTATGAGCTAGGTTCAAAAGGAAACCATCAGCACTACCACAGCATCAGCAGAGGTAAATAATGGGGGGAGGGACAAAAGTTAAGAGGAAGTTCAGATATCCTTTTTGGCGAGGGTGTGTTTATTGGTTTTCTTTCTCTTTGGAAAAATGAAATTATCTAAAAATTGAGATTGTTGATGGACAGTGGACATTGGGCCCTCTACATGATGGCCAATGAATGCAGGTGGCTGAAGGATGAACTGACAGAGCAGTAGATTGGTGGACAATGGTGTATACTTATGAACAAAGTTGTGCTGCTATGAAAAGGAACAATGTCATGAGGCATGCAAGGATGCAAATCAATATGTGGGGCATTTGGTGAGACAAAATAAGCCAGAAAGAAAAGAACAAGAATGATATATTCACCTTTAGAAAATGCTTATAAGAAAACAGGGGCCTAGATTGTAAGCTTTTAGAGCAGACATTTTAAGTCTGGAGTAGTGATTATTATTTCTGGATTTTGAGGGGTTGTTTTTTATATATAACCTGATATTTAGAGATATGAAGGAAGCTGAATAGGTTGGAGTTAAAATAATTCAGAACACAGGGGTAAGGAAGACAGTCTCTCTATTTTAGAACCACACGTACTCTTTGAGACCAATGGAAGAAATGTTTATTTGACCTGGAACTGAAATTTTCTGTAGTGCATAATCTAATTTAACTTATCTGTATAGCTCATTTGAACAACTGAAACAGAGGGAGTCCAGAATAAGAAAGACATCCTTTAATCCTATATAGGTTAGTGTAATGTCTGAATACATCCCAGAATATATTAAGCAGATAATCAAAAAGTATTGGCAAAGTCCCCTGAGGGATGGGAGAAAGAATATGGAACTATTAAACCTTACCATCAGGGAATCCCCTGATACTGTGTCAAACTTTAGGGACATCCAAATCAATAGACCATGTCCTCAATCAGGAGGCTTACTCTTGTGAAGCTTATGTAGGTAGCGGAGAAGCTTAGGCTACCTAAAAGCATGCCGAAGAGTTACTTCTGGAGGACCTCTTTTGTTGCTCAGATATGGCCTTAGTCTCTCTAAGCTGAACTCTGCACGTGAAATCATTTCCTTCCCCCCTATGTGGGACATGACATCCAGGGGTGAAAGTGTCCCTGGTGATGTGGGAGATGACTCCCAGGGATGAATCTAGACCTGGCACCATGGGATCAAGAATTCCATCCTGACCAAATTGGGGGAAAAGAAATGTAATTAATACAGTATCAGTGGCAGAGAGAGTTCAAATAGAGTCGAGAGGCTACTCTGGAGGTTGCTCTTATGCAAGCTTCAGGCAGACCTTGCTACCTATCATAACCTGCCAACTCCCAACCAGGACCATTTCAGCCAATCCTAAAGAACACCTAGGGCAATATACAAGATTCCACAAGGGTTTCATGCACTAGAGTAACTTTCCAGAAACCTACAACCTCCAGTTGTGTTCCTGGTCCAGATAAGTCCTGAAACCTAGCCCAGCCTCTTCAGCACATCAGATACTTCCATCTCTCTACTCCATATTAGTGACACATCCCTCCCATATCAAAAATTTAGAATTGCAATAGCCCAAACACCCCTAAAGAGAGGGATGGAAAGATCAAAGTTGATGGTGGAGTTATACAGAGAAGATAGGATTTAACAAATGAATATGAATGCTGAATCATTAAATTGATATCTCTTTTAGTCACCAGTATTTTGGAGCAGCTATAAGTAAAAACCTAAGATTGTGAAATTGTAACCCATGTCAAAGTCCGAAATATGTTCTACAACTAATTATGGTGCTGTGCTTTGAAATTTATAGGTTTTTGTATATATGTTATTTTCTAAAAAAAAATGAAGGAAGAAAAGTCAATTATGATGATAAATATTTAAGCCCTCTAGCCTCCTATATTCTGGGACAGCTAGAAGGAAAAATATGAGAGGATCATATGATAGCCCATAACAAACTCTGGGATATGTCCTATAACTACTTGTTGAATTGTGCTTTGAAAACTATTGCTTTTATATTTCTTTGCTTTGTATATATGTCATACTATACAACAAAAAAAGTTAAAAAAAAATAAATTGAAATCATTGAGAGTGTGCTCCCCAACCACAATGAAATCAAACTAGAAATCAGTACAGAAACATAACAGAAAAATCTGCAAACCCTTGGAAACTAATGACATGCCCTTTAATAATCAATGTGTAAAAGAGGTGGTTTCAAGGGAAATAAATATACATTAAAGTGAATGAAAATGAAAATAAAACATATCAAAATTTATGAGACATAGCTAAAGAACTACTGAGGAAATTTATAGCATTAGATGCACACATTAGAGAAAAGAAGTATATCTAATAATCTAAGTTCCCACCTGAAGAGCTTACCAAAAGAAGTGTAAATTAAGCCTAAAACAAGCAGGAGAGAAAGAAATAGTGAAGATAAGAGCAGAAATCAATGAAATGGAAAACAGAAAAATAGAGAAAACTAATAAAATAAAGATTTACAATGTTTAAAAAGATAAATCAATGAATGACAAATCTCTAGGAAGACTGACACAAACTGGCCCTCATCAAGATGTCAGAGTGAGAAGCTTCAGTACTTTGTTCTCCCACAAAAGCTTTGAACAACTAACAAGAGCTGACAGAAACATCTTTCTCAAAGCCCCAGAAAACTATTAAGTGATTGCAATAACAGAGTGAGCACCAAATCAAGAAGAAGACAACTTAAAAGCAGTAAGATCTCATGACTCCCTGATGGCCCTTCCCCAATCTCACAGACCTGGCCTATACTCCCAGTGTGGGTTCTGGTTCTGGTTTTAGAGGGAGCAGAGTAACCCTAGAGCACATATAGGAAGAATGTAAGTCTGGCCCAATCTGCCTGGTATGCCTGAGGGATTTAACCAGTAAACTCATCCCAGGCTTGCTGTCCCAGAACTTGCCAAGCATGTAGAAGGCTCACAGAGCTCTCCTACAGAACACTGTGGGAAAGCAGTCAAATCATGGCTTCCTGGTGTAAGAATCAAGCTTAGTTTTCACACAAGGTGAAGCAGGCAGGGAAAGGGAAGGGCCGCTGACACAAGCTTAGAATTGGGGCCAAATCCTTAATGTCCAGGGTCATTTAAATGTAAAACAATAAAAAAGAGGAACCTTCGGTAGGAAGTTTAAATTAGTTAGACTATCCAGATAGGCTGTACCCTCTGGGCATCCAATCAGTGGAGAAACAGGGGAGGGTTCTGTGGGTTAGGCTTAGAAGATAAATATCACTGCTTCTGGTTGCTCAGCATGCCAGCCAGCATTTTTCGGCTAGGCACCCATTCTTGCAAGATCGTGAATAAATTCTTTTCTTCCTCACAATCGGGTGAGTGTTTATTCTCTTTCAAGTATGGCATTTTTTCTAACACTGGGGAAGGGATTGCTGGCTGTAGGACATACAGTGCAGTGCCCAAGACAGTGAGAAAACTTTCCTAGTGAAGGGAGGACATTTGTATCCATGTAAATGAGGGAATTCCTGGGGCCACAAACACATCCCAGAGACAAGATGCATGCACAGAAAGGATTAAAGAGCCCATGTGCTTTGGCTTTGAGTTATTCTCAAAACTTATTGTATGGATCTGAAGGAGAGCACTTACACAGGTCAATCTGCAAAGACTGGGAATGGTGTTTGATTTTTTTTTCCTTTTCCTTTTAGTTACCTCCCACCTGGCATTCAGGAAAATCTGTCCTAACACTAGTTGGATTAAGGAACAGACACCTCAGAGTCTAAATTCCAGTGATAGAGAGGGAAATTTTGAAAAGGAATCAAACAGAGCTAAAGACCACAGTAACAGAAATTAAAAATTCCTTAGAGGGGTTCAACAGCGCTTGCATCTGGCAGGAGTCAGCATGCTTGAAGATAAAACAATTGAAATACTAAAATCTGAGGAGCAGAAGGAAAAAAGTATGAAGAAAAGTGAACAGAGGCTGAGGAACCTGTGGGACACCATCAAGCATACCAATATATTCATTGTGGGAGTCCTAGAAGGAGAAAAAAGAAAGGATCACAGAGAATATTCAAAGAAATAATGACTGAAAACTCCCCATATGTAGTGAAAGAAATAATTATACACATTCAAGATGCTCAACAAACTCCAAACTCAAATAGACCCATGTCATAGGCTTTTATAATCAAACTGTCCAATGTCAAAGATAAAGAAAGAAGTCTGAAAGCCAAAAGAGAGAAGCAATGTGTCACATACAAGGGCACCTCAATACAATGCAAGTGGTACACTATGTTTAGCATCTTGAGGAGCAACCAGAGTGTTTTCCAAAATGACTACACCATTTTACATTCCCACTAGTAGTGTATGAGAGTTCTAATTTCTCCACATCTTCAACACTTGTTATGTCTTTTTAATTATAGCCACCCTAGTGAGTGGGAAGTTGCATCTCCTTGTGGTTTTGATTTGTATTTGCCATATGGCTAATTATGTTGAGTACCTTCCCTACTTTTAAAAATAAGTATATATTGCCTTAAGTATTTCCTCTACTTATATAGAGCATCACACCAGATAGTGTTATAATCTATGCACCAACCATCAAAAATGAATTAAGAAAGTCATGAGAACTCTGATAGTCTATTTTATCTACCCTGATCTTTACCATTGTGATATACTTTAAGTTCCCAGCCTTCTTCTGTTATCATTTCTGCTTATAGAACTTTCTCTAGCCATTCTTTAAGAGTAAGTTTTGACCAAAAAGTGCTTTTAGTTTTCCTTCATCTGAAAATCCTCTTATTTCCTTTGTATTTTTGAAGGGATTCTCTGGATATAGAATTTGCAGCTGTGAGTTGTTTTCTTTCAGTACTTGAAAAATGTTGCACCCTTCCCTTCTAGCCTCTATGCTTTCAGATAAGAAATTTGAACATTGAGATTGGTGTTCCCCTATCAGTAATGCATAATTTTTCTCTGGGCGCTTTAAAGAGTTTTTCATGTTCTTTAATTAACAGATGTTTTAATTTGACGGATCTTTACTTGGATTATATTTGGGTTTCACTCAGCTTCTTGAATCTGTGGGTTTATATATTTTGTCAAATTTGAGAAATTTTTCATCCGTTATTTCACTGAGCACTTTTTCAGTACCTACTTCTCTCTCTTCTCCTTCTTGGACACTGATGATATGGATGATATGGATATTTTCTTATTGTCCCACAGGTCCCTGAGGTTCTGACAATTTTTTACAATCTGTTTTTATTATGTTCTTTAGATTGAATAAATTCTATTGACCTGTCTTCAATTCACTAATTTTGTCTTTTTTTCATGTAGTCAAATGCTTCTATTTCTCTTGGGTAAATACCCAAGATCCTATGCAAGATCCTATGGTGGGTGTATACTTATCCTTTTTTTTGGGGGGGGGGCATGGTCTTGGGATCGGACCTGGATCTCCCTCATGGAAGGCAAGCATTCTACCACAGAATCACCCATGCACCCTATGCTTATTTTTTTAACAAAGATAAAGCGGTTGTACCATTTTACATTCTACAGTAAATGAGAGTTACATTTCCCCTCATATCCTCTTCAAAACTTGGTATAGGTCAGTATTCTAAAATTTTAGCTATTCTAATAAATGCATAGCAATATTTCATTGTGATTTTAATTGCTTATCCCAAATGACTAATTGTTAATTGGCTTTTATATAATTTCTTTTGTGATGTGTCTGTTCAGATTTTTTGCACATTTTTAATTGGATTATCTTCATATTAAGTTTTGAGATTTCCTTATATACTTTCTTTTTTTATTTATATATTTTTATTAATTAAAAAAATTAACAAACAAAACATTTAGAAATCATTCCATTCTACATATATAATCAGTAATTCTTAATATCTTCACATAGTTGCATATTCATCATTTCTTAGTACATTTGCATCTACTTAGAAAAAGTAATAAAAAGACAATGGAAAAAGAAATAAAATGATAATAGAGAAAAAAAAAACTA
Organism: Tamandua tetradactyla; assembly: GCF_023851605.1. Classification (NCBI taxonomy): domain Eukaryota; kingdom Metazoa; phylum Chordata; class Mammalia; order Pilosa; family Myrmecophagidae; genus Tamandua; species Tamandua tetradactyla. The sequence goes on from NC_135353.1 coordinate 102,180,909, forward strand.
TACGTACCATACCCCTTACCCCTCGCTTTCATTTACCACTATTTCAAACTGAATTTATTTTAACATTTGTTCCCCCTATTATTTATTTTTATTCCATATGTTCTACTCTTCTGTTGATATAGTAGCTAAAAGGAGCATCAGACATAAGGTTTTCACATTCACAGAGTCTCATTGTGAAAGCTATATCATTGTTCAATCATCATCAAGAAACATGGCTACTGGAACACAGCACTACATTTTCAGGCAATTCCCTCCAGCCTCTCCACTACATCTTGAACAAGGTGATATCTACTTAATGCATAAGAATAACCTCCAGGATAACATCTCAACTCTGTTTGGAATCTCTCAGCCATTGACACTTTGCCTCATTTTACTCTTCCCCCTTTTGGTTGAGAAGGTTCTCTCAGTCTCTTGATGTTAATTCTCAGCTCATTCTACGGTTTTTCTCAGTGCTTTGATGCTGAGTCTCAGCTCATTCCAGGATCTTTGTCCCATGTTGCCAGGAAAGTCCACACCCCTGGGAGTCATGTCCCATGCAGAGAGGGGGAGGGTGGTGAGACTGCTCGTCATGTTGGCTGGAGGGAGAGGCCACATCTAAGCAACAAAACAGGCTCTCTTGGGGGTGACTCTTAGGCCTAAATTTTAAGTAGACTTAACCTATCCTTTGTGGGGTTGAGTTTCATATGAACAACCCCCAAGACTGGGGGCTCAGCCTATAGCTTTGGTTGTCCACACTGCTTGTGAGAATATCAAGAATTCAACCTGGGGAAGTTGAATTTCTCCCCACTCTCACCATTCCCCGAAGGAGGCTTGCAAATACTTTTCCAGTCAATGATCAAATCATTCTGGGATTCATCGGGATATCACTCTGGACAAACCAACAAACTCTCATGTGCTACCTGAGATTCCAAGTACTTATGACATTCAATCAAACTATCTACATGAGTTATATTAGGAAATGCTCTAGTCAAAATCTAAATTTTGTAGCAAATAAACATTTTTTGCTTTAGTCTTACACATAATGTGACATTTTGAAGTATTAGTTATCATCTAATTTCAGCACCCTGCAATAATGACAATCCTTTGTTCTTCCTCATGCAAAAACATTTTTAAAATTTGTACATTGTAGATTTCACTATTATTATACACTCTAGGCATTCCTAGATTATGCCATCTTGATCTTTAACATCTATTTTTCTTTCTGATTTCATTTATGTCCCCAGCCCTCCTCCCTCTATCATTCTCACATGCAGCTTCATTCAGTGTTTTAACATAATCACATTACAGTTAGGTAGTATTGTGCTGTCCATTTCTGAGTTTTTGTATCCAGTCCTGTTGCACAGTCCATATCCCTTCAGCTCCAATTACCCACTATCTTACCCTATTTCTATCTCCTGATGGTCTCTGTTACCAATGACATATTCCAAGTTTATTCACTAATGTTAGTTCATATCAGTGAGACCATACAGTATTTGTCCTTTAGTTTTTGGCTAGTCTCACTCAGCATAATGTTCTCTAGGTCCATCCATGTTGTTACATACTTCATAAGTTTATTCTGTCTTAAAGCTGCATAATATTCCATCGCATGTATATACCACAGTTTGTTTACCCACTCATCTGTTGATGGACATTTTGGCTGTTTCCATCTCTTTGCAATTGTAAATAATGCTGCTATAAACATTGGTGTGCAAATGTCCATTTGTGTCTTTGCCCTTAAGTCCTCTGAGTAGATACCTAGCAATGGTATTGCTGGGTTATATGGCAATTCTATATTCAGCTTTTTGAGGAACCACCAAACTGCCTTCCACAGTGGTTGCACCATTTGACATTCCCACCAACAGTGGATAAGTGTGCCTCTTTCTCCACATCCTCTCCAGCACTTGTCATTTTCTGTTTTGTTGATAATGGCCATTCTGGTGGGTGTGAGATGATTTCTCGTGGTTTTGATTTGCATTTCTCTAATGGCCAGGGACATTGAGCCTTTTGGCCATTTGTATCTTATATACTTTCAATACAAATACTTTCTGAGATATGATTTGCAAATATTTTCTCCCAATCTAACCTTTTTTGTGTACTTAGAACTCCTTATTTCTTTTACACTGATGCTATCTTGTGTCATCTCCAAACATCACTTTTGAGCCCATCCAAGGTTTTTGTTTTATTTCATTATTCTGTTTTTCACTTCCATCATTTCCATTAAGTTATTTTTTGGGGGGAGGGGGGGAGCATGGTCTGGGAATAGAATCTGGGTCTCCCGCATGAAAGATGAGCATTCTACCACTGAACCACCCATGCACCCTAGGTTCTTTTTTATAACTTCTATTTCTTTGCTGAGATTTCATATATTTTCATTTGTTTCAAGAGAATTTATAATTGCCTATTTGGATCATTTTTATTATAAGATGATTTATCATCCTTATTGGGTAATTTCAACATCTGACTCATCCTGGTATTGGTGCCTTTTGATTGTCCTTTCTCATTCATGAATTATTTTCAAAAGTAACCTGAATATTTTGGATTTTGAATCTTGGGTTTTTATGTTGAGGTGTAAGGGAAAGGTTGGATAGATGGTATGCTCAGCTTCCCATTGCAGCTCTCTGACAGAATATTCGCAAAAGTGAGGCACTGACTCACACTTCCTTATTGCAAGTGGGTAAGGCAGAAGTTCAGCTATACCTTCAGACCTGCTAAAACTACCCAAGAAGAAAGTGGGATACCAACTAAATGGCTTTACTGGCTCTGAATGGTGTTTGTAAGACTTTAGGGGACCAGGGGATGTGAGGGGGGGAGAAGCAGGGTGCCAATTAGCTCCACCTTTCACCACCTATTTTTTAAGCCTTATTGATGCTGGATAGGGGTTGATATTCAGCTTCCCACTGGGCTCCACTGACACCAGGTGTTTAGTTTGCTAGCTGCCAGAATGCAATGCTTTTAAAAAGGGAAATTTAATAAGTTTCTAGTTTACAGTTCTAAGGCGGAGATAATGTCCCTATTAAAACAAGTCTATAGAAATGTTCAATCAGAGGCATCCAGAGAAAGATACCTTGGTTCAAGAAGGCCGATGAACTTCAGGGTTTCTCTCTCAAGTAGAAGGGCACATGGAGAACACAGTCAGAGTTTCTCTCTCATCTGGAAGGGCACATGGTAAACATGGTCAGGGTTCCTCTCTCATCTGGAAGGGCACATGGCATCATCTGCTAGCATCTTCTCCTGGCTTCCTGTTTCATGAAGCTCCCTGGGGGGCGTTTTCCTTCTTCATCTCCAAAGGTCACGGCTGGTGGACTCTGCTTCTTGTGGCTATGTTGCTCTCTGCTCTCTCAGAAATCTCTCATTCCCCAAAATGTTTCCTCTTTTATAGGACTCCAGTAAACTTATCAAGACCCAACCAAATGGGTGGAGACATGTCATCACCTAATCCAGCTTAACAATCACTCTTGATTCAATCATATCTCCAGGGAGATAATCTGATTACAGATTCAAACATACAGTATTGAATAGGGATTATTCTGCCTTTATGAAAGGTGATTTGGATTAAAACATGGCTTTTCTAGGGGACATACATCCTTTCAAACTAGCACACCAGGGGAGGGGAAAGAGTGGAGTACTTACTAGCCCTGATTTGCACCCCCCTGTTTGGTCTTGATACTGGGTGGAGGTGGATGCTTAGCTTCCCATTGGGTTCCACTAACGTGGGGATAGGGAGTGAAGTCCAATGGTGACTAGCTCTGCCTTGCATAGCATTGTTGAGTCCCATTATTGCCGGGTGGTTGTGGAAGCTCAGCTTGCCACTGGATATCACTGGGACTACTCTGGCAGAGAAATCAGAACACCACCTGCTTCCACTGGATGGGGCACAGAAGATCAGCTGTCTGCTCAGTCTGTCTGACAGTACCCCAGCAGTGTAATAGGAGCATGCCTTTGCTTTTTTGTCAGGTGAAGGGGTGGGGTGGAATATCAATTCCTTGCTAGTGGCCACACTAAAACTGCAGAAGTGAGGTTGTGCATGGTTTTTTTTTGTTGTTGTTTGGCTGGAATAGGGAGGGGATTTTCTGTTGTCAGACCACCCTTTCTTCTATTCTTTGGCTGGGAAAAAAATAGGCTTTTCTTTGAGCTTTCTTTTTCCATGTCTTTTGGCAGTTCCACGTTGGAGGTTTCTACAGTGCCATGTTTGGGATATATGTGAGGTAATAAGGAAATACAGGAAGATTACTACCACATTATTTCTCAGATTCTGAGGCAGTACATCTCCTTCTTTCTATCTTTCAGAGTCTACTTGTTTGCTGTGTTATGCCCAGGGTTTTTCAGTTGTAAGAAGGAGGACCTGGAAGGAATGGTGTTTCTCTATCTTGGTAAAACTGGAAATCCCCTGATTTTTCTTTTTAAGGAAAAAAACCAGCAGATCACACAACATCTTTGAAATTGGATTTTTGTATATATAAGGATATTTCTGACCTTGGATATCTAAAGAATAAAACATAGTAAAAGAGTATCTAGGGAAATTTGATGAGATGGAGATTTATTAGGTTTATGGAAAGACATGCAAGATGCTTTTCCTAATTTCACTGGGAAGTCAAAGAATGTTAAATTGATCATGCTTGGGGTGGGTCAAGTTCTCTCTCTATACAATGCTAATTTGTGGGTTTGGAAATCCCCTTGTATTTTTTTGGAGGAGAAATTTAAGTGTCAGGGAAATTTTGGCTCCTTGTATGTGCTTAAACAAGATACTATATTGAGTTACTGTTAAGTAAAAATGAGATTGGTGTGAGTAGGGGAGGTTGTAGTGTCAGATGCCTAAAGTCTCAAAAGCAATAGCAGCAATATTTTCCTATGCTCACACTCTCAACTCAAAGTACCAGTAACTTGCACTTGTTGGGATTCTTGTAAAGTGTACAATTTGAGATTCAAGGTTTCAAAAAGAGGCTCTGACCCTGGCACCTTGGGACTGACATGCTTTCCTGACCAAAAGCGGGAAAATAATTGTGACAAAATAAGGTATCAGTGGTTGAGAGAGATCAATTAGGGTTGAGAGGCTATTCTGGAGGCTACTCTTATGCAAGCTTCATGCTATTTACCATGGTTTGTCAAACCTCAAGCAAAACCATTCCTGTCAACCTTAAAGATCATCTAGGGCTCTATCTGAGATTCTACAAAGGTTCCATGCATTATGATTACTTTGCAGAAACCTATAACCACCAGATGGGTTCCCAGGCAAGATAAGTCCTGAAACACAGAGGGGCCAGCCTCTCTAGAATATCAACTACTTCCATCCTCCTATCCCATATTATCAACACCACTTTTCAACGTGAAAAAGTTAGGATGGGCATAGTTCACATACCCCTAAAATTGGGAGACAGATCAAAGGACAAGGTGGAGTTATAACAGAGAAAAGAGGATTTAACAAGTAAGCATTACTGCTGAATCATTATACTGATATTTCTGTTAGTCTCCAGTGTCTTGGAGCAGCTAGAAGGAAAAAACCTAAAATTGTGGAACTGTAATCCATACCAAACTCTGAAATCTGTTCTATAACCAATTGTTGTGGAGTGCTTTGAAATTTATTGCTTTTTTGTATATATGTTATTTTTTACAATAAAAAATCCTATAAACATGAAAAAAAGAGAGAGGCTCATATCTTCACTTGACAAACCTTTACCTTAGATGGCATTCTTTGCTGCCCACCCAAAATCAATATGTTTCAGATGCTGCTACATCAGATGCTGGTTGGAACTCCAAATGTCATGAGGAAAAAGCAAATGTTTGACTCTGCTAAGTTGCTTGGAGGCAGTGTAGCAGAAAGAGTTTTTGAGCCAAAACGACTTTGGATCAGTCTGTATTTTCCACTAACTAACTAGCTGTTTGGCCTTGGGAAAATCACTTAATCTTTCTGAGCTGCAGTTTGCTCATCTGAATGGTAATAATACTGACTTCACAGGATTGTTATGAGAATTCAGTGACATAAAGCAAGAAACCAAAGTTGGTAATTAATAATTTTGAAAAAGCTTCTAGAGAATATGCTTGGCCTCTGACATTATGTCTGTGGTCAACTAGTGTTTCTTTCACTTGGCCAGGTAATGGCTGTTTTCTCCCATGGCTTCATTTCAATCTCTGGAGCTTTGTATGCTACATTTATGGTACAAGAAGCCATCATTTACTTGAAACAGAAAAATAATGACATGGTCATCTCATCCTGCTACTTATAATTACTTACTATCTCCAGTTCCCAAAATAGAAGCCCAAGATACTCAAACCAAAAGCAAAACAAAACAAAACACCTTTCAAAAGTTTTCAATGCAACCCAAACATTTCTTGCTCAATGTTCTTCTATTATACATTACCGGCAGCACAAGATTTTGTTTCTGGTGAAGAACTGGGGAAATTGAACCTAAACTTTTAGTCATAACCATCTATAATACTGTACACCATTGGCAATAATGTTCAAGGACCTATCCAACTGACCTAAAAGGATCTAGTAGTAAAGAGGGATTGAAACCATCAAGAAACAATTTGGGGTAGGTTTATATTTTGTGGCCTTACCAAGATTCTAAACATTTGTTTAAAAATTTAACTTTTAGCTTTTATTACCAAGAGACAGTAAAGACAAACGATGCTCTATAACCCCAGTAGAATGCACATGGTTAAAAAGAGCTTCTGGACAAATATTTCAAAAGAAAACCCACCCACCCAAAACTTTGGCAAGAGAACGTCAAGATGAATAATTTGAAATTGAGATCAGATCTTGAAGCATCAAAAGAGCAAAATGAACATCTCAGAGGGACAAAATACTACAAAGAAGACATTACATATTTCTTTTTTTTCTGCCTGTAGCTTTATTCAAACATTTAACCTCTGAGCTTGTCATCTGTGTCTATGTATATAATAAGGATAATCTCCACTTAATGTGCAGGAATGATGTGAGGATTAGAGCACCTATCACAGTGCCTGGAACATAATAGGAACACAATAGATGGGTAGTTATTTTTAGAAAGAGCTTGAGGTCTTTATCATTGATTTATTTGGCCCAGAATAAATGAATTAGACATGCTGAATACATTTATGAAATAATCTCAATTCCCTGCTTAAAATTAATACAATTTCATGGTTGAAAGGAATCACAGAGATGATCTAAGGTTTTTTATTTAAATGTATCAAGACTTTTACTCTGGTAGAAATCTGACCTCTTATACTATTCTGCTCAGACCAATTCTTTTGCTGAGGTACCCTATAACTAAGCAATTCAGAAAAAGCACATGTTGATAAGGCTTAACAACTAACATTATCGTTACTAGTTACGGAGAACTTAAAGGCATACCTTGGAGATATTGGGGCTTGGTTCCAGACCAATAATAATAAATGAAATATTGCAATAAAGCAAGTCATACAAATTTTTTTGTTTCCCAATGCATATAAAAGTTATGTTTAGAAAATTGTGCTGCAATAAGGGGATACTCACATGGAAAAAGCATGAAATGTGACCCCTGCCATATAGCACACAAATAAAAAAACATTTAAAAGTTATGTTTACATTATAGTAATCTATTAAGTGCATAATAGCATTGTCCAAAAACGTACAAACCTTTATTAAACAATATGTTATTGCTAAAAAATGCTAGTCATCATCTGAGCCTTCAGTGAGTCATAATTTTTTTGCTGGTACATAATCCAGCAAAAAAATTATGTTGACTTGACATTGAGGGCTGCTGACTGACTGATTAGGGTAGTAGTTGTTGAAGGTTGGGGTGTGTGTTAGTTAGATTCAGTTGTCAACTTGGCCAGGTGAGCATACCTAGTTCTGTTGCTGCGGACACAAGCCAATGGTACGTGAACCTCATCTGTTGCCAATTACATCTGCAGTCAGCTAGGAGGCGTGTCTGCTGCAATGAGTGATGTTTGACTTAATTGGCTTGTGCTTAAATGAGAGAACCCAATGTAGCACAGCTTAAGCAGCTCGGCATTCCTCATCTCAGCACTCGCAGCTCAGCCCAGGCCTTTGGAGATGCAGAAAGAAGTCACCCCGGGGAAAGTTGTTGCAACCCAGGGACCTGGAGAGAAGACCAGCAGAGACCATCCTGTGCCTTCCACGTAAGAAAGAACCTCAGTGGAAAGTTAGCTGCTTTTCCTCTGAAGAACCAACAAAATAAATCCCCTTTTATTAAAAGCCAATCTGTCTCTGGTGTGTTGCATTCCGGCAGCTAGCAAACCAGAACAGGGTGGCTGTGGACATTTCTTAAAATAAGAAAACAATGAAGTTTTCCACATCTATTGGCTCTTCTTTTCACAAACAATCTCTGTAGCATGCAATGCTATTTGATAGATTTTACCCACAGAGCAACTTCTATGAAAATTGGAGTCAATCCTCTCAAACTCTGCTGCTGTTTTATACGTTTCTCTAATATTCTAAATTCTTTGTTGTCATTTCAACATGTTCACAGGATCTCCACCAGGAGTATATTCCTCAAGAAACAACTTTCTTTGCTCATTTATCAGAAACAACTCCTCAGCTGTTAAAAGTTTTATCATGAGATTGTAGCAATTCAGTCACATTTTCAGACTCCACTTCTAATTCTAGTTTGCTTGCTACTTACACCACATCTGCAGTTGCTTCCTCCACTGAAGTCTTGAACCCCTCAAAGTCATCTATGAGGGTTGGAGTCAACTTCCTCCAAACTCCCGTTAATGTTGATATTTTGACTTCCCATGAATCACTAATATTCTTAATAGCATCTAGAATGGTGTAGTGGTTTGAAGCTGTTATGTATCCCAGAAAAGGCCATGCTCTTTTAATCCATTCCTGTGGGTGTAGGCCTATTGTGGGTAGGACCTTTTGATTCTGTCTACATTGAGATGTAACTCACCCCATTCAAGGTGGGTCTTAATCCTTTTACTGGAGTCTTTTATGAGAGGATAACACACATACAGAAAAAGAGAGATGAATTTAAGAGAAGCTCATAGAGGAAAGCCTTGGAGAAGCTAAGAGAGAACCCAGAGAAGCTCAGAGGAAGCCACTGGAATCATAAGCTGAAAACAACAAAACCCAGGAGTGAAGGACCAGCAGATGATCATCATGTGCTTTCTCATGTCACAGAGGTTTCCTGAATGCCAGCATCCTGTCTTCAGAGAAGGTATTGTCCTGTTGAGGCCTTAATTTGGACATTTTCATAGCTGTAAATTTGTAAGCTAATTCATTCCCATTATAAAAGCAAACCGATTTCTTGCATATTGTATTCTGGCAGCTTTAGCAAACCAAAACAAATGGTGATCTTTTTCAGAAGTTTTTCAATTGGCTTCTCTCAGATCCAACAAAGGAATCACTGTATATGGAAGCTACAGCCTTAGGAAATTTATTTCTTACATAATAAAACTTGAAAGTCAAAATAACTCCTTGATCCATGGGCCACAGAATGGATGTTATGTTAACAGGCATGAAAACAACATTAATCTCATTGTATATTTCTATCAGAGCTCTTGGGTGATCAGCTACATTGTCAATGAACAGTCATATTTTGAAAGGTATCTTTTTTCTGAGCACTAGGTCTCAATAATGGGCTTAAAATATTCAATAAACCATTTTGTAAAGAAATGTGCTGCCATCCGGGCTTTGTCATTCCATTTAAACAGCACAGGCATAGTAGTTTTAGCATAATCCTTAAGGGATCCAGGATTTTCAGACTGGTATATGAGCAATGCTTTCAACTTAGAGTCCTCACCTGCATTACCCCCTAACAAGAGAGTCAGCCTGTCCTTTGAAGCTTTGAAGCCATGCACTGACTTATCCTCTCTAGCTATGGAAGTCCTAGATGGCATCTTTTTTCTAAGAGAAGGCTGCCCTGTTTTCATTGAAAATATGTTGTTCAGTGTAGCCACCTTCATCAGTTATCTTAGCTATATTTTCTGGATAACTTGCTGCAGCTTCTACATCACCATTTGGTGCTTCACCTTGCACCTTTATGTTATGGAAACGTCTTCTTTCCTTCAACCCCATGAACCAATCTCTGCTAGCTTCAGAATGTTCTTCTGCAGCTTTCTTCACCTGTGTCAGCCTTCACAGAATTTAAGAGAGTCAGGGCCTGGCTTTGGCTTAAGGGAATGTTGTGGCTGGTTTGATCTTCTATCCAGACCACCAAAACTTTCTCCGTATCAGCAATAAGGCTGTTTTGCTTTATCATTCATGTGTTCACTGGAATAGCACTTTTAATTTCCTTCAAGAGCCTTTCCTTTGCATTCACAACTTGGCTAACTGTTTGGTGCAAGAGGCCTAGCTTTTGGCCTATTTCAGCTTTTGACATGCCTTCATCTATAAAGCTTAATAATTTCTAGCTTTGATTTTAAAGCTTCCTCTTCCTTTCACTGGGACACTTGAAGGGTAACAACCAAATTTCAGCCTAATTAGCCTAATTTCAATGTTGTTGTGTCTTAAGGAATAGGGAGGCCCAGGGAGAAGGAGAGAGATGGGGGAACAGCAGTCAGAAAACACAAAATTTTTCAATTAAGTACGCTGTCTTATGCGGGCACTGTTAGTGGCACCCCCAAACAATTACAATAGTAACATCAAAGATCACAGATCACTATAGCAGATAATAATAATGAAAAAGTTTAAAATATTGTGGGAATTATCAAAATATGATACAGAGAAATGAATTGAGCACATAGTGTTGGAGAAATGGTGCTGACGAAGGCTTGCGTGACGAAGGGTTGCCATAAATCTTCAATTGTAAAGAAACACAAAATCTGTGAAGTGGAGTAAAGCAAAGCACAATAAGATGAGGTGTGCCTGTACTGTGGAATGCACATAATATTCCATTTTAACCTTTTAAACAAATGAAGGAATAAAAATGCATCATAATTTATCAAAGTATTTATTATCTTATCCTTCATTCTCCAAATTTGATTACTTCTCTGACTGCTTTGGTACAGCATGGTGGCTCTGTACCTTTTGTCAGCCTAATACATAGCTTGGAGAACAATCACACATGAACACCTCCCTTGAGTTCCTAGGGTTCTGTGCATTTTCTAGGACACTGGCGGTAGCTAGGTCACTCTCTTTTCTGTTCAAGAAAAAAATGAAAATGAAAATGAAAATAATACTATAGAAATATCATTAAATCTACTCTAGCTGTTTTTTTTCTATTTTTTAATTTAAAAAGTATTTAATAACAAAGTATTTGCAACACACTTCAAGACCTCAATCACTGGGGCAGTAAAATGGACATTGGCTTTCGAGTTTAAGGACCTGGGTTTAAAATGATGATAACGCTTGCTTGCTGTAAAACTTTGAACATGTTTATACATCTCTGAGCCTCAGTTCCTATAAAATGCCAATAATAACACCACTTCACTTGGATTACTATGTAGGAGTAAATGTGATGTTATATGAAAAGCAATTTTCAAAATGTAAAGCTCTGGGCAAATCTGAATTCTACATACACATATATGCATATGTAATTTTCCTTTTCCTCATTGCCAGGCCTTTAACTCAGGCCCTGAAATACCTATTATCTTTCTCTTTCCTGACCTTATATAAATTTGTCACCTTTTTTTTTTTTTTAGAATCATTCCAACAACTTGTACTTGATCCAGCTAACAGTTCTAGATTTACTGTTTTCCAGTAGAACCAGGTATGGTAGGCCCCATAGTGATGAAGTTTAATGCAGCCTGGATCAGAGAAAAGAATTCCTTACTTATTTAAAAATATTTAATCTTTTCTCTATCCCCCAGAGAATGCTTAGATACATACTTTGTTTGCCCTCACAGTACCTCCAGAATGTACCCACACATGGTCCACTGCAGAAAGACAGTTTAAAAGGCAAGTGATTGACCACATAGAACAGGTCAAGGTGGAGGCTTAGGGAAGACAACACCTGAATTCCTTTGGTGGCTGAGGCAAGATTCTCTAGATGTGTTGGCATTCTCTGCATTTGTATGGGAACTTATAGCAGTAGGATCTGGCTACACCCACTGCTATTGTTCCAAGCTTTAACCTTACAAGTTACAGCCCAGTAGAGAAGCATAGATGGGAAAACTAAGATCAATTGCCTCTCATGATGTTTCTTGGGCCTCTATCAATAGTCCAATTTCTATCAGTTCCTCCTTCTACTAGCTCTGACCCATAATGGAAATTCCTCTACCTTATCCCCATTGACTTCTCTCAACTACTAATTTGTTGTCTCTCTTAGTGAGAATGGTGCCCCTTCAATTCCTAATTCTTTATTCAAAAAGAAACTCTTACATGTACACTACAGGAGACTTATACAAGAATGTTCATAGGGTGCTCTTCACAGTAGCAAAATATGACAACAACCTAAGCGTCCATTGATGGAATAGTAGGTGGATAAGCTATAATATCCTACGATGGAATATTAGAGAGCAGTCAAACCAGTGAACCATGGCAACATCTGGTGATATAGATGAATCTTACTAATCTAATACTAAGTATATAAAAAGTAAGTCCTCAAGTATTAAATACAGCATAATATCCTTTATATAAACTTAAAACAATATTAAAAAAAGTTTTTTAGAAATCCATATAACTGTAATACAATTATCTAAAAAGGAAACCAAAGGATTGATGAACATGGGGCTCATGATAAAAATTACTTACTTGGGTGGGGGAGAGGTAGAGAAATTAAAGTGAGGAGGAACCATATAGTTGTATGTACATTTTTGTCAAAGTCCTAGTTTTTGTTTCGGAAAATAGGTTCCCAAGTGCTTAATTACATTGTTTTTGTAAACGAACTAGCTAAATAAAAGTGGGTCACATGTGTCTGTGTCTTTGTCAAGGTGAACTGAAATATGCAGCAAATGTAAAAAAACACACCGGATTTCAAAGACCTAGTATCAATAAAAAGCAATGTAAAATATCTCATTAATGCATATTTATATTGATGATATGTTGAAATTATAACATTGTGGATATATTGGGTTAAATAAGATGTAATATTAAAGCTAATTTCACTTTATTCTTTTTACTTTTTTTTTGGCAAATGAACTCAGGTCTCCTGCATGTCAGGTGAGAATCTACCAATAAATGACCCTTGCACTGTTTCTTTTTACTGTGGCCAACAGAAACATTTAAATAACATATTTGGCTCAAATTTGTGGCTTCATTATATTTCTGGTCTTTATAAGTATAAAAACTTGTTTTTAGATCAAAGCTATTTAGTTTGTTTTTTAGGCTTCATAATTCTATTGCATTTTATTTTGGGGTTCTAGCAGGTATGCAGTAGTATTTCATTGTGGTTTTGATTTTCATTTCCTTAATGAATAATAATGTTGAGTATTTTTTTCATATGCTTTTTATCTATTCATATATCTTCTTTGGAGCCATATCTATTGAGGTCCTTTGCCCATTTTTAACTGGGTTGTTTTTATTGTTGAGTTATAGAAGTTCTTTATGCATTCTGGGTATTAAACCTTTATGAGATATATGGTTTCCAAATATTTTTTCCCATTCTGTAGATTGTTTTTTCAATTTATTGATAATGTCCTTTGACATACAAAAGTTTTTAATTTTGATGAAGCCCAACTTATGTAATTTTCATTTATAGCTTGTGCTTTTGGTGTATAAGTTTAAGACCCATAGCTTATTATATGGTCCTAAAGAGATTTCCATATGTTTTCTTTAAAGATTTTTATCTCTTATATTTAGCTAATTAGTACATTTTCAGTTAATTCTTGTACATGTTGTGTGGTAGTGGTCCACTTTCATTTTTTTGCTTGTGGATATCCAGTTTTCCCAGAACCATTAGTTAAAGAAGCTATTCTATCCCCCTTTGAGTGGACTTGGTACCCTTGTCAAATATAAAATGGCCAAGAGCAATAAAATATAAAAAAAATACAAAAAACAATTTGGCCATAGATGTGTGGGTTTATTTCTGAACACTCAATTGGTATATATGACTGTCCTTTACCAATACACACTGTTTTGATAACTGTAGCTTTGTAATAAGCTCTGAAATTGGGAAATATGAGTATTCCTACTTTCTTCTACTTCTTTAAGATTGTTTTGGCTATTTGGGGTCTCTTGCCCTTTCATATGAGTTTGATAATTAAATTTTCCATTTCAGTGAAGAAGGATGTTGGACTTTTGATTGGCATTGCATAAATCTGTAAATTGCTTAGGGTAGTACTGTAATCTTAATAACATTTATTCCTCCAACCCATGAGTACAGAATATCTTCCCCTTTATTTAGATCTTCTTTAATTTCTTTCAATAATGATTTGTAGTTTTCTGTGTACAAATCTTTTATATACTTGGTTAAATTTATTTATAGAAATTTTGTTCTTTTTGCTGCTATTGTTAATACAATTGTCTTGATTTCCTTTTCAGATTGTTGATTGTAGGTTGTAAAAACACCATTGAGTTTTGTGTATTGATCTTGTACTTCAAAATTTTGTTGAATTAATGTATTAGCTTTAGTAGCTTTCTTGTAGATTCTTCTGGATTTTCTCTATACAAAAACATGTCATCTGTAAACAGGGATCGTTTTACTTTTCCTTTCCAATTTATATGCCTTTTATTTCTTTTTCTTGCCTAATTGTTCTGACTATCACTTCCAGTACAATATTGAATGGCAATGGTTATAGCAGGCATTCTTGTTTTTTCCCCAGATCTTAGGAGAAATAGTTTCAGTCTTTTACTATTGAGAATGATGTTAGTTGTGTATTTTTCATGTATGCTGTTTATCATGCTGAGGAAGTTCCCTCCTATTCTTGGTTTCCTCAGTTTTTTTAATCACAGAAGAGTGCTGGATCTTGTCAAATGTCATGTCTACATCAATTGAAATGATCTTTTTTTTCTTTGAGTCTATTAATGTGGTGTGTTACACTGATTGATTTTCTTATGTTGAATCACCTTTGCAAACCTGGGATAAATCCCATTTGATCATGGTGTATAAACCTTTTAATGTGCAGTGGGCTTAAATTTGCTAGTATTTTACTAAGGATTTTTGCATCTGTGCTAATAAGGGGTATTAGTTTGCATTTTTATTGCCTTATAATATGTCTATTTGACTTGATATTGGGGTGATAATTCATAAAAGGAATTAGGAAATATTCCTTCCTCTACAAGTTGTGGGAAGAGTTTGAGAAGGCTTAGTCTTAATTCTTTGAATGTTTGGCAAAATTCACCAATGAAGCCATATGCTCTGGACTTTTTTTTGTTGGGATGTTTTTGATTACTAATTCAATCTCTTTACTTGTTATAGGTCTCTTGAAATCTCTAATTCCTCTTCAGTCAGTTTAAGTAGCTTCTGGAATTTGTCCATTTCATCTAAGTTGTCTCATTTGTGGATGTACACATGTTCAATATATCCTCTGATAATCCATTTTACTTCTATGAGACCGGTATCAATGTCCCACATTTCTGATGTTAGTTATTTACATCATTTCTCTTTATTTTCTTTCTCAGACTAGCTAAACATTTGCAAATATTTAAAAACATTTTTTATTGTAAAATATAACATATACATATAAAGAAAAGAAACAAAGAAAACATTTTTCACAATATTTTTAAACAAGTAGTTAAAGAGAGGATTTCAGAGTTTTGTTATGGGTTACCATTCCACTATTTCAGGTTTTTCCTTCTTGCTTCTCCAAAACACTGGGGGCTAAAAGAAATATGGTTTGCCAACCCCCAACCAACATCATTACTGTTAATGCTTAAGAACATCTAGGGCTCTAACTGAGACGTTTGCCAATTTTATTGGGTATTTTCAAAGAATCAACTTTTGGTTTTGTTGATTGTTTCTACTGTGTTTTTATTCCCTACTTCATTTTCTCTGCTCTAATCTTTAGTTTTTCTTTCCTTCTGCTCATTTTGGGTTCAGTTTGCTCTTCTTTTTCCATTTCCTACACATTTGAGGTTAAGGTATCAATTTGAGTTCTTTCTTTTTCTTTTAATGTAAACATTTAGAGCTATAAATTTCCCTCTGAGCACTGCCTTACTGCATACATTTTGGTGTGTTCTATTTCTCTTTCCATTCATTTCAAAATATTTCCCAAATTCCCTTGTGATTTTTTTCCTTGGCCCATTGGTTGTTTAAGAGAACATTACTTAATTTCCATACATGTGTGAATTTTCCATTTCTTCCTCTGTCATTGATTTCTAGCTTCATTCCACTGTGGTCACTGGAGATAGTTTGTATGATTGTTTTGTGACCTAACACATAGTTCATCCCAGAGAATAATCTGGATACTCTTATGAACAGCACGTACTCTGCTGTTGTTGGATAAAGTGTTCTATAAATGTATACTACGTCTGGTTGTTTTGTAGCATTTTGAAGTTCTCTATCATCTTATTGATCTGTCTAGATTTATTATTATTATTATTGAGTGTGGCATATTGAAGTCTTCTACTATTGATGTAGAAATGCCTATTTCTCCCTTAAATCTGTCATTGTTTGCTTCATGTATTTTTCAGTTCTGGTGTTAGGTGAATATATATTAATAACTTTCATATCTTTTTGATAAACTGATCTTTTATCAATATATATTGCCCTTTGCCCCTTTTGACAGTTTTTGATTTAAAGACTACTTTGTGGACTTCTGGGAAGATGGTGGAATAGGATAGGTCGAGTTCACCCCTGCCCCAAAGAACAGCTAGAGAACAGACAGAAAAAAGACTGGGAGAGTGATTTCAGGGTGTAAGTGACCCAGGAGGATCTTCTACCCTACATAGGAAGGCCCTGGCTGAAAAAGCAGAACTGAGGCACAGAGAACCGGAGACTGGCCAACTGGTGCAAACAGCCTAGCACGTCCATTTCCAGATGGAGGCCCAGAGATGTCAGGAGTGCACAGACAGGAAGTTGGGGCAAGGAAGTAAGCCAAGCTGTGTTCCTTGAATGCTCTACCCACAAGCATGCCATCCCCGCACCATGACCCAGGA
Organism: Tamandua tetradactyla; assembly: GCF_023851605.1. Classification (NCBI taxonomy): domain Eukaryota; kingdom Metazoa; phylum Chordata; class Mammalia; order Pilosa; family Myrmecophagidae; genus Tamandua; species Tamandua tetradactyla. The sequence goes on from NC_135353.1 coordinate 102,197,788, forward strand.
CTCCCCTCAAACCCTACAGAACTGAACACTGATACCCCCCCCCCCCACTGTGCTCCAAACACCCCACACACCTGCCCCATACACGTGCACAAACCTGTCCCAGCCTAGCCCACCACTCCCACAGAAGCGCACAGTCTCGTCCCAACCCTCTGAGACCTGAGTATCCAAGCCAGCCCCTCGACACCCATCTCCTCCCTGCCCTCTACAGGCACTCACCTGCGCAGCTGGGCTGCAGATATTCACCTTCATACCCGGGCCACACGCACACCATACAGTCCCTCAACCCCACCCGGCCCCCACCCCCAGCTCTGCACATGAGCATATCAACATTTGGCCTCCAGATGCATGCCCTGCAAACTCAGGCTCCCACTCATGCCCTGCCCTCTCAGCTCTGCACAAGTGCACAACAGAGCCCTGACCTCCAGACCTGCACACACCAGGGCCCTGCACCACAGATCCACACACCAGAACAGCCACATGCTCCCTACTGGGCACCCATGTAGTCGTGCATGGACCTCTTGACAAATATACCCCACTCACCCCTGCCCCACACATGTACACAACCTTGCCCCACCCCACAGCACAAATGCCCTTCTACCACACCTGGCAGGTGCCCTCGGGCACATATGTGCCACATAGCCTCTGCCCTGTACAAGTGGGCACCCCTACCCCAACTCTACCCCTGCACCTATGGATCTGAACCATGGCCCCACCCACCCATCATCACCCACCCCTTACACACATCCCACAACCTCTGTGACCTGTGCCCCGCCCCTAAACACTTGTGCATCTGCATCCCAGCAGCCCAGGACCCATCCCCCTGTGCAAGGACCCCCCCCACACACACCAATCTCCCTGTGCCCCGAATTCTGTGCCCTGTACCCCACACCCTGACAACCACAACCCACATGATTCATGTGCCCACCTGTATCCTGCCCACATGCCAGTCCCATCACAGTTGATCAGCCCTCCAACTGCCTCCTGGCATGCCCTACCTCTGTGTCCCCCACACTGCACCATGTTCCTACACCTCAAGCCCTGCCTGAGCTGTACCTTGCACCCATGGCCCCTGCACTGCACCTCCACAACCCCATGACCCCATACTCACAGGCACCAGCATAGAGTCCCCAACCCATGCATATACCTTTAATACAATATGTCACCAGACTGCTCTGCCCCTTCCCATGCCCTGCATCCTGCACCATAACAGTCCCACAAGTACAAAGCTTTAGACTAGGAAGGAAATCAGCATATGAAGTAACCCTGATATTTACATGCTGCGAAGACAACAGATTACTAACAATATGATGATGCAGATAGATACAGTTCAGTCTAATGACCAAATAAAAACACTGGAGGAGACACAGACTTTGGAACAACTAATCAAAGATGTTCATATAACTTTACTAAATAAAATCAGTGGGATGGCTAATGACATAAAGGAGATCAAGAAGACACTAGAAGAGCATAAAGAGGAATTTGAAAGAATAAATAGAAGAATAGCAGATATCTCAGAAATTAAAATGCTGTAGGACAAATTAAAAATATACTAGAGACACACAACAGCATATTTGAAGAGGCAGAAGAAAGAAAAAGTGAACTAGAGTACAAGGCAACTCATTTCAAACACACAAAAGAGCAAATGACAAAAACAATAGAAACATTTCAATTGGATCTCAGGGAAATGATGGACAAAACAAAGCACACAAATATAAGAATCACTGGAGTCCCAGAAGGAGAAGAGAAGAGGAAAGGGCTAGGAAGATTAGTGGAGGATATAATGGGGGGAACCTCCCAACCTTTATGGAAGATATAAATAGGCAAATCAAAGAAGCCCAACAAACTCCAAATAGAATAAATCCAAATAGGCTTACCCCAAGACACATATTATTCAGTCTGTCAAATGTTGAAGAGAAGCAGAAAATCCTGAAATTGGTAAGAGAAAAGCAATCTACTACATACAAGAGAAACACATAAGATTGAGTTCAGACTACTCAACTGGCCCTGTGGAGGTGAGAAGGCAGCAGTATGATAAATTTAAGATCCTGAAAGACAAAGACTTCCAGTCAAGAATTCTGGACCCACCCAAATTGTCCTTAAAAACTGAGGGAGAGATTTAAATTTTTTTTTATTAATTAATTAACAGAAAAAAAGAAATTAACCCAACATTAAGAAATCATACCATTCTACATATGCAATCAGTAATTCTTAACATCATCACATAGATGCATGATCAACGTTTCTTAGTACATTTGCATCGGTTTAGAAGAACTAGCAACACACCCGAAAAAGAGATAGAATGTTAATATAGAGAAAAAAAAATAAAAGTAATAATAGTAGGAACAAAACAAAACAAAACAAAACAAAACAAAAACCTATAGCTCAGATGCAGCTTCATTCAGTGTTTTAACATGATTACTTTACAATTAGGTATTATTGTGCTGTCCATTTTTGAGTTTTTGTATCTAGTCCTGTTGCACAGTCTGTATTCCATCAGCTCCAATTACCCATTATCTTACCCTGTTTCTAACTCCTGCTGAACTCTGTTACCAATGACATATTCCAAGTTTATTCTCGAATGTCGATTCACATCATTGGGACCATACAGTATTTGTCTTTTAGTTTTTGGCTAGACTCACTCAGCATAATGTTCTCTAGGTCCATCCATGTTATTACATGCTTCATAATTTTATCCTGTCTTAAAGCTGCATAATATTCCATCATATGTATATACCACAGTTTGTTTAGCCACTCGTCTGTTGATGGACATTTTGGCTGTTTCCATCTCTTTGCAATTGTAAATAACGCTGCTATAAACATTGGTGTGCAAATGTCCGTTTGAGTTTTTGCCCTTAGTTCCTTTGAGTAGATTCCCAGCAATGGTATTGCTGGGTCATATGGCAATTCTATATTCAGCTTTTTGAGGAACCGCCAAACTGCCTTCCACAGTGGTTGCACCATTTGACATACCCACCAACAGTGGATAAGTGTGCCTCTTTCACCGCATCCTCTCCGGCACTTGTCATTTTCTATTTTGTTGATAATGGCCATTCTGGTGGGTGTGAGATGATATCTCATTGTGGTTTTGATTTGCATTTCTCTAATGGCCAGGGACATTGAGCATCTCTTCATGTGCCTTTTGGCCATTTGTATTTCCTCCTCTGAGAGGTGTCTATTCAAGTCTTTTCCCCATTTTGTAATTGGGTTGGCTGTCTTTTTGTTGTTGAGTTGAACAATTTCTTTATAAATTCTGGATACTAGACCTTTATCTGATATGTCGTTTCCAAATATTGTTTCCCATTGTGTAGGCTGTCTTTCGACTTTCTTGATGAAGTTCTTTGATGCACAAAAGTGTTTAATTTTGAGGAGTTCCCATTTATTTATTTCCTTCTTCAGTGCTCTTGCTTTAGGTTTAAGGTCCATAAAACTGCCTCCAATTGTAAGATTCATAAGATATCTCCCTACATTTTCCTCTGTTTTATGGTCTTAGACCTAATGTTTAGATCTTTGATCCATTTTGAGTTAACTTTTGTGTAGGGTGTGAGATATGGGTCTTCTTTCATTCTTTTGCATATGGATATCCAGTTCTCTAGGCACCATTTATTGAAGAGACTGTTCTGTCCCAGGTGAGTTGGCTTGACTGCCTTATCAAAGATCAAATGTCCATAGATGAGAGGGTCTATATCTGAGCATTCTATTTGATTCCATTGGTCGATATATCTATCTTTATGCCAATACCATGCTGTTTTGACCACTGTGGCTTCATAATATGCCTTAAAGTCAGGCAGTGCAAGACCTCCAGCTTCGTTATTTTTCCTCAAGATGTTTTTAGCAATTCGGGGCACCCTGCCCTTCCAGATATATTTGCTTATTGGTTTTTCTATTTCTGAAAAATAAATTGTTGGGATTTTGATTGGTATTGCATTGAATCTGTAAATCAATTTAGGTAGGATTGACATCTTAACTATATTTAGTCTTCCAATCCATGAACACGGTATGTCCTTCCATCTATTTAGGTCTTCTTTGATTTCTTTTAGCAGCTTTTTGTAGTTTTCTTTATATAGGTTTTTTGTCTCTTTAGTTAAATTTATTCCTAGGTATTTTATTCTTTTAGTTGCAATTGTAAATGGGATTCGTTTCTTGATTTCCCCCTCCGCTTGTTCATTGCTAGTATATAGAAATGCTACAGATTTTTGAATGTTGATCTTGTAACCTGCTACTTTGCTGTACTCATTTATTAGCTCTAGTAGTTTTCTTGTGGATTTTTCCGGGTTTTCGACGTATAGTATCATATCGTCTGCGAACAGTGATAGTTTTACTTCTTCCTTTCCAATTTTGATGCCTTGTATTTCTTTTTCTTGTCTAATTGCTCTGGCTAGAACCTCCAACACAATGTTGAATAATAGTGGTGATAGTGGACATCCTTGTCTTGTTCCTGATCTTAGGGGGAAAGTTTTCAATTTTGCCCATTGAGGATGATATTAGCTGTGGGTTTTTCATATATTCCCTCTATCATTTTAAGGAAGTTCCCTTGTATTCCTATCCTTTTAAGTGTTTTCAACAGGAAAGGATGTTGAATCTTGTCAAATGCCTTCTCTGCATCAATTGAGATGATCATGTGATTTTTCTGCTTTGATTTGTTGATATGGTGTATTACATTAATTGATTTTCTTATGTTGAACCATCCTTGCATACCTGGGATGAATCCTACTTGGTCATGATGTATAATTCTTTTAATGTGTTGTTGGATACGATTTGCTAGAATTTTATTGAGGATTTTTGCATCTATATTCATTAGAGAGATTGGCCTGTAGTTTTCTTTTTTTGTAATATCTTTGCCTGGTTTTGGTATGAGGGTGACGTTGGCTTCATAGAATGAATTAGGTTGTTTTCCCTCCGCTTCGATTTTTTTGAAGAGTTTGAGGAGAGTTGGTACTAATTCTTTCTGGAATGTTTGATAGAATTCACATGTGAAGCCTTCTGGTCCGGGACTTTTCTTTTTAGGAAGCTTTTGAATGACTGATTCAATTTCTTTACTTGTGATTGGTTTGTTGAGGTCATCTATGTCTTCTTGAGTCAAAGTTGGTTGTTCATGTCTTTCCAGGAACCCGTCCATTTCCTCTAAATTGTTGTATTTATTAGCATAAAGTTGTTCATAGTATCCTGTTATTACCTCCTTTATTTCTGTGAGGTCAGTAGTTATGTCTCCGCTTCCATTTCTGATCGTATTTATTTGCATCCTCTCTCTTCTTCTTTTTGTCAATCTTGCTAAGGGCCCATCAATCTTATTGATTTTCTCATAGAACCAACTTCTGGCCTTATTGATTTTCTCTATTGTTTTCATGTTTTCAGTTTCATTTATTTCTGCTCTAATCTTTGTTATTTCTTTCCTTTTGCTTGCTTTGGGGTTAGTTTGCTGTTCTTTCTCCAGTTCTTCCAAGTGGACAGTTAATTCCTGCATTTTTGCCTTTTCTTCTTTTCTGATATAGGCATTTAGGGCAATAAATTTCCCTCTTAGCACTGCCTTTGCTGTGTCCCATAAGTTTTGATATGTTGTGTTTTCATTTTCATTCGCCTCAAGGTATTTGCTAATTTCTCTAGCAATTTCTTCTTTGACCCACTCCTTGTTTAAGAGTGTGTTGTTGAACCTCCACGTATTTGTGAATTTTCTGGCACTCCGCCTATTATTGATTTCCAACTTCATTCCTTTATGATCCGAGAAAGTGTTGTGTATGATTTCAATCTTTTTAAATTTGTTAAGACTTGCTTTGTGACCCAGCATATGGTCTATCTTTGAGAATGATCCATGAGCACTTGAGAAAAAGGTGTATCCTGCTGTTGTGGGATGTAATGTCCTATAAATGTCTGTTAAGTCTAGCTCATTTATAGTAATATTCAGATTCTCTATTTCTTTATTGATCCTCTGTCTAGATGTTCTGTCCATTGATGAGAGTGGTGAGTTGAAGTCTCCAACTATTATGGTATATGAGTCTATTTCCCTTTTCAGTGTTTGCAGTGTATTCCTCACGTATTTTGGGGCATTCTGGTTCGGTGCGTAAATATTTATGATTGTTATGTCTTCTTGTTTAATTATTCCTTTTATTAGTATATAGTGACCTTCTTTGTCTCTTTTAACTGGTTTACATTTGAAGTCTAATTTGTTGGATATTAGTGTAGCCACTCCTGCTCTTTTCTGGTTGTTATTTGCATGAAATATCTTTTCCCAACCTTTCACTTTCAACCTATGTTTATCTTTGGGTCTAAGATGTGTTTCCTGTAGACAGCATATAGAAGGATCCTGTTTTTTAATCCATTCTGCCAATCTATGTCTTTTGATTGGGGAATTCAGTCCATTGACATTTAGTGTTATTACTGTTTGGATAATATTTTCCTCTAACATTTTGCCTTTTGTATTATATATATCATATCTGATTTTCCTTCTTTCTACACTCTTCTCCATACCTCTCTCTTCTGTCTTTTTGTATCTGACTCTAGTGCTCCCTTTAGTATTTCTTGCAGAGCTGGTCTCTTGGTCACAAATTCTCTCAGTGTCTTTTTGTCTGAGAATGTTTTAATTTCTCCCTCATTTTTGAAGGATAATTTTGCTGGATATAGGAGTCTTGGTTGGCAGTTTTTCTCTTTTAGTAATTTAAATATATCATCCCACTGTCTTCTAGCTTCCATGGTTTCTGCTGAGAAATCTACACATAGTCTTATTGGGTTTCCTTTGTATGTGATGGATTGTTTTTCTCTTGCTGCTTTCAAGATCCTCTCTTTTTCTTTGACCTCTGACATTCTAACTAGTAAGTGTCTTGGAGAACGCCTATTTGGGTCTAATCTCTGGGGTGCGCTGCACTTCTTGGATCTGTAATTTTAGGTCTTTCATAAGAGTTGGGAAATTTTCAGTGATAATTTCTTCCATTAGTTTTTCTCCTCCTTTTCCCTTCTCTTCTCCTTCTGGGACACCCACAACATGTATATTTGTGCACTTCATATTATCATTCAGTTCCCTGATCCCCTGCTCAAATTTTTCCATTCTTTTCCCTATAGTTTCTGTTTCTTTTTGGAATTCAGATGTTCCATCCTCCAGTTCACTAATTCTAGCCTCTGTCTCTTTAAATCTACCATTGTAGGTATCCATTGTTTTTTCTATCTTTTCTACTTTGTCCTTCAATCCCATAAATTCTATGATTTGTTTTTTCAGTTTTTCTATTTCTTCTTTTTGTTCAGCCCATGTCTTCTTCATGTCCTCCCTCAATTTATCGATTTCATTTTTGAAGAGGTTTTCCATTTCTGTTCGTATATTCAGCATTAGTTGTCTCAGCTCTTGTATCTCATTTGAACTATTGGTTTGTTCCTTTGACTGGGCCGTATTCTCAATCTTCTGAGTGTGGACCGTTATCTTCTGCTGCTGGTGTCTGGACATTTAGTCAGGTTTCCCTGGGTGTCGGACCCAACAAGCTTGTAAGATTTTTCTGTGAAATCTCTGGGTTCTGTTTTTCTTATCCTGCCCAGTAGGTGGCGCTCGTGGCACACGTTTGTCTCACGTATTTGGTAGGGATCCCCCCGTCACTGATCTTCGCAGCCTGGGGATTTCCGATCCAATTCTATCCGTTGGTTTGGGGGTCCGCGTGTGGTGGGGGCATCAGCCGCCGCGGCTTGAAGGGACCCTGTTGCTGGTTGCCAGCCACAGCGGGCCCGGGGAATTCCCCACCGGACCAGGAAGCCACCCGCGGGGGAGGGCCACCGCAGCTTGGGTAGCCCTCTGATCCGAGACTCGTAGTCGGACCAGGAAGCCGCCCGCAAAAGAGGGGCGCCGGCCACCTCGGCTTGGGAAACTTGCCTCTCCAAGACTCTCAGCCGGCCTGGGAAGGAAGGAGGGAGGAGCTCCGGCCGCCATAGCTGCTGCTGCTCGGGAAATCACGCGCCGCTCAGGGATCTCACTGAAGCCGAGTCTCGCAGTCAGACTAGCCAGTCCAGACTGGGGTACGCTGTGTGTCCATTCCCTGCCGTGGCCCTGGGAGCTGTTCTGCACTGTTTCAGTTCACCTAGTAGTTGCTTTGTAGGAGGAACTAAGACCCACATACCTTACTAAGCCACCATCTTGGCCCCTGAGAGATTTAAATTTTCACAGAAAAACAAAGACAGAGAGAATATGTCAAAAAGAGACCAGCTCTATGAGAAATATAAAGGGAGTTTTGCTGGCTGAAAAAAAAGACAGGAGAGGGATGTCTAGCGGAAGGCACAGAAATGAAGAGTACCAGTAAGGATAACCCAAAGGATAAAAAGAAAAGAGGGAGGGGGTGTGAGGGTAGTTCAATGGTAGAATTCTAGCCTGCCATGTGGGAGACCTGGGTTTAATTCTCGGCCCAAGTGCTTCCGAAACAAACAAGCAAAAAAATTCAACAAATGCTGCTTCAAATAACTGGATGCTCACATGGAAAAAGAATGAAATGTGACCCCACCATACAGCATACAAAAAACAGAGAGAGAGAGAGAGAGAGAGAGAGAGAGAGAGAGAGAGAGAGAGAGAGAGAGAAGGGGGAGAAGAACATACAGATCTCACAAATAAAGTTCAAATGGTAAGGTGTTGGATTCAAGAAATGCCTTCACAGTAATAACTTTGAATGTTAATGGTCTAAACCTACCAATTAAAGATACAAATTGGTCAAATGGATAAAGAAATATAATCCAGCTATATGCTGCTTACAAGAGACTCATCTTAGACATAAGGATACAAACAGATTGAACATGAAAGGATGGAAAAAGATGTTCCACGCAAGTTATAACCAAATAAAAGCAGGACTAACTACACTAATATCGGACAAAATAGACTTTAAATGTAAAGATATCATAAGAGACAAAGAAGGACAGTATATATTAGTAAAAGTGACAATTAACCAAGAAAAAATAACAATCATAAATGTCTATGTTCCCAATCAAGGAGCTGTAAAGTACACGAGACAAAATTGGCACAACTGAAGGGAGCAATGAATGTTTCAAAAATAATGGTAGGAGACTTCAATATACCATTCTTCTCTATATACAGAACAAGCAGACAGAGATTCAATAAGGAAATGAAGAATTTAAACAATTTGATAAATGAATTTGACCTAACAGATATATATATAGTTTGTTACATGGCAAATCACCAGGATAAACATTTTTCACTAGTGCTCATGGAACATTCTCTAGGATCTTGATCATATGCTAGGGCACCAAATTGGTCTTCATAAATTGAAAAACATTGAAATTATTCAAGGCATTTCCTCTGATCACAATGGAATGAAGCTGGAAATCAATAACCACCAAAGAACAAGAACTTTCAGAAATATATGGAGATTAAATAACATGGTCTTAAACAATAAGTGGGTCAAAGAAGAAATTGTTAGAGAAATCAGTAGCTACCTGGAGTTGAACAAAAACTTATGGGATGTGGCAAAGGTTGTGCTAAGAGGGAAATTTATTGCCCTAAAGGCCTATATTAAAAAACAAGAAAGAGCAAAAACTGAGGACTTAACTGCTCACTTGGAGGAACTTGAGAAAGAACAGTAAACTAACCCCAAAGCAAATACAAGAAGAAAAATAATGATTAAAGCAGAGTTAAATAAATGGGAGAACAAAAGAACAATAGAAAGAATCAATAAAATCAGAAGTTTGCTCTTTTCAATAAAATCAATGGGCTACTAGCAAGGCTGATGAAGAAAAAAAGAGAGAGGATGCAAATAAACAAAATCAGAAATGAGAGGAATGTGTAACCACAGACCCTAAAGAAATAAAAGAAATCATAAGAGGACACTATGAACAACTAATGCTGGACAACTAGACATCTTAGATGAAATGGGCAAATTCCTGGAAACACACAAAGAAGCTATACTGACTCAAAAAGAAATAGAAGATCTCAAGAAACCAATCACAGTAAAGAGATTCAAACAGTTACCAAAAATTTTCCCACAAAGAATAGCCCAGGGCCAGATGGCTTCACAGGGGAATTTTATCAGACATTACAAAAAGAACTAACACCAATCCTGCTCTAACACTTCCAAAAAGTTGAGGAAAAAGGAACACTACCTAACTTATTTTATGAAGCTAACATCGCTTTAAAACTAAAACCAGATAAAGATGCTACAAGGAAGGAAAACTACCAACCAATCTCCCCAATGAATATACAAGCAAAAATTCTCAAAAAAATATTAGTGAATGGAATTCAACAATGTATGAAAAGAATTATACACCATGACCAAGTGGGGTTTATACCAGGAATAGAGCACATTAACAAACTAAAAGGGAAAAATCATATGATCATCTCGATTGACACTAAAAAGCATTTGACAAAATTCAACATCCTTTTCTGATAAAAAAACACTTCAAAAGGTAGGAATCAAAAGTAATTCCCCCAAATCATAAAAGACATATATGAAAAACCAATAGCCAGCATCATAATCAATGGTGAGAGGCTCAAAGCTTTCCCTTTAAGATGGGGAATGAGACAAGGATGCCCTCTGTCACCACTATTATTCAACATTGTACTAGAAGCTCTAGCTAGAGCTATCAGGCAGGAGAAAGAAATAAAAGGCATCCAAACTGAAAAGGAATAAGTAAAATTTTCATTATTTGCAGATGACATGACACTATACTTCGAAAATCCAGAGAAATCTACAAGAGTTACTAGAGCTAATTAATAAACAAACTCGGCAAGGTGGCAGATTATAAAATTGTGCAAAAATCAGAAATGTTTCTATATACAGGCAATGACCTGAGGAGTCAATTAAGGAAAAATTCCATTCAAAATAGCAACTAAAAGAATCAAGTATCTAGGAATGAACTTAACTAGGGATGTAAAGGAGTTGTATACAGAGAACCACATAACATTGTTAAAAGAAATCAAAGAAGATCTAAATAGAGATTCAATGCAGTACCAACCAAAATTCCATCAACCTACTTTGAAGACTTGAAAAAACTAGTTTCCAGATTCATCTGGAAGGGAAAGACATCCCAAATAGCTAAAAGCATCCTAAAAAAAGAATAAGGAAGTGGGAGGATTAACCTTCCCCATTTTTAAAACATTATAAAGCCACAGTGGTCAAAACAGCAGATAATAAAAAAGAAACAGCATGGTAATGGCACAAAGAAAGAGGCAATGGCCAATGGAATCAAATCAGAGTGCAGAAATAGACCACCAAATCTATGGTCAACTGATTTTTGACAAGGTCCCCAAATCCACTGAACTGGGACAAAATAGTCTTTTCAATCAATGGGCATGGAAGAACTAGATATCAATTGCCAAAAGAATGAAAGAGGACACTTACCTTACACCCTATAGAAAAATTAACACAAATTGGATCAAACACCTAAACATAAGAACCAGTACCATACAACTCCTAGAAGAAAATGTAGGGAAACATTGTCAAGACCTAATAATAGGAGGTAGCTTCCTAAATGTTACATCTAAAGCATAAGCAACAACAACAAAAATAAATAAATGGGAACTCCTCAAAATCAAATGCTTTTATGCCTCAAAAGACTTTTGTCAAACAGGTGAAGGGGCAGACAACTCAATGGGAGAAAATACTTGGAAAACACATATCGGATAAAGGTTTAATATGCTATATACATAAAGAAATCATACAACTCAAAAATAAAAGGACAAGGAACCCAATTATGAAGTGGGCTAAAGACATGAATAGACATTTCTGTGAAAAGCAAATACAAATGGTAAAAAAGCACATTAAGAGATGCTCATTTTCATTGGCTATAAGGGAAATGCAGATAAAGACTGCAATGACATACCACCTCACAATGTATGATTCCACTCCTATGACCATGGTAAAGGTAAAATCAGAGGCTTATAATACAGAATATAGGGAACCCAGAGATACACAGAAGATATGTGAACAGCTTGCTAATGAGGTTGAACTTAATCATAAGGGAATAGACAGAAGTGAGAGAGGTACACTAGTGAGTCTATAAGTAATCTTACCATATTGAAGGTGAACATGATTGAAAGGGGTTGTATAGACTCATGTGTCCCACCAATTAACAGTACAAATATAAGTAAGTTCTGGCATGAACTACTGCAAAGGCATGGAAATTGTGCAAAGAGTGTATAATTTCAGGGTATGGGGGAACTTTTATTACATGCTATGGGCTATGTTTAACAGGAAAACATCAACAGTACTACAGCAATACCTGGAGTACATAAGGGGGGAGGGACAAAAGTTGGGGGGCATTGAGTTTTCTATTTGGTGAGGGTGTGTTAATTGGCTATCTTACTCTTGGAAACAATGAAATGATCTAAAATTGAGAGTGGTGATGGATTGTTGATGGACGTTATACATGAGGCCCAGTAGAAAGAGGTGGCTGAAAGATTCACTGACTGAGAAGTAGATCGGTGATCGATGGTCAAAACATGTGATCATACATAGTGCTGCTTCAAAAAAGAACAAATCTGGGAGGCATGCAACGATATGAATGAGCCTGTGGGACATTTGCTGAGGCAAAATAAGCCAACAACGAAAGAGAAAATACTGCATGATCTCATTTAGAAAATACTTAAAAGAAATCTGGGGCCTAGACTGTAAGCTCTTATAGCAGTCACATTTAGTCTAGAGTGGTAATTGTTATTTTTAGATTTAGAGGAGCTGTTTTAAATATGTATAATCTGGTATTTAGAGATAAGAATGAAGCTGATTTTGTCAGGAGTATGGTAATTCAGAATACAGTGGTAAGGAAGACATTGCCTATATTTTAGAACTTCACTTATTCTTTGAGACCAAAGGAAGAAAGCTTTATTATGTCCACAACCTAGGTTTCCTGTAGGACATAATGTAACTCAACCTGTTTGGATAGATCATTTAGACAATCCAAACACAGGTAGCCCAGAATAAGAATGAGAGCTTTTAGCCCTGTAAAGTTTAATGAAATGCCTGGATACATCCCAGCGTATATTAAGCAGATAATCAAAAAGTATTGCAAAGTCCTTTGAGGTATGGGAGAAAAATTATGGAACTATTAAACTTTACCACCGGGTAAACCCCAGATGCTGTGCCAAACATTCGGGACACCCAAATCAATAGGCCAAGCCCTTAATCTCAAGGCTTGCTCTTGTGAAGCTTATGCATGTAGAAGAGAAACTGAGCTACATATAGGTATACCAAAAAGTCACCTTCAGAGGACCTCTTTTGTTGCTCAGAAGTGGCCGCACTCTCTCTAAACCCAACTCTGCAAGTGAAACCACTGCCCTCCAACCTTCTTGGAACATGACATCCAGCGATGAAAGTCTCTCTGGCGGTGTGGGAGAGGACCACAGGGATAAGCCTGGCCCTGGTACTGTAGGATCAACAAGGCCATACTGACCAAAAGGAGAAAGATAAGTGTAACAAATTAAGTATTAGTGGCTGAGAGAGTTCAAATAGAGTTGGGAGGCTACACTGGAGGTCAGTCTTACACATGCTTCAGTTAGACACTGCTACCTATCATAACTTGACAAACCCCAACCAAAACCATTCCTGCCAATCCTAAAGAATACCTAGGGCATTATATAAGATTCTACAAAGGTTCCATGCACTAGGGTAACTCTCCAAAACCTACGACCTCAGATAAGTCTTGAAATGCAGAGGGGCCAGCCCTTCCAGAACATCAACTAGTTTAATTTCCCTATCCCATATTATCGACAGCTCCTTTCAACATGAAAGTTAGAATTGGCAGGCATAGCCCAAATACCCCTAAAGAATGGGAGAAACATCAGAGGTGATGGTGGAGTTATACAGAGAAGGTAGGGTTTAACAAATGAGTATGAGTGCTGAATCATTATACTGATATTTCTTTTAGCTTCCAGTCCTTTAGAGCAGCTAGAAATGAAAACCTAAAATTGTGGAATTGTAACCCATACCAAACTCTGAAATCTGTTCTCCAACTAATTATGGTGATGTGCTTTGAAATTTATTGCTTTCATTTATATGTGTTATTTAAAGAGAAGGAAGAGTATAACAGAGAATATAAGATTTAACAAGTGAGTATGACTGATAAATCATTATATTGATATTTCTGTTGGTCTCCAGTGTCTTGGAGCAGCTAGAAGAAAAAACAAACAATCCTGGAACTGTAACCCATCCCAAATTTTAAAATCTATTCTATAACTCCTTGTTAAAATGCATTTGGAAATTTATTGCTTTTTGTATATGTCATATTTCAAAATTAAAAAAAATTAAAAGAAAAAACAAAAAGACTATTTTGTCTAATGTAAGTATAATTATCTTCCTCTTTTTTTTTTTTTTTTGCATGGGCAGGCACTGGGAAATGAACCCATGTCTCTGGCATGGTAGGTGAGAACTCTGCCTGGTGAGCCATCATCCTCTTTTGATTACTATTTTCATGAAATCTTTATTCCATCCTATTGCTTTCAACCTACTTGTACCTTTGAGTATAAGATGATTCTCTTATAAACAGCATGTAGTCATGGTTTTTAAAACAATTCATTCAGTCAATTTCTGTCTTTTCACTGAAAAATTTAATCCATTTACATTTAAAGTGACTATTGATAAGGCAGGACTTTCTTATGCCATTTTGCTGTTTGGTTTGTATTAAGTCTTATACCATTTTGTCCCTCATTTCTTACATTACAGCCTATTTTTATATTTTGTTTATCTTTTGTAGTGCACCCCTTAGAACTCATTCCCTTCTGTGCATATTTTTTTGATATATTTTGTGGTTACAATGGAGCTTGGATTTAACATGCTAAATCTATAAAAATCTCTTTTCCATTAATACCAACTTAATTTCAATTGCGTATACAAACTATACTCCTATACGTCTTCACCCTCCCATTTTTTATATACTTCTTGTCACAAATTATATATTTATACATTATGAGTCCAAATTTATTGATGTATAATTACCCTTAATGCATTTGACTTTTACTGTGGGAAGTAAAAAGTGGAGTTATAAACCAAAAAATACTAGTACTAGCATTTATATTTACCCATATACTAGAGATCTTTATTTCATCATGTCACTTTGATCTATTGTCCAGTGTCCTTTCCTTCAATCTGCAGAACTCCTTTCAGCATTTCTTGTGGGGCAAGCCTAGTTATGATATTCTCAGTTTTTGTTTATCTGGGAATATCTTAATCGTCCTCTTATTTTGGAAAGGCAGTTTTGCTAGATGTAGAATTTTCATTGGCAGTTTTTGCTTTCAGCACTTTAAATATGCCCTCCCTCTGTTCTTACCTTCATGGTTCCCAATGAGAAATCAGAATTTATTCTTATGGAGGTTCCCTTTTATGTGACATGTTGCTTCTCCTTCGTGTCATCTAGAATTCTGTCTTTATATTCAGCATTCAACAGCTAGATTATAATGTGTCTTGGTATGATCTATTTGGTTTTGTCCTATTTGGAGTTTGTTGAGCTTTTTGGATGTGTATAGTCATGTCTTCTGTTAAATTTTGGGAGTTTTCAGGCATAATTAAAAAAAATTCTCTCTGCCTTTTTTCCTCTATTTTTCTCTTTCTTGGACTTCCACAATGCATATATTGGTACACTTGGTGATACCCAAAAGTCTCTCAGTTTCTATTCACTTTTCTTCATTCTTTTTTCCTTTTTTACCTCAGTTTGCATAATTTTAATTATCTTATCTTCAAGTTTACTGATTCTTTCTTCTGCCACCTCCAATCTGCTGTTAGATCCCAATAGGGAATTTAAAAATTTCTGTTTATGGGCTTCAGCTCACTTTGATTCCTTTTCATGATTTCTATCACTTTATTGATAGTCTTTTTGCATTCATTTTTTTTGTTTTCCTGATTTCCTATAGTTGTTTTTCCATATTTTCTTTTAGATCTTAGAGCATATTAGAACCATTTTTAGAAAGCTTTTATCTGGTACTGCATTGCACAGTAATTGCTGACTGTTATAAATCCTCACTCTTTCTTTTATTATATCAATTTTATTGTGAAATATTCACATAATATAAAATATACCCTTTAAAGTGTGCAGACTTTGGAACAACTAATCAAAGATGTTCATACAACTTTACTAAATAAATTCAATGGGTTGACTAATGACCTAAAGGAGATCAAGATGACCCTAGAAGAGCATGCAGAAGAATTTGAGAGAATAAATAGGAAAATAGATATTGCAGAGACTAAAGATGCTGTAGACGAAATAAAAAATATACTAGAGGCACAGAACAGCAGATTTGAAGAGGCAGAAGAAAGAATATGTGAACTAGAGGAAAAGACAATTGACTTCAAACTCACAAAAAGAAAGCCTCACCCATTAGTAATTAATTCCCATTTCCCCAACTCCAAAACCCCTGGAAGCCACTAATCTACTTTCTTTCCCTGTGGATTTTCCTGTTTGGTACATTTCATATCAATGGAATCATAAATATATGGCCGTTTCTTCCTGGTTTCTTTCACTTAGCATAACATTTTAAAAGTTAATCTATGTTGTTTCATGTATCAAAACTCCATTTCTTTCTATGGCTTACTAATATTCCATTGTATTGATATACCATATTTTGCTTATATGGTAAACATTGATGGGCGTTTGTATTGTTTACACTTTTGGCTATTATGAGAAATGCTGCTATGAACATCAACATACAAGTTTTTTTAACATACATTTTCATTTCCCTAGGGTATATATTCAAGAATGTAATTGCTGGCTCAAATGTAGAGGTATTTAGCCTTTTGGGAACTGCCAGACTGTTTTCCAAAGGATCTGCACCATTTCACAATCGAGTAATGCACAATGGTTTCAATTTCTCTACATCCTCACCAACACTTGTTATTGTCCATCTTTTTTATTATAGGAATTCTAGTAGGTGTGAAGGAGAAACTTATTGTGTGTGTGTATTTTTTTTTTACATGGGCAGGCACTGGGAAACGAACCCAGCTCTTCAGCATGGCAGGTGAAAATCTACATGCTAAGCCACTGTGTCCCCTTATTATGGCTTTAATTTGCATCTTCCTAATGGCTAGCTATGTTGAGCATCTTTTCTTACACTTATTGGCCATTTGCATATCATCTTGGAGAAATATCTATTCATATCATTTGCCCATCTTTTGATTGGATCATGTCTTTTTATGATTGAGTTACAAAAACATTCTGCATACAATCCCTTATAAGATATATCACTTTCAAATATTTCTCCTATTCTGTGAGTAGTCTTTCAACTTTATTTTGGTTATCATTTGAGCTCAGAGGTTTACCTTTTGATCAAAGTCCAGTTTATCTATTATTCCCTGTGCTCCTCATTATTTTTCATTGCTTCTGTTGTATCTTAGAGAAGGTAAAATTCAAGGTATGTTTTCTACTGCCTGTAGGTTTGATGTTCAGCCACACTCAAGTGACTCTGTGACCTTACTCTGATCTCAGGTCTCTGTACCTTCTTTGACAATAGTAGTTTGGCTTTGCCATCTTAGTTACTCTCACATTTGTGTCCCTTCAGAAAAACTGGAAATGTATCCTGGGAGAAAAAAAATCAGTATTTCCTTTCTTTCACCCTTCTATAATGTCCGTTTCTGCTTGTCTTGCAGTTGGCAGAAGAGCAGCAAGATTAAATTCATATAGGTGAATCTCTACCTTCATATCTAACTAAATTATACACAGCTTTTTGATAATTGATTGGATTTTGCTATAGAAACCTATGATAGTACAGGCACACCCTACTTTATTGCACATCACAGATTTGTGCCTTTTACAGATTGAAGTCTTGTGGTACCCCTGTATCAAGAATGCCTACCCATATGATTTTTAAGATAATAAATACTTGCCAATAAATAATGGTGCATGTTTTACTTATTCATTTGTTTGAAAATGTTAAAATGGAATATTATGTGCATTGCACAGTTCAGGCATACTTCATCTTATTATGCTTTGCTTTACTGCACTTCACAGGTGTGACTTTTTAAAAAATTTTTTTTACAAATAGAAGGTTTGTGGCAACCTTGCCTCGAGTAAGTCTATCAACACTATTCTACAACAGTATGCGCTCATTTTGTGTTTCTTAGTCACATTTTGATAATTCTCAGAATATTTCAAACTTTTTCATTATTATTATATCTGCTATAGTGATCTGTGATCTTTGATGTTATTATTCTAATTGTTTCGGAGTGCCACTAACAGCACCCACATTAGAGAGTGTACTTATTGAAAAACTTTGTGTTCTCTGGCTGCCCCACCAACTGGCCATTCCGCCATCTCTCACCCTCTCCCTAGGCCTCCCTATTCGTTGAGACACAATAACATTGAAATGAGGCCAATCAACAACCCTACAGTGGCCTCTAAGTGTCCCAGTGAAAGGAAGGGGATGCTTTAAAATCAAAGCTTGTAAAGGAAGGCATGTCAAAAGCTGAAATGGGCCAAAAGCTCGGCCTCTTGCACCAAACAGTTAGCCAAGTTGTGAATGCAAAGGCGAGGCTCTTGAAGGAAATTAGAAGTGCTATTCCAGTGAACACATGAATGATAACAAAGCAAAACAGCTTTATTGCTGATATGGGAAAAGTTTTGGTGGTCTGGATAGAAGATCAAACCAGCTACAACATTCCCTTAAGCCAAAGCCTAATCTCCAGCAAGGCCCTGATTCTCTTAAATTCTATGAAGGCTGACAGAGGTGAAGAAAGCTGCAGAAGAACATTCTGAAGTAGCAGAGATTGGTTCATGAGGTTTAAGGAAAGAACATATTTTCATAATATAAAAGTGCAAGGAGAAGCAGCAAATGGTGATGTAGAAGCTGCAGCAAGTTATCCAGATGATCTAGCTAAGATAGCTGATGAAGGTGGCTACACTGAACAATGTATAGTCTTCTCTTGGAAGAAGATGTCATCTAGGACTTTCATTAGAGAGGATAAGTCAGTGCATGGCTTCAAAGCTTCAAAGGACAGGCA
Organism: Tamandua tetradactyla; assembly: GCF_023851605.1. Classification (NCBI taxonomy): domain Eukaryota; kingdom Metazoa; phylum Chordata; class Mammalia; order Pilosa; family Myrmecophagidae; genus Tamandua; species Tamandua tetradactyla. Next base: position 102,216,675 of record NC_135353.1, read on the forward strand.
ACTCTCTTGTTAGGGGGTAATGCAGGTGATGACTTTAAGTTGAAGCCATTGCTCATATACCAGTCTGAAAATCCTGGATCCCTTAAGGATTATGCTAAAACTACTATGCCTGTGCTCTTTAAATGGAATGACAAAGCCTGAATGGCGGCACATCTCTTTACAAAATGGTTTATTGAATATTTTTAGCCCATTATTGAAACCTTGTGCTGGTTTGAATGGATGTATGTCCCCTAGAAAAGCCATGTTTTAATCAAAATCCCATTCCCTATTCAATACTGTATGTTTGAAACTGTAATCAGATCATCTCCCTGGATGATGTGATTTACTCAAGAGTGGTTGTTAAGCTGGATTAAGTGACAATATGTCTCCACCCATTTGGGTGGGTCTTGATACATTTCTGGAGTCCTATAAAAGAGGAAACATTTTGGAGAATGAAAGAGATTCGGAGAGAACAGAGAATGCTTCAGCACCAGAAAGCAGAGAGTCCACGAGCCAGTGACCTTTGGAGGTGAAGAAGGAAAATGCCTCCCAGGGAGGTTCATGGAACTGCAAACCAGGAGAGAAAGCTAGCAGATGATGCCATGTTCACCATGTGTCCTTCCAACTGAGAGAGAAGCCCTGACTGTGTTCTTCATGTGCCTTCTCACTTGAGAGAGAAACTCTGAACTTCATTGGCCTTCTTGAACTGAGGTATCTTTCCCTGGATGCCTTTAGATTGGACATTTCTATAGACCTGTTTTAATTGGGACATTTTCTCAGCCTTAGAACTGTAAAATAGCAACTTATTAAATTGCCCTTTTTAAAAGCCATTCTGTTTGTGGTATATTGCATTCCGGCAGCTAGCAATCTAGAACAGACCTACTGCTCAGAAAAAAAAGATTCCTTTCACAATATTACTTTTCATTGGCAATGCATCTGGTCACCCAAGAGCTTTGATGGAGATGTACAATGAGATTAATGTTTTTTTGCATGTCTGCTAACACAACATCCATTCTGCAGCCCATGGAGCCAGGAGTTATTTCAACATTCAAGTCTTATTATTTAAAATATACATTTCCTAAGGCGGTAGCTTCCATAGATAATGGTTCCTCTGTGGAGCTGGGAAAAGTCAATTGAACACCTCTTGCAAAGGATTCACCATTCTAGGTGTCATTAAGAAAATTTGTGATTTATAGGTGATGGTCAAAAATATCAACATTAACAGCAGTTTGGAAAAAGTTGACTTCAGCCCTCATGGATAACTTTGGAGGAAGTAACTGCAGATGTGATGGAAGTAGCAAGAAACTAGAATTAGAAGTGGAGCCTGAAGATGTGACTGAATTGCTACAATCTCATGATAAAACATTAACAGATGAGGAGTTGCTTCTTATGGATGAGCAAAGAAAGTGGTTCCTTGAGATGGAATCTACTCCTGGTAGAGATGTTGAAATGTCAACAAAGGATTTAGAATATTACAAAAACTTAGTTGATAAGCATCAGCAGCGTTTGAGAGGATTGACTCTAGTTTTCAAAGAAGTTTTGTGGGTAAAGTGCTATCAAGCAGCATTGCGTGCTATAGAGAAATTGTCTGTGAAAGGAAGAGCCAACTGATGTAGCAAACTTCATTATTTTCTTATTTCAAGATATTTCCACAGCCTTACCAACATTCAGGAACCCCTACTCTGATCAGTCAGCAGCCATCAATGTTGAGAAAAGACCCACCACCAGCAAATGGCTCCGATGATGTTTAGTATGTTTTAGCAATAACTTTTTTGCTTTCTTGGGTGCATGGTCCAGGAACCAAACCCGGGTCTCCCATGGAAGGTGAGCTGTCTACCACTGAACCCACCTGTGCACCCAGCAATAACATATTTTTAAACTATGGTATGTGCTTTTCAGACACAATGCTATTGTCCACTTACTAGATTACAGTATAATGTATACATAACTTTTATATGTACTAGGAAACCAAAACATTTGTGTGACAAGCTTTATTGCAATCCTAGCTTTATTACAGTTGTCTGAAACTGAGCCCACAACATGTGTGAGATAAACCAGTTTTGCTCTTTGAAAAATCAATTTTTGGATCACATTGTTACTGTGGTAAAGGTATAGAATTGGGAAAGGCCCACAGAGATATTCCCGTGAAGAACATCAATTTATAACAACTAAATCTCCCAATGAATTAACAACCATTTGTCATTATACAGAATTCTTTACAGTTTCATAGACCCCTGCATCGTTTACTGCTTATTTTTAAAGGTCTCTTATTTTCTCTATTAAAAGAGGGCTATGCTGGTATGGACAGGTGAGAAAAAATATGGATAAAAATAAATAAATAACAGGGGGCATAAGGGTAAAATAAATTAGGTAGATGGAAATACTAGTGGTCAATGAGAGGGAGGGTAAGGGGTATGGTATGTACAGGTTTTTTCTTTTTCTTTTTTTTTGGAGTGATGCAAATGTTCTAAAAATTGATCATGGTGATGAACACACAACTATGTGATGAGATGGTAGCCATTGATTGTACACCATGTATGGAATGTATGTATGTGAAGATATGTCAATAAAAATATATTAAAAACAGGGCTATGCTAAATTGCTCTACCATGGGTCTGTGACACATTTTCTTTCAATCCACAAACATTTATTTACTATTTAACTATTTGTTCACCCCTTATGCTAGGTGCCACACTTAGGAAGAATGACTTCTTAACCTTTGTGGTTTACAGTCTAGCTGGGAAGATGAGAGAAGCATGCACAGAGAACTAGAAAGTGTCAGTATTTTAAACATGCCCATGGGAGATTGTAAACTAAGTAGATGAGCCATCTGGTTGGAAGTTCATCAAGGTTTATTAAGGGCATGAAGCCTAGAACTGGATCTTGAAAAGATGTACAAAGGTTAGAAGTGAGGATGTAGGAAAGTGGTTCAGAAAGTGGAATGACTTGAGTAAAGACAAGAGGCTATAACCTGCAGGATCTCCTGAGAAAGGTAAGACCACTAACTTTGCTGCTATGGTTGCTGCCCCATGGCAATGTTGCATGATAGATTAACCATAACTAGGCCTTTGGTTTTCTTCTAATTCCCTATTTCTTTAAAATACCCCAAATAATAAACTCTTATCAATCATACTTTTTCCCCCAGTATTCAATTTTATGAGAAATGTTATATATTTGTACATCACTTTACAGTTTACATAGCATTTGCACCTACATCATTTCTTTTCACTCTTAAAGCAACCCTGTGAAGCAACGGTGAAGGCTGACTCACTCCAAGTTAGAGGACTACTAAGTGGGTGACTAGATGTCATTATAAATCAGATTCAATCTAATTTTCAACATTTATATGTACATGTTGACCAATACTTGATATTCATAAATGATATTCTTAAGGGCTTCATGGTAGTTTGAATTATGTCCCCCACAAAGATGTGTTCAAGTCCTAATCTGCAGTCCTGGGGGTATGAACTAATTTGTAAATAGGATTTTTGAAGATCCTATTAAGATGAAGCCAAGTGGAATCAATGTGGGCCTTCATCCAGTATGACTGGAGTTCTTATAAGGAAAGGAAATTTGGATACGGAAGTATAAGTCACGGAAGGAGACTGAAAGAGACAGATCATCGTGTGACAGAGGCAGAAACTGATTGCCAGCAAGCCACAACCAGAACACTACATAAGTTGAGGAAGGTGCAATGGCCTACTAATATCTTGATTTGGACTTCTAGCCTTCAAACTGCGAACCAATAAAGTCCTGTTGTTAAAGTCAACTAGTTGTATTTTTTTTTTATAGTAGTCTTGGCTAACTAAGAGAATCCTGTAAGGTTGTGATACACATCTTGCATCAGGAAGCATTAAATTACACCTGGGCCATTTTTATGTTTAGCACTTTTGATCATTCATCAAAATTTAAAAAATCAGTAACTTCTCATGAAATAGTTTAGAATGCATTACATAATTAATGCATTTTTAAATCTTAAAACTTCTTTTTTAAGTTTTTTTTAAACTTTTTTAAAAACTTCTAGTAGAGTTGGCTTGAATACTACACCTCAGATTCCTTCCTAATCACAATACTATGCAGTCCTCAGCAAGTAAATTTAAGCACAGTTTAACTTATCATTTATGTGGCAATATATAAGAGGTTCCACAGAACCTGGGCAACTGTCTGTTGAAGCTTTAGAATCACTATGAAAAATTCCTTAATGAACTATAGAGAGAATGCCAGCATCTACCAAGATATATAGGAATGTTTAAACCCCCTACATTAAATAGTTCCAAGCAATTTCACTTTTCTATTTATTCTGTTTTTATAATTCTTTTGTTCTTTACACCACTAAAATGTACCTTCTTAGGGTATCAATTTTTTTTTCACATTTAAGACACCCCCTTCCCCCATCCTGTTGGTTGTCAGTCAACTAAGCTCATTACATAATAACCTTTGTTTTATGTATAACTCTAAACCAACAGGCTTAGTGAGGTTGGTGCTACTCCTCTACTACTGGGGAAGAGTGAGAGATCTCAGTGGTTTGAAATTTTGCTCCCAGAGAGTAGGGTTTCCATTCACTTGCCTTTTGGGGTTCTAGGCTGTATTCTGGATGTTTGAGGCTGCCAAATTAAAATCCTCTGAATAACTGGGGTATACTGAGAATAATTCTATTTTATTTACAAAACTCACTTTCTGCAAGATGCACAAAATCAGATGTCATACACTATCAATAGTAATGGCTATTTGTGATATCCAATTTTATTTTTTGATTCACAATTAATTGTTGGGAGAAGAAAAAGAGAGCTCTTAAAACAAGCCTTTAAGATAAGCATTCCACCTTAATCTTAAGTAGCACTTCATATTTTTCTAAGTGCTTTTGCATTTATTATCACTTTTGATCATCACAACCCAGTGAGATAAGCAGGATATCTTCTTTTCTTAACTATGAAGTATCTAAGAGATTGTAATGTTTGAAAAAAGCTTTCTATTTATTCCACCCATAACCTGAGAAGTAGATGGAATTAGTACTATTCTCACTTTACAGTTCGTACAAATAGTTACCATTTATTGAGCACCTGCTATATGCCAGTATTGGATTAGGCATTTTACTTTATCTTTAATCATTACAATATCTTTTCAAGGGAATTATCATTACTCACTATATAATGAGAAAAATTTAGGCTGAGAGAAGGTACTTGACTTGTCCAAGACCACAAAGCTATAAAGTAGTAGACCTAGGATTTGAAACCATGTCTGTGTGATTTTAAATTCTATACTCTTCCCTTACCCCAAGCTGTCTCAGCAAAATTAAATATCAGAAAGATGTTTCTTCATATTAACTGAATTCTTTCTTGTATGTATTTTATCCATGCACTGGGAACCTAGCTGCACTAAATTTGGGTCTTGCTTTTGACAGTTTCTGGGTTTTGCATACTATGTGAGAAGGTGGGGAGAACAGACTAGATTCAAAATGATGAACTGAAACTTGAAAAAAACCTCTGAGATAAAATATTTGCAATAGAAATATACCCTTCTCCTTTAAATAAGCTATATGTAAACATATTTTTAAACTTTGGATATGATTTGTAAAGATAATACACTATACAAACTGATGATTTTACAATGTATGTAAGATGTTTGTTTTCCTTTTGAACAAAATTGAGATTTAATTGTATGGCCTGAAATACAATATTTCATTCTTTGGGGAAGCATACAATTCAAATTTTTAAGTGATCATTTCAATGTAGTTTAGTTTTTGAAAAGATGAAATATATCTGACATTTAAGGAAAGAATCAAATTACTATATTTACAATAACTGAACATCCTTACAGGATATATACCATGAAGCTATTATGAGAATCAAATTCTTATTCCATTTTCTTTTTAAGAAATCATATTTCTAAAGAGATTAGGATTGAAACTGAGAATTACCAAGTAAATCTTCTTTCTGCTCTTCTGGCACAATGTAATGTAATGAGGTGCTATAAAAATGATGCTAGACTGTCTGCTAGCAGGTCAGGCCCAGGAGTTTTGGGAAGAATAGAGCTGCACAAAGCCACTTTGTTTTCAGTACACCATGTGAAAAACAGCGAAGGTGGTTAGCCCCTTGGCTTGGGGTAAATACAACTCAGTAAGGCTAGACCCTAAATAACTCATCTAAAACACTGCAGTACTAGGTTTATTAAAGGGGCTGGTATACTGGAAGCCATGGTAAAAAGCAGTCAAGACTCACAAGCCTATGATAAAGCATCCTCATTATTTTACCCTTTTAAAAATAGCTCTCTTGATGGAAAAGTTAGAGAAGGCACAGGAGAACGACTGAGGTGGCAATTTGGAGGTGCAGCTGACCTGGGAAAGGCTTGTGCACCATATGTAGCAACCCTGGTTGCGGAGGCTGAGGAACTGAGAGGCAGAAAGTTGGGGCCTGGTGCAGAGGTGTGGAGCCTGTGGGAGTACACGGATGGGAACATAGGACTAGGAAGTAAGCCAGGCCATGTTGCTTGGGTGTGCTACTCTCACTGGTACAACCTGGTGACTGGTGACTCACCCCACACCCCACGAATCTGCACCCCATCACCCGCTCCCATTCCTTGCGCTCCAGGTGCCCCCTCTGCACCAGTCCCCAGTACACTTACCTGTCCCCCACCCCCACCCCATCTGCAGCCCAACCCACCTCTCCAGCACCCCTCCTGAACACTACCTCCCTCTTCCTGTTCCCTGCAGGCTGTTGCCAGCACATAGAGGTTGCAGGCACTAACCGCCATACCTAGGCTACCCCCGCTGTATGACCACAGTGTCACACAGCCTGACCCCACCCTCCTTGAGCTCAGCACATCCTTTTATGGCACTCCCAGGCCCATGCATGTGTATGGGTCCCCAATCATGTCATTCAGCTCTGGGAACCTCACTTTACAGCAGTCCTAGAACTACGCATGTGCAAAGCCCTCAGCCTTACTTCCCAGCATTGAGAAACTACTGACCTGCACAGCCAGGTCACATCTGCCCCCAATCCATGAAAGTGTAATGTCGACCTGCTACCACAGCTCTAACATGCACACAAAGAGCCCCCAGACTGGTGCACCTGCACAGTTACATCCTCCTTGGCCGCTGGGTACCACATTCACAAGCATCAGCATTAATATCCCCAACCTTGCCCATATCTGCCCTGAAACAAATCACTATGCTGAGTGCGACACCCTGTGCCTTGCACCCTGCTGTACAACCATGCCGCAAACACAAGACCTTAGACTACTGAAAGAAATCAATTCTTAAAGTAAATTAATCAAGATATTTCCATGTGATGAAGACAGCAGAAGATCACTAAGCATATCACAATGCAGACAGATATAGCTCTGCCTAATGACCAAATTAAAACACCAAAGGAGACACAGACGTTGGAACAACTAATCAAAGATGTTCATAAAACTCTACTTAATAAAATAAGTAAGATAGCAAATGACATAAAGAAGATCAAGAAAATACTAGAAGAGCACAAAGAGGAATTCGAAAGAATAAACAGGAAAAAAGCAGAAATCAGAGATTAAAGACTCTGTTGACCAAATAAAAAACATTAACTAGAGGTACACAACACCAGAGTTGAAGAGACAGAAGAAAGAATATGTGCTATAGAGGACAGGATAATTAACTTCGAAGACTCAAAACAGCAAATGGCAAAAAAGATGGAAAAAATTGAATGGGAACTCAGGGAAATGATAGACAAAACAAAGCACACAAATATAAGAATCCCAGAAGGGGAAGAAAGGAGTAAAGGGCTAGGAAGAGTAGTTGAGTATATAATGGCGGAAAACTTTCCAACCTTCATAAAGGATATAAATATGCAAGTCAAAGAAGCCAAAGAACTCCAAACAGAATAAATCCAAATAGCCCTTCCACAAAGCACATACAAATTAGTCTGTCAAATGTTGAAGAGAAGCAGAAAATCCTGAAAGCGGCAAGAGAAAAACAATCTACTACATACAGGGGACATCAAATAAGACTGAGTTCAGACTACTCAACTAGAACCCTGGTAGTGAGAAGGCAGTGGTATGATATGTCAAAATCCTAAAAGAGAAAGATTTTCAGCCAAGAATTCTGTACCCAGACAAATTATCCTTCAAAACTAAGGGAAAGGTTAAAGTTTTCTCAGGCAAAGAAGTCCTTAAAGAATTTGTCAACAAGAGACTGGCCCTACAGAAAAATAAAAAAGGAGATCTGCCAACTGAAAAAAAAGACAGAAGAGGGAGGTCTGGAGGAAGACACAGAATTGAAGAGTACCACTAAGGGTAATTTAAAGAACACAAAGAGAAAGGGGAAAAGAATATATAGATCTGACAAATAAATAAAAAAGAGGATGGTGGAATCAAGAAACACATTTTCAGTAATAACTTTGAATGTTAACAGACTAAACTAATGAATTGAAAGATACAGATTGGCAGAATAGATTAAGACACATAATCCAACTACATGCTGCTTAAAAGAGTCTCATCTTAGATGCAAAGATACAAATAGATTAAAGTGAAAGGATGGAAAAAGATTTTCCATGTAAGTTGCAACCAAAAGAAAGCAGGAGTAGCTATACTAATATCGGACAAAATAGACTTTAAATGTAAAGACATCATAAGTTACAAAGAAGGACACTATATACTAATTAAAGGGTCAATTCTTCAAGAAGATATAACAATCATAAATGTTTATGCTCCCAATCCAGGAGCTCCAAAGTCCATGAGAAGGGAGAGATAGATGTTTCAACAATAATAGTAGAGGACTTCAATAGACCATTCTCCTCTACAGATAGAACAACGAGACAGAAGATCAACAAAGAAATAGAGAAATTAAATAACTTAATAAATGAATTAGACCTAATAGACATACATAGGTAATTGCACCCCAAAGCACAAGGTAATACATTCTTCTTTAGAGCTCATGGAACATTCTCCAGGATAGATCATATGCTGGGGCACAAAACAGGTCTTTATAAATTCAAAATATTTAAATTATTCAAAGCACTTTCTCTGATCACAATGGGATGAAGTTGGATCTCAATAACCACCAAAGAATGAGAACATTCACAAATACATGGAGATTAAATAACACACTCTTAAACACCCAGTGGGTCAAAGAAGAAATCACTGGAGAAATCAGTAGCTATCTGGAAATGAATGAAAATGAGAATACAACTTATCAAAACTTATGGGATGTGGCAAAGGCTATGCTGAGAGGGAAATTTATTGCCTTAAATGCCTATATTAAAAAACGAGAAAAAGCAAAAATTTAAGACTTAACAGCAAACTTAGAGGAACTTGAGAAAGAACAGCAAATTAACTCCAAAGCAAATAGAAGAAGAGACATAACAAAGATTAAAGCAGAGATAAAAGAATGGGAGGATAAAAGAACAGAAAGAATCAATAAAAGCAAAAGTTGGTTCTTTGAGGAAATCAATAAAATTGATGGGCCACTAGCAACAATGACAAAGAAAAAAAGAGAGAGAATGCAAATAAACGAAATTAGAAATGAGAAGGGGTGTATTACCACAGACCCTGAAGAAATAAAAGAAATCATAAGAGAATAATATGAACAACTATATGCCTAACTAGACAGCTTAGATCAAACTGAAAAATTCCTGGAGACACACAAACAAGCTACACCAACTCAGGAAGAAACAGAAGATCTCAACAAACCAATTGCAAGTAAAGAGATTCAATCAGTCATCACAAATCTTCCTACAAAGAAAAGCACAGGGTCAGATGTCTTCACAGGGGAATTTTATCAAACATTCCATAAAGAACTAACACCAATCCTGCTCAAACTTTTCAAAAAAATTGATGAAAAAGGAAGTCTACTTAACTCACTTTATGAAGCCAATATCATTTAAAAAACAAAACCAGGTAAAGATGCTATAAGAAAGGAAACTACAGGCTAATCTCACTAATGAACATAGATGCAAAAATTCTCAATACAATATTAGCAAATCGAATCAAACAGCATATTAAAAGAATCATACACCATAACCAAGTGGGGTTTATACCAGGAATGCAAGGATGGTTCAACACAAGAAAATCAATTAATGTAATATAGCACATTAACAAATGAAAAGGGAAAAATCATATGATCATCTTGATTGATGCTGAAAAAGCATTCAACAAAATTCAGCACCTTTTCTCATAAAAACATTCCAAAAGTTACAAATCAAAGGTAATTACCTCAATATGCTAAAGGGAATATATGAAAAAACCGATAGCCAGCATTGGACTCAATGGAGAGAGACTGAAAGCCTTCACTGTAAGATCAGGTACAAGACAAGGATGCCCACTGTCACCACTATTATTCAACATTGTGCTATTTATAGCTAGAGCAATCAGGCAGGTCAAAGAAATAAAAGGCATCCAAATTGGAAAGGAAGAAATAAAACTTATTATTTGCAGATGATATGATACAAACTTGGAATATCCTGAGAAATCTACAGCAAAGTTACTTGAGCTAATAAACAAATTTGGCAAGGTGGTGGGATATAAAAGTAATGTGCAAAAGTCAGCAACATTTCTAGACACAAGCAATGACCTAGTCGAGGAGTCAGTTAAGGAAAACTTCCATTCAAAGTAGCAACTAAAAGAATCAAATACTTAGGAATGAACTTTGCTAGGGATGTAAAGGACTTGTACACAGCAAACTACATAAGATTGCTAAAAGAAATCGAAGGAGATCTAAATAGGTGGAACAGCATTCCCTGCTCATGGATAGGAAGGCTAAATATAGTTAAGATGTCAATTCTCTCCTAGTTGATCTACAGATTCAACACAGCACCAATTAAAATTCCAACAACCTAGTTTGATGATTTGGAAAAGCTAACTACCAAATTCATCTGGAAGGGAAAGAGACCCTGAATAGCTAAAAGCATCCTAAAGAAGAAGAACAAAGAAGAAGGATTAACACTCCCTGACTTTAAAACCTACTATAAAGCCACAGTGGACAAAACAGCATAGTACTGGCACAAACACAGAAACACTGACCGTGCAGAAATACACCATAAAGTCTATGGTCAACTGATTTTTGACAAGTCCCCCAAATCCTCTGAACTGGGACAAAAGTCTTTTCAATAATTGGGCATGGAAGAACTGGATATCTATAGCCAAGACAATGAAAGAGGACCCCTATTTTACACGTTACACAAAAATGAACTGAAAGTGGATCAAACACATAAATGTAAGAACTAGTATCATAAAGGTTCTAGAAGAAAATGTAGGAAACATCTTCAAGACTTAGTAATAGGATGTAGCTTCCTAAACTTTATACCCAAAGCACAAGCAACAAAAGAAAAAATAGATAAATGGGAACTCCTAAAAATGAAATGCTTCTGCCCTTCAAAAGATTTTGTCAAAAAGATGAAGAGGCAGCCAACTCAATGGAAGAAAACATTTGAAAATCACATATCAGACAAAGGTTTGATGTCCTGTATATACAAAGAAATCATAAAAGTCAACAACAAAAGAACAAACAATCCAATTATAAAATGGGCTAAAGATATGAGAAGGCATTTTTCTGAAGCGCAAATACAGATGGCTCAAAAGCAAATGAACATATGCTCATTTTCACTGGGTGGGAGGGAAATGTAGCTCAAGACTACAATGAGATACCACCTCACACCTATAAGAATGGCAGCTATTAAACAAACAGGAAACTATAAAAATTGGAGAGGATGTGGAGAAACTGGGTCACATATGCACTGCTAGTGGGAAATTATAATGGTGTAGACACTGTGGACGACTATTTGGCAGTTCCTCAGGAAACCAAACATCAAGTTGCCCTATGACCCAGCAACAGCACTACATGGTGTGTAACCAGGGGAGCTGGGAGCAGTGACACAACAGGTATTTGCACGCCAATGTTCTTAGTAGCATTATTTACAATCACCAAAAGATGGACGCAAACCAAATGCCCTTCAAGAGACGAATAGATCAACAAAATGTGGTATATACAAATCATGGAATATTATGCAGCAGTGAGACAAAATGATGTCCTGAAGCACCTGAAGATGGATGAGTCTTGAGGACATAATGCTGAGTGAAGTTAGCCAGACACAAAAGAATAAATACTGTATGAGTCCACTTTTATGACCAGCATAAAGGTATAATCAGAGCCTCATAATACAGAAGATATGGGATTTAGAAATACAGAGAAGCTAGAGATGGGTGAACCATTAGCTAATGGGGTTGAACTCCAATGTAAGGGAATAGATGGGAGTGAAGGTGATTCTCTAGTGGGTCTAGAAGTAATATTACCATATTGAAGATGAACAAGATTAAACGGGGTTTTACAGATATATGTGACCCACTGACAAACACTAGAAATATGAATGAGTTCTCGTAGTAACTTCAAAGATATGATTCTTATATAAACAGTGTTTATGTCCAGGGTACAGGGGGAAAACAGCTATTGCATGCTATGAGCTGTATTCAAAAGGAAACCATCAGCACTACCACAGCAACAACAGAGGTAAATAATGGGGTGAGAGACAACAGTTAAGAGGAGGTTTAGATTCCATATTTGGCAAGGGTGTGTTTATTGGTTTTCTGTCTCATGGGAAAAATAAAGTTATCTAAAATTGAGAATGTTGATGGACTGTGGACTTTGGGCCCTCTACATGATGCCCGATGAATGCAGAAGGGTGAAGGATGCACTGATGGAGAAGTATATTGGCAAACAATGGTGTATACTTATGAATGAAGGTTGTGCTGCTACAAAAAGGAACAATGTCATGAGGCATGCAATGATGTGAATGAACATGTGGGACATTTAGTGAGACAAAATAAGTCAGAAACAAGAAAACAACAATGGTATGGTCACCTTGAGAAAATGCTTATAAGAAAACATGGGCCGAGATTGTAAGCTTTTAGAGCAGACACATTAAGTTCAGAGTGGTGATTATTATTTCTGGATTTTGAGAGGCTGTTTTATATATATATATATATATATAACATGATACTTAGAGATAAGCATATGGCAGCCTATGTCTCACCCCATTATTTACCTCTGGGATCTGTCCTGTAACCACTTTTTGAAGAGTGCTTTGAAAACTATTACTTGTTTATTATTTTTCTTTGCATATATGTTATGGTATACAATAAAGAAAGTTAAAAAAAATAGCTCTCTCTACATTTATGAATAGGTTAATGACATAGGAACTATGTCTTTTCTAAGTCAGCTCAGGGTCCTAAACAAGAAGCCTAATAGGATTAATCATTGCTTCTAAACTACCTCAAGAGTCTAAATGTGTTTTGCTACCTTGCATCAGAGATTAGTGAGTATGAGAGCAGGCAAATTATAACTGCCACCAATGTTAGGACCTACTACATAGGCTTATATTTTATATTTAGTAAAAAGGGAGAATTGCGTTTGTCTTGTTAACATTTATCAAGTATATGGATGAGAGAGGAGAGACAAACAAGGTGAAGATGCCAAGATAATTTGGAATTAAAATGTCATTCATCAAATGCCTGAATGACTATTTAAAGGGACTCAGGCTTCTGGACTCTTGTCACATTTTCTCTCCCAGCATTTCTGGCTTCACTCAGCCCTATCCCCATCTCATATGAGAGGTTATATATCAGGTTTCCTAAACCAAGAGGAGAGCCAGCAAACGTGGAGGGTTGGTTACCATTTGCACTAGCTATTCCCTTTGCCTAAAATGCAATTTCTACTTTTCTTCATTAAAGTTCCACTCATCCTCCAAAATTATATCCAAATGTCACCTCATTAATTAATGTATGCATGCCTAATATGTGCCAGTCATTGTGCACTTCTCCTTGGAGATGTGTTAGATTGGCTATCCTGTGGCTCCTTCCTCTGTGCTCCCATTGCAATCTTTTTTCTCCTAGAAAAAATATATATTAATTTTAAGTCATTGTAGTGGAAATATATAATGTAAAAATTACTATTTTAACCATTTTAAGTGTGTAATTTACTGGTATTAATTACATTCAAAATATTGTTGCAACCATCACCACCATCCATTAAGAAAACACAGTACCATTAAACAACAACAACAACAATAATAACAAAAGTCCCACATCCACCCAGTCCCTGGTCAACTTTAATCAACTTTCTGTCTGTAAGAATATTCTTAGTCTTGAGATTTTATATAAATGACATTATATAGTATCTGTCCTTTGGTGACTGGCTTATTATACTTAGCAAAATATAATTAATGCACATCCAAGTTGTGGTAGCTTGTATCAGAACATCATTCCTTGTTATGGGTGAGTAAATATAGTATGTGTTTACATATATATAGACACATACCATATTCAGTTTACTATTAATCTGCAGATGGATCCTTGGGTTGTTTTCACTTATTGGCTACTGTGAATACTGCTACTATGAGCATTGGGGTACAAGTATTTGAGTCTCAGTTTCCAATTATTTTGGGTTTATACCTAGGGGTGGAATTGCTGTATCCTATGGTAATTCAACTGGTAAATTTCTGAGGAACTGCCAAACAATTTTCCACAGCACCTGCACCATTTTAAACTTCCATTTGCCAAGCAAAAAGTTTCCAATTTTTCCATATCCTTTTAACAGTTGTTATTTTCTGTTATATATTTTTAAATAATAACCATCTAAGTGGATGTGATGCTGTATCTCACTATGGTTCAGATTTTCATTTCCCTAATGGCTAATGAGGTTGAACATCTTTTCGTTTGCCTATTGGCCATCTGTATATTTTCTTTGGAGAAATGTCTATTCAAGTCTTTTACCCATTTCTTAATTGGATTGTTTGTTTTTGTGTTGTGACAGTTCTTAATGTGTTCTGGACACTAATGCCTTATCAGATATACGATTTGCAAATATTTTCTCCAATTCTGTAGGTTGTCTTCACTTTCTTGATAATGTTTTTTGATGCATTAAAGTATTTTTAATTCTGATGAAGTCCATTTTATCTATTTGTTTTCTTTTGGTGCTCATGCTTCTGGTGTCATATCTAAGAATCCATTGTCAAATCTAAGGTCATAAAAATTTAGCCCTGTGTTTTTTTTCTAAGAGGTTCATGGTTTCAACTCTTATATTTAGGTGGTTCATCTATTTTCAGTTAATTTTTGTATATGGTGTGAGGTAGGAGTCCAATTTCATTCTTTTGTATATGGAAATTCCACATTTCTAGTACCATTTCTTGAAGAGAATGCTTTCCTCAATGAATGAACTTGGCGTCCTTGTTAAAACCAACTGCCCCTAGATGTATGAGTTCTGTTCCACTGATCTATCCTTATGCAAGTCCCTCATTGTTTGGATAACTGTAGCTTTTGTAAATCAGGAAGTGAGTCCTCCAACTTTGTTTTTCTTTTTCAAGATGGACTGGCTGTTCAAGGCCCCTTGCAATTCCATATGAATTTGAGGATTGGCTTTTCCATTTTTGTAAAAAAATGGCTGCTGGAATTTTGATAAGGTTTGCACTGAATTTGTAGATCATTTTGGGTAGTATTAGTATCTTAATAATATTAAGTCTTCCAGTCCATGAGCATGGAATATCTTTCAATTTATTTAGGTCTTGAAATTTCTTTCAGGAATGATTTGTAGCTTTATGCATACATTCAGGTCCTTTACATCCTTGGTTACATTTATTCATAGATATGTTATTCTTTTTATTGCTATTGTAAATACAATTGTTTTCTTGATTTACTTTTTAGATTGTTCACTACTATTGAATAAAACATGTATGTGTTGTACTTGTACTCTGACACTGTGCTGACTTAGTTTATCAGCTATGGTGGATTTCTTGTGGCTTCTTTGGAATTTTTATATATGGGATCATACTATCTGAGCAGAGGGATAATTTTACTTCTTCCTTTCATTTTTGAATGCCCTTTGTTTTTTTCTTACCTAATTGCTCTGGCTAGAACTTCTGGTTTAATATTGAATAGATAGGGGTGAAAGTAGACATCCTTGTCTTGTTCCTGATTTTAGGGAGAAATCTTTTAATTTTTACCACTACATATGATGTTAGCTGTGGATTTTCATATATGCCTTTTATCATGTTGAGGAAGTTCCCTTCTATACTTAGTTTACTAGTTTTATTTATTTATTTTAATCACGGTGTTGTATGTTATCAAATGCCTATTCTGCATCAATTGAAATGATCATGTAGGTTTTTTCCTTCTTTCTATTAATGCTGTATTATATTGACTAATTTTCTTATGATCATTCACCCTTGAATTCTTGAGATAAATCCCACTTGATCATGGTATATAATCCTCTTAATGAACTGTTGGATTTGATTTGCTAGTATTTTGTTGAGGATTTTTGCACCTATATTCATAAGGGTCAATGGTCTGTCATTTTCTTGTGTTGCCCTTATGTGGCTTTCATATCATAATAATGCTAGTTTCAGAATTAGTTAGGGAGTGTTCCACCCTCTTAATTTTGTGCATAGTTTGAGAAAGATTGGTATTAATTCTTCTTTAAATGTTTGGTAGAATTTACCAGTGAAGCCATCTGATCCCTGACTTTTCTTTGTTTAGAGGTTTTTTTAAGACTGATTTGATCTCTTTACTTTCCATAACTCTGTTGAGATTTTCTATTTCTTTCTGAGCTGGTTTAGCTAATATGGGTATTTCTAAGGATGTCTATTTCATCTAACTTTTTGGCATATAAAATTATTCATAGTATCCTCTTGTACTCCATTTTATTTCTGTAAGGTCAGTAATAATTCACCCTTTCATTTTTTATTTTAGTTATTTGCATTTTGTCTCTTTTCTTCTTTGCCAGTCTAGATAAAGATTAGTAAATTTCATTTATCTTTCCAAAGAACTAACTACCGAGTTCATTGATTTTCTCTACCATTTTTCTATTATCTATTTCATTTGTCTCTGCACTCATTTTTATCATTTCTTTTCTTCTACAAAGTTTAATTGGCTTTTCTTTTCCTAGTTCCTCCAGGTATAACATTAGGTTAATCTGTTGAGATCTTTCTTCTTTTTTTAAAAAAAGTAATTCTTTACAGCTGTAATTTTCTCTCTGAGAACTACCTCTTGTGCAATTCATAAGTTAAAGTTTTTAAAAAAACTTTTTATTTTGAAAAAATCTCAAACTTACAAGACAGTTGCAAAAAATAATACAAATCCCATACAGAGAACTCTAATGTACTCCCATACCTCAGAAACCCAGAGCCACCAATTTTGCCATTTTGCCACCTTTGCCCTCCCTCCCTTCCTTTCTTATTTAATTCTCTATCTCTATCTATTATCTATTCTTGAACATTTGAAAGTAGGTTGAGCACATCATACTCCTTAAACACATAATATTTCTGCTTACATTTCTTATGAAAAAGGACACTCATTTATGTAATCACCTTAAGTGCAGTTATCAAGTTCAAGAAATTTAACATTGATATAAAGATTGCATTCTATATTCCAAGTTTTTCTTATGCCCCAATAATGTCTTTTTGAGCCCCTTTCTCTTTCATTCTTAGATTCCATCCAGTATCATGTATTACATTTAATTATCATTATCTCTTTAGCTTCTCTTAAAAAATTGTGAAAACATATATATGTACATATATATATCACATAAGCCTCATCTCAAAACTCCTAAGCATATGTCTGTGTGGAATTAATCACATTAGCACTGTTTCTGTACCATCATGACCATCCGTTACTAGAACTTTATTTTCACCCCAAACAAATTCTACTCTCATTTTACATTAACTCCCCATTGTCCCTGCCCCTACCCCTGGTAACCTATACTCTATTTTCAGTCTCTATGAGTTTGTGGTTAACATGAGGCTTAAATTTAACATCCTAAATCCATAACAATTTTGTTTGCTCTGATACCAACTTAACTTCAAGAGCACATATAAACTATGTTCCTAAACACTTTCCACCTTTATGTAGTCCTTGTCAAAAATGACATATTTATACATTATGTGTCCCAAACCACATTTATAATCATATTATATGCATTTGCCTTTTAGATATTATGTAAAGTAAAAACTGGACTTACAAATTAAAAATACAGTAGTACTGTTATTTATATTTAACCATGTCATTATCTTTACTGGAGACCTTTATTTCTTCATGTGTCAATTGTCAAGTGTCTTTTACTTTCGACCTGCAAAACTCCCTTTGGCATTTCTTCTAGGGCTGGTCTAGTGAACTCCCTCAGGTTTTGGGAATGCCTTTTTTATTTTATCTGGGAATGTCTTAATCTTTCCCTCAGTTTTTTCCCCCCTATTATTTATTTTTATTCCATATGTTCTACGCATCTGTTGACAAGGTAGATAAAAGAAGCATCAGACACAAGGTTTTCACAATCACACAGCCACACTGTGAAAGCTATATCATTATACAATCATCTTCAAGAAACATGGCTACTGGAAAACAGCTCTACATTTTCAGGTAGTTCCCTCCAGCCTCTCCATTACATCTTGACTAACAAGGTGATATCTACTTAATGTGTAAGAATAACCTCCAGGATAACCTCTCGACTCTGTTTGGAATCTCTCAGCCATTGACACTTTGCCTCCATTCACTCTTAGCCCTTTTGGTCGAGAAGGTTTTCTCAATCCATTGATGCTGAGTCTCACCTCATTCTAGGGGTTTTCTCAATCCTTTCATGCTGAGTCTCAGTTCATTCTAGGATTTCTGTCCCACGTTACCAGGAAGGTCCACACCCCTGGAAGTCATGTCCCACATGAACAGGGGGAGGGTGGTGAGTTTGCTTGTTGTGTTGGCTGCAGAGAGAGGCCACATCTGAGCAACAAAAGAGGTTCTCTTGGGGGTGACTCTTAGGCCAAATTTTAAGTAGGCTTGACCTATCCTTTGTGGGGTTAAGTTTCATGTGAACAAACCTCAAAACTGGGGGCTCAGCCTATAGCTTTGGTTGTCCACACTGCTTGTGAGAATATCAAGAATTCAACTTGGGGAAGTTGAATTTTCCCCACTTCTGACCATTCCCTGAAGGGGACTTTGCAAATACATTTTTATTCACTGTTCAAATCACTCTGGGATTTATTGGGGCATCACTCTGGACAAACCAACAAAATTTCATGCCCTACTCAAGGTTCCATGTATTTATGGTGTTCAATTAAGCTGTCTACATTAGTTATATTAGGAAATGCACTAGTCAAAATATAAATTCTGTACCAAATGAACATTTTTTACTTTAGTCTCACACATAAGTTGAAATTTTAAAATGCTAATAACCTTCTATTTTCAGCACCCTGTAGTAATGACATCCCTTTGTTCTTCCTCATGCAAAAGCATTTCTTAAATTTGTAGATTTAGTCACTATCATTATACACTCTAGACATTCCTAGATTTTACCATCTCAGTGTTTATCGTCTTTCTTTTTTATTTCATTTGTGCCCCCAGCCCTCCTCCCTCTATTATTCTCACATTCAGCTTCATTCAGTGTTTTAACATCATTGTATTACAGTTAGGTAGCATTGTGCTGTCCATTTCTGAGTTTTTATATTCAGTCCTGTTGCACAATCTGCATCCCTTCAGCTCCAATTACCCAATATCTTACCCTATTTCTATCTATCTCCTGATGTTCTCTGTTGCCAACGAAATTCTCCAACTTTATTCATTAATGTCAGTTTATATCAGTGATACCATACAGTATTTCTCCTTTTGTTTGTGGCTAATCTCACTCAGCATAATGTCCTTAAGGTCCATTCATGTTGTTACATACTTCATAACTTTATTCTGTCTTACAGCTGCATAATATTCCATCGTATATATTTATATATATACCACAGTTTGTTTAGCCACCCGTCTGTTGATGGGCATTTTGGATGTTTCCATCTCTTCGCAATTGTAAATAATGCTGCTATAAACATTGGTGTGCAAATGTCCATTTGTGTCTTTGCCCTCATGTCTTCTGAGTAGATACCTAGCGATGGTATTGCTGGGTCATATGGGAATTCCATATTTAGCTTTTTGAGGAACCCCCAAACTGTCTTCCACAGTGGTTGTACCATTTGACATTCCCACCAACAGTGGATAAGTGTGCCTCTTTCTCCACATCCTCTCCAGCACTTGTCATTTTCTGTTTTATTGATAATGGTCATTCAGGTGGGTGTGAGATGATATCTCATTGTGGTTTTGATTTGCATTTCCCTAATAGGCAGGGAAGTTGAGCATCTTTTCATGTGCCTTTTGGCCATTTGTATTTCCTCTTCTGAGAAGTGTCTGTTCAAGTCTTTTGCCCATTTTGCAATTGGGTTGGCTGTCTGTTTGTTGTTGAGTTGAAAAATCTCTTTATAAATTCTGGATACTAGACCTTTATCTGATATGTCATTTCCAAATATTGTCTCCCATTGTGTAGGCTGTCTTTTTACTTTCTTGATAATGTTCTTTGATGTGCAAAAGTGTTTAATTTTGAGAGTTCCCATTTATTTATATCTTTCTTCAATGCTCTTGCCTTGGGTGTAAGGTCTAGAAAACAACCTCCAAGTATAAGATTTATAAGATATTTCCCTACATTTTCTTCTAAAAGTTTTATGGTCTTAGATCTAATCTTTAGGTCTTTCATTTATTTTGAGCTAACTTTTGTATAGGGTGTGAGGTATGGGTTTTCTTTCATTCTTTTGTATATGGATATCCAGTTCTCTTGGCACCATTTATTGAAGAGACTGTTCTGTCCCAGGTGAGTTGGCTTGACTGCTTTATCAAAATTCAATTGTCCATAGATGAGAGGGTCTATATCTGAACACTCTATTCTATTTCATTGGTCAATATATCTATCTTTATGCCAGTATCATACTGCTTTGATCACTGTAGCTTCATAATAGGCCTTAAAGTCAGGTAGCATGAGACCTCCGACTTCATTTGTTTTCTCAGGATAGTTTTAGCTATTCAGGGCACCCTGCCCTTCCAGATAAATTTGGTTATTGGTTTTTCTATTTCCAAAAAGTAAATTTTGGGGGATTTTAATTGGTATTGCATTGAATCTGTAAATCAATTTAGGTAGAATTGACATCTTAACTATATTTAGTCTTCCAATCCATGAACATGGTATGCTCTTTGATCTATTTAGGTCTTCTGCGATTTCTTTTAACAATTTCTTGTAGTTTTTCTTTGTATAGATCTTTTGTCTCTTTAGTTAAATTCATCCCTAAATATTTTATTCTTTTGGTTGCAATTGCAAATGGAATTCTTTTCTTGATTTCCTCCTGAGATTGCTCATTACTAGAGTATAGAAACACTACAGATTTTTGAGTGTTGCTCTTGTAACCTGCCACTTGTCATTCAATTCCTTGAGTCCCTGCTCATACATTTTCACTTTTTCCCTATATTTTCTTTTGCTTGTCGGATTTCAGATGTTCCATCCTCCAGTTCACTGATCCTATCTTCTACTTCATGAAATCTAACATTGTAGGTTTTCATTGTTTTTTCATCTCTTCTGTTGTGCATTTCATTCCCATAAGTTCTGTGATTTGTTTTTTCAGACTTTCTTCTTTTTGTTCATTCCTTGCCTTCTTTATATCCTTCCTCAATTCATTGATTTGATTTTTGATTGGGTTTTCCATGTCCGTTTGTATATTCTGAATGAATTGTTTCAACTTCTGTATCTCATTTGAATTGTTGGTTTGTTCCTTTGACTGGGCCATATCTTCAATTTTCCTAGTGTGATTTGTTATTTTTTGCTGGTGTCTAGGCATTTAATTACCTTAATTACTTTATTCTGGAGATTGCTTTCACTTCTTTTACCTAGGGTTTCCTTGCTGGATGAATTTGTTGTCTGTCTGTTCTTTCATTCAGTTCAGCATATTCTGGACCTCTAGCTTAGGTTTTGTTTACCAGATGAGCATTTTTCAGTTCTTGTTTTCTTGTTTCTTGCTCTGCCTACATGGTGCCTTTTCTCTCCACCCTTAGGAGGGTCTACTTGGGTAGTATAGACCCCCACCAGATTTTCCCAGACCAAACTGGTCTCCTGTTAGGAGGAAAGAGTC
Source organism: Tamandua tetradactyla (assembly GCF_023851605.1). NCBI lineage: Eukaryota > Metazoa > Chordata > Mammalia > Pilosa > Myrmecophagidae > Tamandua > Tamandua tetradactyla. The sequence continues at coordinate 102,238,583 of NC_135353.1, forward strand.
ATTTGCGTCAGTTTTCCCTGAGGGTGAGACCCAGCAGCTTGAAAAACTTTCCTGTGAAGTCTCTGTATTCTATTTTTCTTATCCTGCCCAGTATGCAGCGCTTTTCTACCTGCAGGTCCCACCAGGATAAGATGATGTGGTACCTTTAACTTTGGCAGACTCTCCCTGCTGGGGGCGTGGTGGAGACAGAGGAGAGGTTGTAGGCTGGTTTTAATCTGTTCAAATTACAAAGCCCTGGTGTCTGAATTCCTTAAGGGAGGGATTCCACCTGAGTTGGGCTTCACCCCTCCCCTGGGGAAGGCAAAGTCTCCAGACAAGCTCTCAAACAAGCTTGTTTCTGCCTATGCCTGGGGCAGTTGCAGCCTGAAAAGTCCTGCTGTTGTATCCAAAGGCAGTGGAGACTTTGTAGGAACAAAGCCACAAAAACCTCTGTTTCTTTTTTTTCCTTCTTCCCTCAGACCTGCACCCTCGGTGCTGGGGCAAAAATCAGCAACCTCCACTTTGACCAGGTTCACCTGAGCTGGGGGCCTATTTTTAGTAGTCAGAATTTGTTTATTAATTCCACAATTGGTGTTTAATTTTGCTCAGTACCTGCTGCTCCTTTCCTTTCCCCTCTGGGAAGTAGCCTCTGGGGGAGGGGCGCCGGCCACTGCAGCTTTGGGAACTCACGGTTTTGTGGGGGCTCGCAGCCAGTCCAGCTGGTCCAGACTGGGGTATGCTGTGTGTACCGTCACTGATGTGGCTCCAGGAGCTGTTCTGCACTGTTCCTGGTTATTTAGCAGGTGTTCTGGAAGACGAACTAAATTGCAACCTTGCTAAGACGCCATCTTGGCACCTCCCTTTCCCTCAGTTTTAAAGACAGTTTTGCTGTACATAGAATTCTTGGTTGGCAATTTTTTGCTTTTAGCACTTTAAATATGTCCTCCGACCACTTTTTTGTCTCCATGATTTCTGATTAGAAATTGGCACTTCATCTTAATGAGATTACCTTGTATGTGATACGTGGCTTCTCTCTTGTGGCTTTCAAAATTTTCCCCTTATCTTTGGAATTTGACAGTTATTATAACATGGCACAGTGTGAGTCTATTTGGGTTTATACTCCCTGAAGTTTGTTGAACATTTTGCTTGTGTATCTTCCTGTCTTTCATTAAATTTGGGAAGGTCACAGCCATTATTTCTTTGAATAATATTTTGTCCCTTTCTCTCTTCTCCTTCTGGGATTCTCACAATGCATATGTTTGTATGCTTGACGGTGTGCCACAGAGTTCTGTTCACTTTTCTTCATTCTTGCTTCTGTTCCACAGATGGAATAACTTCAAATGTCTTGACTTCAAGTGCTCTGATTCTGTCTTCTTCCAGCTCCATTCTGCTGTTGAACCTCTCTAGGGAATTTTAAATTTATGTTACTGTGGGTTTCACCTTTGTTTGGTACCTTCTCATAATTTCCATCTGTCTATTGATATTTTCCTTGTGTTCATCTATCATTTTTCCTGATTTCCTTTAGTGCTTTTTCTATGTTTTCTTTTAGCTCTATGAATGTATTTAGTACCATTTTCTAAAAGTCTTTGTATGGAATGTCCCAAGTCTGATCTGCCTCATTGCCAGTTTCTAATGTTTAATCTTCTCTTGTGCCTGGGCCATTGCTTCCTGTTTCTTTGTATGCTTTTTTAATCTTTTGGTGAAACCTGAACATTTTGAATTTTTGTTTTATCAATGGAATTTAGACTTTAAGGCATCTGTTCCTTAAGCTGGTTTCCAGCTAGCATTTTGACAGAGCTTTCCTTGAATGCTAGGAGGTAGCAACAACAGCAGCAACAACAAAACCATTCCCAGTCTTTACAGATTGACCTGTGCCAGTGTGCATCTCATAAGTTTTGGTATGTAGTTTATTTGTTTTTATTCCTCTCTAATTATTTTCTACTTTCTTCTTTGATTGACTTGTTGTTTAAGAGTGTATTTTTTAATTTCCATATATTTGAGAATTTTCTTTCTGTTATTGATTTCTAGCTTCATTCCACTGAGGTTAGAGAAGATACTTTGTATGATTTTAGCATTTTAAGTTTTTTGGCGACCTAACATTGATCTATCCTGGATAATGATCCACATGGATTTGAGAAGAATGTGTGTGTATTCTCCTGTATTTCAATGGAGTGTTCTAAGTATGCCTGTTAGTTCTAGTTGGTTAATAGTGTTTTTCAAATCCTCTATTTCCTTATTTATCTGTCTAGATGGTCTATCCATTATTTAAAGTGGTATAGTGAAGTCTCCAAATATTACTGGAGAACTGTCTATTTCTCCCATGATTTCTGTCAATGGTTGCTTCATATATTTTGGACTTTATGGTTAAATGCATCTATGTTTATAGTTGTTACATATTCTTGAAGGGTTGACCCTTTTATCAATATATAATGTCTCTTCTTTGTCTCTTGTAAAGGTTTTTGACGTAAAGTCTATTTTGTCTGATAATAGTATAACCACTCCAGTTCTCTTATGGTTACTATTTCCATGGAATTACTTTTTCCATCTTTTTACTTTCAACCTATTTATTTCATTGGATTTAAAGTGAATCTCTTGTAGACAGCACATAGTTGGATCATGCTTTTTTATCCATTCAGCCAATCTCTACCTCTTGATGGGAGATCTTAATGTATTTACATTTAATGTAATTACAGATAAGGCAAACACTTAATTCTACCACTTTGCTATTTGTTTTCTGTATGTCTTATACCTTTTTTGTTCCTCGTTTCCTCCATTACTGGTTTCTTTTTGGTTTAGTTGACCTTTTGTAGTGAACCACTTTGATTCCCTTTTATGTCCTTTTGAATATATTTTTTAGATATATACTTTGGGTATACCATGGGGTTTGAACCTTTAACTCTTAAATTTATAGCAGTCTAATGAATTGATAACAATTTAACTTCTATAGCATATGAAGAAACTATGTTTCTATACATTCTGCCCCCCCTTTATGTTGCTGGCACAAATTACATCTTTATACATCATGTGCTCAAAATAATTAGATTTATGTATTTTCTTTATGTATTTTTATGTATTAGATTTATAATTATTTTTATATATCTGTACTTTATAATTGTATTTATGTATTTGTACTTTAAATCATGGAATTACAAACCAAAAATACAGTAATACTGGTCTTTTTTCCCCCCATGTAGTTATCCTTGCCAGAGATATTCATTCTTCATGTGGCTTCAAGTTACTGTCTGGTAGCGCCTTTTTTAACCTGAACGGCTCCCTCAGCTTTTGGTTATGAGAATATCTTAATATTCCCTCATATTTTAAAGACAGTTTTTCCAGATATAGAGCTATTGGTTGATAGCACTTAATGTATCATCCCACTGCCTTCTGGCCTCCATGGTTTCTGAAGATAAATCAGGTATTAATATTACTGAGGATCCCTTATATAATGAGTTACTTTTCTATTACTGCTTTCCAAATTCTCTTTTAGTTTCGATCATTTCACAGTTTTATTATAATGTGTTTATGTATAGGTCTCTTTGAGTTTATCCTATTTGGAATTTGTTGAACTGTTTTGGATGGATAGATTCATGTTTCACCAAATTTGGAAATCTTGTGGCCTTTATTTCTTTAAATATACTTTCCGCCCCTTTCTCTCTTCTCCTTCTGGAACTTAAATAATGCATATGTTGTTGTTGTTTTATTTGATGATGTCGCACAGTTCCCTTATGTTCTGTTCACTCTTCTTCATTCCTTTTACTTTCTGCTCCTCAAATTGAATAATTTCAGTTGTCCTATCTTCAAGTTTGGTTATTCTTTCTTCTTCTCTCTCAAATCTGTTGTTGAACCCCTCTAGAAAAAAATTCAATTTAGTTATCTTGTATCTTACTCTGAGTTTGTGGATTCACACTTATACACTGGTGCTCCTGAATGCCCTAGTTTCTCAAGGAAAAACTTGGAAGATTTCCCTCCCATCCCCCAGGTGCTCTATTGTATGTCTTGACTGTAACCTCTACCCCATGTAGTTATGGTTTCATTATTCTCTTATAGTGCTTTTGAGTAATGCCCACCATCACTCCACCACAAGAGTTTGGAGATAGCTTAAACAGATGAATGCCTTGGGTTAGTCCTTCAAGTAGCCACCAGACAGTTTAGAACAGACCATACACACTACTTTTTGAATAAAAAATGCTTTGTCCCCTCTATAACAGGGATCATGTGGGACCCCATATTCAAGATTGTTAGTGAGCCATGAATGGGATGGGGCAAGGGCTAGTAAAAGCACAAATCTTTCTTACTGTTTTTAAGTTGCCTTTTTCTTGATTCAGTGTTTGCTTCTTTTTTTCTTGTAAACTTTTGATTGTTTTTTAGAATGTAAGAAATGAGAAGGTTGGGTCTGACAGTTTCTGTTTTTTTTTTTTTTTTTTTAACATTTCAGTGCAGGCACAGGAGTTTGGAGCTATCCACTTCACAATCTTGCTAACATCAGTCCATTTTAGCTTTCTTGATGTCTAATTTGATGTGAGTCCACTCTCCAGAGTGTTCTGCTGTGGGCACTTAAGTGGGATTCTACATCTGAAATAAACAATCCTCTTCAAGTCTACACACATGGCAAACCCTCAAAAGCTCTAATTTTGTCACATGAATAAGTCATTGAAACTCTATCAGCCCTCAAAATGATTTTAGTTTCTATCATTTGATATCACAGGGGCGAGTCACTGAAAGGCAATAAATACAAGAGCAAGACTAGAATGAGGGTAATCTCAATTCTTGCTGACATTAGTACAGGCAGAAAGTCTGTTTTCTTTGAGGGCTTAACCTTCTATGTTCATCTACATCAATTTAGTAGCAGCTATGCTCTATTTAATTATTATTTGTAAGAAATGAAGGACAAGGACACATTCAATCTTATTTTTTTTATTCTTCACTCTTTTATACAAGGACACATTCAATCTTATTTTTTTATTCTTCACTCTTTTATACAAGGACACATTCAATCTTATTTTTCTATTCTTCACTCTTTTATAATAGTAGAAAAGAATGCGAATTTTTGTGATTTTCTGATTGTACAAAAGTAAAGTACAAAGAAGAAAAAATTCTAAGTAAAATTTTAGAGATATTGACAGAAAGGGATACACATATACAGCCAGCCAGATAGAGTGAGAATGTGAAGATGTGGTCACCTTTTGTGGTGAGGTAGGCCATAGTTTGAGGGTTGGATTCTTCTTCTTATGGGCTTGGATATCATCAGTAAGCACAAGAAGGGATAATTTGGCTGAAAGTGAGAAACTTTGCAGAGAACAGTTGTCCATAAATTAATGAATATCAGTGCCTAAAATGCCTGGGAGACCAGGCTATTATGTTCATTTTCCAGAAAGAACATCATAATAGCACTTAATAATTTCTGAAATATTTTTGCATACATTAAAAATTTTGATCATTACAATGACTACATGAGGTAAGGAGGGCTAATTATCCCAATTTTGCAGAAATGGAAACTAAACTAAGGCTTAAAGAGGCTATGACTTCTTTAAGGTCATATGGCTGATAAGGTAGCAGTGACATTAGGTTTGAGATCCAGAACTTGTGACTCACTCTGGTATTTTTTCTATTACCCCATGCTACACTTTTATTCTTTAACCAGGGCAGAAATACAGGTGGTGGTGGTGGAAAGATATTAAAATTTTGGTTGATTCCTGAAAGTGCTCTTACGGGAAGAAAACAGATGTTTGCACAATAATTTCTATGAAATATAAAAACTACCTCATTGGGATTACTGGATTTAGGCTATCTGAATCTAAGATCTCATGACCTATTGAATATGTTCTATATTTCATTCTAACTAGAAAATAAAATTCTGCAGATTTCTGGAGTAGCCTGCAGGAGATGACCAAGCAAGCCACCTAGAGCTATTATTACATCAGAAACACACCACAAGGATAGGCCTCAGCAGGAAATACTGGCACTGTTTCTGGAACTGTTATGACTCATAGCACCCACAATGAAGGGATCATGCTTTCCTTGCAGAACAACAACAACTAAAAGGTTTCATATAATTAGCAAAACTGAACTTAAAACTATATCAGGAATACTTCTAGCCAACTTGAGACAGGAGCAGTGAATTTAAGGTAGAGGTGTAGTAACAAAAAATAACTTCTCTGGTCTTCTAAGAGGTGGAGTTATAAAGTGTCATGGTTATATTGTAGAGGAACTAACCCTGTGTTTAGGACTGCTGCTAAGCTAGTCAATGCCTTCATTTAGAGAATACTTCAAATGAACAAATTAAGATCAATTCAAATCATTCTTCAATGGTGTGTCAGAAGGATTGGATATGCCCTGGATATAGCCAATGACTTTTTCTTTAAAAGCAAGACAGACTATGCCTATGATTTGCCTCTGATAAACTAGTTTAGTAATCTGATGAAAAGAGGAAAATAGGCTTCTGTAGCTTGAGTTATTCTTGCTGAATCAACGCAGGCTTCCAAGGATCATCATCTCCATTCCTTTTCCTAAGTCTTCATGTCAATTTGTAAATTTTTTTCTCCCATAAGAATTAGTGGAGCTCATCAAACTTAATATGTTTAGTTCCTAGGAAGAAAATCTAGATGTTTCCCCCTATTTGTTCAGTCACTCATTTCACAAAGTTTTGAGTATCGCCTGTGTACTGCTGCAGAGTTAGGTAAGACTCCAGGACTCACAGTCAACACTTTCATCACCCTACCTTGATTTCATTTTTACCTGTTGCCTACAAATATATCTGCTTCATCCCTCAAACTGTAAGCTTCCCTGAGGGCCTAATATATCTTTGCACTCCTTCTAATAGTGCCTATAATACTTGTTAAAGAACAATAAAAATAAATTTGGGGAATGGATGTGAAATTAAAGGATAGCAACAGATTGGAAACATTTTACAAGGAACTAAACTGACTTTTGGGCTCCCTTTTAAACTTGTCTCTATTTTTGACCTTTGAAAAAATATTTTCTTCCAGAAATCTCAGTTATGTTCTTAACTATTCAAGGAAAATGACTTTTTCTTTGACACTTGTAATGCGAAATTGAACTGCAGAGCTAAATTTGTATTATATCAAATAACTTGTAGATTTAGAATCAACACCTGATAGATGTTTTTACCTCTTGGCCTTAATTCACCCTATTCTGATCTACCTATCCCATGCTATCTCTTGTTCTTTTCAGAACAATTTAAAGACTGACTCACTTCTTCAATGAGAAGTCCTTTATTTGTACAGAACAGTTGGCTCATTGTCTTGATACACAGTGATGTATGGTGCAGGCATGTATCCAGATGCCTCTTTAACATATCCACTTTGTTGTCTAATAGACACCTCAAATTTCATATTTAACAATCAAATTCTTGATTCCTTCCCTCCACCCCTCTATACTGCTCTTCCCCAGTTCTCCCCATCTCAGAAAATGGCAATTCTATTCATTTGGTTCCTTAAATCCAGAACTGTGGGTTCATTGTTGACTTCCTCTCTGCCTCTCATATACCTTATCTAATCAATCAGAAAATCCTGTTGGCTATTCCTTCAAAATCTATCTAGAATCTGACAACTTCTCATTATCCATACTGGCTATGGCCTAGTTTAAACCACTATCATCTCTTGTTTGGATTATTTTAACATTCTCCTAACTGGTCTCCCTGCTTCTGTCAATACAGTAAGTAGCCAGAGGGATCCTGCTGAAACATAAGTCAGATCCTGTGACTCCTCTCCTCTCAATCCTCCAATAGCTCTCCATGTCACTCAGAGTGAAACCACAGTCCTCACCTTGGTCTACTAAGGGTCTGGACTGGATCATGCTCTCTGATCTCATCTCTTTTCCACTTCTTCTTTCTCACTCTATTTGCAGCCACCCTGACCATTCTGGAACATACCAAGCAGTTTTCTGTTTCAGAGTCTTCACATTTAACAATTTCTTCTTCTCCCAATACTTACATGGATCACACTTTCATTTCATTTAGGTCTCTTTGCATATACCCCTTATCAGAGAAGGCTTCCTTGAACACCTTACATATTCCATCTCTCTCTCTCTTTCTCTCTCTCCCTGCTATATTATTCTTTGCAACATTTATAGCCACCAATTTTGTTTATTTTCTGTCTTTCTATACTGAAAGTTAAGCTCCTTGAGGGGAACAAGAAATATTTATTGAGGACCTACTTTGTGCTAGGTCCTTTTCCAGGCAGCAGGGTCTAAAAGTAAACAAAACTGACAAATGCCAACATCCTTATGGTGCTTTCCTTCTAATATTATATACACTGCTATATTTACTCAGTAAATATTTGATTAATGCATTTAATGAACATAGCATAAACTCAGCAGAGCAATAGGAATGGTTCAAAAGAAAAGGAGATTTGGATTGCTTCATCAGTCTTTAAACTCATTGTAGCACCCACCACATTTAGAGAAGTGTTTTATAACCTTACAGGTGAAAGGCTATAAATTGAATCAAATCCATGGATTCCCAGCCATTCTATACCTTGATTCTAAGGATTGGATTCCTCTTGCTGTACTGATTAAAGAAAAATACCTGGGATTGAATGAGAAACTTGGCATTGGCACAGAGTCTTGAAAATTAGCAGGCCAGGAAGCAAATACATAAGTGCTAAGAATTAATAGGAGAGAATTTGGCCTTGACCAGAGAGAAAAAGTGCTTTGTATCAAGACAGAATTAACACTCTAAGAATATCAGTAGCAGAGATGTTGGTTTGGGGTGGGGGGAGAGGAGGAAGTTGCCTTCTTTAAAAGAAAACTTGGGAGACTAGATGAAGAGGTAAACCCTAGAAGACAATATACTTCCCATTTGGAGAGGAAGGACAGACTATGCTGACTAAAGAAGGTATCATTATTTTTACCACCCCTCTCCTCAGCAACCAGGGATTATGAAAGGTTTGACAGTTTTGGGAGCATCCTCAGGGGAAGAACCAAAAGTAGAGAGAAACATGTCAGAGGGTGAGGTGATTAGGTGAGGAAAGAGACCATGAATTTCAGCTCTCAACATCTACACAGGAAGAAATCTTCCAGGAATCTGACTGTAAGTAGTATGTGAATAACAGATGCCTTCTACTCAATGGTCTACCTATTCTAGGCTTGGATTTGATCATCAATTGTAAGCAAAGTATTTGCTCTAGAGAATGGTCCCACTGATCCAGTTCTCCATTCAAAGACTCAACGCTGCTTCCACCTCCATTGACTGGAAAGCCACCCCTGTTTTATTGTCCTGACTCTACTTTTTTATTACAGGGTCCTTGTTCTGAGTTCTTTTTCAGACTTTATCCAGCTCTACTTCTTTTTGCCCCAACTGACAAAGTCCTAGCCACATCTCTTCAATAGCTCAGGCTTTCTGGAACTGCTTCCCTCATTGACCTACATTCACATTAACAAATGTCCACTTAAAAATCTCATTTTCCTCTTTATAAAATCATATTTATTTTGTAACCCACAGACACATATCATTGGCAGATGTAGTCAGAGACAAGCTGTCTTTGAATCCTTATGGTATTGCATCAGCCTATGCAACTGTGCATTCTACAAGCTATTGTGCCAAAGAAATAGCATTCTGTCAATTGATGTGGCAATGTTGAAATATTAGAGCAATTCAAAGGCCATGCCCAGTAGCTTGCTCAACACTTTGTTACAGCCCACAGACTGTATTGCTGGTTAACTCAAATCTGTTTTACCCTCAATAGGGATAGTTTCCATTGGCACATCACAGCCTAGCTGAAGGGTCAATTGGTATCATCAGTTTAAATTTAAAACATCAACAATATGACAGAAATTAGGCTAGATTCTGGGGTTATACAAAGAAGAATGAATCCCTGCCCCAAAGAAACTTACAAACTAGTTCTAGAAGCTCCAGCTCAGATTTGGGCAAACTACCTGATATCCACATTGATATTATTATCATTAGATACCAAGTAAGTGTCAACATGGCACAGCAATATATCATTTTGAAGAATGGGACTGAATATTCTTGGTGGCTTTAGTAGATATGGGATGTCCCAAGAGAGATGAGATCCATTCACAGGATGATCTTGAGATACAAGTGCTACCATGGGCTCTCAGACATACCAAGGACTGAAGGTATATGAGGTTAGAGGATGTAGGATTCTTATAGTAGTTCTATGCCAAAAAATTGATTGGTATCCAAAAAGAAAAATTCCATAACTGTGGGTCTGTTGACAATATATGACATGATAAAGCAGTCTCGGGAAGGGAGTTCTTAGGAGTGTACTCTGAGTAACAGATAAGCGAGAAGTAATAAAGGAAGAATCATCTGAATAGACTCACCATCTGCTCCTTCACCGCTTTTGCTTCTTTTATTGCGGCGAACATGTCTACTTTCCTCTTCAGAGTATGGCTTTTCTTCAGGAAAGAAGAAATTCAGTACAGCCATCTATAAAGATAACAAGTAGATGAGACAAAGTTTGACCCCAATTAGCCATGCCAACAAAAAAAACTAGTTTTCTGTAGACACTCTACTTTTACCTTAAATCCAATGTTTCTAAAACCTGAGCCCATCTTCCCCTCCAATGTACCAATCCTTTTATATTTGATATATTATTATTACAGTCATATAGGTATAGGATCTTGGTTCTTCTCTGAAACCCCTCCCTTTGCACTGAATAGAGTCCTTCTTCAAGTCCCATTTCTCCATGTATTTCTTGGGTTCAGAGAGTCCAGCCACTGATTTTGAACTTCCCTCACATACTAATGATGCTAACCTAGAATTAGACTTTAGTTTGTTACTCCCTCTTGGACTTCATTATTATACATCCATGCTTTTGTTATATTCCTATCTATGCTATAATTTTGGTTTGTTCTTAGTATTCTGTGTATCTAATACTGAGGTAACATTTGTATCACCTCTCTTCTCCTAGTTAATGAAAAAGCCCAAAATTATTCTCTCTTTTCTCTACACTCCTATAGCACTTGTTGTCTCTATAAGATTGTTCTAGTTTGCTAGCTGCCAGAATGCAACACACCAGAGACAGATTGGCTTTTAATAAAAGGGGATTTATTTTGTTGGTTCTTCAGAGGAAAGGCAGCTAACTTTCCACTGAGGTTCTTTCTTACGTGGAAGGCACAGGATGGTCTCTGCTGGTCTTCTCTCCAGGCCCCTGGGTTCCAACAACTTTCCCCGGGGTGACTTCTTTCTGCATCTCCAAAGGCCTGGGCTGAGCTGCGAGTGCTGAGATGAGGAATGCTGAGCTGCTAGCAGTGCTACATTGCAATCTCTCATTTAAGCACCAGCCAATTAAGTCAAACATCACTCGTTGCAGCAGACACGCCTCCTAGCTGACTGCAGATGTAATTGGCAACAGATGAGGTTCATGTACGGTTGGCTTATGTCCGCAGCAACAAGACTAGGTATGCTCACCTGGCCAAGTTGACAACTGAATCTAACTAACACAAAGATTAATTTTGATACTTGGTCCTCTGGGGTCTTATGATGCTTTCTCATAAAAATGCAATAAGATATTAATGTTTCATATGTGAATGAGCCTGATTTCATCAATGATAACCATAGCTTAACCATATACTTGCTGAATTGCATCATAAGTTCCCAGCATGAGTACTCCATTGTGGTAAAAAATGTGCTTGAGGTAAACAGCAGACAGTATAGTAGGATTAAATGTGATTCTAAGGGTGCATGGGTGGTTCAGTGGTAGAATGTTTGCCTGTCATACGGGAGACCTGGGTTTGGTTACTGACCCATGCACTGCCCCTTACCCCACTCCACCCCCAAAAAGTGATTCTTATCCTGACTCTGCCACTTACTAGCTGTTTAACCCTGGCCAAGTTACTTAAGCTTTCATTTTCTCATCTGTAAATAGGGATAATAATAGTGCTTTGTTCATAGAGTAGTTGTAGGATTAGCACAGTACCCAGCAGATAGTATGTGTTCAATAAATGTTAGATATTACTATGATTATTAAAACTAAGTTGCAAAATGGACTGGTTAGATAGTTTGGGGTTTAAGAAAGAAGAATAATTGAATTCATGCATTTTTATCCTAGGGTCAGTTAAAAAAAATAATTCTAGAGTCTGCATGTATCACCGTCTCCTGCATCTCTGTTCAATTGGGAAAAAATGGATAGAACCTAAAAGCCCTAACATTCTTCACAAACTTTTCTCAAAATCTTATGATTTACCCATTTGCATGGAACTATTATACCCAAAGGCCTTAATATGCAAGATTAGCAAATTGCAGGATACTTAGTACATTCATATATTAAATATAAAATTAATAAATGAATGTACAGATAATCCCCAACTTGCCAATAAAGTGTATTCCAAAACTTATTTAAGTTGAACTATATATTGTCAAACATGGTTGAATAACAGCAATTTCACATGATTCAGCTGAACATTATTTTTGAGTCACTTGAATGGAATGTAAAATGCATTTTTGCATGGAATCAACATAATGAAGACTGGGTACATTTCCAGACAAGCCCACAGAAGATTATTTAACTCAATATAAATAAGCTCCAGTACTGATAGTACTCTAAAACCAAACTGCTGTTTACAATAAAATCTCAATCATCTGTAACTCTAGGAGAACAAGTCATTGATGGAAAAGTTTCCTTTGTAACTTTAAGTGCTGAAATTTACTTCAGTTATTTTGAATAGAAATTAATCTACAATATATGACTTAACTCAAAGCTTACTGAACATGTGGAAAACTATTTGCCTGTACATTCAATGGCTCCAGTCCACTATGATTTTTAAAATTACTGGTATATTACAAAGTAATAAATGCTTTGTTAGAGAGAAGAAGGATGTTGTCTGGAACCAAGAGGAAAGGTACCTAATACAATCTCTGAGTGGGCAAGGTTTCTTGGAGGAGGTACTACCTCTGTGCATCCTGAAGGATGTCTAGGATCTAGCAATGAATGGAAAATGGAAAAGGCATTCCAGGGAGAGGGAGCATTATGTTTAAAGGTTCAGAGGAAAAAGAGAATGGCAGTTTTTAGAGATGCAAGTAGTTTACAATAAGTGGTAGGAGGTAGAAAGGAATGGTGAGAAATGAACCAAGGGATGTTAAACAAGGGCTATATCATGTTAAGGAATTTAGACTTCATTCTGCAACAGGGAGATCCTCTGAAAAATTTTTTACCCTTAAAAATGTCTGTACCTTATAAACAATTTGAGATATAATTTACCTACAATAAAGTACAAATATTTTAAGCAGTTTGAAGAATTTTGACAATTGTACATACCTTTGTAACCACTAATTTAATCAAGACATAGGACAATTCTATCAGCCCAGTATTTTCCTTCATGCAACATCCAGTCATTCTCTAGTCCCCTAGAGAAAACCACTGTTATTACTTCTATCACCATAGATTAGTTTTCCCTATACTAGAATTCCACATAAATGGAATCATATATGTGTTTTATGTAGCTTTTTAAATTCAACATAAAGTCAGTGAGATTCATCCATGTTGTAACATGTATCAGTAGTTCACTCCTTTTTATTGCTGAGTAGTATTTAGTTGTGTGGCTCTACCACAAATTTTTTAATGCATCCATCTATTGATGGACATTTGGGGCTATTGTGAATAAAGTTGATATAAACATTCATGTATAAGTAGAATTGCTGGATTATACTGTATGTATATGTTGTACGAAACTGCGAAACTGTTTCCAGAAAGACTGTACCATTTCATATTCCCACCTGCAACAAATGAAAGAGTTCAAGTGGCTCTGTATCTTTACCAACATGTGGTATTGTCAGTATTTTTTAACTTTGAACATTCTGGTGGATGTGAAGCCGCATTTCATTGTGGCTGGTTTTAGAGTTCATAAATTTCTCTCTGGGGCTTTTTCATCTCTTATGTTTGTCAACCTATAAGATTTCACTTCATTTACATGACTGTGGTCTGGATAGGTGAATTTGTCAGGTAACTAAGCTCTATATGTGTAGGTTATTACAATATAATGCTATTTCTAGGGGAATGGGATCCTGAAATCCAAAAGAAGAACCTCCCCACCATCACCACTGTAATTCCAGAATTTCCCTCATACTGTTTATGTTTCCTCATGGGCTTAGCTCCTTCGGGTGCTTTGGTAGGAACTCCATTAAGCACCTTCTGATGTCCTGGTGATGGCAGTAGAAGTTGCTTGCATATTAAGTTGCTCACTGTTTCAAAGGGTCTGATATAAGTTCCCACAGGAGGAAGGCTGTGAGAGAAGCAAATTTCTGAATACAGCAGAAACAACTCAGCTCCATAAGTAGCAGGAGTAATTGAAAATCCCTCGAGAGGTCATTGATCAGAATGGGACCTTCATAAGTATTCATCAGAAGGAGACTGCCTGTATATGAAAATTCTTTGAACATGGTTTTTATTTTCACATGAAAAAAATAGAGGAAAACAACACAGAACACTGCTTAAAGTGAAAGAAAATCCCTATTCACAGCACCCTCATTTGAATCTCAATTAGAGGTAGGAGGAAAACTATTCTTTGTATAGTATAATGGTGAAGACAAAATCAGTGGCTGCTCAAACAAAAAGGCTGGAACTCTAGCTTGAGTTTTGCATTCATTAGCACCACCTCCAGAGGCAAGATGCAGAATATGAACAAAGACTTCTTTCTTAGAATATTGCTTTCCTATTGCACAATAGAGTAGGTATCAGGAATGTTAGCCAAAGCCAGGCATTTTGCTCAAGGGGGAAAAATCTAATTCTTTACACTTTATTAACTAATTACACCCTTGTTTCCTATGATAAAATTACATAGTAAACAGCACCTGCAGATTACAGGGATCTCACCTGCAAACAATTCATTAACAGTGAGACATGAAGGATACATCCATTATAGCTAGTGATTCTCCAGATACTACTACAAATAGACTTGTTTTCTAATATGTATACCTACAAATTTATTGGGTTCTTTTAAAGCATGACAGAATAAAATTAATTCATTTCATATTACATAGTTCATGTACTTGATTGTGCTAGATGATTCACAGGAAATTAATCATAAGCCTCTTGAGGGTAGGCTCCATATGTTATTCATTTTTGTATACCTAGTGCCTAGTTCTGTTTCTGGCACATAGCAGGCCTCTAATAAATATCTGTCTACTGAAACAAATTATCAGACTATTACCAATCCATTTCTTAAAGCGAGGATATTATTTGGCTCTAACTGGACCTCATTTCTTTTTTTTTTTTATTAATTAAAAAAATTAACAAAACATTTAGAAATCATTCCATTCTACATGTACAATCAGTAATTCTTAATATCATCACATAGTTGCATATTCATCATTTCTTGGTACATTTGCATCGATTTAGAAAAAGAAATAAAAAGACAACAGAATAAGAATTAAAACCATAATAGAGAGGAAAAAAAAAAAAAACTATACCTCACATGCAGCTTCATTCAATGTTTTAACATAATTGCATTACAATTAGGTAGTATTGTGCTGTCCATTTCTGAGTTTTTATATCCAGTCCTGTTGCACAGTTTGTATCCCTTCAGCTCCAATTACCCCTTCTCTTTTTTTTTTTTAATTAATGGAAAAAAAGAAATTAACCCAACATTTAGAAATCATACCATTCTACATATGCAATCAGTAATTCTTAACATCATCATATAGATGCATGATCATCGTTTCTTAGTACATTTGCATCGGTTTAGAAGAACTAGCAACACAACCGAAAAAGATATAGAATGTTAATATAGAGAAAAAAATAAAAGTAATAATAGTAAAAACAAAACAAAACAAAACAAAACAAAAACCTATAGCTCAGATGCAGCTTCATTCAGTGTTTTAACATGATTACTTTACAATTAGGTATTATTGTGCTGTCCATTTTTGAGTTTTTGTATCTAGTCCTGTTGCACAGTCTGTATCCCTTCAGTGGACCTCATTTCTTGAGAGTATCCACATAGAAGTAGACTAACGACTCAATATACTACTGGCACCAATAAAATCAAAGGGATCCAAAGAGTGAGAGACTCCTAAAAGTCAGTGGTTATCACACTTTAGCATGCATTGGAATCACTAGGCATGAGTGTTAAAAATGCACAATTCCAGGCTGCCCACACCCAAAACTTAGATTGAGTAGGCCTGAGATGCGGCTCTAGAACCTGACTTCTAAACTGGCTTGCTAGGGGATTCTGATGCAGGAAGTCTTTCAATTACATTTTGAGAAGTGGCTGTATATATTGTTCATCTCTCAATTGGTTCTTTTATCAATAGACTGAAATAGGTAAATTCTCTTTTTGCCCTGGTAAAAATAGAGCTCTTACATAGATAGTGGCTCATCTTTTCTTCTGTCATCTGTTTATAGAGTTAATTTGCTTAACAACTTCGGTATTTCATCTCTCTCAAGAGGAGGCAGGTACTTACCATACTTTCTTTAAAAATTACCTATTTTTAAGAAGATTTCTATTTGAATATTCTTAAATAGTCTACTTTTCTTAGTGCAACCTCTGCCATCACCACCACCACCACCCATCAGTGACCAGCTAGAATATTCAAGTAAAATAAAAGCATTTATGCCCTGAGATGTTCAGCAAACCTCAAAGATGTTCAAGAAAACCATAGCAATATGTGAGCATCTGAGTACCAATCAGTGAAGAAGGTTGCCAAAACTAGCTTGCTGGATGTTATGGACATAAAATAAATACAGAAGAAGCTGCCTTTAAACACACCTCCAGTCCTGTAAGAATCTTTACCTCACCATGCTCTGATTATCAACAAAAGGAGATGGTTATTCAAGGCATTGTTGTCTGCTGAACAAACATCGAGTCCATACGATATGGAGACATACATATGGACTTTAACATACACAGACAAACAACATGCAAATAATCCCAAGTTGCATTGTAGTGCAATGAGAGCACTACAAAAGAGGAGGCAGTAAGCTTTCAAAAGTCGTGTGACAAGAAGGGAAGCACAGTATGTGCTCGTTTCTGAATGGTGTGTGCCAACTCTTGAGAGCAAGTAAACAAGAACACTCGACATTGATCACAGCCTCCCATAGGAACTACTACCAGCAGGGTGGGAGTTAGTGGCAGCAATCAGCCCAAGTGCCAAAGGAAGTTGGCACTGGGAACATCTCTGGTTAAGCACGAGGGATTACCATTCCCCATTGTAGATAAGTCTGAAGATGATTGAAATTATATAGTAAAACGTGAAGCTAAACACAATCAACATTTTTCATCACATAGAGTTAAAAGCAGTCACCGAATCCTGCTTTCTATACAGTCTGATTTAACAATCACTGCCTAACAATGTAAGTGACTAGAAGTCTAAAGCAAAAGCAAAAGAACAGTTTCTTTCTTTAGGTAGAATACCATAGTGTGGCATTGGTGTAAAACTGTACTCCATATCAGCTCAATCTCTGGTTTTCCTCTCCTCCCATTTATGGTTGTATGATGACCTAATATTTATCAAATAATGCTTTATCTGTCTCATATGAATTTTTCTTCCCTCAGTAAGCAGTTATTTCCTTAAGGGTAGGAGGGATATTTGTGGATTCATAACCTGTGTAGACTTGTCCTCTGGACATGAAATCTGTTTAAAATGAACATCAAAGGTAAAGGGGAATTATTAAAAATACAACTTCCAAATCAAAAGGGGTAAAATGGACTCCTGCTCTTATTTTCTGTGTCCTAGATTAACCTCTATTCCAAACATCCAAAACAGAGTTGGAAAAAAAAGCTTAGTGAATTACAAGTTGATCCTCATCGAATAGACAACACAAGTTGTGTCCAGTTTTGTATGACTTTGAAATTCATACCTACCACAGATGTCACATATACCTCATTGAACTGTTTTATTGCCAGAGTCAGAAATAAGCTTAATGTGAAATGGCAAGAGGACCACCACTACTGAGGTTTTGGAAGTCAGCTGGTCTACCCGCATTGAAGCAATGCTCATTGCTGACATGTGCAGAGAAGAAATGCAATGGCAGAAGGATACCCAGTCATTTTTGGTATGGTGAGTTTTATGGCATAACCACAAACCGAGGTGACATAAGAAACACTCTGAAGGACGCACTGAAGCACAGCTTCAAATAACATGGCATAGCTGTGGGCTTCTAAGCAAAACAGCAATAGGGACTGGCTTGGAATGCAACAATCTGGAATTTGGGAACTCTTTTTGAGCAAAGGCTTTCAGTTGACCACAAGGCTAACATAGAAATACAGACAGTGACAGGCTCCACAAAAACAGCAGTAGTTACAAATAAAAAAGCATCTGTATGTATGTCGTGTAGTAAGGACTTCTGGTTGAATGTTTAATCTTTGCTACCTATGAGTGTGGATGAAATCAGTAATGACATCTTTGAATAAGAAGAAGGGCAACAATATATACAGTAGATGACACAACCTTCCTATGGAAGCATCTACTTACTTAATTTGTAATTCCCCATCTTTATAAAGTGAAAGGCACTTTGGCACATAAGGAGAAAAACATATAGTTCCACTTCTAATATATGGAAGTCACTAAGGCTATCAGTTGTGAGTAGAATCAGTGTATGAATTAGTACAGACCTAGAGAATCTACAGCAGAGCTGGGAGGAAACCAAACCCAGACAATCCTGAGCTCTAAATTCAGAAAACGTTTTATCTTGAATATATCCTCTTAATTTTTTTTTTTTTTTTTTTTTAAAGAGAGAGGGAGGAAAGGAAGGAAAGAAAGACAGAGAAGGAAGGAAGGATGGAAGGAAGGAAGGGAGGAAGAAAGGGAAACATCTTTATTTTTATTATATTTTGTTTGTTTGTTTGTTTTTTACATGGGCTGGGGCCGGGAATCGAACCGTGGTCCTCCGGCATGGCAGGCAAGCACTCTTGCCCGCTGAGCCACCGCGGCCCGCCCCTCCTCTTAATTTTGATTTCTGAAAAAAGCTCTTGAAAACTGTATAATGATGCTACAGTCTATTTTTACAAAGTTTTACTAATGCAGGCTAGAGCAGCATTATGACCAAACTGAGATTGCCTGTGCAATCCATTTAAGTTCAAATTAGGATTTTTTTCCCTTTTGCCAGAATTTCACAGTCATTAGCATTCTGGTTCTTAATGGAGACTTCAACAACATAAATTACCTCTAAGCCATATTTGACCAAAACCTTCAAGATCAAGTATGGAGGAAGAATAAAATTGAGGCAGCTAGTCAAAAGACAGTTGCAACATTCAGAACAAGTCTTG
The DNA here is from genome assembly GCF_023851605.1 of Tamandua tetradactyla. NCBI lineage: Eukaryota > Metazoa > Chordata > Mammalia > Pilosa > Myrmecophagidae > Tamandua > Tamandua tetradactyla. The sequence continues at coordinate 102,257,747 of NC_135353.1, forward strand.
AGGTGGGGGTGGGGTAGGGAATTAGGCTACAGGTAATATGCAAATTAAGAAACAGATAGCCTTTGACTCTGAGAGGGCAATAATGTTCCAAACATTGAAGAAAAATTAAGCAGTGGGAAAGATTTTAGGGAAAGATGAGTCATATTTTGTTTATATTGATATTGAAATATATTGTAGACAAGAGTTCAACTGTTACAATTAAGACTCAGATGATGAAAAAAAGGCAAAAACAATGATCTAGACAGACCCATTGGGTTGGATGATCACAAGTATCTGAACATGACCAGTGCACCATTAATCCAGTACTGATACTTGCACACAGAAATGTGGATATAGAAAGTACATCTCAAGGAGATTAGGAGATTATCCCAGGAGATATGTTCAAAGGGAAAGGTCAGCCAGGATAGGATGTAGGTACAGGAGATTGAATTCAAAGGAGAATCTAAAATATAGATAGCAAATTAGGCAAGGGGCAGGGAGGTTAATCAATAGTGATATAATTGGCAAAGATTCAGAGAAAAATAAATGCCTGGAACCCAAACCTGAGGATTGGGAAAACAATAAAGAGCATGAGATGTAAGTTAAGAAGTTGAAACACTGTAAAACTAGAATCATTAAGGGCAGAAAAGGACTGGTAAGACAACCTTTAGACCAGGAAGACCATTTCATTGTGAATTTGACAAGACCAAAATTGTAAGGCTGACCTCAGTTAATTTGGGATGTTAGTGCCTCATGTGTCCAGTCCAAGTGTGGCCTGGACCTCCCTTTAGGTAAATACAAAACAACCTGCTATACTACATCATGGGAGATGAAGACTGCTTCAGTAGCTGTAAAACTGAGAGAACATTTTTTCAATATGGGTACAGATTAGGATTTACATTAGTGTGTTTCTATGGAAATGTCATTTTCTCAGAGGAAAACTTCTGATTTCTTCTCATGACCATGATAGTGAATGAAGAAAGCATCTCAAAAGAGCTACCCACTCAAAAAGAAATTAGGATAAAATATAAACAAATGAAATGAAGTACAGAAAATACCTTATTCATTAGAGTTAATTTTATGCTTATCCATTGTTTTAACTGCTAGACTTCGGGACTAAAGCCATTTTGCCATGGAGGAATTGAGCATTAGATTTCATTGCTATTTACTAATCTCTTTCACTGGACTTTAACCCTAATGATTCTTCTAATTTTTACTAATGGATAAACAACAATGTAGGTGTGTTCAGTTCACAGCTTATTGCTCCTAAATACAAATATTTTCAAAAAAATTCTAAAAACTCTCACATACTTTAAAATATGACAAGTATATAGACATCTGGATCAAGATGGTTGATGAACCAAAGTGTTCTATTTTCCCTCTCTCCCCAAACCCTGTTAAAATGAAGACAAAATGAAAATAATTATAGCAGGAACCAGCAGAAGAGGTATTTCAATATGTTTCTGAAAGCAAGAACGTGACAACATGGATGAACCCTGAGGACTTTATGTTGAGTGAAATAAGCCAGGCACAAAAGGACAAATACTGTATGGTCTCACTAATATGAACTAATTATAATGAGCAAACTCTTTGAACTAAAATCTAGAGTATAGGTAACCAGAAGGTAGAAAAAGGGTAGAAAATGGGGAATAGATTCAAATTTGTAGAATTTTTTAAAAGGTTGATTGTAAATGTTTGGAAATGAATAGAGGTTAAGGTAGCACATTACTGTAAGTGCAATTACTATAAGTATAATTTACAGCACTGAATTATGAGTGTGATTGTGGTTGAAAGGGGGAAGTTTAGGGCTGTGTATGTCACTAGAAAGAAAGCTAGAGGATAAAACAGTGGTACTGTATAACATAGTGAGCCCTGTTGTGAATGATGACTGTTGTCAATTGTAGAAATAAAAGAATGTTTGTACATGAACTGGAACTAGTATGTCACTATTGCAAGGTGTTAGTAATAGGATGGTGTGCTAGTTTGAAAGTGTTGTCTACTTCAGAAAAGCCGTGCTCTTCAATCCTGATTCAGCATTGTAAGGTGGAAACCTCTGATTAGATGGTTTCCATGGAGATTGGCTAACTCAATTGTGGTTGTGACCTTTTGATTAGAATATCACCATGGAGATGTGACATACCCAATTATGGGTGTGGCCTTTTGATTAGATGGCAATGTGATTCCATCCACGCAAGGTAGGTCTTGATTAATTTACTAGAGTTCTTTAAAAGGGGAAACATTTTGGAGAAACCTCAGATGCAGACACTTGGGGACATGGTTGTTTCAGAGCTGACAGAGATGCAAACATTTGAAGATGCTTGAGGTGCTGACATAGAAAGCAGACATCTAGACATGGACATTTAGAGATGTAGAGCCCAGCAGACGTCACCATGTGCCTTCCCATGAGATGCTAAGCAAGCCAGAACACAGAGTTGTGTCCTGGAGGAGCTAAGTAAAGGCCCATAAATACTTAGACAGGAAACCACTGGCATCAGAACCTGGAAACAACAGAACCAAGAACAAGGACCAGCAGATGTAAGCAGGTGCCTTACTATGTGACAGATATTGGCCCTTTTTAGTCAATGTATCTTTCTCTGGATGCCTGAATTTGGACATTTTTATGGCCTTAGAACTGTAAACTTGTAACTTAATAAATCCCCTTTAAAAAACCATTCCATTTCTGGTACATTGCATTTCAGCAGTGTGCTGGTTTGAAAGGATGTATGTCCCCTAGAAAAGCCATGCTTTAATCTAAATCCCATTTCATAAAGGCAGAATAATCCTTATTCAATACTGTATGTTTGAAACTGTAATCGGATCATCTCCCTGGAGATGTGATTTAATCATGAGTGGTTGTTTAACTGGATTAGGTGACAACATAAGTCTCCACCCATTTGGGTGGGTCTGGAGTCCTATTAAAGAGGAAACATTTTGGAGAATGAAAGAGATTCAGAGAGAACAGAGCAGAATGATGTAGCCACAAGAAGCAGAATCCACCAGCCAGCAACCTTTGGAGATGAAGAAGGAAAATGCCTCCCGGGGAGCTTCATGAAATAGGAAGCCAGGAGAAGAAGCTAGCAGATGACGCTGTGTTCGCCATGTGCCCTTCCAGATGAAAGAGGAACCCTGACAGTATTCACCATGTGCCTTTCCAGATGAGAGAGAAACTGACTGTGTTCGCCATGTACTCTTCCACTTGAGAGAGAAACCCTGAACTTCATCGGCTTTCTTGAACCAAGGTATCTTTCCCTGGATGCCTTTGATTGGACATTTCTATAGACTTCCATGGACATTTTCTCAGTCTTAGAACTATACACTAGCAACTTATTAAATTCCCCCTTTTAAAAACCATTCTATTTCTGGTATATTGCATTCTGGCAGCTAGCAAACTAGAACAAGCAGCAATCAACAAACCAACACAAGTGGTATATGAGGAAAAATACAACTAATGCAAACCATGAACAACAGTTAACAGTAATAATGTAATATTCTTGCAACAATTGTAACAATAGTATTATATCAATGCTAAGTGTCCATACTAAGGGAATAAGGGGTATAGTTTTTTTTTTTTTTTTTATCTTTTTGAGCAATGAGAATGTTCTCAAATTGATTGTGGTGATGAATGAACAACTCTGTGATTATACTAACAGCCATTGATTGTACACTTTGGATGGACTGTAAAGTGTGTGAACAAAACTGTTTTTTAAAAAAGTAACTCCAAGGATGACACCTGCACAGCTGACACTTGAAGCAATCAGTCCAAATTGAGGCAAGAGGATGGAGGGCTCAGGGAGAGAAGCATCTAGGCAAAAAAAAATGGAAAAGGAGCTCAAGATTTTATCCACCCTTAGAAAATTAGAGAAATTTATGGATGTCACAGACAAAGCAAGGAAAAAATAAAGGCAATTAGAAAACCAAGAAAAAAATTATACAAATAAGAAATATAATGCTATCACAATACCTTGTGGAAAAGGGAATAATTTTAAAAAGCCACAATAATATAAACATTATATACTGATTTTCAACTTTCAGGAACAACCAAAATACAAAAGCATAGGATACCTAATTATAGATATGAAACAAAGCAAAAATGTTATGTCTCTTAGCAATGTGAAAAGTAAAAGTACAAACGATAAGAGTTGGTAGCCAGAGTAAGAGATACTGTCTATAGTTCATGGCCCAAGAAACAAAGGTCTAAGTATATTCCTCAAACAGAGGAGCTAAAAAGAATGATAACTGCATCAGGAACAGAGGTTTATAAGTGAGATAAAGCCTCATTTATCATAGCAGAAATTTAATAAAATCTAAAATGGATAAATCAAGAAATAGCAGGATATATTGAAGTAATCATCAGAGGAACTAAACAGAAATAATTAATAGAGTTAAAGGCCATAATCACTGTGCCAGTTTGAAAGGTTTTATGTACCCTAAAAAGGCAATGTTTTAATCCTAATCAACCTTGTGGGAGCAACGGTTTCTTCTAATGCCTATTCAGTACTGTAAGTTGAAAACTTTAATTTGCTTATGTCCATGGAGATATGACTCAATCAAGTGTGGGTATTAAACTTGATTAGATGGAGCTGTGTCTCCACCCATTCAACATGGGTCTTGATTAGTTTACTGGAACCCTCAAAAAAAAGTATTTTGGAGAAAGCTTCAGAACGCAGAACTGTAAAGCAGAGAGTCCACCAGCCAGTGACTTTTGGAGATGAATAAGGGAAATACCTCCTGGGGAGCTTCATGAAGCAGGAAGCCTAGAGAGGAAGCTAGCAGATGCCCTGTTCGTCATGTGCCTTTCCAGATGAGAGAGAAACCCTGATGTGTTCACCATATGCTTTCTCACTTGAGAGAGAAACCCTGAACTTCATCGGCCTTCTTGAATCAAGGTTTATTTCCCTGGATGCCTGAGACTGGACATTTCAATAGACTTGCTTTAATTGGAACATTTTCATGGCCTTAGAACTGTAAACTTGTAACTTATTGAATTCCCCTTTTTAAGAAGCCATTCCATTTCTGGTGTATCGCATTTCAGCAGCTAGTAAACTAGAACAATCACAGAGTTTGATACCTGGGGGTAGTGAGGGGTGGGGCAGTGAACTGTTGCTTACTCTATAAGCCTTCATGCGTGTGTGTGTGTGTGTGTGTGTATATATATATATATAGTTCGTATCTTTAAAACCATGTGCATTTATTACTTCAGTAAGATATAAAAATAATCATATGGCTATTTCAAAATCAACCAGGAACTTTGAAATGTAAGCTTCTTTTGCAACTATTACACTTTAACTCGTTTCTGAGAGCCCACACCTGAAAAAGAATGATAGCAAGTGGCCATCTAAGCATAGCTCCTATCTCTATTATCCAACCTACCTCTTTCCCTCAATTTCTGCCCCCAAAGCCTATAAGCCTATGTCCTTTATCTTATACTCACTGAAACTTAATATTTACTATGGATTAAGTTACAATCAGTTTTATTCTCAGCCATGGAGACTACTTTTTATGGCTTTATATAAATACAATAAACTGCCCATATTTCAGTGTAAAATGATATGTTTTGACATATATGTACACATGTGATATCATCATCACCATCAAAATAACGAAGATATTCATCACACCCAAAAGTTTCCTGAGGCTTCTTTGTAATCCCTGCTCACTCAGTCCCATCTCCAATGCCTGCTGGATTCCTAGGCAATCATTGATCTGCTTTCTCTCCCTATATATTAGTTTTTATTTTCTAAAATTTTATAAAAATGTAATCATACAGTATATACTCTTTGATTGGCTTATTTCACTCAGCGTAATTATTTTGAGATTCATCCATGTTGTAACATGTATTAGTAGTTCATTCCTTTTTTTTTTTTTTTTTTTTTTTTTTAAAGGAAGGAAAGACAGAGAAGGAAGGAAGGATGGAAGGAAGGAAGGGAGGAAGAAAGGGAAACATTTTTAAACATTTTCTTGTTTTATTATATTTTGTTTGTTTGTTTGTTTTTTACATGGGCTGGGGCCGGGAATCGAACCGGGGTCCTCCGGCACGGCAGGCAAGCACTCTTGCCCGCTGAGCCACCGCGGCCCGCCTAGTTCATTCCTTTTAATTGATTACTAGTATTCCATTGTAAGGATGTACCAAAGCTTCTTTATCCATTCACTTGTTGATAGACATAATGGGTGGTTTCCATATTTTAGTTACTCTAAAAATAAATCAGTTATGAACATTGGTGTATAAGTCTTTGTGTGGACGTATGCTTTCATGAAATACTTCGGGGTGGAACCACTGAGTTATACGGTAAGTATATAAGAAACGACAAATTGTTTTAAAATGTACCATGTTATATTTCCACCAATAGTGTACAAGAGTTCCAACTGCTCCATGTTTTCATTAAAATATGGTATGGTCAGTCTTTTTAATTTTCTGCCATTCTAATAGATGTGTAGTGGTTTTAATTTGCATTTCCTTAATCAATAATGATGTTGAGAATCTTTTCATACATCTATTTTGGTGATGTGTTTGTTCAAATCTTTCACCCATTTTAAAAATTGAGTTGTTTTTTCTTATAACTGATTTTTAAGGATTCATTATATAGTGCTCTATATTGGTTACTACAATAAAAATTATATAAAAAAAGAGTTCACTGTATATTCTGGATAGAAGTCGTTTATCAGATGTGTGATTTGCAAATATTCTCTTCTAATCTGTGGCTTGTTTTTTGTCTTAACAGTGTCTTCTGAAGTGCAGAGTTCTTAATTTTGGTGAGGTCCAATTAATTAATTTTTTTCTTTTATGGATCATGTTTTTGGTGTTATTTTTAGAACACCTTTGCCTGATAGTTTAGAGTTCACCTTTAGATCTAGGTTCCATTTTGAGTTAATTTATGTTTAGAGTGTGGGGTTTTAATTGAGGTGTTGGGGATTTTCTTTTTAGCATAACAACGTCCAAATGTTCCAGCACATTTTCTATTAAAAAGACTACCCTTTCTCCATTGAATTGCCATTACACCGTTGTAAAAAACTGACTGCCTGTATATGTGTGGGTATATTTCTGGACTTACTATTATCTTCCTTGTTCTGTTATTTATCTTTATATTAAGAACACTATGTTTTGATTATTATAGCTTCCCAGTAAAACTTAAAATGAGATAGCTTAAGTCCTCCAACTTTGTTCTTTTTCAAAGATGTTTTGGATATCTAGATTTTTGCCTTTCCATATAAATTTTAGAATCACCTTGTCAGTTACTACAAAAATCTTGCTGGTAGAGCTTCACCTTCTGTATGAGACCAAAGGCAGAGAGGATTACTGTATCTAGAACCTTAATTTTCTGTAACACAATCTAAATCAACCTATATGGATAGCTCATTTAAACAACCAAACACATGGAGACCAGAATGGGAATGAGGTCTTGTAATACCCAGAGACATCCCAGACTGTGGTGGGCTGGTAATTAAAATTGTGGTAGAATCCCTTGAGGGACTGGAGTTAAAAGAAAAAAGTATTGGTAGAGTCCCTTGAAGGACTAGGGTAAAAATATGGAACTGTTGAACTTTCCCATCTGGGAAACCCTGGGTGCTCTCCCAAACATTAGGGGACACTCAAGAAAATAGGCCAAGCCTTTGGTTTTTGTTTTATTTGTAAAGACATTTTATTTTGTTAAATTCAGATTCTCACAACTCAAAAAATAATGTACACCAAAGATGAAGCTTGTAGAACTTTTAAAGTTGGACATTTCAGAATTTTAAATTTGAACATTGATTTGCGGTTGTACCACTGATTTACCTTAACCTGGGCTTTCTGCAGATACCTCAGACTCATAAGCTCAAAAAGCATATTTTCATTGCCCAACCAACCCTTCTTTCAAGAGAATGGCATCAGTTTCTGCTCAGTAAGCTTTAATTACTTCCTCTGGATTCCACAACACAACTAAATAATGTACTTCTGCATTGTCTCAGGAATTTGCCTATACTCTCCATTGTTAAAATTTCCTCATCTCTCATTTGTACATTAAGACAATATTCTTTCAATTGGTCTCCTTGGCTTCTAGTTCTCATTTCAGTCCTACATTTCCATGACTTTTAGAAATGACTTTTCAAGACACAGATCATCTTGTGTCACTTCTTATGGTTACTAAAAATCTTTTTTTTTCCTTTAACTTTGTATTCTGAAATAATTTCAAACGTATGTGACAGATGCAAAAATAATACAAAACCCATACAGAGAACTCCAATATATCTCTATCCCCCAACCGAAATACCCAAATCCACCAGTTTTAAAACCATTTTGCTAAATTCATTGTATCATTACATCTATCCATCCATATGTCTGTCAATCTATCTGCATGTCTATCTATCATTTATCTATAACCATCTATTTTCTAAATATTTGCAAGTAGGTTGTACACATCATGCTCCTTGAACAGATAACACTTCCATGCACATTTCCTAAGAACAGGGATATTCACTTATGTAACCACCTCAAGTTCAAGCTTACAGTTTAGATTCAAGTTTCTCATGTCTCTGTACCTGCTTGAATCTTTTTTAAAAAAATATTTTTATAGAGTAATCTTCATACACATACAATCCATCCACAGTATACAATCAGTGGCTCACAATATCATCACATTTTTGTGTACTCATCACAAGGATCATTTTTCAAACATACGCATCACTCCAGAAAAAGAAAATAAAAGAAAAATTAGAAAACTCATACATCCCATACTTCTTATCTCTCCCTCTCATTGACCACGAGTATTTCGATTTACCCAATTTCTTTTTTACTCCGTACCCTCCCTTATTATTTATTTATTTTTCTTTTTTTTTTTTAACGCATCTGACCATACTCTAGATAAAAGGAGCATCAGACACAAGGTTTTCACAACATATGGTCACATTGTAAAAGCTATATAGTTATACAATCGTCTTCAAGAATCAAAGCTACTGGAACACAGCTCAACAGTTTTCCGGTACTTCCCTCTAGCCACTCCAATGCACCATAAACTTAAAAGAGATACCTATATAATGCATAAGAATAGCTTCCAGGATAACCTCTGGACTCTGAAATCTCTCAGCCACTGAGACTTTATTTTGCCTCATTTCCCTCTTCCCCTTTTTGGTCAGGAAGGCTTATCAGTCTCATGATGCCAAGTCCTGGCTTATCCCAGGAGTCCTGTCCCATGTTGTCAGGGAGATTTACACCCCTGGGAGTCATGTCCCACATAGGAGAGAGGGCAGTGAGTTCACCTACTGAGCTCCAAGCCGTTGATTTTTAAATTTTTTTTGTGTGCATGGTCTGGGATTCAAACCCAGGTTTCCCACATGGAAGACAAACATTCTACCACTGAACCACCCGTGAACCTCCCCAAGCTGTTGATTTTGAGGCTTGTCCTTATGAAACTTATTTTTGTAGTGGAGAAGCTAAGACTACTTATAATTATGCCTAAGAGTTGTTTCCAGGAAACTTCTTTAGTTGCTCAGATGTGGCGTCTCTCTCTCTCTCTAAGCCCAACTCTGCAGGGAAAGTCATTGCCCACCCCACCCCACCCCCGGGCACGATATTTAGGGGTGAAAGTCTCCCTGACAACATGGGACACAACTCCCAGGTATGAGTCTGGCCCTGATACTATAGGATTGATAATGCCACCTGGACCAAAAGAGGGAAAAGAACAGTAACAAAACAAGATATAAGATATCAGCAGTTAAGAGAGTTCAAATGGAGTTGAGAGGCTATTCTGGAGGCTACTCTTCAGCTAGATATTGGTAATTGCCACGGTTTGCCAAACCTCAACCAACGTCATGCCTATTAACCCTAAAGAACACCTAGGGCTCTAAATGAGACTCTATAAAAGTTTCATGCACTAAGTTTACTTACCTGATACCCATTACCTCCAGAGGGTTCCTGGGCTAAATAAGCCCTGAAACTCAGGGAGGGGGGTCAGAATCTCCAAGAGTATCAACTAGTTCTATCCCCAATCCTACCTACACTATCAACACCTCTTTTCGGCATGAAGAAGTTATAGAATGGGAGAAGGATCAAAGGAGAGGGAGGAGTTATAGCAGAGTAGATAGGATTTAGCAAATGAGTATGACTGCTGAATCACTATATTGATATTTCTTTTAGCCTCCAGTGTTTGGGAGCAGCTAGAATGAAAAACCTGAACTGTGGAATGGTAATATGTACCAAATGATGAAATCTGTTCTGTAGCTGCTTGTTGGAGTGTACTTTGAAAATTATTGATTTTCCTTTTTTGTATATGTTATATTTCACAATAAAAAAACATTAAAAAAACCCCTCTGGGATTTTTATCAGGATTGTATTGACTCTATAGATCAAGTTGGGGAAAACTGACAACAATAATTCATATTCTATATTTTCAATACTATTGAAATTATACTTGATAACTTTTCAATTTCTGATTGCTTGTTGCTAGTACATAGAAATACAATTGATTTTTAATTTTTAAATAGTGATCCTGTGTCTTGTGAAGTTGCTACATTCACTTACTTGTTCTACTAGCTTTTTTGTACATTCTTTATGACTTTCTACATAGATGATCACATCTGCATATAAAGCCAGTTTTTTATACAATTTTATTGTTATATATTCACGTACCATATAATCATCCGAAGTGTATATATTCACATCCGAATCAGTGATTCACAGTGTCATGATATAATTGTGCATAGTAAATAGTAAATTTCTTTACTAAAGCCTCCCCAAAATATAAGAATAAAAAAATGAACACCCAAAACATTCAAACCCCTTGTCCCCTATGGTATATTTGCATTTTGTCCTTATTTTTTGACTCATCTATGTATATACTGGTTAAAGGAGTGTCAGCAACAAGGTTTTCATAATCACATGGTCACACTGTAAAAGCTATATAGTTATACAATGGTCTTCAAGATTCAAGGCTACTGGATTCCAGTTCAACAGTTTCAGGTATTTTCTTCTAGCTATTTTATTTTATTTTTAATGTTTTTTTAATTGTGAAATATAACATATATTCAAAAAGCAATAAATTTCCAAGTTGATTTTAACAAGTAGTTATAGAACAGATTTTAAAGTTTGGTATGGGTTACAGTTCCATGATTTTTATTTCTTCTAGCTGCTCCAAGATGCTGGAGACCAAAAGAAATATCAATATAGTGATTCATCAGTCATACTCATTTGTTAAATTCTATCATCTCTGTTATACTCCTTCTCTTTAAATAACACAAATAAATAAAAGCAATAAATTTCAACATACATTGCAACAATTAGTTGTAGAACAGATTTCAGAGTTTTGTATGGGTTAAAATTCCACAATTTCAGGTTTTTATTTCTAGCTGCTCTAAGGTACTGGAGACTAAAAGAACCATCAGTATAATGATTCAGCACTCATACTCATTTATTAAACCCGACCTTCTTTGTATAACTCCACCATCACCTCTGATGTTTCTTCCACTCTTTAGGGTTATTTGGGCTATGCCAATTCCAACTTTTTCATGTTGGAAGGAGCTGTCAATAATATGGGATAGGGGGATAGAACTAGTTGATGCCTGGAAGGGCTGACCTTCTAACTATTTTAATACCAAAAAAAAAAAACCCAACTAAAAAAGGGATATCTATAAAATGCATAAGAATAACCTCAAGGATGACCTCTTGGCTCTATGTGAAATCTCTCAGCCACTGAAATTTTATTTTGTTTCATTTCTCTTCCCCCTTTAGGTCAAGAAGGCTTTCTCAATCCCACAATACTGAGTCCAGGCTCGTCCCTGGGAGTCACGTGCCACATTGCCAGGGAGATTTACACCTCTGGGAGTCATGTCCCATGTAGGGGGGAGGGCAGTGAGTTTACCTGTGAAATTGGATTACAGCGAGAGGCCACATAAGAGCAACAAAAGAGGTTCTCTGGGGTGACTCTTAAACATAATTTAAGTAGGCTTAGCTTCTCCTTTGCAGGAATAAGTTTCATAAGGGGAAGTCCCAAGATCGAGGGCTGGACCTATTAAATCAGTAGTCCCCAATGCTTTCAAGACTATCAGGAATTCCCCAGATGGGGAAGTTTAATATTTCTTCATGTTCTCCAGTCCCACAAGGGGGTAAAGCCAGTTTTAATTACTATCAAATCTAGCTGCCCTTTATTTTTTCTTTCTTTATTGAATTTGCTAGATCTTCCAGTACAATATTGAGCAGAAATGATGACAGTAGACATTCTTACATTGTTTCTGATCTTAGAAGGAGGAAAGCATTCGATCTTTTACCATAAATATGATGTGAGCTATAACTTTTTTGTGTATGTCCTTTATCAGGTTGAGGAAGTTCCCCTGTAATCCTAGTTTTCTGATTTTGTTTTATCACAAACTGTGTTAGATTTTTAGATTGCTTTGTATCCATTGATATGATCATGTGATTTTTCTTCTTCAGCCTGTTTGTACGGTGACTTACACTGATTTTTTCCCATATTTTAAAACGAAGGCATGCCTGATGCTACAAGTTGAAGACAAACCAGTGAACACCTACTTCTACATTTTGAGGCCTCAAATAGAACATTAAGAGAGGAGATTAGAATCTTGTTCAAGTGGGTGGTCATTGATGAAGGGACATTTTCCTGTCTGTTCACCCTATCATCCATCCATTTATCCATCCTTTTATTCATTATCCCTCTTCCCTCTATCCACTTTTAGTTAAACCCTATGCTAGGCAGTAGTGTCATAGAAAACCTTGTAAACCGTGTTTTTCTGAGGCTTATAATCTATCTACTGGGGAGAAATACAGTAAATTACATAAATGGGTAAGGTCATGGGGGAACTTCAATGGAACAAAGAGAGAGTGACTTATTCTTCTTGGGGTAGGGAAGTTGGGGACGATGACTTTTGAGTTGGATTTTGAAAAGTAATCAGGAGTCTGATGAGCAGAGCTGAGGGAGAAGGGCATTACAGGAAAGTGGCCATAACTTAGGATGGTACTTTAAAAAATTTTTCCACACTTCCCAAACCTCCACCCTGCAGCAGTGTAAGGACATTCTTAAGATCTAACTTAATATTTCTTTGCAATCTCCCTGTTTAGAGGAATTTTGCACTCTATTCCATGGGATTGTTTTGTTTTTACTTTAATGCTGACTAAAATCTATTCTCTGAGATGATGCCCCTGAACCCTGGAAGAACACTGCCAGTCTGTGGAGAACAGCTCTGTGTGAAGGAGTTGAGGATCACGGGTAAACAATCAGAAACTAGGAACAGCTTCTTGGGGGTAATCGCCTAACCTCAGAATCATGTCAATGAGGCATTAAGCATGGAATCAGAAGTACTCTGGTTTTAAAGCCTGCATATTTGCCTAAGGAACTAAATAATCATTTGCTCACTGTCTGATTACCCCAGTTCCTTGAGTCAAATCCCACCTAGAACCGTCAAAAAAAAAAACAGCAAAAATGCTTTTAATAGCCTTAAAAAAGTTTTCAAATTTCTTTGCCAAATTAAATCAGCTATATAGTATATTGCTGGGGTCTTGAATTGATTTTAAACTGCAACCATGCAGAGCCCAGCTCTAAGTGATAAATATGTGAGAACTTATGTTAGTACTGAGATATTTGAGCACTTGCTTGTCAGAATTTTCATTAGGATTTGTATGAATGGTAACTCTTGAAATAGTAATCATAGACCTCATCTCTTATCAGCTGGTACCTAGTTGTATGGAAAGTACTGCTATATCCTACTTTGCAATTGATTTGACATGCTTTGCATTATTTCTTTTCTTTTCTTTTTGGCATGGACAGGCTCTGGGAATCGAACCCACTTTGCATTATTTCTTGTCGATGAAGGTCAAATTTGGCGACAACAAATTAGCTTTAGTATAATATGCCAGTTTGAATCTGTGGTGGACCCCAGAAAAGCCATATCCTTTAATCCTCATTCAATATTGCTGGCTAAGAGCATTTTGATTATTCCCATGGAGATGCAACCCACTCAATTGTGGGTGGTAACTTTTGATCAGATAGCTTCCATGGAGTTATGACTCCACCCATTAATCCTTTAAAAGAGGAAACATTTTGGAGAGAGTCCCTTTTGTAGAGCCACGAGAAAGCCAGCTGACGCCACCATGTTCACCATGTGCCCTTCCAGCTGAGAGAGAAACGTTGAACGTCATCGGTCTTCTTGAACCAAGGTATCTTTCCCTGGATGCCTTAGATTGTACATTTCTATAGAGTTGTTTTAATTGGGACATTTTCTCAGCCTTAGAACTGTAAACTAGCAACTTATTAAATTACCCTTTTTAAAAGCCATATCATTTCTGATATATTGTATTCTGGTAGCTAGCAAACTAGAACAAAAATAATGGAAGCTTTTGAAGAATGAAGACATTTCTAAGTCTAGGTTGTGGCACATTTATTTATGGAAAAATTCAATACAATAGAGGTCAAGACAACCAAAGGATTTGAACTGCCATTTGGAGTTTATTTTTATAAAGGATGTTAGACTACCAACATTTTTCTAAGAGTTCTTATTTAAAAATTTAATCTATACCCCCTTTTGACAAATGGTAATCATTTTATGCAGTTTTTCTGATGGCAACCCTTTTCCCAAGGAAGTATTCCCGGTTTTCAATTATTTTCTGTGTACCCCAGCAGCTATACTAGACTTTATCAAACTTTACTTAGTTTGCATTATGAGAATGGTAGATAGTTTTCTTTTAATGTTACCAAAAAGGAAAAAAAATTGATAAGCATCATTTCCATTCTGTGAATCACTGCCTCATTGCCTATATGGATTCCACTAGCAGTTCTTACCATCTTTCACTTCTGTTGCTCTCCAGAAATTTAGCATTTAGCTGAATAAACTCACTCAAGTGATCCTAAATCTACCCACCCCATAGCAGCATACAAAATACCTGCATTTCCATAACCCCAAATTCATTTATTCAGTAAATTGATTAATAATAAAATAATAAATAATAATAAACTGACTGATAGACTATTGTGGCATGTCAAAGATACTATCAACTACAGTAAGAACACACATATCAGTAAGATATGGTCCTTACTCTCTACACAGTTATGGTTTAGCATAGTGGCTCTTAAGCCAGGGGCAAGTACCAGAATCACTTGGAGAGCCTTTTCGAAATTTACATTGGCAGTGTTGAGCCCATCATGTAGGGAGCTGACATCTGAAGTGGCTCCTCAACGTTTGGTAGGAGCTTGCTAGATAGAGAGGGAACTGAGGGTGCACCCCTAGGCAGAGGGAATAGCATGTACAAAGTATTTAAAGATGACACTTACCTCTAAATTTTCTTATCTATAAAATAGAGATAACAACCACCACATGGGGCTGTTGGGACAATTAAAAGAGAATACATATGTAAGTGTCTGGTGGGTTATATATGTTCAATCAATGTTATTTGCCTTCTTTTTTACTAACACTTAAAATAAAATTGATTTAACCAATTAACTCTTTTTTACCAACTGTGACTCTGAAGGAATGACACACATAATGGGTAAGATGCAATTAGGACTGAAGGGGAAAAGACAAGTTCACAGTTTGGAGAGACAGGGGCAACATGGCAGCACTGGGTATATTCAGAGAGTGAGATGCTAAGTTAGTGTTACTGGGCAATAAAAAACAGATGCAACTAATATTTTGGAAGAAATTATTCATGTGCTAGTCACATTTTGATAGGAAAATGAATTAAAATCACTCTGATTATCCAATCCTAAAGTGAGGAAAAAATCATGCCATATACATATTCTGTATACTTTTTAGTGTTTCTCACTGCTGTTTCCATGTTTAAGTGGTGGGGATAGAAAGTGCTGTGTGTTTGTGTGTGTGTGTGTGTGTGTGTGTGTGTGTGTGTGTGTAGGTAAGGGAGAGAAGGATAAAGTGAAGCCCTAGATATATTCAGAAAAACAATGATCTTATAAGCATCTTGCTTACCAATAAAACTACCTCCATTCTCTGCACAAGAATCACATAGGGTGATTCTCTGTCACCAGTGACTTAACACTCATTTCAGCACATGCTTCCTTTGTCTATATTGTAGCTACTGAATATGGAAGCACAAAAATCTTCACATTTATAAGAACAGCAGCCTGAATTTTAAACACATTTTTCCCCAAAATAAATAAAACCTAACACTTGATAAGCATTTGCTATCCTCAATTTCAATAAAGAGAGAATTGGTCAACAAAACAAAAACTATTGTTCAAAACATTCATAGATTTTAACCATTCAAAAGTTGGCAATCCAATTTAAAACAACAAGATACCACTACACATATTAGAATGGCTAAAATACAAGAAACATAAAATACAAGAAAAAAACAAAACTTTTACAATACCAATTGGTAGCAAGGATGTACAACATTCATTGCTGGTGGGAAGGCAAAATGGTATAACCACTTTGGAAGATGTTTGGTAGTTTCTTACAAAGCTAAACATTGTCTTACCATACAACCCAGCACTCATGCTCCTAGATATTTACCCAAATAATGTGAAATTTATTTCCACACAAAACCAGCATATGAATGTTTATAACAGATTTATTCATAATCATCACAAACTAGAAGCAACCAAGATGCCCTTCAATAGGTGAATATATATTTTAAAACAACACTGTGGTACATTTATACTATTCAGTCATACAAAGAAATGCACTATTAAGTCATACAAAGACATGGATGAATCCAAAAAAATGCATGAAAAAGTGAAAGAAATCAGTCTTAAAAGGCTACATACTGTGTGATTCCATTTAAATGAAATTCTGGAAAAGGCAAAACTATAGAGATACTAAACAGATGATCAGTGATTGCCAGTGGGGAATGGGAAAGGGGAAAGGTTGACTAGGTGAAGCACAGAAGATTTTTTAGGATAGTTAAACTCTTCGTATTATACTGTAATGGTGGATATGTGATACTATACATTTGTCAAAACCCATTGTTATGGTCGGGTTCATGTGTCAACTTGGCCAAGTGGTGGTGCCTGTTTGTCTGGTTGGGTGGGTCCTGGCCTGTCTGTTGCAATGAGGACATTTCATGGAATTGAATCATGATCATGTCGGCTGAGTCCACAGCTGGTTCCATTTGTGGTCGGCCAAGGGGAGTGTCTTCTGGGGTGGGTGATGCTTAATCTGATCACTGGAGACCTTTTGGGGAGGATTTGGAGGAGGCAGGCTCTCTTCCTGCTTCAGTTGGAGAGCCTCTCCTGTGGAGTTCGTCCAGACCCTTCATTGGAATTGTCAGCTTTACAGCCTGCCCTGCGGATTTTGGACTCTGCATTCCCATGGTTAAAGTGAGACACTTTTATAAATTTTATACTTTTGTTTCCTGTTGATTCTGTTTCTCTAGAGAACCCTAACTAATACACCCATAGAACTTTACAGCACAAAGAGTGAACCCTAATATATGCAAAATTAAAAAAATCATTTAGAAAGTTAGGGAATCTCAGAATGGCATGCAGAATATGACAAAAGAATCTAATTATATTATGTATGTAACAACCTCATTGAAATGGGTTGGGGAAAAAGGTGCTGACCAAATAACTTTGGAAATGAGTGGAGTTTTTAAGACTAGTTTATAAGACAAAAGGAACTATATATAAGCACTAGTTCATAATGGTATTTCCTTTGAAGATATGGATTAACAAATCTGAAACCATGATACATGTATATTGGAATTGATTAAGTAAATAGTTGGTGGGTGGGAATGGGGGGTTACAGACAAGCAGGGGAGAAGGCGAGAATGACCCTTATGGTAATGGATTAGAGTTGGAGACATCAGCATGGTTTCATGTTTACCTCAATATAGATATAGATGGTTACATATAGAAGTCATTACAGATATATGTGTTAGCATACACATATATTTCCTTGTTCTGACAGCTGAGAGGCCTAGAAGCAATGACACTCCAGTAGCAATGAACACCTCAGTTGCAATGAACACATTTAGCACTCAGATCTTGGTTTTTAATACCATTCTCCAAGAAAAGAACCAGGAATTCATGGAGAAGTAGCTGATTCTAGAGCTGGGGCAGGATTATACAAGATGAATCTGGAGCATCTTTTAGTACCAGAAAGTAAGGAAGTGTTAAAAAAAATAGTATGTTAAAGCAACACAATGGAAAGAACTCCCAATGGTCAAAGCTTAAACAATTTGAGAAAAAAAATAAAGTAGTATTGCATTACAACCCAAAGTATAAAATAAATATCCATGTGTCCCTATTGTTATAAATAGATGTTTAAATAAATAAATAAGTGGGTGAGAATAGTCAAGTCTCCTGTGAAAAACAATTCCAAATAATTTACGTAGATACTTTGCCCTAAAGGAAGTAGAGCACAGCCCCACTCCTTAAGTGAGGGCTACAAATAGTGACTACCTCGCAAAGAGAACAGTAGAAAAAGGAGGAAAAATAGTAACTTTACAGTGGAGAAATATAACAAAGACTACCTAAACCAGGTAATTTATGTTAACATCAACAGTGATAAATCATTTTGATAGAATGTATCTTTGATCTTGTATTGAGAATGACA
The DNA here is from genome assembly GCF_023851605.1 of Tamandua tetradactyla. Classification (NCBI taxonomy): domain Eukaryota; kingdom Metazoa; phylum Chordata; class Mammalia; order Pilosa; family Myrmecophagidae; genus Tamandua; species Tamandua tetradactyla. The sequence continues at coordinate 102,276,212 of NC_135353.1, forward strand.
TAAGGTAAAAACTAAAGAAATCTATCTAATAAAGTATGGACTTTAGTTAATAATAATGCATCAATATTGGTTCATTAGACATATAAATGAACTATATGAATCTAAGATGTCAATAAAGGGAAAGTGTTCTACAACTAATTGGTGTGACATACTATGAAATTTATTGCTTTTGTATATATGTTATTTTTCACAAAAAAAGAAATAAAGAGGAGTATAACAGAGAAGACAGGATTTAACAAACAAGTATGACTGCTGAATCATTATATTGATATTTCTTTTGGTCTCCAATGTCTTAGAGGAGCTAGAAGAAAATATAAAAAATCGTGGAACTGTAACCCATACCAAACTTTAAAATCTGTCTTATAACTACTTGTTAAAATGTACCTGGAAATTTATTGCTTTTTTGTATATAAGTCATTTTTCACAATAAAAAACGCTAAAAAAAATTAAAAATTGGGGAAAGTGAGGGTCAGGTATATGGAAAATTTCTGTACTATCTTCACAACTTTTCTGTAAATCAAAACTACTCTAAAATTAAAAGTTCATTTAAAGTATTATATGGGCATCATTTACCTAGAAAAAAAAGTGTGCAACAAAGTATATAATCTAAAATAAAACCGGAAGAATTTGTCAAAGCCATGGTGAAGAAAAGAATGTCTTTCCAGAATGGAAAAGTCTTTCCATTCCATATCTTTTCAGAATGGTTTTGGGCCCTATGAAGAGCCCAAAAACACAAAGAATGTGAAGGGGAAGAGTTTGCATATAAAAGAGCTGCTTTCACTGCAGTGACATGAAAATCTTACCTGGTAAGGTTAAGTATCAACAGGCTGGGCTGTCATGATAGCACAATAGGAATTAGGTAAATAAGCTTAGTTTGTAGTTACCCACAGACTAATTTGTTTTCTGAAGAACTACATTCCAAAGCTTGAACAAATCATGAAGCCTATAAAGATTTATTTTTGGCCTTCTTTTTTTTTCCCCTTCAGATAATGCTGAAATTGAATCTGTCTAGATTCAATTTTGAAATACAATTTGAAAGTTTATTAACTTTGGAGATTCTAAACACAAACAATATGGCTCCTTAACAGTCCCAAGCAGAATCCAAGATTTTTTCACCTTCACATTTAATCCCTTATTTTGGTGCCTTACAATTAAATTCACAGTAAATCCAAAAGGAAGAGCTCTTGTGGCCAGCATTGGAATTAAACTTTAAAAGATTCACTAAGGACTAATAAAGAGAAAATGATGTGGACCCATGTATTAGGCTGACTTGAAATATACCTTAACAATGTAAAAGACAAACCAGTTGGAGAGTGGAGGAAGCTCCATGGCATCAGATGATTATGTCATAAAATATACTTGTTAATCTGGATGAGACTAGGGTTGTGTCTGTTACTATCTCCCTGAGAAGTAAGTTAGCAGTCTAATGATTCTGAGTGTCCCTGAAATATTTATTCTGTTATACCTTTGGGTAATTGTAGCTTATGTGCTGGTTTGAAATGACATATGCACCCTAGAAAAGCCATGTTTTAATCCTAATTCCATTTTGTAAAGGCAGCCACTTCTTCTAATCCCTATTCAGCATTGTATATTTGAAACTGTAATTAGATCATCTCCCTGGAGACATGATTTAATCAAGAGTGGTTGTTAAACTGGACTAAGTGGAGGTGTGTTTCCACCCATTTAAGTGAGTCTTGATTAGTTTCTGAAGCCCTATAAAAGAGGAAACATTTTAGAGAATGAAGGAGATTCAGAGAGAGCAGAGAATGCTGCAACACCATGAAGCAGAGTTCACTAGCCAGTGCTTTGGAGATGAAGAAGGAAAACACCTCCCGGGGAGCCTCATGAAACCAGAAGCCAGGAGAGAAACCTAGCAGATGATGCCGTGTTCACCATGTGCCCTTCCAGATGATAGAGAAACTCTGACAGTGTTTGGCGTGTGCCTTCTCACTTGAGAGAGAAACCCTGAACTTCATCAGCCTTCTTGAATCAAGATATCTTTCCCTGGATGCCTGTGATTGGACATTTCTATAGACTTGTTTAGTTGGGACATTTTCTCAGCCTTAGAACTCTACACTAGCAATTTATTAAATTCCCTTTTTAAAAAGCCATTCATTTCTGGTATACTGCATTCTGACAGCATATTAGTTATATTCTCATGTTTCGTAGTAAATTATTCTCCTCTCCCTTCAGTGTTACACCCTTCAGACAGTTGTTTCTCTACCACTTTCCCCTTTAGTCATCACTTAGCTAAACTGTATAGATGAAATTCTTTTAATCTTTGCTGATAAATCAATCCCTCTGGCCCCTTAATCATTTTTTTTATTTTTCTCTGAACTCCCTCCAATTAATCTATTTCCTCTCAGTTAATGAGTTTAGAGAAACTGATTAGCCCAGGTGTGATCCTAGTTATGTTTGGTATCTATATATTTGTAAATGCACCCAATGGTCTTTTGTAATGAGGACAACCAATGCAGTAAAGCAATAGTGGCTTTTCTGCCCCATTTTGTAGTACTTCAAATGGTTGATTTTCCTTCAGCAGTAGGATTTTACGATCAATGGCCATCTCTCAAGTTTCAACCCCTTCTAGACTACAAAATCTGTTCTAGTTCTTGCTGTAAATCAGACACAAATACCTTAAGTATCTGTCAAAAATAAATCTCTTTTGATTGAATCCAACCAGTTACTTTCAAAAGAATCTTATACTCAGTTATTCCAGAGATTTTTTTTTTCAAGACAGTCTATGTGTACAGATACCACCAGAATGTATTGCCTTCACTTGTAGACAATAACAAGAAGCTTAGATATAGCTTTGACAAAATTGATAGGAAATTAACTCACTTGACTGCTAAAGAAGTGAAAGTTCTCTTTATATGAAAAAGGTAATAGTTTCTTAGAGAACTGTCATTTCACAGCAGGGCAGATTATTTCAAAATAATTATTTCTTTCTAGAGTTCAAGTTACCTTTTGCTTTCTATAGGTATTCAGCTTCCTTAGCAGAAAGGATGGAAATAATTTAGTTTGGGAGATAAGTCATACCTACAACTACTTACCATCATTAATTCCATTTGATTTCTTTCTTAATGACAGTCTTTTGTCCTTTTCAATGTTGTTACACACATAAGAAGGTATACAGTTGGTTAACAAATGGTTATTTAGCATCTACATTATGCAGAACTTTGTAAATGACCAGATATTACAAAAGAAGATGTATATAAAAAGAGAAGTTCAAAACAATTTCATATTTACATCAGGGTTTGTGATCTTTTGGGGATATTAAAACACAAGGCATATGAAAATCTGAGACCGACTGAAAACATTACATTAAAATGCTATTGTTAAAAATTTTTAAACCTAAGGAGAAGGGGAATTCAGATTAAAGGGGTGATTAGCATGGGATAGAGTTAATCTGGGATGACTTGATGGAGAAGATGCAAAGCGAAATTAGTCAATTTTCTTCTTCTAGCATAAGGTTTCTGATGATGAAAAGTGTTCAAACTATTGTTATAGGAAAGTTTGAGGATTATCTGTGGATCATGTTCATCTATGATATTCCTTTGCCTACTAGCACAAACACTAGAAGTTGGGCCTTGTTAGTTTACTGTGGTTCTGAAATAGTCCCTTAGATTTGAGTTCCAACACCTCAATATATATGATATCTATAAATGCCAAAATAACCCACTGGGGAAAGACAACACATTTTCTGTAAGTAGAAATCACGTCTTGATTTCATTTATAAGAGTTCTTTGAGGAGGTAAATAAGGATGTGGCCAATGGGAAACCAACGGATGTAATTTATTTGGGTTTTTAAAATATTTTCTTTCAAGGTCATATGCAAAAGATTGCTTAAAAATAAAAATGAGTTAACACAGAAGCTGTGGGACCAGGGAAAAATTTTTAGGGTAATAAACAAAGGGACTGCTCCAGATGGAAAAATACAAATAATGAGCACTCCTAAAATCTGTGCTGAACCTGATCACTATCATTTATGGAGTTCCTATGATGCATTAGACAGCATGCTAGGTAGTTTTTACACAGTGCTTTTCAAATTTTTCTATGAAAATACCCATAAGAAGAAAAATAACTGATGCTATTGTCCAAGGTAAATACCAAAACAGAAAACTTCTTTATCTTAAAAGTTCATTTAACTTTGCCTTCTACTTCATAATAAATATGTTTTACTATGAAAACAATGCATTAAATCACTTTACCATTGACTGAAATATGGATAAAAGGAAAATGTTACATGCTTATTCTGTGGCCTCTCTGTCACCCCAGCCTTTCATAACTGATTGCATATAATTTTCACACCAGCTCTTTGAAGTATTTGTAACTCCCATTTTGTAGACATGGGATTTGGGGCTCAGAAAGGGTATCAAACTCAGGTGACTCTGACTTCAAAGTCTGTACCTATGGTACTATGCCTCACTACTAAGACTGAGGAATTAACTAACTGTAAAGGAAACTGAAGACTATTTTGCCCAACAAATTCCTTTGGCTCATGAGAAAATTGAGGTCAAGAGAGGAGAAGTCATAAGGAAGCCATAAGTTAGTGGCAGAACAGGTATCATCTGGATGGCCTTTTCTGCTCCCCTGCTCCCATCCCTTACAGGTTAAGTGCTGCTGTTATAAGCTCCCATAGCATCCTGTACTTCCTCCATTTGCATACTTAGTTTTCTCTTTACTATTGTTTGTTTAGTTGTCTGACTTATTTACTAGACCATAAAATCCTTAGGAGTACAAGTGTTTAGCTCACTGTTAAAATCCCCAGTACCCATCAAAGTGCCTAGTGCAGAGAAGGCACTCAGAAAACCATTTTTGCATGGGTACATCTGGCATGATGCTCTTTCTATTTATCATACCACAAATATATATTAAATTTGTGCTAGTTATCTGAAAGAGTATGGGCTTAGCATGTAGATAATACGAAGTTTTCTCCATATAAGATACTATAACACCAGGGTAACATTACAAAAAGAAAGGCCTAATGAAACTTATGAGAAGGCAGAAAAGGTAAAATTTTCTATGAGAGTGGGTAAGGTAACACATTTAGGAGGACAATAATCTGAATTATATAAAATGACAGTCTCTGAAATTCTACGTTTTACACAGAAATGATATTCAAATGCCTCCTAAACTATCCCATGAAACATTGCTGGGATGTCATTTGGAAGGGTTATTGCAAAAAACTGCACAAGACACTTTCCTCCTCTTGTACAATGAAATTCATTGCTGGACTATAACGAGAATATAAAGGAGATTAGCAGGAAATTTGGAAAATGTTTAGTGAACACTGACAGAGAAAACTAATCAGAGTGATGGGAGAAAGAAGTATTACATGAGGAAAAACAGAAGAGGTAAGACTCTTCCATTAGGTAGAATGATGCCTGAAGAGGCGTATTACTGATATTTAAGTTACATATGGAGATGCTCTGTATTTGGAGTGAGAAAAGTTGTAGCTCTATCACTTTCTAGCTATGTGACATTAGGAATGTCACTTTACCTTTCTGAGCCCCAAACTCCTCCTTTAAAATGTGTGAGTAGGTAAATTGCAGAACGGTTCCATGTCTGGTCATGGCCAAGTAAGCTAGAGATAACTCCTAAACTGTAGATAAAAGTAGGAAAAAAAAACCTACTTGAAGGCACTGGAGAATAAACAAAAACAGGCAAATGGAAAATATAAGAAGGGAGTTGACATATGAAAGAAGAACACTCGGACAGAAATCTGCAGTCTTACTGGCTTGAAGAACCAGAGGACTGAGTTCAAGGGCAACCATAGCCATTGGAAAGTGAGGGGAGAATCCTGGAAAGGAGAGTCATTCAACAGGGAGATCCCAAATTCTACATATCATACTCGATCTCTAGCTGACTCCTGAATCATACACATACAGGATAGACTACAGGTAATACAGTTAAAGCTAAAAGTAGATTTGAGCTACCATCCATTGTGGAGATAGAATTGCAGTATGAGTTCAGCTCAGTTAAGTGCTTGTCTTTAAAAAATACACTCTGGAATAGCATAACAGAATCCAGAGTGTCTACAACATATCTTCTAAAATATCTAATATACAATCTAAAATTACTCATCATATGAAAAACAAATGGGAAAATGTGACCCATTCTGAAGACAAAAGATAATCAACACAGACCAACCCTGATATGATACATACATGGAAATCAGCAGGCAAGGATTTTAAAGCAGCTAATGTAACTATGCTCAAAGACATAAAGAAAAATAGACTTGTAGTGAATGAAACGATCAGAAATCTCAGCAAAGAAACAGTAACTATAAAAAAGAAAAAAGAAAAATTTCAAAATATAAAATTACAATATCTGAAATAAAAATTCACTGCATGGTTTTAACAACAGAATGGAAATGACAGATTGGCCAGTGACCCTGATGATAGAGCAAAATAAATGATATGATGTGAAGAATAGAGAGAAAAAAAGATTGGAAAAAAATAAGAAGAGCCTCAGAAAAATGTGAGATTTTATTTAAAGGTCTAACACACATGTAACTGGAATCCCACAAGGAGAGGGGAAAGAAAATGGGGTAAATTTGGTCAAGGTAAAAATTTATAGATTCAAGAAGTACAGTAAAAGATTAACACACACATACATACACCCCTACATTGACCCTATCATAGTCAATCTGTTGAAAACCAAAGTAATACCATCTACTTCAGAAGCACTTTCAGAAAAGAACAAAGAAAGATAATGGATGTGAAAATACCTAGCACACAGTAGGAGCTCAATACTGTTAAATTATTCACTTAGAAGAGATATACAATCATACTAAATATTTGTGCCAAAGAAAATGCATACTTCTTTATCCAAGGTTTGTGAATTCAATATCATCATTATACTAAGAAGTGCTTTAGGCTGTAAATAGGAAGGGGTTAAAAAAAAGGTTCAAAAGAAATTATATATATTTGTACACATTATGGTTTAATAGGGGATACTAGGATGCTTGGACTATATCTTAATCTTTTCAAGTAACATTCTAAAGTACAAAAAGTGTTTGATACTTCTGTAAGAATATTTCACTGGATGAATAGTGGAGACCAGTTTTATAAAATAAATATTGACTTACACCTTTAAAAATATGGTCATGAGGGTTTTTTTTTTCCTTTCAAAACACTTACACACAAAAGAAAATAGCAAGCATATTTACAGTTAGTTGTAATAGCATAAATCATCTGTCAGTTTTCCAGACCTGCTATGACAAATACCACACAATGGGTTGGCTTAAACAAAAGGGATTTATTGTCTCATGGTCTGGGAGGCTAGAAGTCCAAAACCAAGATCTGAATAGACCATACTTTCTTTCAGTGTCTGTAGCATTCATTCTGGTGTAAGCCTGCTTGCTGCAATCCTTGGAGTTCCTTGGCTCACATCTTTGCCTCTGTTACATGGCAATGCGCCTCATTCTCTGCTGTCTTCTCCTTCCATCTCTAATTCCCTTTGCTTATAAGGACTTCAGCCATATGGATTAAAGTCTACCCTGACTCAATTTGGCCTCATTGAAATAGGATTTCTAAAGATCCTATTTATAAATTATTCCACACCCTACCTAAAAATAATGTCTTCAAAGTTCCTATTTACAAAGGGAGTCACACCCACAGGAACACAGATTAAGACTTAAACATGTCTTTTGTGGGGGACATGATTCAATCCTCAACATCATATTTTGTAGAAAGTATAAACAAGGAGGGCTCTGGTTATCACTATGGGAGCAGTACTAACTTAGTATCTCTTAAATGGGTATATGGGAAGGAAAGAAAAGGTATGAAAGGAAGGAAAATAAGTATCTGGAAAAACATTTTATAAGCTAGGAATGACATGGCTTCAAGAATTACTGAGTTTCCCTTTGAAAATTATGAGGAAAGCAGTTGTAACAAAATCAAACAGATAAACAAAAAGAAACCTTGCCCATACAGCAGTATTACAGAAGCTCAGAGTTGGAATAGACTTTAGAACTCATCTTGTCTAACTTTCCTTCCAATAAAAGAATCATCTCAACAATCGGTTGAAAGATGGTCTCCAAGTTTCTGTTTGAATACCTCTACTAATAGGGAGGAAACTCACTGCCTCACTAGACAGACCATTCCAGTGTCAGACAGGTAAAACTGTTAGAAAGTGTGTTAAAAGCAAGTTAAAATCTTCTTTCCTATACTTCATCTACTTGGTCCTAATTCTTCCTTCTTCCTTCCTCCTTCTAATTTCCCCCCATATGCCAGTTTTCAAATATTTAAAGACTACTACCAGTCCCTACTAAAGCCTTTTCTCCAGGCTAAAAAGGCCTATCCTCCAGCTGACATGGTTTCTAGCCTCTATGTAAACCTTCCGCCAGATGCCTATTTTTCAGTGACTCAGATTATGGTATCCAGCCTTGGTTAGTACTAGATGGGCCAATGAACACAGCAAAGAACATATTTATTATCCCAGCCTTTATTAATCTTTTTGAATCCTGATTTTATCACTCACATATTAGCTAATATTTTTAGCTTTGTATGATATGAAAATTTAATATGTATATCTTCTATATCTTTGTCCAAGCCATTCATTAAAATGTTGAACAGGATAGAGTTTTATGGTAAGCCATTGCATAATTCTCTTTAGGTTGAAATGAACATACAGAATTTAAGTAAGTATAAATCCTCCTAGCTGCTATAAAACCGTTCTTGTGCACACTTTTCCACAAGGATAACACAAGATATAGGGTTAATTGTCTTACTAGATCCCTATTTTATGATGTCTTTAGACAAGACACAGAATTAAAGTTAGAATTAAATTCTAATTTAGTGTCCTATAAGAAATGATATGTAAATATTCTGTTGTTAGTAACTTATTCTTAGAAAACCAACTTGGAGGTCCTGATAACCATTATTTTTTTAATGGGTGTCTATAAACTATATGATTGAAAATCTATTTTAGATTCATGCTGAGAATAATTGTCAAGTTTACAGATCCATAAGTTTAACAAATCACTTCTTCCCCCTAGTCTCTAGTCTTCTGGAAATTGACCTTTATGATGCCTCAAGAACTGGTGAAAATAGTTTTGCAACCTTTGTAACTTCTTTCACTGCCCTCTGATCCAGTTCCTCTGGGCCAGGAAACTTAAGCCACTCAAAGGGAATAGTTATATCTTTTCTAATTTCTCATCAACTTTGAACTTCAAATTCCCTCTTAACCAAGTTCCATCTACCTTTTTCATTTTGAACATTATCCACATTGACAGAGAAGTCTGGGTGGGTAGTTCTGCCAGATGTCACTTAAACAACATGCCAAACAGACCTGTTTGCCCTTGTTCTTGCTCCAAACAGAACTAAATACATACACATATTTAGTGGTTCTTAGTGTTTTTTTTTTTTTTTATTAATTAAAAAAAGAATTAACAAAACAATTAGAAATCATTCCAATCTACATGTACAATCAGTAATTCTTAATAACATCACATAGTTGCATATTCATCCTTTCTTAGTACATTTGCATCAATTTAGAAAAAGAAATAAAAAGACAACAGAATAAGAATTAAAACAATAGAAAGAAAAAAAAACAAAAAAAAACAAAAACAAAAAACCTATACCTCACATGCAGCTTCATTCAGTGTTTTAATATAATTGCATTACAATTGGGTAGTATTGTGCTGTCCATTTCTGAGTTTTTATATCCAGTCCCGTTGTACAGTCTGTATCCCTTCATCTCCAATTATCCCTTCTCTCTTTTTTTTTTTTTAATTAACGGAAAAAAAGAAATTAACCCAACATTTAGAGATCATACCATTCTACACATGCAATCATTAATTCTTAACATCATCACATAGATGCATGATCATCATTTCTTAGTACATTTGCATTGGTTTAGAAGAACTAGCAACATAACCGAAAAAGATATAGAATGTTAATATAGAGAAAAAAATAAAAGTAATAATAGTAAAATCAAAACAAAACAAAACAAAACAAAACAAAAACCTATAGCTCAGATGCAGCTTCATTCAGTGTTTTAACATGACTACTTTACAATTAGGTATTATTGTGCTGTCCATTTTTGAGTTTTTGTATCTAGTCCTGTTGCACAGTCTGTATCCCTTCAGCTTCAATTACCCATTGTCTTACCCTGTTTCTAACTCCTGCTGAACTCTGTTACCAATGACATATTTCAAGTTTATTCTCGAATGTCCGTTCACATCAGTGGGACCATACAGTATTTGTCCTTTAGTTTTTGGCTGGATTCACTCAGCATAATATTCTCTAGGTCCATCCATGTTATTACATGGTTCATAAGTTTATCTTGTCTTAAAGCTGAATCCATTCTGCCATTCTATGTCTTTTGATTGGGAAATTCAGTCCATTAACTTTTAGTGTTATTACTGTTTGGATAATATTTTCCTCTACCATTTTGGCTTTTGTATTATATATATCATATCTGATTTTCCTTCTTTCTACACTTTACTCCATACCTCTCTCTTCTGTCTTTTCGTATCTGACTCTAGTGCTCCCTTTAGTATTTCTTGCAGAGCTGGTCTCTTGGTCACAAATTCTCTCAGTGACTTTTTGTCTATAAATGTTTTAATTTCTCCTTCATTTTTGAAGGACAATTTTGCTGGATATAGGAGTCTTGGTTGGCAGTTTTTCTCTTTTAGTGATTTAAATATATCATCCCACTGTCTTCTAGCTTCCATGATTTCTGCTGAGAAATCTACACATAGTCTTATTGGGTTTCCCTTGTATGTGACAGATTGTTTTTCTCTTGCTGCTTTCAAGATCCTCTCTTTCTCTTTGACCTCTGACATTCTAACTAGTAAATGTCTTGGAGAACGCCTGTTTGGGTCTATTCTCTTTGGGGTGCGCTGCACTTCTTGGATCTGTATATTTAGGTCTTTCATAAGAGTTGGGAAATTTTCAGTGATAATTTCTTCCATTAGTTTTTCTCCTCCTTTTCCCTTCTCTTCTCCTTCTGGGACACCCACAACACGTATATTTGTGCGCTTCATATTGTCATTCAGTTCCCTGATTCCCTGCTCAAGTTTTTCCATTCTTTTCCCTATAGTTTCTGTTTCTTTTTGGAATTCAGTTGTTCCATCCTCCAGTTCACTAATTGTAGCTTCTGTCTCTTTAGATCTACCATTGTAGGTATCCACTGTTTTTTAAATTTTTTCTTCTTTGTCCTTCACTCCCACAAGTTCTGTGATTTGTTTTTTCAGATTTTCTATTTCTTCTTTTTGTTCAGCCCATATCTTCTTCATGTCCTCCCTCAATTTATTGATTTGGTTTTTGAAGAGTTTTTCCATTTCTGTTCGTATATTCAGCATTAGTTGTCTCAGCTCCTGTATCTCATTTGAACTATTGGTTTGTTCCTTTGATTGGGCCATATCTTCAATTTTCCGAGCGTCATCCATTATTTTCTGCTGGTGTCTGGGCATTTGATCAGATCTCCCTGGGTGTGGGACCCAGCTGGTTGAAAGGTTTTTCTGTGGAATCTCTGGGCTCTGTTTTTCTTTTCCTGCCCAGTAGGTGGCGCTCGTGGCGGTCGTTTGTCTGCGGGGCAGTCGGCCCGGGAAACCGTGCGTGGAGGCGGGGGTCGCTGGCCGTGGCTTGGGGGAGTGCCGGTCCAAATTGCCCAGCTGGCCCGAGACGCCAAGCGTGACGGGAGGGCCCCGCTATCCAATGTTCCCAGTCAGACCGGGGAGCCACGTGCGTGGAGGGGACCCCAGACGCCAGCCACCCCAGCCGGGAAAACGTGCACCCCTCGGGTATCTCACAGCAGTGGATTCTCCCTACCCGTTCAGCCGTTCCAGAATGGGGTACGCTGTCTTTTTTGGTCTCTGTCGTGACTCCGGGAGCTGTTTTGTATTGTTTCTGTTTCTTTAGTTGCTTTTCTGGAGGAGGAACTAAGACCCGTGCGTCTTACTAAGCCGCCATCTTCTCCGGAAGTCCCTCCTTAGTGTTTTTTATAAATGGGCTTCCTGACACTATTACTAGAATGATGCCTTTTCTAGAATGCCTACTTTGTTCTAAGCTCTTCCTCTTAACCTTGCCATATCTGAATTTGTCAAAGAACTGTCCACCCAATCATAGAGATCAGTGATGCCATTTGTGGAGACTAGAGACAAGAGATTGACCTTTGGGTGGGCTTTTGAACTACACATCCTTCTCCAAAAAATTGTGATATGTGCTTTTATAGCTTCTGGAACTAGCCACTATTACTGAGCACATGCCATGTCCCTTTTGGAGTATGGTGGGGCATAAGAAAAGTTGAGCACCACTGTTTTAGATGCTTACCTTCTTTCTCTATTGCCCATAAATTAGTTGTATTTTATTTTGAAAGTCTCTCATAATTTAAAAAATGTACTACGTCAGAAAAAGGGAGACATACCTTTCTTTCATTTCCTTAATTTTTTTTTTTTTTAGGTGCATGGTTCGGGGACCAAACCCAGGTCTCCTGCATGAAAGGCAAGCATTCTACCACTGAACCACCTGTGTACCCCATTCCCTTAATTTTTGAAATCTGCTTTTCTAAAGCCTATAATAGATATGGAATCATAAATAGCATTCTCTTCCTATATTATTACGAACTCCAAGGTGACAAACTTACTTTCTTCCAAGGTTCCTATCATTACTATCTCACCAATCAGTTTTTCCATAAGTTCAGAATTAAGACCAGAGTAGCAATTCTTTACTTGAATTAGTCTATGTCCTGAGAAATGAAATTGTCATCAAGGCAACAATTTTAACTTTGCCATATATTTATTGAATACTGAGTTACCAGCTATGTGTGGAAATATAGTGAAGAATAAGACATTCCTTTAGCTAAAATATTTATTTTTTCTTCTAAATAAATACTGTAGAACTCATACTCTAACAATCTGTGGTATTTCCCCACAATTAGCCTGACTTTATGGTGCTGCTGTCAATTTGCACTGATGACTGGGATTATAGAGAACACCACTGTAATATACCCCATTATCCTGGCTCTCAGGAGGGAATAACAAAGAAATTCTGAAAGCCACAACATTCTGTGTCAACACTCCCAATTAAAAGGCTTCAAAAAATCTATCTCAAATGGCAGATGTGTCTGTGTGACATCCAGAAGAGAGAAGAGGAAGGCAGACAACTTGCAAATTTATCTTCAGGAAAGTACTTTCACACCCTTACCTCAATGTGATATTTTTAAAATTGCCTTTTAAAAATTGAATTATCCTGCTTCTTTGTGCCCTTGTGCTCAAAAGCTCCTTCCCACTGTTTCTGACTTGGGGTAGCCCTTCTGGTGGGGTAGAAAGGAATTATCACTTATTATGCAAATTAAAGTTTAAATGTAAATTTGTACCCTGTGGGAGAGCAAGTAGACATTGACTACAAGGATGGTATACTGGAGGAAATATTTTGAACTCCGGCAACCCTGAAAACACAGTGAACAATAAATAAAGGAAAGAATGAGTCAGAAATGAAGAAGCATGGTTGGTTAGAGAGAAATCTGAAAGAAGAGGTCACTTGAAGAGTTTCAGAAGTGGGTGATCTGAGAAATACTGGTACTAGAAAAAGGAAGGTAGTTGGGTGCTGTTGGGGCATAGTCTGTGCTGAAAGATAAAATAAGGGGTCATAAAAGACCTTATTTCATCAATAATCAGGCAGAGTTGATTGAGCCAGAGAGTTCTATCTAGGTTGGTGGTAAAAGCAAAGAAAGGAACTAGGATAAGACTATAGACTCCTTAATCCAGTCAACAGATATTTCTTGTGCACCTTCTATGTGCCAAGCATTGTCTTAGATATATGAGACATACTGATTTATAGCAGTGAAAAGGCAAGCAGAGTAGTTTCCTCTCTCACTAACTTTATACTCTAGTGATGTCAAGTGTCATGGTTAGGGACATGTGTCAACTTGGCCAAGTTGTAGTACCTGTTCATCTGATTGGGCAAGCGCTGGCCTGTCTGTTGCAATGAGGACATTTCATAGGATTAGGTCATGATCACGTCAGCTGCATCCACAGCTGATTCCATTTGTAATCAGCCAAAGGGGAGTGTCTTCTGCAATTAGTGATGCTAAATCTCATCATGGGAAGCCTTTTAAGGAGGACTCAGAGGAGACAGGTTCCATTCCTGCTTTGGCTGGTAAGCCTCTCCTGTGGAGTTCATCCAGGTCGTCGGCTTCTCAGCCTGCCCTGTGGAATTTGGACTCTGCGTTCCTGCGGTCACGTGAGACACTTTAATAAATTTTATATTTGCAAGTGTTCCCTGTTGATTCTGTTTCTCTAGAGAACCCTAACTAATACATCAAGCAAAAAGTCTTAGGCAGGGAAGGGCTAGGGTGGGTAGTGCATCAACAGAGAGAGACGGGCCCAGTAAAATTTGATCCAGACAAGAACAGGTCCTAACATCATAATTTATACTCTGAAATTACTCAAATGATAGCAGCCTTGTAAATTGCCAATGACTGAATGTTATTTATTGAGAAAGGATACCAAGAAAAAAATGGTCCAGACTTACAGCTGTAAAATCATAGTCCACAGGAGAGGCTGAAGTGACACAGGGAATGACCGGTAAAAACATTTAGAAACTTCTATTGGAAGTTCCTGGGTTTCTAAGTGCTTTTCTTTTTATTTCAGAGGAGGAAGCAAATAAATGTACTAGTAAATGGTTGTATTTCCCAAATAGGTTATTGACAGCATTGGGGTTCCTAAAGTCTTATACTACCAATTCACAGGAGTTAGAGTAAAGGCAGGCAAAGATAATGGGCAGCTTAATAATACAACCAGTGCTTAAGTCCACTTCTCCCCAACCACCCTAGAAATTGCCCTCTCCTCTGTTAGTTGTCATTTAATGGTTTTCCCTGACAAAGTTAAAGTGTAACCTGCAAAAGGAAGTTTCTTCTGGCAGGGCTGTTTCAAAGCAGGAAAATAAACACTTAAGATTTGTTTTCAGTGCCTCAAAATGTGTGTGGAGGGTGAGAAGAGTGGAGAGGGAATGTAAAGAAACTTCAGAAGAGAAAGTATGAGAGTTGATATTTAGTATGTCAATGTTATTGATTTTAGCACATAAGCTCCCAAATTCCAAGAACCATACCTCCCAAAGCAAATTGCTTCATACTGGATTAAGCATGTAAGCACTCAAACACTCTTTGACAGGAATAATTCAAAGGATATATAACAAAAAAGAAAAGATATAAGCTAAATCAGTCCTCCTTGGATTAATAGATACAAGTTAAAGCATTAAGAGGGGAATGGACTAGATGACCTCAGAGGACTCTTTCATCTCTAAAGCACTTTGAATCTACTTTCCTTCAGAAAATTCAAGTGATTGGTAGTACACATGTAAGTAGCATGCTAACAGAGCATTCTATTTGGTCCTAGAGGTAGATTTACAAATAGAAAAATTAAATGATGGAAGACACTAAGGGATTATAAACTCACTATGTTTTACTTACTAGCACGTCTTACAATGCATTTGTCTGAATTATGAGTGACTTAAGGTTTCTCTTTCCTGATAATAGAATGACCTCAATCTCTTGCAAAGGAACATAGAAAGATGAGTCTCAAAGTTACAACACCTGCTTAAAATCAATTTTGAACAATAAATGATTGCTAGCTTTATGGGAAGAGATGGCTCCTTAGGAAAAGGGAAACTGCCAAGTTTTTCTGCAGGGTCTTAAGTTACTGGCTCCAGTAATTACTGGATTTTACTCCAAGATCCTACAGTGGTAATTCGCTGTGCAAAGTGATGGCTAATATTGACATTCCTTCAGAGTAAAGTAAAAATAAACCTAGAAATGTAGATGAAATCCTTTAAAGAAGCAATTAAAACATCAACAGTTGTTGAACTGCCAGATCAAATAACTGAATATCAAACAGAATTTTTTAATGTTATAGCTTTAGAGGAAAAGGAACTCTGCCTTTGTCCCAACATGCAATATTTAAAATTGGGAGCAGCTTGTTGTTTCACTATAGACTGTTTCCCATGGTTTAGCATGTGGCTTTGTCTCCAGCATGCATCAGGGAAGAGGTAAAACAGAACAAAAGTAAGAGAAGACAAAAAAATCAATCATTAAATTCTACACCACCTCTTAGGAACCAGTATGTTGTTATGGATTACTGAAGGAAGTTGTAAAATCTGTATCTCCATAGAGCTTTGTAAATCAGAGTACCCAAAACTCCAAAAAAATTCAGTTCGGCTAGACCCTCCTCCAAGGTAGGTAGAGGGAGAAAGAAGGGCTGAGTTAAAGGTATCAACCATGAAATAGGGAGAGGAGACTATGTCCATAATCAGACAAACAATTCATATATAGATTCTTGATTCTTTATTTGTTATCACAATTCTGAATTCAAAGCCGGCAAATACTAGTATTATGTACCATATGCTAATTGAGGGCACAAGTCTCTGGCTTTTCAATGCCCTGGCCAAAGAAAAAACAAACAGATTTGGCTAGGAGATCATATCTGATTTCAACATACAGTATTCTACACCTACTATGTTCTACGGATTGCTGGAAGTGGAGGGATGAAAAAGAAACTATTTGTGCCTTCCGGGGTAGTCTAGCATTGGAGATAGGACACATATAAGGAATTGAAGAATAGGAATAATGTGTGAACGGAAGTTATAAAGGTGTTGGATTATCATGGAAAGCTTCTCACTGTCTTTCCACTGGAATCCTGTGCATAAGCTGAGCTCCCCATTTCTCTTCTTTCATCATTTACCACCACCTTAAATAATCATATTCTCTCACTTGGGTTCATATCTCCCCTTTAAACCATTCTTTCTTCACCGTTCCCTTGCCCAGTTACTTCAAAGTAACTTTTCTTGGTTTCTTTGTTATATTTGTAATCCCCAAATGACCATAATCATAGCTATAAGTGCACTATTAGTGAGAAAATTGTGTCAATTAAAGGAAAGCCACCCTTTGTGAAGTGAAATTAGACATAAAACCTATGGCATCAACTTTTCAAGCCATTGAAACTGCCCAGAAATGCTCTTCAGAAAAGCTGTCCCAAAACCTCCATATATCTCCTCAACCTGTAATGAGCTATTCTCAAGCTTTAGTATTCAAGGTGTTATTTCTTATTCAACTATATTTTTGTTTAAATTACTATTCTGGGTCAACATTCTTTAAAAAACAAACAAACAAAAAAAACCTCTTTATTTTGAAATAATTACAAACGTGTATGGGACAGTTGCAACAATAATACAAAACCCATACAGAGAACTCCAACATACTCCCCCTCCAATACCAAGATCCACTAATTTTAATATTTTACCACATTTGCCATATTATTCTATAAATCTATCCTCTATCTATCTATCTGTCATCTATCTATCTATCTATCTATCTATCTATCTATCTATCTATCTATCTATCTATCTATCTATCTATCTATCTACCTACCTACCTACCTACCTACCTATCTATCTATCTATCTATCCATCCACCCAGCAATCTATCTATCTATCATCTATCTATCTGAGACAGCATTCTTATCCATGATTTAGAAACTGCATGGATGGTATTTCAGTCCGATTACAGGTTAAATCCAGGTTTATGGGCTACCACTGGAGACTTCCATGCTACAATAACATCATTTCTGTGGAAAATATGCAAGTATCATACAACTAATTTAGAAATGATCTTTGGGAATAAAATCACCTCACAAACTGAGGGTTCACCTGTGAACATGCATAAGATCTCTTTTAAAGGTGTTTAATTAATGAGGTCTAGCAAAGTTATTTCTTAAGTAAATACTAAGTAAATCTCATTTTTCTGATTGACTTCTAATGTAATGCTGGAAAAATTCCAAAACAGAAATATATTTTGTCCATAAATATAAGGCTATCACACTGTCTTACCATATAGACCTGCCCCATTATAGGGTAGAAAATATAGTAAGTAAGAAGAGAGAAAAGAGGATGACTGAGAAGTAATTATTTCTTACTCATATTAAGTGATTTCTCTAAGCTCAAGAATTTCACTTGGAAAGCCCTTTAGCAGTAGAAACAGATCTCTAGTGAATGCTCACTTCACCCCACCACACTGGTTGACTGAAAATAACTTTCATGTGACAAATACATTCCTACTGAAGAACTACCATGACAAATAAACCACTGGCTTGTGTGATTAGACTATAGAGGCCTGATGAATAACATATGCTATAAACAACACACAACTGCCAAACAGATATCTTGTGGGTCTGAGTTTGTAGCTAAGATGTTAGGAGTAAGGGATTGGGGATTCTATGCAATGAGCATTGGGCTAAGCACGTTACATCAATTAACTCATTTATAGTCATAACAGCCTTGTGAAAACTGCATTTTATGTATGAGGAAACTGAGGCATAGAGAGGTAAAATATCTTGTCCAAGATCGCATAGCTATTCAGAGGTGGAATATGGATTTGAACCCAGAGTGTCTGACTTCAAAGACTGATCTTAACCTACATGCTATAAATAATGCTTCTGCCAATGATAAAAACAATGATAATAATGTAAGTAATTTATGCCAGCAAAAACTAACGTAATATGGGTTATTCAAGGCACTGTTCCAAGTACCTTCCATATATCAACTTATTTAATCCTCACAACAACCCTATGATGTAGATACTATTAATATCCCCATTTTTTCAGATGAGAAAACTTTGGTACAGAGAGGTTTAGTAACTTGACTAAAGTCACACCACTGGGAAGTAAAAGATCTGGAATTCAAACCCAGGCAGTCTGGTTCTATTATAACAAAGAGAGTTGGGATATAACAGGGAAAAGTAGTGGTATAGGAGTTTAGAAAAACAAGCCCAATCTTTCCTAGCTCTGAAACCTGTTGTAAGATGTGTTTTCTCTATTAGCCTCACTTTTTTAATCCAGAAAATAGAAAGCAATTTTAAACTCAAAGGGCTATTGTAAGGATTAACCAAGAATGTATGTGAAAGTATTTCACAGGCTATAAGGTATAACATAACTATAAGGAATTAATGACCTTAAGTAGGATCAGTTAAAACATTTTATGACTACATATTCTTCCTGTTTGCAACATGGTCTTTTAGAACTCAGGGTTATACTATTAGGGGCAGTTGTATTTTGGATAATGTCTCCCATGGTGCATAGACCTGAGATGAGCAGTTAGGGTAAAGAGAGTGCATTACCAAATACAGACTGTTACAAATAGCACACTAGGGTAGTAGTAAACCAATTGTTGGTTGCTGTCATCATTACGGACCATTTGGTGAGGCTGTAGTAGCAAATCTATCCCATCAAATGTACCCTCACTGTGTATCTCTTACAGAGCTAGTTCTATCCCTGTGATGAGCAGTAGTGCTGGAGAAGGACGGAAATGGTTCTAAATATCTCCCTGTAGTCCATTCCTTTGTGGCTTATTGGATGGCATGATCTCTCATTTAAAGAACCATCTACTAGACCTCAATACTTCTATCCCCACTACACAATAGCTCCTCTTCAAGACTACTTTCATAGCAGAAGAAAACATTTAAAAATCACAGTATAGTGGTAGTCATCAAGATATGGGGGTGCAAATGTGTGCTGAAAGCCTTAGTAATTGCAAAGAGGAGAAGAAAGTACAGGTATTCTATCTCCTATCAGAACCTGGCTCCAGACACATCAAGAAACACAGTGGTCGTTGCTATTCCAACTGCTGAAAACAAGAATTGGGGAAAGTTGATGAGGGACTTGCCACTATGTAAAGGAAACTTGTTCAATAGGTATAGCAACCAGGGTGGTTCCAATTTCATTCTTTGCAGTGAAGAGTCATTTAAATACATAACATTTATTTATATTTTATATACCTAAGATTTTATTTATAGAATATATTCACAATTCAGGAAGAAATTCTCACTCAGTGTATGTTAACCATTTTTTTAAAGCCAAGAAACCATTTGTTCAAGTGAACTATTAAACAGAAGCAAAATTTCTAAAGCATAAAGAGTGGAACTTCTAGTTGAAATGAGTTTGGGGTAAGAGGACTAGAATCCTGTGGCTACTATTTCCCCAAATCAGAAACTTCTAGAGCTTCTTAGAATACAGTTTGAAAAGAAGTCACTGCTTTATTATCTTATTTTGTCCAAACCGTTGTATTAAAAAAGAAGATCCTATATTTATTTTCACCCCCATGTTCATGTCCAGTCTGAGATCATGTCTGTCAAATTTAATCTACATTCTTGTTTCCCATAACCCAAGTTAAATCATTAAGATTGTAATACCATACAGACCTGCTCGACAAATATGGATTTAATTGCTTTTTGTACTTCAATGGCACTGGCATCTACAATATTTTAGTGCCTCCCAGTTTTTCTGTCTGTACTGAATAAGTGGGCATTAGGCTCAAGCTCTGACATGTTGCATCAGAGGCAGTACAGAATGAAGCCCTGCCCCACTCATGTCTCCATGGAGTATGATCTAACCAGGAGGATTCAGTTGAAATTGGCAGGGTAAGAGGCAGGTGGAATGGGACTATGCTACCCAAGGGGACTCTGGTATTAAACTCCTCTCTCTCAAAAAGCAAACATTTGGGAATTTAGAGAAGAGAGAAGAGTGTTCCCTGGTCCACTGAAGTAAGTAACTGACTGCTGAGAGCAAATAATTTTTTGTCAGTAGTTTAAAAGTAAAACCTTCAAGGATTAAATGGAAGAGTATACCTAATTTTAATAGATCTTTTGAATGTTCAGATCCTGCACTTTATAACTCAAAATTTCTCTCATTTGTCTTTGATATTTCATTCTAAAAAGGCAGAAAGATTTCTAAACAACAGAAGGAGAAGATTTACAAGTGAGGAAAATGTACATTTACATTCAGAATGTCCCTTCCTTTCATGTTTTAAGGTTTGAAAGAAAGAAAAATCAGGCAATTTTTACAGCACCAGTTCAATGTTGGCATTTAATGTCTTGGCTGGAGAGTGTGTGGGAGGAGGGTATATCAAGGAGTCTAGAAGCCTTTATTTCCTACTGCACAGAAAGAGAAGGAGAGGTAGAAAGAAGAGGGAGAGGCATATCTTCTTTCTCCACCCCTGATCTGGACATAGTGGCAAAATGCTGAGGTTCCTTTAATTTTAATCTTTTGTCTATCCCAGCAAAGACAATTTCATTTTCCTTAGAAAAACTGGGCTATTTCAAAGCAAGAAAGAAAAATGTATGTGTAAAATGGTAAAGGCACAGGAAAATAAGCAGAAAACTCCTTAAATTTTCCCTTTTCAAAATGTGTGTTGTGAAGAGGCTGCCTCAGCTGTGCATTGTCCTTGCTACCAGTGGGAAGCTAACGCACTTTTGAAAGCCAAGGGCTCCAGCAACCCCTCTTGACAGCACCAAAGCAATCCCAGGTTGCAAGAAGGTCAGTGTCAGAAAAAGATGTAAAAAATGTGACTACCCTGGTCATCTGACTTCTGAATGCCACAATTTTCTCCTAGTAGACTCCAAAAGGAACATGCTTTTGAATGTTAGCAGCACAAGCAGTGAAGATAGTGAAGAAGAGAATGAAGAACTGAATAAATTGCAGGCATTATGAGAAAAAAGGATAAATGAAGAAAAGGGGAAGAAAAAAGCAAAAAAACAAATTGTAATAAAAAAGGAAAAGGTTTTATTTATCCAGTTCCATTGATGAGGACACTTCAAAACAAAAGAAGCAAAAATATCAGAAGAAAGAAAAGAAAAAAGAAAAAAAAAGAGCAAGTCAAAAAGAGAAACATCACAAAAAGGGTAAAAAAGGAAAAGCATTCTTCTGCCCCTAATAATTCTGAAATCTCCAAAAACTGAGACTTCGGCCTAAGCCATTAAATTTTAAAGTATGATTTAAAAAACTATTTGACCTTTGAATTTGCTATATAATTATGCTTTGCAATAAATCACAGCCCTTTCTATATATAAAAAGTTGTGAGTTGTGGAGGGGAATAAATGTAGGAAAATATAAGTAAATGTAATTTTTAAAATAGCTAATTTTATAATTTTGCCAACTATCAAATATTAAACTCCCAAATAGTCAGGACATTGCAAGTTAAAGATGAATAATTCCAATGAACTAAAGCAACAGCATGGTATGGTGGAAAAGTCATGGAACTTGGAGCTAGGAGTCCTGCTTCTGCTAATTCCACGGCACTTGTCTCAGGCAAGTAACTTAACCTCCCTGTGCCTTAGTCTCTGATCCCTGAAAAATGAGGGGATTGTGCAATCTTTAAGGTTCCCTTCTAGCTCTAATATTTCATAATTATGAAATATGGTGAATCATTTGAAAGAAAACTCGAAAAACTGAAATTAAGTTTAAATAGGTAATTAGTTCAAACGGAATAAATTTTTATGTCTTACTAATAAATTGTACTTGGTGATTTTGCTGAAAGCTCAGATTTCCTGGCTCCTCATTCCAGAATATGTAATGTGTCCTTAATAGTTCCTGAACTAGCCATAGAACAAATGATAATGTACTTAGAGAAAGTTGTTGCTTTTGTAACCAAGTGTCAAGGGGATTTAAACCTTCAAATACAATGAAGAGAGACCAGGATAAAACAGTTCATCAGAACAAAATTTATATAAAATGTGATTATTTTGCTCTTTAATCCAATTTATAGTCAAAATAGTGTTTCTGTATGGTCTCAGGACTGGGTTAATGTGTCTAAAATGAGGTCTACCAGTTGACTTATTCTTCAATGGTTGTAGACTGGAATAAAAGATGATGACAAGGGTGTGTGTGTGTGTGTGTGAGTATGTGTGTGTGTGTGTGTGTGTGTGTGTGTGGAGGTCAAAGGAAGTCTGCAAGAGACTGCAAGGAAGTGATGGAGGGGAGGAGGGATAAATGGCTCAGCACAAATCAGTTCTCACCACTGGAAACCCCATACCCCCATCAAGACGGGAGTGGTGGTGGAAAAGATTATTTTTTCTATTGGAAGTTACTACTCCTGAAAGTTTTGTACAACAGGACCTCAAAGTGGCTGGCTAACAACTTCTAGAATAACTCTAAAAAAAAAAAAAAAAGAACCCCAGAAATTTGGAATTGGAGGGGACTTTAGAAATCATCTGGCTATCCCCTTTATTTTATAATGGGCAAATTGAACCACAGAGAGAGGAAGTTACCTGCCCAATGTCACACAGCAAATTACTAGCAAAGCTGGGACTTGAACTAAAAATAACAAGAAAAAAATTTTCGGGCAGCTTTAAATTAACATGCAAGTGATTTCTTTAATAACTTCAGCTGTTTCTATAGAGAGCAGCAAAAAGGACTGTGTCTTCTAAAGGTTTCCATCTGTCAAAATCACAAAGTTACAAAGCAATAGACGTAAAGACAACTTATTATTTCCGTTTATTCTATATTTCAATTAGGACATGAACTGGTCGGGAGTGAAACAGCAGCATAGGATGGTGTGAAGGACACTTATCTGGTAATCAGGAGTCTAAGGCTCTTGAATCATATCTGTGTCACAAACTAGTTGTGTGATTTTGGATGAGTAACTTATCTTGGTTTCAGTTTTCTTATCTGTAAAACAAGGATAAGTATTGGATCAGATGTGATGGTCCAGGTAGATAATGTAAATGAATGCCTGCTACATGAAAAACAAGTGGGAGTGTAATAAAAAATGGAAGTGAGGGCGGGCCATGGTGGCTCAGCAGGCAAAGTTCTTGCCTGCCATGCCAGAGACCCGGGTTCGATTCCCAGTGCCTGTCCAAGAAAAATCAAAAAAAAGGAAGCGAAACTTGATATCTTGGTGTGAATAGCAGCCCTCAATTCCAGCCCATATCATCCTGTGGAAATGTAGGTCAGATTGCCAGAGCTTTCAGATTTTTAAGAAAAGTTTTAAATTAAAATGTATATTT
This sequence comes from Tamandua tetradactyla, assembly GCF_023851605.1. Lineage (NCBI taxonomy): Eukaryota > Metazoa > Chordata > Mammalia > Pilosa > Myrmecophagidae > Tamandua > Tamandua tetradactyla. Next base: position 102,299,993 of record NC_135353.1, read on the forward strand.
GAAATCTCTCATTTTAACAATGGGGGAAATTGATTTTCATTTTTAAATTAAAATTAAATTAAATTTTAGTTTTGATCAACTATATGTCAAACAAACTAAATTGTAGGCTAAATTTAAATAATCTTTAATGTTCTTTATGAACTCTATCTTCTATGTTTCTATTAGTTTATCCTAGCATTTGAAATATGTTATCATAGCTGGAAGATTTTTTGGTTCTAGGTTCTGGTGGGGACAATCGTAGCATGTCTTAAGAAGAAACTATGGAAAACACTTATTTTCTGGGAAAAGTCAGAAACTTTTCCTATTAAAATAAACCTCAGGAAGTGTGTTATCTATCTGCATCAATCCCATTTACTAAAAGTTTCATTGGGTATGAAGAAGTTGAAAGACAGTAGTTCATATCTGGCAAAAGACATTTATATTGGAAATTCTCCTGTTCAGCAGAAGAGCCATTAGAAAACTAATTTAACTCCCTCTCACCTACCCATTTGCAAGTATTCATCCAAAAAAGCATACATGTGTCTTATAGTTGTAGTTGGTGAAGATGAACACTTTCTGAAAACATGATATGTGCTTCCTCAATACTTCATAGTCATACAGTAGTTCATTAAGTTCATTATCCTGTTGTATTTATGAGAAACATGAAGGTTTAACCAGCTTAAAGCTTAGTTTCTAAAGACCACCACCTGAGAATTTTTCACTCTATCCTTTTCCAACAAACCATAAACCTCATGCACCCTCTTCAAATTTAAGAGAAAGGAAGAGGTTGCCATGACAATTCAATGGTGAAAGAATAGTCTCTCCAACAAATGGTGCTAGTGTAACTGAATATCCACACGCAAAAAAATGAAGTTGGACCCCTACCTCACACTATACCAAAAAATAAGTCAAAGTAGATTATAGACCTAAAGGAGAGATAAAAAAAACTCCTAAAAGAAAACATAAGAATAATTCTTCATGACTTTATATTAGGCAATGCATTTTCAGATATGACACGAAAAGGTACAAGCAACAAATGGAAAAAATAGATAAATTACACTTCATCAGAAGTAAAAACTTTTGTGCTTCAAATAACACTACTAAGAAAGTGAAAAGAGAATCTGATGAATAGGAGAAAACATTTGGACATCAATTTTTTTGTTGTTGTTGTTTGCATGGGCAGGTACCAGGAATCAAACCCGGGTCTCCAGTATGGACATCAAATATTTGATAGGGGACTTGTATCTAGAATTTATAAAGAACTCTTACAAATTAATAATAAAAAGACAAATAACACAATTAAAAATAGGCAAAGAATTTGAATAGATATTTCTCCAAAGATATAAAATAAGCACAGGAAAAGATGCTCAACATCATCAGTCATTAGGAAAATGCAAACCAAAATCATAATGAAGTACTACTTCATTCCCATTAGAATGGCTAAAATTAGAATGATGGACAAAAACAAATATTGCTGAGAATGTGGAGAAATTGGAACCCTCAGAGATTGCTGGTAGAAATGTAAAATGTTTTAGCCACTTGGAAGAGACTTTGGCAGTTTTTCAAATGATTAAACACAGAGTTACCATACGGCTCAGCAATTCCATTCCTCGGTGTATACCCAAGAGAAAATTTATGTCTCCACAAAAACTTGTATATGAATGTCCTCAGTGTCATTATTCATAATAGCCAAAAAATGGAGTCAACCTAAATGTCCAACAACTGATGAAGGGATAAAGTGTGGCATGTCCATACAACGGATGTTATTCAGTAACACAAAGAATGAAATAGTGATATATGCTACAACATGGATAAACCATGAAAACATTATGCTAAATGGAAAAAAAAAGCCAAGCACAAAAGACCACATATTGTATGACTTCATTTATATGAACTGTCCAGAATAAGCAGATTTATAAAGATAGAAAGTAGATTAGTGGTTGACCAGGGCTGGAGGGAAGGATGGGAATAGAGAATGACAGCTAACATTCAGGAGGTTTCTTGTTGGGTGTTAAAATGTTTTACATTTAGATTTTGCACAAGTCTATCAATATATTAAAAGCCAATGAACTGCATACTTTAAATGGGAGAATTATATAGCATGTGGATTATATCTCAGTTAAAAAAGAGGGAAGGAGAGAAAGTAGAAATGTTTCATGTATGTATACCACAACTTAATAATACTTTATTTATTCTTCTTAAAATGTGATGTATAATACATGAGGTCTTACAACCATCCCAACACAGATGTCACTTTGTGTTGAGTTACTCCTAGCTCATATCATCTTTACCATCCTATCAAAAGATTTATTTGATACCGTAAGTTCTGTGGCCAACTTAGCTTGAAGTAAAATTAATATGAAAACTTCACATTTCTTTAACATTAGCCACTGCATGGGACAATAGTCCTTTAATAGAAGCAGTTGTATCTAATGTAATAATATATGTAGTAATTTAAATCTTTGATTGCTAAGTGCAACCGTGAACATAGAGATAACTGTCCTCTTTTCAGACAATGGTTGTTTACGTCACTCTCTATTGTTCTACATTCAAGGTCTGCATTCAATAAAAATTTATGAGACTTTAAAACACATGCAGTAAAGGAAGGAACAACAACTCCTGCCAAGAGACAAAATAATCAGTAGAACCAAGGCGCTAAAGGGGGAACTAACAGACAGGGAATTTCAAACAACTATGATTAAAGTGTTAAAGGCTTTATTGGCAAAGATACACAGTATGCATGAACAGATAGGTAATTTCAGCAGAGAGATGGAAACTATAAGAAAGAATGAAATGTACATGCTAGATATAAAATAAAAAGCCACAGTAATGAAGGTGAATAACTTTTTTACCCAACTCTCCAGTGAACTTGAAGAAAAATCAATAGAAACCACACTGACTTACCAAAAAAAAAGAAAAAAAGTAAAACACTGGCAGGCAATGGTGGTTCAGGGGCAGAGTTCTCACCTGCCATGCTGGAGACCCAGGTTTGATTCCTGGTACATGCCCATGCCAAAAAAAGAAAAATGAAATTACACTACCTGAAACTCAAAGAGAAAAACATAAAAAAGGAAAAAAATGAAACAGAGCATCCAAGAGATGTGGGACAATTTCTAAAGGTCTAACATACATGTAATTGGAACGATAAAAGGAAAAAGAGAAAGAATGGGGACAAAGAAATATTATATAGATAATTGCTGTGAATTTTATGAAAATAATAAAAGACTCAAAACCACAGATCCAAGAAGTCTGAAAATGCCAAGCAAAATAAACATCACCAAAACACATAGAAACATCACATTCAGACTGTATCTTCAGAGTGGATCAAAGATAAGAATTAGAGCACAGAAAATATGTAAACCAGAAGACAATGAAGTGATATCTTTAAAGTGCAAAATTTTATACCCAGCAAAAAAAAAATCTTTGAAAAATAAGATGAAATAGTGACTTTCCAGACAAACAGAAACTGAGAAAACTCATTACTTGAAGACCTGCACTACAATAAATGTTAAAAGACGTTCTTCAGGCTACCAAACAGAAACTTGGACCTATATAAAGAAATGAAGATCTCTGGAAACAGTTAAAATCCAAATATAAAGGAAATAATTTTGTCCTATTTTCAAATGCTATAAAAGATGATTGACTATCTAAAACAAAAATGGCTGGGTTCCAGTTTCTGATAAGGTAAATAGATTACATTCTGTCTTTCCCTTTAAATGTAAATATAAAATCTGAACAGAATGTATAGAGCAGCTATTTAAGGTCTCTGAAAAGTATACAGTAGCAGGGAGATTAGGAAGAAGACCAGAATTCGAAGTACCATCAAACGAGTTGAGATGTCCAATTTTCTTCTGGTATTTCCCACCCTGGACTCAAGGCTGCCCCAAATCCATATGTGGGCACTGAAGACCAAAACAAGAAAGCTCCAGGAGAAGCCTTCTTGCTTTGTTTTGGGTATAAAAAAAAGGGAACCCCTAACACTCATAAAAAGTGGACTAAATCCCTCATTCTTTTCTGTTGTCCTTTTTGCTGTACTTTCATGACCTGGCTACAAGCATTTCCGTCCAAGTGGCACTGTAGTGGTGGCGGCAACAGCAGTGATAGGGTTAACTTTAGGTGCATAAAATCTGAGGGAGAGCAAAATTTCTCTCCAATTAAAGAAGCAGAGGTCCAAAGAGGTGGGTTGACCCCTGTTGCCTCTTCCTTTATCTGTCTCACTGTTCTGGATGTGAGTGAAATAGCGAGGAGTATGTGGCAGAATGGAGTAACTAGAACCTAGAATTCTGGCTGGAGGATCAATATGAGGAGCCACAGGGAAGAGGAAAGGATTAGGAAGAATATAGAGAGGGCAGAGCTCAGGAAAGCAATCCTATAAGTTTCTTATGAACCCCTGGACTCACCCTCAAGCTACATATGCATCGGTTCATATCCTAAAGAATATCTGAAAGACTCTGAGAAATGAACTAAGTGGTAGATCACAGGCTATCTACTAGGTGGCACAGACATGGGAAAGATACAGTAATACCCCTAAGGTCCTAGAATGGCCCAAAAAATTTTTACAAGAACAAAGTCAGAGGACTCACACTATCTGGTTTCTTGACTTTCTATAAAATCACAGTAATCAAGACTGTGTTACTGGTGACAGGATGAACACATAGAACAATGGAACAAATATAGTATCCAGAAAATATATCTACACAAAATTCATTTTTGACAAATGTGCCAAGGAACTTCATTGGTGGAAGGATAGTCTTTTCAACAACTGGTGCTGAAACAACTGGATATCCATATGGAAGAAAAGAGAACCTCAACTTGTGTCTTGCACCATACACAAAAATAACTCAATATGGTCTGGCCCTGGCACCATGAGACCAACAATGCCATCCTGACCAAAGTGGGAAAAAAAGTATAAAAAATAAGGTATCAGTGGATGAGGGAGTTCAAACAGAGTTAGTAGAGAGGCTACTCTGTAGGTCACTCTAACGCATGCTTCAGTTATACAATGCTACCAATCGTAACTTGCCAAAGCCCAATCAAAACCATTCCTGCCAATTTTGAAGAATACCTAGGGTAATATATAAGGTTCTACAAAGGTTCCATGCACTAGGGTAACTTTCCAGAAACCTACAACTTCCTGATGGGTCCCTGGACCAAATAAGTCCTGAAATGTAGAGAGGCCAGCTTTTCTAGAACATCAACTAGTTCCATCCCCCTGTCCTATATTATCAACAGCCCTTTTGAACATGAAAAAGTTTTAGAATGGGCATAGACAAAATACCCCTAAAGAGTAGGAAAAAGATCAAAGGGGATGGCAGAGTTATACAGAGAAGGTCGGGTTTAACAAATAAGTATAATTGCTAAATCATTATATTGATATTTCTTTTAGTCTCCAGTATCATAGAGCAGCTAGAAGTAAAAGTCTAAAATTCTGGAATTGCAACCCATACCAAACTCTGAAATCTGTTCTACAACTAATTGTTGCGATGTGCTTTGAAATTTATTGCTTTTTTGTATATATGTTATTTTTCAAACACACAAAATATATATTTGTTTTAGCCTCCAGTGTTTTGGAGCACCTAGAAGGAAAAATCTGAAATAGTGGAATGGAATTCCATAACAAACTCTGAAATCTGTTCTGTAACTATTTTTTGAAGTGTACTTTGAAAATCCTTGCTTTTTCTTTGTTTACTTTGTATATATGTTATATTTAACAATAAAAACATATAAAAAAATCTCAAGATAAAAGTAAGTATTTAGTGGGGTTGCTAGGATAGTTCATGGTAGAATTCTCACCAGCCATGTGGGGTTCAATTCCTGGCCCATGCACTTCTCAAAACAAGCAAGCAAGCAAACAAACAAACCAAAATTGAACAATTATGGTGCTACAATAATGGGATACTTACATGGAAAAAAGAATGAAAGGTGACACACCACCATACAACATATAAAATAAATAAATAAGTAGATTCCCCCCCACACGTAAAAACTCAACATAGATAAAAAACCTAAATTAAAACCTAAACTTAAAAAGTTTCTAGAAGAAAGCATAGGAGGAAAAAGTAGTTGTGGCTTTGATCTTTGCAAAGATTTCTTAGATATGACATCAAAAGCATGACCTATAAAAGAACAAACTTGATAAATTGGACTTCATCAAAATTAAAAATTTCTGCTATATGAAAGACACTGTCAAGAAGACAAAAAGACAAACCACAATCTAGGAGAAAATATTGACAAACCACATATCTTATAAAGGACTTGTATCTAAAATATATAAAAGACTCTTAAAAGTCAATAATGAGAAAATTGTGAAAACTCAAAACATGGGCAAAAGATTTGAGTGAACACTTTATGGTATTAAAAAAAGATATTCACCATCATTAGTCATCACAATACAATTAGATGGCACTATATAACTATGACACTGTCAAAATTAAAAAAATAAAAATGAAACTACAAAGTGCTAACAATGATGTGAAGCAAGTATCACACAGTGCTCATGAGAATGAAAAATAGTATAGCCATTTTGGAAAGCAGTTTGTCATTTCCTTATCAAGTTAGACATAGACTTTTCATATGACACAGCAATCCTACTCCTAAGAATTTCCTCAAAAGAAATGATAACTTACATCTACACATAATCTATACATTAACATCTGTAAGACCTTTATTCATAACCATCAAAACTTTGAAACAACCTTAAATGTCCTTCAGTAGTGAATGGATAAACAAACTGCATCATGCCTATGCCATGGAATATCATTCAGCAATAAAAAGGGATAAACAGGTAATATATACAAAAACATAGATGAACCTCAAAACATTATGGTAAATGAAAGAAGTCAGACTCAAAAGGCAGCATACATGCATTTAGAGAATATTTTAGGAAATTTAAAACTATAGGGAAAGAGGACTTCCAGGAAGATGGTGGAAAAGGATGGGCCAAGCTCACTCCTGCTCAAAGGATGAGCAAGAGAAGTGACATAAAAATGACCAGGACAGTGGTTCCAGGATACAAATGACCTGAGAGGGTTTCTATACTACATAGAGAGATTCTGGATGAAAAAGCTGAGGAATTCAGTCACAGAGAACCTGAGACCAATCATACAGTGCAAAGAGCCTAATGCCCTGCTTTCCAAATGGAGGCCCAGAGCCCTCAGAAGTGCATGGACAGGAATGCTGAGTCAAGGAAATAGGCCAAGCTGCACACCTTGAATGTGCCACACCCATGCATGCTGCCCATCCCCCTATCCACAAACACTCAAGCCCTGCCACACCCATGCCTCAAATACCCCCTCCACTCCCCCAGCAACCTGGGTACTTGTGCACACACCCCCACAGCACTATGCTTTGCACCTCAGACTCCTAGGAACCAGCACAGTGCACCCACTCCATACCTAGCCCTATGCTGCATCCTGCCTTGGCACCACTGCACCCAGCCCCAGGACCTTTTCTTCCCCAACCTGGGTCTCCAAAACACAAAACCTTAGTGAGGAAAATCAACTTCCAAAGTAACCCTTATCAAGATAATTAAATGCCTTGAAGGCAAAAGAAAATCACAAAGCATATGAAGATGAAGACAGATACAGCCCAGCCTAATGACCAAGTTAAAACACTGAAGAAGATACAGACATTGGAAGAACTAAGCAAAGATGTTCATACAACGCTACTAAATAAATTAAATGAATTGGTTGACACAAAGGAAGTCAAAAGAATATTAGAAGAGCATAAAGGAGTATTTGAAAGAATAAGTAGAAAAAAAACAGATATCACAGACACGAAAGATACTATAGACCAAATCAAAAATATAATAGAGACATGCAACAGAAGATTTTTTTTTAATGCACACATACATATATTTAAGCTTTATCCATGGTCAAAACGTTTGGGAACTGCCAAAATAAATACAGTTAAAGAAGTTTCTCTACTGCAGAACTTCTCAGAGCTTTAATATGCCAGATACAAGCTATGACTCTCTAAGCAAAGGGTGCCGCAACAGAAAATTTGAAAAGGCAGAAGAAAGAATAAATGAACTAGAGGACAGAACGATGGATTTCAAATCCACAAAAGAATGAATGGCAAAAAAGATGGAAAATTTTGAATTGGATCTCAAGTAAATGATGGGTAACATGAACTTACAAATATAAGAATCATCAGTGTCCCAGAAGGAGAAAAGAAGAGTAAAGGACTAGGAAGATTAGTTGAGGAGATAATGAGGGAAAATTTCCCAACCTTATAAGACCCATAAATATGCAAATCAAAGAATCCAAAGAGCCCCAAATAGAATAAACCCAAATAGGACCAATCCAAGACACATACTAATCTGTCTGTCAAATGCTGATGAGAAGTAGGAAATCCTGAAAGTGGCAAGAGAAAAGCGATCTACCGCATACAAGGGAAACCACATAAGACTGACTTTGGACTAGTCAACACGCAACTTGGAGGTGAGAAGGCAATGGTATAATACATTTAAGATCCTTAAAGAGAAAGACTTCCAGGCAAGAATTCTGTACCCAGGAAAACTGTCCTTCAAAATGAGAGAGGAAAAAAAAAGTGAGGGAGAGATTAACTTTTTCACAGACAGACAAAGGCTAAGAGAATGAGAGCAGTCGTACAAAAAATACAAACGGAGCTTTGTCAGTTCAAAAGAAAAAAAAAAGACAGGAGTGGGATGTCTGGAGAAGGGCACAGTATTGAAGAGTACCAGTAAGGGTAACTTAAAGGATAAAAAGAGAAAGAGGGAAAAGAATATATCGATCTGACATAAAATCCAGAGGATAAGATGGTAGATGCCAGAAATACTTCCATAGTAATAACTTTGAATGTTAATGAACTAAACTCACCAATTAAATGGTACAGATGGGCAGAATGGATTAAAAAACATGATCCATCAATATACTTCTTAGATCCACGGCTACAAATATATCAAAAGCAAAAGGATAGGAAAAGTCCATGCAAGCTGTAACAAAAGGAAACCTGGAGCAGTCACACTAATAACAGACAAAATAGACTTTAAATGTAAAAAAGTCACAAGAGACAAAGAAGGACACTATATATTAACAAAAAGGAAAATTCATGAAGAAAAAAAATCATAAATCTTTCAGCTCCCAATCAAGGAGCTCCAAAGAACATGCGAAAAACACTGGTAAAACTGGAGGGAACAATAGACATTTCAACAATAACAGTGGGAGGCTTCAATACACCATGTTCACTGTAGATAGAACAACCAGACAGAGGATCAACAAGGAAATAGAGAACTTAAACAATTTGATAAATGAATTAGACCTAACAGACATATATAGATCATTATACCCCCAAACCCCAGGATATCCACTCCTCTCCGGGACTCATGGAACATTCTCTAGGATAGATCAAACACTGGGGCACAAAACAGATTTTACAAATTTAGAGACTGAAGATGTTCTAAGCACTTTCTCTGATCACAATGGAATGAACTTGGAAACCAATAACCACCAAAGAACCAGAATATGGAGATTAAAAACTGCACTTTTCCACAACTGGTGGGTCAAAGAAGAAATTGCAAGAGAAGTCAGTATTTAGAGATGGAAGAAAATGAGAATATGACATAGCAGAAATTACGGGATGCGGCAAAGATAGTGGTGAGAGGGAAATTTATTGTCCTAAATGCCTATATTAAAAAAGAAGACCGGGGTACACAGGTAGGTCAGTGGTTAGAATGCCTGCCTTCCATGTGGAAGACCTGGGTTCGATTCCCAGACCATGCACCTGTCCCCTAGACCAGTGCCGACAAAGGCCTCACTCCCTCAGACCTTAGCACCTGCACAGCCATATCCTTCCTGCCACCAGGTACCCACACATTTGTGTACTGACTTCTTGACGCCTGTGCCCCAACAACCTGCCCCACAAACGTGCATACATGCCCCACCCCCTGGCACAAGCACCTTGCTCCCACACATGGCAGGTGCTCATGGGTGATACTGTGCTAACATAGCCCCCATTCTGCACACGTGTGCCCACCTGCTCCAATCGCCTCCACACCTGTACACCCATGATACAATTATTTTATGGTCTCCTTTAGAAAATGCTTATAAGAAAACAGGGGACTAGATTGTAAGTTCCTATAACAGACAAATTTAGTCTGGAGCCGTAATCATTATTTCTGGATTTTGAAAGGCTGTTTTATATATCTATAACCTGGTATTTAGAGATGAGAATGAAGCATATTAGGTTGCAATTAAGGCAATTCAGAACACAGATGTAAGGAAGACAATGTCTATATTTTAGAACCTCACCTACTCTTTGAGACCAAAGGAAGAAAGATTTACTCTGTCCAGAATCTAATTTTCTGTAGCACATAATTTAACTCAACCTGTCTGGATAGCTCATTTAAACAAATGAAACACAGGGAGCCCAGAATAAGAATGAGGGCCTTTAGTCCTGTATAGCTTAATATAATGCCTGGATACATCCTAGAATATATTAAGCAGATAATCAAAAAGTATTGGCAAAGTTTCTTGAGAGATGGGGGAAAAATATGAAACTGCGAAACATTACCATCAGGAATTTAGACACCCCTGATACTGTGTCAAAGAGTAGGGGCACCCAAATCAATTGGACAAGCTCTTGATCTTGAGGCTTACTTTTGTGAAGCTTATGTAGGTTGCAGAGAAGCTTACCTATATGCATGCCTAAGAAGTACTTCTGAAGGACCTCTTTTGTTGTTCAGATGTGATCTCACACTCTCTATGCCCAACTCTGTAAGTGAAATCATTGCCCTCCCCACTACATGGGACATGACATCCAGGGGTGAAAATCTCCCTGGTGGCATAGAAGATGATTCCCAGGGATGAGTCTGGCCCTGGCACCATGGGATCAACAATTCCATCATGACCAAGGGGGAAAAGAAGTGTAATTAATAAAGTATCAGTGGCTGAGAGAGTTTAAATAAGGTCAAGAGGCTACCCTTACACAAGTGTCAGTTAGACATTGCTATGTATCATAACTTGCCAAATCCCAACCAAAACTATTTCAGCCAATCCTAAAGAACACCTGGGGAAATACTTAAGAATCTACAAAGGTTTCATGCACTAGGGCAACATTCCAGAAACCTACAACCTTAAGATGGGTCCCTGGACCAGATTAGTCCTAAAATGCAGAGGGGCCAGCCTCTCCAGAACATCAGATAGTTCCATCTCCCTACCCCATATTATTGACAGCCCCTCCCAACATGAAAAAATTAGAATGGGCATAGCCCAAATACCCCTAAAGAGTGGGAGAAAGATCAGAGGTGATGGTGGAGTTATACAGAGAAGGTAGGGTTTAACAAATGAGTATGATTGCTGAATCATCAAATTGATATTTCTTTTAGTCTCCAGTATCTTAGAGCAGCTAGAAGTAAAAACCGAAAATTGTGGGATTGTAACCCATACCAAACTCTGAAATCTGTTCTACAACTAATTGTTGTGCAGTGCTTTGAAATTTATTGCTTTTTTGTATATATGTTATTTTTCACAAAAAAAAGAAAAAGAGATTGTGATAATAAAAAAATATTTACTCCTTCTAGTCTCCAATGTTCAGGAGCAGCTAAAAGGAAAAATCTGAGATGATAGTATGGTAGCCCATGAGAAACTCTGGGATCTGTCCTGTAACAACTTGTTGAAGAGTGCTTTGAAAACTACATCTACTTGGTATATATATATTATATTACACAATAAAAAAGTTTCAAAAAAAGAAGAAAGAGCTAAAATTGAGAACTTAACTACTCACCTGGAGGAACTAGAGAAAGAGCAGCACACTAATGCCAAAGCAAATAAAGAGAAATAACAAAGATTAAAGCAGAATTAAATTAATTGGTGTTCTAGTTTGCTAGCTGCTGGAATGCAATATCCCAGAAATGGAATGGCTTTTAAAAGGGAGAATTTAATGAGTTGCACGTTTACAGTTCTAAGGCCGAGAAAATGTCCCAATAAAAACAAGTCTATAGAAATGTCCAATCAAAGGCATCCAGGGAAAGATACCTTGGTTCAAGAAGGCTGATGAAGTTCAGGGTCTCTCTCTCAAGTGAGACGGCACATGGCGAACACAGTCAGGGCTTCTCTCTCGGCTGGAAGGGCACATGGCGAATACAGTGTCATCTGATAGCTTTGTCTCCTGGCTTCCTGTTTCATGAAGCTCCCTGCGAGGCGTTTTCCTTCTTCATCTCCAAAGGTTGCTGGCTGGTGGACTCTCTGCTTCATGGTGCTGCAGCATTCTCTGCTCTCTCTGAATCTCTCTGAATCTCTCATTCTCCAAAATGTTTCCTCTTTTTTAGGACTTCAGAAACTAATCAAGACCCACTCAAATGGGTAGAGACATGTCATCCCCTAATCCAGTTTAATAACCATTCTTAACTAAATCACCACAACCAGGGAGATGATCTCATTACAGTTTCAAATATACAGTATTGAATAGAGATTATTCTACCTTTATGAAATGGGATTTATATTAAAACATGGCTTTTCTTAGGGGGCATACTTCCTTTCAAATCAGCACAATTGGAGAACAAAAGAACAATAGAAAGAATCAATGAAACCAAAAGACCCCTAGCTAGGCTGACAAAGGTGAAAAGGGAGAGGATGCAAATAAACAAAATCAGAAATGGGGGGGGTGGTAGAGGTTATTACCTTGGACCTAGAAGAAAGAAAACAAATCATAAAATGATACTATGAAGAGCTATATGCCAGCAAATTAGACAAATTATATGAAATGGACAGATTCCTAGAAACACATGAACAACCTACACTCATCCAAGAAGAAATAGATCTCAACAAACCAATGAGAATTAATGAGATTCACTAGGTCATGAAACAATCTTCCTACAAAAAAAGCTCAGGTCCAGATGGCTTCACAGGTGAACTTTATCAAACATTCCAAAAAGAACTAACACAATTCTGCTTAAACTCTTAACAAAGAATTGTGGAAAAAGGAAGAGTACCTAACTCATGTTATGAAGGTAACCTAACTCTAATACCAAAACTGGATAAAGACACTATAAGAAAGGTAAACTATAGGTCAATATCTCTAAGGAATATAGATGCAATATTCTCATCAAAATACTTACAAATAGAATCCAACAACACATTAAAAGAATTATATATATACCAGGACCAAGTGAAGTTTATACCAGGAATGCAAGGGTGGTTCAACACAAGAAAATCAATCAGTGTAATACAGTACATTAACAAATTCAAAGGTAAAAATCACATGAATATCTTGTTTGATGCTGAAAAAGCATCTATCAAATTTCAACAATCTTTTCTCATAAAAAAGTTTTAAAAGGGAGGAATCAAAGGAAACTTCCTCAATATGATAAAGAGCATATATGAAAAATCCCATAGCCACCATCATATTCAATGGTGAGAGAATAAAAGCCTTCCCCATAAGATTGGAAAAAAGACAAGAATGCCCATTGTCACCACTATTATTCAATTGTATTAGAAATTCTAGCTAGAGCAATCAGGCAGGAAAATGAAATAAAAACCTTCCAAATCAGAAAGGAAGAAGTAAAATTTTCATTATTTGAAGATGACATACTATACTTGGAAAATCCCGAGGCATTTATGACAAAGCTTCTTGAGCTAATAAACAAATTCAACAAAGTAGTGGGATATAAGACTTATGTGCAAAAATCAGTAATGTTTACATACACAGGCAGTGACTTACTGAAGAGACATTAAGGGAAAAATCCATTCAAAATATCGGCTAAAACAACCAAGTATCTAAGAATACATTTAACCAGGGATGTAACAGATCTGTACAAAGAAAACTACAAAACATTGCTAAAATAAATCAAAGATCTAAATATGAGGAAAGACATTCCATGCTCAAGACAGGAAGGTTAAATGTAGTCAAGATGTCAGTTCTACCCAAATTGATTGACAATGCAATCGAAACACACGAACAAGTTACACTCAATGCAATACCAAACAAAATTCTAACAACCTACTTTGAAGTCTTGGAAAAGCTAGTTATCAAATTCATTTGGAAGGGAAAGAGTCCTCAAATAGCTAAAAGCACCCTAAAAAAGAAAAGCGAGTGGGATGATTAAAATTTTCTGATTTTAAAGCTTATTATAAAGCTGCAGTGGTCAAAACAGTCGGGTATTTGCACAAAGATAGAAGAATTGACCAAAGGAATAGAATCAAGAGTGGTGAAATAGACCCCCAAATCTGTGGTCACTTGATTTTCAATAAAGCCCTCAAATCCACTGAACTGGGATAAAATAGTCTTTTCAATAATGGGCATGGAAGAGCTGGATATCAATAGCCAAAAGAATACAAGAGGACCCTTACCTTACACCCTAAACAACAATTATCTCAAAGAGGATCAAGTACATAAATATAAGTGCCAGTACCATAGAACTCCTTCAAGAAAATATAAGGAAATATCATCAAGACCTAGTAATAGAAGATAGCTTCCTTAACTTTACAGCCAAAGCACAATCAAAAAAAGAAAAAAATACATAAACGGGAAATTCTCAAAATCAAATGCTTGTTTGCCTCCAAGGACTGTCACAAAGGTGAAGAGGCAGCCAACTCAATGGGAGAAAATATTTGGAAATCACAGATCAGATAAATGTTTGATATCCTGTATACATAAAGAAATCAAACAATTCAACCACAAAAGAAAAAACAGCCCAATTATAAAATGGGTTAAAGATATGTACAGGCATTTTTCTGAGGAGCAAATACAGGTGGCTCAAAAGTACATGAACAGATGCTCATTCTCATTAGCTATAAGGGAAATGCAGACCAAGACTACAATGAGATACCACCTCATAAATATAAGAATGGTTCCTATTAAACAAACAGGAAACTACAAATGTTGAAGAGGATGTGGAGAAATTGGGACATTTATGCATTGCTGGTGGGAATGTATAATGGGACAGACACTACAAAAGATAGCCTGGCTGTTCCTCAGAAAACTAAATATCGAGTTGCCCTATTATTTGGTAATACCATCACTCAGTATATACCCAGAAAAGCTGAAGCAGTGACACAAACAGAGATTTGCACCCCAATGTTCATAGCAGCAGTATTCACAATCACCAAAAGATGGAAACAATCCAAATGCCCATCAACAGATGCGTAGATAAGAAAAATGTGGTATCTAATATGAAGGAATATTATACAGCAGTAAGACAAAATGTCATCTTGAAGCATATGACCAAAACAAAACAAAACCATGGATGAACTTTGAGGACATAATGCTCAGTGAAATAAGCTAGACACAAAGGATAGATACTCTATGATTTTGCTATTATGACCTTGGTAAAGGTAAACTCAGAGGCTTATAATACAATATATAGGGGATGCAGAGATACACAGAAGCTACAGATGAGTGAACACTTAGCTAATGAAGCTGAACTTAAATATAAGGGAATAGATAGAAATGAAGGTAGTTCACTAGTGAATTCGTAAGTAATATTGCCATATTGAAGGTGAACATGATTGAAAGAGGTTATATAAAGCCATGTATCCCACCGAACAACAATACAAATTTAAGTTCTTACATGAACTACTTCAAAGGTATGAATCTTGTACAAAGAGTTTATACCATCTGGGTATAGGGGGAAAACTACTATTGCATTCTATGGGCTAGTTTAACAGGAAAACATCAACACCACAGCTCTACCAGGGGTAAATAATTGGAGGGGGGGAGGGCAAGAGTTAAAGGGATATTTAGATTTTCTATTTGGTGAAGCTGTTTTTATCGGTTATTTTTCTCTTGGGAGCAATGAAAATTGTTTAAAATTGAGGGTCCTGATGATTATCCCACTAAGTGAGGATAATGTGGGACACGGATGGATGATTTTGGACATTGTCTATGGCCAATGGATGGAGGTGGCTAATGGATATTCCAACAGAGAAGTAAAATGGCAAACTGTGGTATATACATATGAATGAATATTGTGTTGCTACAGAATGGAACAAGCCATGAGGCATGCAACAATGTGAATGAACCTGCCAAACATTGTGTGATACAAAATAAGCCTGAAATAAAAGAGCAAATATCATATGGTTGTATTTAGAAAATACTTTTACGAAAATTGGGGCCTAGCCTGTAAGCTCTTAATAGTAGTAACATTTAGTCCACAGCTGTAATTGTTATTTCTAGATTTGAGAAGCTTGGCTGTATATGTATAACCTGTTATTTCCCTGGAACTTTGGGTACCTGTGTGACACTTAAGACTCAGAGAAGGAGTTCTGCAGGTCTGAAATGCAGCATTGCCACGTACAACAATTGTTAAAGAAATCGAAAAAGAGATCAGGCTTCAATTAGAGATGAGGACAAAGCCAACTCAGTTGGGACTAAGGTAAATCAGAATACAGGTATATCAAGGACATTGTCTGTATTTTAGAAATTCACCTATTGTATGAGACCAAAGGAAGGGAGGTTTTTTTGTCCAAAACCTAAATTTTCTGTAGCACATAATCTAAGTCAACCTATCTGGTAGGTCATTTAAACAACTCAAACACATGGAGCCCATGATGGGAATGAGGACATGTAATTCTGTATAACTTATGTAATGCCTAGATACATCCTGGAGTATGTTGAGCAGATAATTAAAAAGTATTAACAAAGTCTCTTGAGGGATGAGATAAAAAACATGGAACTTTTGAACTCTACCACCAGGGAAACCCCTGATACTGTCTCAAATATTAGGGACTCCCAATTCAATAGGCAAAGCCCTTGATTTTGAGGCTTATTCCTATGAAGCTTATTTATGTAGCAGAGAAGCTAAACCTACCTATAGTTATGCCTGAGAGTTACTCTAGAAAACTTCTTTTGTTGTTGAGATTGACCTTTCTCTTAAAGCCTAACTCTGCAAGGAAAACCATTGCCTTCCCCATTACATGGGATGTGACATCCAGGGGTGAATGTCTCCCTGGCTATGTGGGACACTGCTCCTGGGGACAAGCCTGGCCCTGGCACCGTGGGATCAACAATGTCTTCCTGACCAAAAGGGAGAAAATAAATGTACCAAAATAAGATGTCAGTGGCTAAGAGTTCAAATAGGGCCGAGAGGATTTTCTGGAGGCTACTCTTACACAAGCTTTAACTATATATTGCTAATAACCACCATGCCTTGCCAAACCCCAACCAAAATCATTCCCATTAACACTAAAGAATATCTAGGGCTCTATCTGAGATTCTATAAAAGGCTCATGTATTAAGCTTACTTTCCAGAAACCTACAACCTCTAGATGGGTTCCTAGGCCAGATAAGTCCTGAAATCCTGAGGGGCCAGCCTCTCTAAGAACATAAACTAGTTCCATCCCCTTATCCCATGTTATTGACACCCCTTTCCAACATGAAAAATTTAAAGATTGGGAGAAGGATCAATGGAGAAGGAGGAGTTGTAACAGAGAAGATACAATTTCACAAATGAGTATGTTCTAGTTTGCTAGCTGCTGGAATGCAACACACCAGAGATGGACTGGCTTTTAATAAAAAGGGATTTATTTCTTTAGTTCTTCAGAGGAAAGGCAGCTAACTTTCAACTGAGGTTCTTTCTTATGCGGGAAGGCACAGGGTGATCTCTGCTGGCCTTCTCTTCAGGTCTCTGAATTCCAACAACTTTTCCCAGGGTGATTCCTTTCTGTATCGCCAAAGGCCTGGGCTGAGCTGCGAGTGCTGAGATGAGGTATGCTGAGCTGCTTGGGCTGTGCTTCGTTGAGCTCTCTCATTTAAGCACTAGCCAATAAAATCAAACATCATTCATTACAGCGGACACACCTCTTAGCTGACTGCAGATGTAATGAGCAACAGATGAGGTTCACATACCATTGGCTCATGTCCACAGCAACAGAACTAGGTACCTTCACCTGGCCAAGTTGACAAGTGAATCTAACTACCACATGTCCACCCCTTGTCAACTTGGCAACTAAACGCATCACCTTAAACAATATTAAGGTGCAAAAAATTCTCTTCTGGCTGTGGACCTGTGAATCTCAAAACAAGTTATCTGGAGCCAATATGCAAAGGAGGACATTCACAGGACACAGGTTTTCATTTCCATAGGGAGAAATTGGAAGGAACACAGGGGTCACAGACCCAAACAGTTCTGAAAACCTGCAGGGCAAAGACCATCGGATTTCAAAGTCTGAAAGTCACTTATCCTTCAGCTTTAGAAAGTGGCAGTCCCACCCTTTCCGAGGGCCTATGCAGTGGCCTGCCTCTTTCCAAATCAACCTCAGGGAACACTGAGGAGACCACCTTTTCCTCGGCTCCACTCTCTCCAGGCTTTGGGGCCACAGCTGGGCTCTCTGCCATTTCCAGGGCACATGCTCAACCCTCCATGTGGTGGCAGCCAGGCTCACCCCAGTCCCCAAGGAGCATGCTATACCTTCTCCAAGATCTCCAGATTAAATGTGGGAAGTGCAGCCTGGTTTCTCCTTGCAGCTTCAACAGGAAAGAGATAAGCTTAGAATTGAACTCTTGGGTACAAAGAAACCAGAAGTTGATGTTCTGGAGAATTCTGGGCTTCCTGGAAGGGAGACCCAAGAGAACAGTGCCCCACATAAGGACTTGGTCAAATGTGAAACCAGTCAGCCATTTCAGAGAAAGCCAGGATTGGACATGGAGTTATCCAGGAAGGATTTGTGGAAAATCCTTATGTCTGATGGGCACAATCCAAGGCTACTGCATAGAAAGCCAACGAGAGTGCTGTGGGACCTGTATAAACACAGCTGCTGCCAGTCTGGACTGGGTAGGGGGGTGGTTCAGAGAAGGGACACATTGAAGGAAAAATAACTTCAGAGGGAAAACCATGGAGGCTGAGGTCTGAAGTCAAGAAGACATGGGCCAGGAGAGCGGACCCACCCAAGTCCGTGGAGAGGGTGAGTTTGCCCCGAAGGTAGAGGATGGGCCTTCCACCTCGTATCAGTGGAAGAGTCATGCCACCTCAGGCCTTGCAGAGGGTGAAGCACATTCCTTGGGGTTTGGGGAGAGCCTGGCTGCCACCACGTGGAGGGGTTGAGCATGTGCCCTGGAGAAGGCAGAGAGCCTGGGTGCAGCCCCAGTGCTTGGAGAGGGTGGAGCTGAGAAAAAGCCGGTCTCCACAATGTCCCCAAAGGTTGCATTTGGAAAGAGGCAGGCCTCTGCATAGGCCTTCGGAAAGGGTGGGAATGCCACTTTCAGAAACCCCAAAATAAATGATTCTCAGATTTTGAAATCTAATGGACTTTGCCCTGTAGGTTTTTGAAACCGTATGGCTCCAGTGACCCCTGTGTTTTTTCCTCCATATGGAAATGCATATATGTATCCCATGACTGTTCCTCCTTTGTATGTTGGTAGCAAATAACTTGTTATGAGTTTTCAAAGGTCCACAGACAGAGGATAAATTTGCCTTAGAACAGACTATGCCTGTAAGTAACTTTGACAGGAGTTTGTACATTTCTAACTTAGTATTTCATGTATATTGCTACTGAAATGGTTTAAGGTTCTCTGATATTGTCATGGAATGAATGTATTTTGTATATGGGGAAAACATGTCTGTTTTAGGGTCCAGAGGGTAGAATGTGCTGGTTTGAAAGGATGTGTGTTCCCTAGAAAAGCCATGTTTTAATCTAAATCCCATTTCGTAAAGGCAGAATAATTCCTATTCAATACTGTATGTTCGAAACTGTAATCAGATCATCCCCCTGGAGATGTGAGTTAGTCAAGAGTGGCTGTTAAGCTGAATTAGGTGATGACATGTCTCCACCCATTGGGGTGAGTCTTGAGAAGTTTCTGGAGTCCTATAAAAGAAGAAACATTTTAGAGAATAAGAGATTCATAGAGAGCAGAGCAGAACAACATAGCCACGAGAAACAGAGTCCACCAGCCAGCGACCTTTGGAGATGAAGAAGGAAAATGCCTCCCAGGGAACTTCATGAAATAGGAAACCAGGAGAAAAAGGTAGTAGAGGATGCAGTATTTGCCCTGTGCCCTTCCAGATGACAGAGAAACCCTGACTGTGTTTGCCATGTGCCTTCCACTAGAGAGAGAAACCCTGAACTTCATCAGCCTTCCTGAACCAAGGTATCTTTCCTGGATGCCTTTGATTGGACATTTCTGTAGACTTGTTTTAATTAGGACATTTTCTGGGCTTTAGAACTGTAAACTAGCAACTTATTAAATTCCCCTTTTCAGACTTCCGGAGAAGATGGCGGCTTAGTAAGAAGAGTGGGTCTTAGTTCCTCCTCCAGAACAGCTACTAGAGAAGTAGAAACGATTGAGAACAGCTCCCAGAGCCACGACAGAGACCAAGAAGACAGCGTACCCCATTCTGGAATGGCTGACTGGCTGGGAGAACCCGATCCGGTGACATCGCCGAGGGGCGTGGGCTTCGCTGGGCCGGGGCAGCAGGCGGCTGGAGACCCTCCCTCCCTCCTTCCCGGACTGGCTGGGAGAATTGGACAGGCAGTCCCCTCAAGCCGCAGTGGCTGGTGCACCCCCCCAAGCGCGGCCCCCCGGACCAGCTGGGAGAATTGGATCAGAGATCCCCAAGCCATGGAGAACGGCGACAGGGATCCCTTCCAAACACGTGGCTACCCGGTCCGGCTGGGAACGGTGGATAGACACTTCCCCAAGCCGCGGTGGCTGGCACCCCCCCCCCCCACCAAGCTTGACGCCCGGGGCCGGCTGGGAAATTTGGAAAGGTGTTCCCCCAAGCCGCTGAGGCCGGTGACCCTCCCCACGTGCGGATTCCTGGGCTGGCTGGGAGATTTGGATTGGCACTCCCCCAAGTCGCTTCGGCTGGTGACCCCCCCCTACAGCGAGAGTTTTCCAAAGTTAAAGGACCCACAGCATCTTTTACTGGTGGGACCCGCAGACAGATGAGCGCCACGAGCGCCACCTACTGGGCAGGATAAGAAAAACAGAGCTCAGAGATTTCACAGAAAAATCTTTCAACCTGCGGGTTCTTACACCCAGGGAAATCTGATTAAATGCCCAGACGCCAGCAGAAGATAACGGATCACACTCAGAAAATTGAAAATGTGGCCCAGTCAAAGGAACAAACCAATAGTTCAAATGAGATACAGGAGCTGAGACAACTAATGCTGAATATATGAACAGAAATGGAAAACCTCTTCAAAAACCAAATCCATAAATTGAGGGAGGACATGAAGAAGACATGGGCTGAACAAAAAGAAGAAATAGAAAAACTGAAAAAACAAATCACAGAACTTATGGGAGTGAAGGAAAAAATAGAAAAGTTGGAAAAAACAATGGATACCTACAATGGTAGATTTAAAGAGACAGAAGCTAGAATTAGTGAATTAGAGGATGGAACATCTGAATTCCAAAAGGAAACAGAAACTATAGGGAAAAGAATGGAAAAATTTGAACAGTGGATCAGGGAACTGAATGACAATATGAAGCACACAAATATATGTGTTGTGGGTGTCCCAGAAGGAGAAGAGAAGGGAAAAGGAGGAGAAAAACTAATGGAAGAAATTATCACTGAAAATTTCCCAACTCTTATGAAAGACCTAAAATTACAGATCCAAGAAGTGCAGCGCACCCCAAAGAGAATAGACCGAAATAGGGGTTCTCCAGGACACTTACTACTTAGAATGTCAGAGGTCAAAGAGAAAGAGAGGATCTTGAAAGCAGCAAGAGAAAAACAATCCATCACATACAAGGGAAACCCAATAAGACTACGTGTAGATTTCTCAGCAGAAACCATGGAAGCTAGAAGACAGTGGGATGATATATTTAAATTACTAACAGAGAAAAACTGCCAACCAAGACTCCTATAACCAGCAAAATTGTCCTTCAAAAATGAGGGAGAAATTAAAACATTCTCAGACAAAAAGACACTGAGAGAATTTGTGACCAAGAGACCAGCTCTGCAAGAAATACTAAAGGGAGCACTAGAGTCAGATACAAAAAGACAGAAGAGAGAGGTATGGAGAATAGTATAGAAAGAAGGAAAGTGAGATATGATATATATAATACAAAAGGCAAAATGGTAGAGGAAAATATTATCCAAACAGTAATAACACTAAATGTTAATGGACTGAATTCCCCAATCAAAAGACATAGACTGGCAGAATGGATTAAAAAACAGGATCCTTCTATATGCTGTCTACGGGAAACACATCTTAGACCCAAAGATAAACATAGGTTGAAAGTGAAAGGTTGGGAAAAGATATTTCATGCAAATAACAACCAGAAAAGAGCAGGAGTAGCTATACTAATATCCAACAAATTAGGCTTCAAATGTAAAACAGTTAAAAGAGACAAAGAAGGACACTGTCTACTAATAAAAGGAACAATTAAACAAGAAGACATAACAATCATAAATATTTATGCACTGAATCAGAATGCCCAAAAATACGTGAGGAATACACTGCAAACACTGAAAAGGGAAATAGACACATATACCATAATAGTTGGAGAATTCAATTCACCACTCTCATCAATGGACAGAACATCTAGACAGAGGATCAATAAAGAAATAGAGAATCTGAATATTACTATAAATGAGCTAGACTTAACAGACATTTATAGGACATTACATCCCACAACAGCAGGATACACCTTTTTCTCCAGTGCTCATGGATCATTCTCAAAGATAGACCATATGCTGGGTCACAAAGCAAGTCTTAACAAATTTAAAAAGATTGAAATCATACACAATACTTTCTCGGATCATAAAGGAATGAAGTTGAAAATCAATAAAAGACAGAGTGCCAGAAAATTCAAAAATACGTGGAGGCTCAACAACACACTGTGAAACAATGAGTGGGTCAAAGAAGAAATTGCAAGAGAAATTACTAAATACCTCGAGGCGAATGAAAACGAATACACAACATATCAAAACCTATGGGATGCAGTAAAGGCAAGGGTAACAGGGAAATTTATTGCCCTAAATGCCTATATCAGAAAAGAAGAAAAGGCAAAAATTCAGGAATTAACTGTCCACTTGGAAGAACTGGAGAAAGAACAGCAAACTAACCCCAAAGCAAGCAAAAGGAAAGAAATAACAAAGATTAGAGCAGAAATAAATGAAATTGAAAACATGAAAACAATAGAGAAAATCAATAAGACCAGAAGTTGGTTCAATGAGAAAATCAATAAGATTGATGGGCTCTTAGCAAGATTGACAAAAAGAAGAAGAGAAAGGATGCAAATAAATAAGATCAGAAATGGAAGAGGAGACATAACCACTGACCTCACAGAAATAAAGGAGGTAATAACAGGATACTATGAACAACCTTATGCTAATAAATACAACAATTTAGATGAAATGGACGGGTTCCTGGAAAGACATGAACAACCAACTTTGACTCAAGAAGAAATAGATGACATCAACAAACCAATCACAAGTAAAGAAATTGAATCAGTCATTCAAAAGCTTCCTAAAAAGAAAAGTCCAGGACCAGACGGCTTCACATGTGAATTTGATCAAACATTCCAGAAAGAATTAGTACCAACTCTCCTCAAACACTTCAAAAAAAATTGAAGTGGAGGGAAAACTACCTAATTCATTCTATTAAGCCAACATCACCCTCATACCAAAACCAGGCAAAGATATTACAAAAAAAGAAAACTACAGGCCAATCTCTCTAATGAATACAGATGCAAAAATCCTCAATAAAATTCTAGCAAATCGAATCCAACAACACATTAAAAGAATTATTCATCATGACCAAGTAGGATTCATCCCAGGTATGCAAGGATGGTTTAACTAAGAAAATCAATTAATGTAATACACCATATCAACAAATCAAAGCAGAAAAATCACATGATCATCTCAATTGATACAGAGAAGGCATTTGACAAGATTCAACATCCTTTCCTGTTGAAAACACTTCAAAAGATAGGAATACAAGGGAACTTCCTTAAAATGATAGTGGGACTATACGAAAAACCTACAGCTAATATCATCCTCAATGGGGAAAAATTGAAAACTTTCCCCCTAAGATCAGGAACAAGACAAGGATGTCCATTATCACCACTATTATTCAACATCGTGTTGGAGGTTCTAGCCAGAGCAATTAGACAAGAAAAAGAAATACAAGGCATCAAAATTGGAAAGGAAGAAGTAAAACTATCACTGTTTGCAGATGATATGATACTATGTGCCGAAAACCCGGAAAAATCCACAACAAAACTAAGAGCTAATAAATGAGTACAGCAAAGTAGCAGGTTACAAGATCAACATTCAAAAATCTGTAGCATTTCTATACACTAGTAATGAACAAGCTGAGGGGGAAATCAAGAAACGAATCCCATTTACAATTGCAACTAAAAGAATAAAATACCTAGGAATAAATTTAACTAAGGAGACATAAAACCTATACAAAGAAAACTACAAAAAACTGTTAAAAGAAATCACAGAAGACCTAAATAGATGGAAAGGCATACCGTGTTCATGGATTGGAAGACTAAATATAGTTAAGATGTCTATTCTACCTAAATGGATTTACAGATTCAACGCAATACCAATCAAAATCCCAACAACTTATTTTTCAGAAATAGAAATACCAATAAGCAAATTGATCTGGAAGGGCAGGGTGCCCCAAATTGCTAAAAGTATCTTGAGGAAAAAAAAATGAAGCTGGAGGTCTCACGCTGCCTGACTTTAAGGCATATTATGAAGCCACAGTGGTCAGAACAGCATGGTACTGGCATAAAGATAGATATATCGACCAATGGAATCGAATAGAGTGCTCAGATATAGACCCTCTCATCTATGGACATTTGATCTTTGATAAGGCAGACAAGCCAACTCACCTGGGACAGAACAGTCTCTTCAATAAATGGTGCCTAGAGAACTGGATATCCATATGCAAAAGAATGAAAGAAGACCCGTACCTCACACCCTATACAAAAGTTAACTCAAAATGGATCAAAGATCTAAACATTAGGTCTAAGACCATAAAACAGTTAGAGGAAAATGTAGGGAGATATCTCATGAAACTTACAATTGGAGGTGGTTTTATGGACCTTAAACCTAAAGCAAGAGCACTGAAGAAAGAAAGAAAGAAATGGGAGCTCCTCAAAATTAAACACTTTTGTGCATCAAAGAACTTCATCAAGAAAGTAGAAAGACAGCCTACACAATGGGAGACAATATATGGAAACGACATATCAGATAAAGGTCTAGTATCCAGAATTTATAAAGAGATTGTCCAACTCAACAACAAAAAGACAGCCAATCCAATTACAAAATGGGAAAAAGACTTGAACAGACACCTCTCAGAAGAGGAAATACAAATGGCCAAAAGGCACATGAAGAGATGCTCAATGTCCCTGGCCATTCGAGAAATGCAAATCAAAACCACAATGAGATATCATCTCACACCCACCAGAATGGCCATTATCAACAAAACAGAAAATGACAAGTGCTGGAGAGGATGTGGAGAAAGAGGCACACTTATCCACTGTTGGTGGGAATGTCAAATGGTGCAACCACTGTGGAAGGCAGTTTGGTGGTTCCTCAAAAAACTGAATATAGAATTGCCATACGACCCAACAATACCATTGCTAGGTATCTACTTAAAGAACTTAAGGCCAAAGACACAAATGGACATTTGCACACCAATGTTTATAGCAGTGTTATTTACAATTGCAAAGAGATGGAAACAGCCAAAATGTCCATCAACAGACGAGTGGCTAAACAAACTGTGGTATATACATACGATGGAATATTATGCAGCTTTAAGACAGAATAAACTTATGAAGCATGTAATAACATGGATGGACCTAGAGAACATTATGCTGAGTGAGTCTAGCCAAAAACTAAAGGACGAATACTGTATGGTCCCACTGATGTGAACCGACATTCAAGAATAAACTTGGAATATGTCATTGGTAACAGACCAACAGGACTTAGAAACAGGGTAAGATAATGGGTAATTGGAGCTGAAGGGATACAGACTGTGCAACAGGACTAGATACAAAAACTTAAAAATGGACAGCACAATAATACCTAATTGTAAAGTAATCATGTTAAAACACTGAATGAAGCTGCATCTGAGCTATAGGTTTTTTTGTTTGTTTGTTTGTCTGTTTGTTTGTGTCTTTTTTTTACTATTATTATTATTATTTTTCTCTATATTAACATTCTATATCTTTTTCTGTTGTTTTGCTAGTTCTTTTCCTAAATCAATGGAAATGTACTAAGAAATGATGATCATGCATCTATGTGATGATGTTAAGAATTACTGATTGCATATGTAGAATGGAATGATTTCTAAATGTTGTGTTAATTTCTTTTTTTTCTTTAATTAATAAAAAAAAAGAAAAGAAAAAAAATTTCCCTTTCTAAAAAGCCATTCCGTTTCTGGTATATTGCATTCTGGCAGCTAGCAAAATAGAACAGAGTATGACTGCAGAATCATTAAATTGATATTTCTTTTAGTCTCAAGTGTCTGGGAGCAGCTAGAAGGAAAACCTAAAATTGTGGAACTTGAACTCATACCAAACTCTGAAATCTGTTCTATGATTAATTGTTGCGGTATGCCTTGAAATTTGTTGCTTTTTTGTATATATGTCATTTTTCACAGTAGAAAAGAATAGTATAGGGAAATAAAACAGATCAGTGGTAGTAAGGGGCTGGAAGTACGGGGAGGATTTGGCTATCAAGTGTCCCTAAAAATATTTTGGGGTGATCAAACTGTTCTATACATTGATTGAAGTGTTGGTTATACAACTATATGCTTGTTTGTCCAAACACCTAGAACTGTACATAAAACAGTGAAATTTTCTGTATGTAAATTTGACCTCCATAAACCAGACTTTTAACAAGAATAACAATAGTGAAAGAGATAAGAGGATCAATTAAGTCACTCCAGCATCTACTTGAATTTGTCTCTATGTTAAAAAAATAATAAATGAATAAAATTTTAAAAAATGAAAATGAAGCATAGAGAAGCTAGGTAAATACATTAGAGGCTGACAGTAGTCAAATAAAATGCCACTGTAATAATTTTTTGCAAATTTTAGTGCTTCATTTCATTTCAACCATCTCAAAGTGGTGCAATACTTAGGCTAGTACCGATTATCCCTGCTATCTCATTTTGCTCAGAATCCATATACACATACATATATGTATGTGATCTATTTTCTGCAGTGTCTATTTCTTCCAAATCCCTCTTTTCTGTTTGACTATTTCTTAGATTTTTTAAAATATTGTGGCTTCCGTAATTATGTAGTAATACTTGTCTGTATATTTATATTTAAGAATGAGTCAATAAAAAAGCTGATGGAAATTGTGTGTGCATGGAGGTTGGGATTTGTCAATGGGTAGTTCATATATTGTAGGGTCATTGGATGTAAGTTGTTTATTTAGTTGGTGGAGGCCCAAGTACCAATATCTGGAGGTCTTTTCTCTGGGGCCATATGATTTCTCAAGAAAAGAATATTCTATTCTCCTGTTAGGGAGAGGTAAAAGAAAGATGGGGACATACAATTTACTTGTCAATATTTGAGGGCAAACCATTCTCTTAGCGAGGAGGCTTTCATCAATTTTTTTTTTCTCAGAGAATATGTTCTATTTTACTGCCTGGTGGTGGTGGTGGTGGTGCTGGTGGTGGTGGGGTATGTGTTGGGGAGAAGGGACCTGAGAGTTAAACTGTTTTGTGTATGGATTTTCAATCAATTCCACTGTTTTCAGTTCTGTATCGCACCCATTTGTTGTAGGACTTAGTGCTTGAAAGTGACAAAACTTTCAGTGGTTATGCAAGACAATTAGCTTACTCTAGTGAGTACACCACTATGTAGGAGTTTACATTGTAGTTACTCTACCTAGCTAAGTTATTTGTCACTCTGTGATGGTTTTAGAATATCTCTACAATTTTCTTTTATGCTCCTCCTTTCAAGAGGTGATGTATAGTTCCCCTCCTCTAAAGTGTTAGCTGGCCTTAGTGATTTGTTTTTTTGTTTTTGTATAACAGCTTTTTAATCTACCTTATAGGTAAGCAGACATAAAATTTATATGGAAACATTTTACTAATGTCACTAAACAAATATAAAGAAAAATATGTTAGGTTTTATCATATTAATTATTTTCTAATATTTGATTGATGTTTTTATAACTTAACCAAAATAAAGGTTGCATACTTTCAGAACTATAAAATTAAGTAGCTATTCAATGTGAATTAAAATAGTAAAGCTAGTTATAATAATAAATCCATTCATCCATGTTCTCATATAATTACATTGAGAAATAATTATAAAGTAGGTAAAATTTCATAAAAATATTTATATTTATTTTAGCTTAGGAGTTCTTGCCTGTATTAATGGACTGTCTGGCATAGCCACTGCTTCATGTACTTGAACAGTCATACTGTCCATGGACTTTGTCACACAGATTCGGCAGCCTAACCATGTGTCTGTTAGTCCATAGGCCAGATTAAGCATGCCATTCTCCTCAATAGTGATTGATTACTTGTAGCTCCTCAAATATGTTCTCTTCAACGATGAGGTGATGGGTAGGGAAGGCTAAGGTTCCCTCACATGCACCCAAACCATCAATATCTAAATAATTTTCAACCACAACATCTAGCAGAGAGTCAGTAATTTTTTTCTTTGATTGTTAATGTTTAACCATCACGGTTTATGAAGAGACTATTATTTTATCTTCTGAGCTGCTCCGTACCAGCACCAACAAGCTCAGTGGCCAGCTTGCTCCCATGCTCCCTCCAAGACTCTGGGTCCCCAGAAGTCTGTAGGCTCCCTCACAGGGACCAGCGAGGAGGAGCCAGCAGAATGCAGTGCCACTGAGAGCCCATGACTTGCTTTTAATGAATAGAAAAAAACAGAAGTAATGGTGTGCAACTTTGGAGACCAAGTCAATAAATGTAGTACAGCTTCATCTTGGTTTGGATCTTGGATGATTTGTACAGGATGAGGCCAGCTGCCATACTGTGAGGTCACTTAAGTAGTTGTGGACAGGCCCATATGGTGAGGGATTGACGCTTTATTCAGACAGCCAATATGAGTAATATGAGTAGGCCATTTTGGAAGCCAATTCTCCAGACAAACTCAAGCCTTCAGATGACTGCAGCCTTCCTGATTGAAACTTCATGAGAACTTTTAATCCAGAACCACCCAAATAAGCTACTTACAGATTTCTGACTCTCAGAAAGTATGAGATAAATGATTGGTGTTTTACATAAATAATATTGGAGTAATTTTTTTAGGCTGCAATAAATAATTAATACATGCTCCTTTATCTTCTTTCTATCTTATCCAAAATGAAATAAACTTTCTCATGACTTGAGGTTTCTTCTCCTATTCTTTGTCTTTATGGATTCTTACCATTTAACAACCTCACCAAACTGCACTTAATGATAGGAATGTGGCTCCACCATATTTAATCCAAAACTTACTGTATACATTTTGCCTTAAAGTTTGTTTTGTCTGATAGTAATATAGCTACCTCAGTTTCTCTTTTTGTACTTACATTCCATTCTTTTACTTTTAACCTTCCTGCTTTATGCTTTAGATGGGTGTCTTGCAAAGAGACTATGTCTGAATTTATTTTTATAAAGTGTGACAAATTTTTGTCTCTTAACTAGAGAATTTAGTCCATTTATATTTATAATTATTATGGTCGTAATCTTTAATTTTGTACTTTTTAGTTGTCACACTTTTTTCTCCCTTTTGTCCTTTGTGGTAGAGTAAGGATCTCCCTCTTCATTCTTTTTTTTTTTTTTGGCATGGCAATCCAAATATATTGAACTACTGATGCTAAGTTTTACAAAATTGCACCACAAAGTATTTTTAACATTCAGTTGGTCAATTTAAATACTGTGGCTCAAAACAATAGGCTGAGCCCCCAGTCCTGTGGTTTGTTCATATGAAACTTAACTCCACAAAGGATAGGTAAAGCCTACTTGAAACTAGGTCTAAGAGTCACCCCCAAGAGAACCTGTTTTGTTACTCAGATGTGGCCTTTCTCTCCAGCCAACACAACAAGCAAACTCACTGCCCTACCCCTGGCTACGTGGAACATGACTCCCAGGCGTGTGGACTTTCCTGGCAACGTGGGACAGAAATCCTAGAATGAGCTGGGACTCAGCATCAAGAGATTGAGAAAACCTTCTTGACTGAAAGGGGGAAGAGTGAAATGAGACAAGACATAGTGTCAATGGCTGAGAGATTCCAAACAGAGTACAGAGGTTATCCTAGAGGTTACTCTTATGCATTAAATAGATACCACCTTGTTAGTCAAGATATAATGGAAAGGCTGGAGGGAACTGCCTGCAAATGTAAAGCTGTGTTCCAGTAGCCATGTTTCTTGAAGATGATTATATAATGATATAGCTTTCACTATGTGACTGTGTAATTGTGAAAACCTTGTATCTGATGCTCCTTTTATCTACCTTATCAACAGACTAGTAAAACATACGGAATAAAAATAAATAAAAGGGGGAACAAATGTTAAAATAAAATTAGATAGAAATGTTAGTGACCAATGAAAGGGAGGGGTAAGGGGTATGGTATGTATGAATTTTTTTCTGTTTTCTTTTTCTTTTTCTGAATAGATGCAAATTTTACAAGAAATGATCATGATGATGAATATGCAACTTTGTGATGATATTGTGAATTACTGATTATATATGTAGAATGGAATGATCATATGCTAAGAATGTTTGTTTGTTGTTATATATTTTTTTAATTTAAAAATTAATAACAAAAATTTTAAATAAATAAATACTATGGCTCCTTGTAGGATAGATACAATCTTTATACCCAAGCATTAATGCATACAACATAATAAGGTATTGTTAAATACAACAGCAATATTTACTGCAAACTAGGCCTTGTGACCAATTACACATGATTAAAATTATTTCCCACATCCACAGTACTCATCCACCATTTAACCTCTCAACCAAAATGTTACACATGTGAAACAATTGTTAATAGCAAAAATACGAAACTTGTATATTTAGTATTGCAAATATACTTATGCATGAGCAAGCAAGGGATTCACAGTGAGAATCTACAGCTGCAGAAGCCTGAAAATTATTTACAAAAAATGTTAAATCATTAAAAAATTGTTTGAAAATATACATTTCTTGTTGTAGACCCCCACTGTACATACAACTATAAACATTTTTCCCTATGTAAACAAAAAAGGAAGCACATAAGAGATTTGAAAAGTCTGGACATTTCCTTCCCAGCAGATATTAAAGGCAGTGTATTTAATCTAAGACATTTTACATAAAGAACTATCATATTTTAAAGACAAGATCACTGTCTCCACAGGTTTTTCAAAAATAAAAAAAAACTATTAGAGCTGTGTTAACCAAAAGCATTCATTTTATACAATACAATGACAATGGCCATGAATTTCTTAAAAAAATTTACAATAAGCTACAACTATCAAAGAAGTTATCTGGAGTAGTCTACATAGAAGCTCTTTGGACTTTTTTTTAATTAAGGTAAAATAATGGTGCTTTTAGGATTTATATTATTGTACTCAAAATACAAAGTTTGTGGGCCATATTAAAGTAAATAGTACACCATTTGTAGACACGTACAACACTAGTGGATGAAGAATGCCTCTTAGGCAGTAATATTGGATGTAGCCTCTGGTTTTACCAGTTGCATACTGTAAGACTATTTTGTAAGTAAACATTTCTCTTATGATACTGGAAAGTGATTAGAATGTGCAAATGGATGTAGTTGCTTTCATCCGCCTCTTAAAGGGTACCACCACAGGAAAATCCATTCAAGATTTTGGTAGATTTGATAAAGTTGGAATGCTGGTACTGTTGAATAGGGCAACAGTTCTTTTGAGATGACACAGAGCTACAATGCTTTTGGTATATTAAAGCAGCTCACATGATGTCCTTTTGCAGGCTTTCCCAGGCACTGGACTTTTCTGGTAGTTTGCCGTACTAGGTCATAAATTATCTCATTAACATTTATTTTTTATTTTGCAGAAGATTCTAAGAATGCACACTTATTCCATTTTCTTGTCAAATTTTGACCTTCCTCCTTTTCTAAAACTCTTTCATCCTCCAAGTCACACTTATTACCAACCAGAATCACTGGAACATCATCAGTGTCTCTTACTCAAAGAATTTATTCTCTCAGATCTTGTAAATCATTAAATTTGGGTTGCGCTGTGATGGAATAATCGAATGCAAAGCCTTATTACATTTTTCATGTACAAATCCCTCATTGCTGTAAACTGTTCAGTTCCTGCAGTATCCATGATTTCGAGCATACACTGTTGTACATCTATTTCAACTTGCTTTCTAAAAGAATCTTCTCTCGTAGGATATTTTTCAACAAAAATTCTTTGAATGAGCTCATGGTCAGAGCAGACTTTCCACCACCTCATGAGCCAAGAAAAACTAGCTTATATTCACTCGTGATATGAAGTTGCTGTCAAAATCTAGTACTTCTCGTACTGTCACTGAGACTGTACAGCCAGCATCTACTCGCACCTTGTGCACCCTCCAGGTCAGTGCTCTGGGTGCCAGGGCTATACTGCTGCTCTGGCTGGTTACATTCCTAACTCTGGGCCACATTTTCTCTTTATTCTATTCCTTCTTCTGCTACTTCAAAACTTATCCATTATATTTCTGTTCCTTTACTGTTTATCCCAGAAATATCAGCATTTATATTTAATTTAAGCTTTAAGGTTCATCTATTCATGAACAATGCAATGAGCTTAGATCACTCCCTATTGATATATATCTTATTATTATTGGGTATTTTCATTCTATCTAGTTATTTTTAATGCAATGTTATTGAGATCTATTATATATTCACATACTATATGATCATCCAAAGTGTACAATCCAAAGTGTTCACAGTATCATCATATGGCTATGCATTCATCATTACAATAGATTTTTCAATATTTTCATTACATCAAAAAATAAATAAAAATAAGAATAAAAACAAAGGTAAAAAATAACACCCAAAACATCCCATACCACCATATTCCCCATTATTTATTCATCTTTTGTCTTTATTTTCGTACTCATCTATCCATACAATGGATAAAGGGAGTGTCAATCACAAGGTTTTCACAATCACAAAGTCAAACCATAAATCTACACAGTTATACAATCATCTTCAAGAATCAAGACTACAAGATCACAGTTCAACAGTTTCAGTTATTTCCCTCTAGCTTCTCCAATACACCAAAAACAGAAAAGGAATATCTATATACTGAATATTAATAACCTCCGGAATGACCTGTCAACTCGATTTGAAATCTCCCAGCCACTAAAACATTATTTTGTTTAATTACCTTTTCTCTTTTTGGTCAAGAAGGTTTTCTCAATCTCACAATGTCAGGGCTTCTGGGGAGTCAGGTCACACATTGCTAGGGAGACTTATACCCCTGGAAGACATGTCCTACATAGTGGGGAGGGCAGTGAGTTTACCTGCATAGTTGTCTTAGAGAGAGAGGCCACATCTGAGCAACAAAAGAGGTTCTCTGGGGTGACACTTAGGTATAAATAAAGTAGGCTTAGCTTCTCCTTTGAGGAATAAGTTTCATAAGGTCAAGCCTGAAGATCAGGGGCTTGGCTTATTAAATTGGTAGTCCTCAATGCTTGTGAGAATATCAAGAATTTCCCAGGTAAGGAAGTTTAATACTTCCACATTTTCCCCCAATTGCTCTAGAGGACTTTGCAAATACTTTTTTTTTTATCTTCTACCCAGATTACTCTGGGATGTATTGGGGCCTCACACCAGCTTTTACACACCAACAAGATCTTATTTCCTATTCAAGGTTCCATATAATTATGGTGTTCAAATAATGTGCTCATACAAGTTAAATTATACAGTGTGCTACCGAAAATATGAATTTTGCACTAAATGAATATATCTTCCTTTGGTCTCAAAAAGAAGTTAAAGATTTAAAATATAGTCAATAGCAAACTTTACCCTTAAGTCTAATTTACCTTAGTCCTAACCAGAATAGCTTCATTCATATCTCTAATTGAAGTTTGATCTTTTTTTCAGGTTTGTTTTTTTTTTTAAACAGTTGATGTATGGGGCAATGCTAACTTTCATAGCTGCAGAAATCAAGCACTGAGTCTCAGGTGTCACACAAATACCTGAAGTTCTAGGGAATGACCAATTTATACACTAAGAAGTCAGCATCTCAGAATTTAGAAATATAAGTTACAACTCAGGAGTATATGTAACTGATGTAAGAGCTTGTAATCTAGGAAATTTTACAATAAGCCTTCCCCTGATAACCTATGCTCTCAAATTCAATTCTCAGATTATGCACATTATAATTGGTCCATATTAGTGTGGCGCAATAATCTTTGTATTTTCTTCTCTGGCTTACTTCACTCAACATATTGTCCTCAAGGTTCATTCACCTAGTTGCATGCATCACAATTTCATTCCTTCTTGCAGCTGCTCAACATTCTATTTTGTGTATACACCACAGTTCACCCTCTTACCCTCAGGCCACCTTCATCCATTGCATATCATGAACATTACTGCCATAAACACCAGTATCCAAACATCCATTCATGTCCTCACTCACAGTTCCTGTAAGTATACACTTAACAACAGGGCTGCAGGGCCATATGGCAACCCTATACTTAGTCTCTCGTGGAGCTACTACACTACTCCGCAGAGATTCTGCATCGCTCTACTTCCCTACCGACAGTGAATATTTACATCTCTCTCTCCACATTTTCTCCAAAAGTTATATCTCTGTTCATTCTTTTAGGAGACCTTAGAAAATATATTTATACTGCAACTATTTTAGAAAGATGTATTTGAACTGGGGGAGGAAATCATAACCTGATGGAATTTCTCCCCTGAGAGAAATAGGCATTACCACTGTTACAAAATAGTTTCTGGGAAAAATTGAATAATAGGAAAATGACATTTACATATCATCTAGGCTATAGACGTGTTTCAAATGACTTAACGATTCAATAGCAGGCATCAGAAGGAAAGGAAAAAAGTACTTTTGTTTGGTTGTCTGAACAAAAAGAAAAAGAAATAGCATTATTAACTTTTCTAGTTTTGCTCTCTACCACTCACAGTAGAAGAATCTTACCTCTATGCAGGGATATCCTATTGGAAAGGACCAGGCTGTTTGGAGTTACCATTTTTATTTATTTATTTATTATTTTTATTGATATGTATTATATATTCAAATATCATGTAATCATCCAAAGTGTACAATCAATGGTTCATAATATCATCATATAGAGGTGCATTTATCATAACAGTTGACTTTTTTCTTTTTTGTGGAAAATAACATACATATAAAAAAGTAATGTATTTCAAAGCACACTGCAACAATTAGCTGTAAAACAAATTTCAGAATTTGGTATGGTTACAATTCCACCATTTTAGGTTTTTACTTCTAGCTGCTCTAAGATAATGGAAACTAAAAGAAATATTAATATAATGATTCAGCAATCATACTCACTTGTTAAACACTAACTTCTCTGTATAACTCCACCATCACCTTTGATCTTTCTGTCCCACTCTTCAGGGGTATTTCGGTTATGTACAGTCTACCTTTTGCATGTTAGAAAGGGCTGTCACTAATATGGGATAGAGGAATGGAACTAGTTGATGTTCTGGAGAGGCTGGTCTCTGCATTTCAGGACTTATCTGGTCCAGGAACCTATCTGGAGGTTATTGGTTTCTGGAAAGGTACCCTAGTGCATGGAATCTTTGTAGAATCTTGTATAATGCTCTAGGTGTTCTATAGGATTGGCAGGGATGGTTCTGGTTGGGAGTTGGCAAGCTATGATAGGTCACAATGTCTAACTGAAGCTTGTGTAAGAGTGACCTCCAGAGTAGCCTCTCAATTTTATTTGAACTCTCTCAGCTACTGATATCTTATTGTTACACTTCTTTCCCTTTTTCTCTGTTCATTTTTTAAAACAGTTTTATTCTCACACCATGCAATCCAACCTAAGTAACTAATCCTGGTTCCCAGTATAATCACAAAGCCATGTACTCAACATCACAACTTATATGAGGGCATTTCCATTTCTTTTGCAAAGAAGATTTAAAAGAAGAAGAAGAAAAAACAAACAAAAAAATAAAATAAGGAGAAACAACAATAACACCAAGAATCCCATACCCAACTATATCCCACTGTTATATACGTTTAGCTTTGGCAGATTACCTTTGTTACAATCAATGGAATCATATTAAAATGTTCCTGTTAACTAAAGGCCCTAGTTTGCATTGATTGAATTTCTTCCCATATAACATTCCATTTTCAACACCTTGCAATGCTGACATTCATTTGTTCTTCCTCGTGCAAAAATGTTCTTACATTTGTACATTTAATCACCATCATTGTTCACTCAAAGCTTTGCTAAGTTATACCATCCCAGTCTTTATCCTCTATCTTTCCTTCTGATGTCATACATAACCCCAACCCTTCTTGCTCAATCATACTCGCACTCGGCTTCATTCAGTGTACTTACAATACTGTGCTACAATGAGACAGAATTGTGCTATCCATTTCTGAAGCTCTACAATCAATCCTGCTGGAAATTCTGAACTCCTGCAACATGAAATGCCCAATCTCTATCTTCTATCTCTTGATAACCTATGTTCTCAACTTTAACCCTCAAAATTCACTCATTAATGTTAGTTCATATTAGTGAGACCATACAATATTTGTCCTTTTGTTCCTGGCTAATTTCACACAATATAATGTCCTCAGTGTCCATCCACATTGTTACATGCTTCATGACTTTATTCTGTCTTATTAGCTGTGTAATATTCCATCATATGTATATACCAGTTATTAGCCACTCATTTGTTGATGGACATTTGGGCTGTTTACATCTCATGGCAATCATAAAAATTGCTGCTACAAACACTGCTGTGCAAATTTCCATTTATGTCCATGCCACCAGTTCCCACTACCTAGTAATGGGATTGCTGGATCATATGGCATTTCTATTCTTAGCTTCCTGAGGAACCATCAAACTGCCTTCCAGAGTGGTTACACCACTGTACATTCCTACCAATAGTGAATACGTGTGTCTCTTTCTCCATGTCCTCTCCTTTTTGATATTTTTATAAAGGCCATTATAGTAGGTGTGAGATGATATCTCACTGTGGTTTTGATTTGCACTTCTCTAATAGCCAGTGAAGTTGAGCATCTTTTCATGTGCCATTCTACCATTTGTATTTCCTCTTCTGAAAAGCATCTGCTCATGGCTTTTGCCCATTTTCTAATTGGGTTGTTTGTCTTTTTCTTGTTGATCTGAAGAATCTCTTTATATATTCTGTATACTAAAGCCCAATCTGATTTGTGGTTTCCAAATATTATCTCCCATTGTGTAGGCTGCCTTTTTATTTTCATGACAAAGTTCTTTGAAGCAGAAAAGTGGTTTTATTTTGACAAGATCCCATTTATCCAGTTCTTTTTTCAGTGCTCATGCTTTGGGTGCAAGGTTTAGAAAATCACTGCTATTACAAGATTTATAAGATATTTCCCTATATTTTCTTATAATGGTTTTATGGTCTTAATTCTAATATTTAGGTCTTTGATTGATTTTGAGTTAATTTTTGTATAAGGTGTGAGATATGGATCCTCTTTCATTCTTTTGCATCTGGATATCCAATTCTTCAAATGCCATTTAAAGATGAGGCTGCTCTATCCCAGGTTGGTTGGCTTGATGACCTTATCAAAGATCAGTTGTCCATAAATGCGAGAGTCTATTTCTGAAAACTCAGTTCCATTCCATTGTTCAGTATATCTATTTTTATGTCAGTACAATGCTCTTTTGACCACTGTAGCTTTGTCAGGTGATTTAACTTCAGGTAGTGTGATACCTCCCATTTCACTCATCTTCAGCAAGATATTTTTAGTTATGCAGGGCACATTGCCCTTCCAAATGAATTTGGTTAATGGTTTTTCTATTTCTCCAAAGTAAGTTGTTGGGATTTTAATTGGTATTGCATTGAATCTATAAATCAATTTCAGTAGAATTGACATTTTAACTGTATTCTTCTAATCCATGAACACATGGTATGTGATTCCCTTTATGTAGGTCTTCTTTAATTTCTTTTAGCAATTTCTTATAGTTTTCTGTAGTGCAAGGTCTTTTCCGGCCTTGGGTAAATCTATTCCTAAATATTTGATTCTTTTGGTTGCTATTGTAAATGGATTTTTTTTCTTGATTTCCTCCTCAGATTTCTCATCACTCATGTATAGAAACACTACTGATTTGGGGATGTTGATTTTGTGTCCTGACACTCTACTGTACTCGTTTATTAGCTCTAGTTGCTTTGCTGTAGATTTTTTCAGATTATCTACATATAGTGTCATGTCATCTGCAAACAGTGAAAGTTTTCATTCTTCCTTTCCAATTTGGATACCTTTTATTTCCTCTTCTTCCTAATTGGTCTTACAAGAACTTCCAGCAAAATACACAATGGTGACAGTGGACATCCTTTTCCTGTTCCTGACCCTAGAGGGAAAGCTTTCAGTCTTTCCCTATTGAGTATGATGTTAAGTTTGGGTTTTTCATGTATTCCCTTTATTATGTTGAGTAAGTTACCTCCTATTCCTATCCTTGGAAATGTTTTCATCAACAAAGGTTACTGAATTTTGTCAGAAGTCTTTTCTGCATCAATCAAGATCTTCCACTTTGATTTGTTGATGTGGTATATTACGTTAATTGATTTTCTTGTGTTGAACCAGCCTTACATACCTGGAATAAATTCTACTTGGGGTCATGATGCATAATTCTTTTAATGTGCTGCTGGATTTGATTTGTAAGAATTGTGTTGAGGATTTTTGCGTCTATATTCATTCTAGAGATTGGTTTGTGATTTTTCTTTTATGGTAGTATCTTTGTCTGGCTTTGGTATTAGGGTGATGTTGGCTTTATAGAATGAGTTAGGTAGCCTTCCCTCTTCAATTTTTGAAGAGATTGAGCAAGATTGCCACTAATTATTTCTTGAATGCTTGGTAGAATTCACATGTGAAGCCATCTGGTCCTGGACTTTTATTTTGGGGGAGCTTTTCCCAGAAGGAAAAGGGAGGAGAAAAGGGGTAGGAAGAATATCTGAGGAAATAATGGCTGAAATTTCCTAACTCTTATGAGTTTTGAGCACAACTTACTCCAAATAGAATAAATTCTAATAGAGCTACTCCAAGACTGATACTAATCAGAATGTCAAATGCCAAAGAGAAACAAAGAATTCTGAAAGCAGCTGGAGAAAAGCAATTCATCACATACAAGGGACACTCAATAAGTAAATTGCCAATTTCTCATGAGAACCATGGAAATGAAAAGGCATGTATTATATTTAAAGTATCAAAAAGCAAATGATATATTTAAGGTACTGAAAAAGAAAAACTGCCAGCCAAGAATTTTTAGCTGGCAAACCTTTCCTTCAAAATGAGGGGGAGGTTAAAATAACAATAGATAAACAGAAACTGAGTGACTTCCTCAATGAGAGACTCTACTTACAAGAAATACTAACGGGAGTTCTGCAGGCTGCAAGGAAAGTCAGGAAAGAGAGGCTTGGAGGAAAATCAAGAAATGAAGACTATGAATAATGCTAACTAGAAGGGTAAAAAAAGAGACAAAAATAAGACATAACATATAAAAGCCAAAGGGTAAAATGGTTGAAGTATGGCCTTTACAATAATAACATTGAATGTTAATGGATTAAACTTCCCAAGCAAAAGGCACAGACTAGAAGAAAGGATGAAAAAATACCATCCATTTATATAATGTTTACAAAAAACTCACCTTAGACCCAAGGACACAAGTAGGTTGAAAGTGAAAGGCTGGAAAAATATATTTGAAGGAGACAGTAACATAAAAGTATTGGGGTAGCTGTGCTACTATTGGACAAAATAAACATTAAATGAAAAACTCTGTAAAGAGACACAGCAGGACAATATATGTTAATAAAAGGGGGAATCCACCGAAAGAAATAATCATAATATTATGCAACTAATAATGATGCCTCAAATACATGAGCAAGCATTGGCAACACCAAACGGAGAAATAGATGTCTCTATAGTAATGGTTGGATATTTTAATATGCAACTTTCATTAATAGCACATTTAGATCAAAGATCAATAAGTAAATAGAGAACTTAAATAATATAGTAAATGACCTAACATACCAGAAATTTATAGAACAGTACACCCCAAAACAGTAGAATATACATTTTTCTCAAGTGCTCATGGATCATTTTCGAGGATAAACCACATATGGGGCCATAAAACAGGTATCAAAAATTTTAAAAGACTGAAATTATACAAAGAACTTTCTCAGATCACAATAGAATGAAACTGGAAATCAATAATAGGCAGAGAACTGGAACATTCACAAATATATGGAGGTTAAACAACACAAACATAAACAGTCAGTTGGTTAAACACAAGGAAATCAATTAATGTAATACACAGCATTAACGAAGTGAAAGCGGATAAAAACACATTGCCATCTCAAATGATGCAGAAAAGGAATTTGACAAAGTCTAGCATCATTCGTGATAAAAACACTTCAAAAGATAGAAGTAGAGTGAAATTTCCTCAACATGAAAAATGGCATATATGAAAAACCCACAGCTAACACTGTACTCAATGGTGAAAGACTGAAACCTTTCCCTCTAAGATCTGGAATAAGATGAGGATGCCCAATGTCACCACTGCTATTCAACATTTGTGTTAGAAGTTCTAGCTATAGCAATTAGGCAAGAAAAGAAACAAAAGGCATCCAAATTGAGTGGTGTTTTAGTTTATAAGTTGCTAGAATGCAATATACCAGAAATGGAATGGCTTTTGAAAAGGGGAATCTATTAAGTTTCCAGGTTACCATTCTAAGGCTGTGGAAATGTTCAAACTAAGGCATCTAGGGAAAGATACCTTGGCTCAAGAAGGCTGATGACAGTCGAGGTTTCTCTCTCAGCTGGGAGGGCACACAATGGCATCTACTAGTTTTCTCTCCTCATTTCTAAAGGCTTCCCCGAGGACATTTTCCTTCTGCATTTCCAAAGGTCTCTTCCTGTGTGAGCTCTGTTGGCACTGAAGCTTTTTCAAAACAGTTTCCTCTTAAAGGGCTCCAGTCAGCAACCCCAACTTGAATGGGTGGAGACATGTCTCCATGGAAATCATCTAATCAAAAGTCATGACCCACAATTGGGCAGGTCACATCTCCATGGAACCAATAAAAATGATCCCACCCAGCAATACTGAATGAGAATTAAAGAACTTGTCTTTTCTGGAGTACACAACAGATTCAAATTGGCACAGGAGGGAAGAAGAAAAACTTCCAGTATTTTCAGATGACATGATCCTCTATTTAGAAAGTCCCAAAAATCTACAACAAAGCTACTAGAATGTTTCAGTTTGCTAAAGCTACCATTAAGCAATATCCCAGAAATAGGTTAACTTTTACAATGGGGATTTATTAGATTGCAAATCTACAGTTCCATGGACATAAAAATGTCCAAATTAAGGCATCCACAGGACGATACCTTCACTGAAGAAAGGCTGCTGGCATCTGGTCCCTCTGTCAAATGGGAAGGCACATGGCCAGTGTCTGCTGGTCCTTCTCTCTCAGGTTTTGTTGCTTTCACCTTCTGCTTTCAGAGGCTTCCTCTCTCAGCTCCCCTGAGAGCTTTTTCTCTGTGAGCATTGCTTAATTTCACCTCTCTTAAAGGACTCCACTAAAAGGAGTAAGACCCATCTTGGGGAACTCTTTGACTGAAATAATCTAATCAAAAGGTCCCACCTGGTGAAAGAAAAGTTCTATCACTCATCAAATGTCCCAAATCATCAAACTGTAACATAAAAAGGGTTAATGTTTTACTATATGTAAAGTATACCTTAATAAATTTGACTTCAAAAGTAGAAAAAAAAAAGATCCCACCTCCAACAGGTTTGTACCTATAAAAATGCATTAAAAAGTTGACAGAGGTTTTCCAAACCCAGAGGCCTTTCTTGAGCCAAGGCATCTTTCTTTTGATGTCTTAGTTTGGACATTTTTATAGACTTAGAACTGTAAACTTGCAACCTAATAAATTCTATTTTTAAAAGCCCCCCCACCCCCCAAAAAAGAATGGATTAAAAGAACATGGACTATTCATCATCATAATCATTTCTTAGAGCATTTGCATCAATTCAGGAAAAGAAATAAAAAGACAACTGAAAAAGAAATAAAACAAAAACAGAAAAAAATATATATATACAGATCATACCCCTTACCCCTCCCTTTAATTGATGTAACTATGTGATGATATTGTGAATTACTGATTATATATGTAGAATGGAATGATCAAAATAGGAATGTTTGTGTTTAATTGGTATTTTTTTTATTAAAAAATGATAATAACTTTGTTTTTTAAAAAAAGAACATGGCCTTTACTGAAGCATGTAACAGTTTCAAATCACCACACTCCACCCTTTGGACTCTCCAAAGATATGTTCTTTATATAGGCTGTGCTCGTTTGAAAGGATGTATGTACCCTAGAAAAAGCCATATTTTAATCCTAATCCCATTTTGTAAAGGCAGCCATTTCTTCTAATCCCTATTCAGCACTGTATGTTTGAAATTTTAGTTAGATCATTTCCCTGGAGATATGACTCAATCAAGAGTGGCTGCAAAGCTGGATTAGGTGGAGACATGTCTCCACCCATTCTAGGTGGGTCTTAATTACTTTAATGGAATCCTATAAAAGAAAAATTCAGAGAAAGCAGAAAAGAATGACAGAGCCATGAGAAAGCCACAAAAGAGAATGCCACAGAACCATGAATCAGAACCCACCAGCCAGCGACTTTTGGAGATGAAGAAGGAAAATGCCTCCTGGTGAGCTGGAGGGGAAGCTAACAGATGATGCCATGTTAGCCATGTGCCCTTCTAGCTGAGAGAGAAACCTTGAACATGTTCACCATGCCCCTTTGCACTTGAGAGAGAAACCCTGAACTTCAACGGCCTTCTTAAATCAAGACATCTTTCCCTGGATGCCTTCGATTGGACATTGTTATAGACGTGTTTTAATTGGGACATTTTCTCAGCCTTAGAACTGTAAACTACCAACTTACTAAATTCCCCTTTTTAAAAGCCATTCTGTTTCTGGTATATTGCATTCAAGCAGCTAGCAAACAAAAATATATGAAAAATACATTTATTGCATCACAAAGGCTTAGATCATTTCAGTAATGGTATTAAGTACAAAGTCTCATCAAAATCAGTTACAGGTATGGAGAAAAATTCCCCTGTGGCTGGAGAAAAATTGCCCTGTGGCTGTGAATTTGTGAAACTTAGAACATGTCATCTGCTTCCAGTATACAAAGGATAGGCAGACATAGAGTGAACTTTCCCATTTCCACAGTGAGAAATTGGAAGGAAAACAGGGGTCATTGACCAAAATACTTCAGAAAACCTGCAAGGCATACTGCTTTAGATTTCAAGTTCTGAGAGTCATGTGCAGAATGTTTTATCCTCAGGGCTTGAAGGAGCAGCAGCGCCACCCTTTTCAAGGGTTTGCACAGCAGCCCTATTCTCTCCAAACGCTGGGGTGAGGACTCCAAATCGCCAAACATTGGGGAGATAGTCATGCTCTTGGCTTCACACACTTCAAGCATCAGGGTGACAGCAGAACTCTATGTCCCACTCTCCTCAAGCATCAGATGGTGGCAGAATCTCTGCCACTTCTGCGGCATACATTCAACCCCTCAGAACAATGGGGTGGCACTCAGACTCTCCCCAGTCTCTGGGCCACAGTCTTCAACCCGTTAAGAACAGTGGGGCGGTGTCCAGACTCTCCTCAATCTCTGGGGAATGTGCCCCATTTTCTCTGAAGTCTGGGTCAGCAGCATTCTTCTTGAAGAACAGGATGGCCAAGATCTCCTCAATCACCTAGGCATCTGAGAGCCTTAGGGTTAAAACACTCTTCCTGAACATCAAGGTGGAAGGCCCACTCTCTGCAACGTCACCCTTTCCACATGCATGGGTGGGTCTGTGCTCCTGGCCTGAGTTGTCTTGGCTCCAGACCTTGGCTTCATGCTTCCGCCTTTGAAGTAATTTTTCCTTCAATCTGTCCCTTTTATTCCAGGCTAGAAGTGGTTTTGTGCACACAGATCTTGCAAAAAACTCACCAGTTTCACATGCAGCACTCAGGGGTCCCAACCTTCAGACAACAGAACTTTCCAAAATTCCTTTCTGGATACACCATCTCCAATCATGACTTGCACTGAAATGTCTGACTGGTTCCATATTCAGTTAAATCCTCAATCTGTGGACTCACCTTCTGGAAGCTCAGAATTTTCCCAAACATCAACTTCTGGCTTCTTTGTACCCAATAGTTCAGTT
This sequence comes from Tamandua tetradactyla, assembly GCF_023851605.1. NCBI lineage: Eukaryota > Metazoa > Chordata > Mammalia > Pilosa > Myrmecophagidae > Tamandua > Tamandua tetradactyla. The sequence goes on from NC_135353.1 coordinate 102,344,261, forward strand.
CTCAGCTTATTGCTTTCCCCTTGCATTTAAATATAAGCTGCAAGGAGAAGCCAGACTGTACTTTTCACATTCAATTTGGAAATCTCTTCAGCTCAATATACAAGGTCATCACTCTCAAATTCTTCCTTCCATGTGACAACAGGACTCAATTTTGCCAAATTCTCTGCCATTTTACAACAAGGGTCACCTTTATTCCAGTTTGCAATGACACATTTATCACTTCTGTCTAAGGCCTTTCTGTCTAAGGTACTTCTAGAAGTACCTTTAAGGTCCAATTTCTATCAACAGTCTCTTCAAAGCAATCTAGGTGTTTTCTATCAAGCTCCTCACAATTCTTCCACAATCTTCCCTCATCCATTTATAAAGCCACTCCAGCATTTTTGTTATTTGAATCTTAGCACTGCACTTCTGGTACAAAAATCTGTTTCTGTTTGCTAAAGCTGCCATTATGCAATATAACAGAAATGCATTGGTTTTTGCAATGGGGATGTATTAGCTTACAGATTTACAGTTAAGGCTGCGAAAATATCCAAATTAAGGCATTCACAGGACAATCCCTTCTCTGAAGACAGGTTGCTAGCATCAGGGACACCTCTGCTGCATAGGAAGGCACATGGCCAGTGTCTGATGGTCCTTCTTACCCAGGTTTTGTTGCTTTCACCTTCTGGTTTCAGTGGTTTCCTCTTTGAGCTCCTCCAGGAGCTTTTACTCTGTGAGTTTCTCTTAATTTCATCTCTCTCAAAGGACTCCAGTAAAAATATTAAGACCCACCTTGGGGCAACTCCATACTTGAAATAACCTAATTAAAAGTTACCAAATATAATAGATCTATACCCACAGGGATGGATTTTAAATGGCCTTTTCTGGAGCATATAACAGCTTCAAACCAGCACAAGACCTAATAAACGAATTCATTAAAGCGGTAGGATTCAATATCAATTTGCAAAAATCAGTAGTGTTTCTTTACACTGGTAAGGAGCATCTGAAAAGAAAATCAAGAAAAAATTCCATTCTCAATAGCAAATAAAAGAATCAAATATCTAGGAATAAATTTATCAAAGGAGGAAAAGGACCTGTACACAGAAAAGTATAAAGCATTCCTAAAAGAAATGAAAGGAGACAAATTAATGGATGAACATTCTGTTCATGGATTGGAAGATTAAATATAGTGAAGATGTCAATTCTACCTGAATTGATTTACAGACTTAACACAATCCCAACAAAAATTACAACAGTCTTTTTTATGGAAATAGAAGAGCCAATAAGCAAATTTATTCAGAAGGGCAAGGGGCCCCAAATAGCCAAAAATATCTTGAGAAAGAAAAACAAATTGAGAGGACTCACACTTCCTGACTGTAGAGCATATCACATAGCTACAGTGATCAAAAGAGCATGGTACTGGCATAAAGATAGATATACTGAGCAGTGGAATTGAACTGAGGTTTCAAAAATAGACCCTTGCCCATAAGATCGATTGATTTTTGACAGGTCTGCCAAATCCACTCGACTGGGACAAAACAGTCTCTTCAACAAATGGTACTTGGAGAACTGAATATCCATAGCCAAAAGAAAGAAAAAGGACCCCTATCTCAAACCTTACACAAAAATTAACTCAAAATGGATCAAAGACCTAAATACAAGAATTAAGATCATAAAACTCGTAGAAGAAAATGTAGGAAAGCATGTTCAAGATCTTGTGGTAGGAGGTGGTTTCTTAGACTTTATAACCTAAGCCCAAGCAATGAAAGAAATCAGATAAATGGGACCTCCTCAAAATTAAATACTTCTGTGCTTCAAAGGACTTTGTGAAAAGGCAGCCTACTCAATGGGAGAAAATATTTCAAAATGGCATATCTGATAAGGGTTTAATAACGAGAATACATAAAGTAATCCTACAATTTAACAATCAAAGACAAACAATCCAATGTCAAAATACAAGAAGACTTGAATAGATAGTTTTCCAAAGAGGAAGGACAAGTAGCAAAGAAGTACATGAAAAGATGCTCAACATCATTGTCATGGTCAGGTTCATGTGTCAACTTGGCTAAGTGGTGGTACCTGTTTGTCTGGTTGGGCAAGTGCTGGCCTGTCTGTTGCAATGAAGACATTTCATAGAATTAAATCATGATCACTTCAGCTGCATCCACAGCTGATTCCACGTGTAATCAGCCAAGGGGGAGTGTCTTCTGCAATGAGTGATGCTTAATCTAATCACTGGAGGCCTTCTAAGGAGGATTCAGAAGAGACAGGTTCTCTCTTCCTGCTTCGGTTGGCGAGCCTCTCCTGTAGAGTTCATCCAGACCCTACATTGGAATTGTTGGCTTCACAGCCTGTCCTGCAGATTTTGGACTCTGCTTTCCCATGGTCACGTGAGACACTTCTATAAATTTTATATTTGCGAGTGTTCCCTGTTGATTCTGTTTCTCTAGAGAAGTCTAACTAATACAATCATTATCTATTAGGGAAATGCAAATCAAAACCACAATGAGTTATTTTATACCTACCAGAATGGCCACTATCAAGAAAACAGAAAACTACAAGTTTTGGAGAGGATGTAGAAAAATAGGATTACTTATTCACTGATGTTGGTAAAACAGTGCATTCACTGTGAAGAGAGTCTGGCAGTTCCTCAGTAAGTTAAATACAGAATTGCCATATGATCTGGCAATCCCACAACTAGGTATATATTCAGAAGAAACTGAAAGCAGGGACACAAATAAACATTTGCAGACTGATGCTCATAGTGACATTATTTACAATTGAAAAAAGATGGAAATAATCCAAGTGTCCATCAAGTGCTTAACAGATAAATAAAATTTGGTATATGCATATGATGAAATATTCAGCAGTAAGGAGGAATGAAGTCCTGATGCATGCGACAACATGAATGAATTCTGAAGACACTATGTTGAGTGAAATAAGCAGGACATAAAAGGACAGCTATTGTATGGTCTCAGTAATATGAATTAATTGTAATGAGCAAAGTCTTGTAGTTACAATTTAGAATAGAGATTACCAGGAGATAGTATGAGGGTAGTGCTTGGGGAGGTGATGCTCAATTTGTACATTAATTTTATAAGGTTGATTGTAAATGTGTAGAAATGGATAAAGGTGATGGTAACACATTAATGTAACGGTAACTAACAGTGCTGAATTATGGATGTGATTATGGTTGAAAGGGGAAGTTTAGGGTCATACATGTCACTAGAAGGAAAGCTAGAAGATAAAACATGGGACTATATAATATAAGGAACAGTTGTGGACAACAATTAAGGTTAATTGTACAAATACAAGAATATCTTACATGAACTAGAACAAATGTATGCCACTATTACAAGGTGTTAATAATAGGGTGACATGGGAAAAATACACTATCGCAAACTATAGACTATATTAAACTATAAATTATAATATCTTTCATCAATTGTAACAAAAATACTATACCAATTGTAACAAAGGTACTATATCAATGCTAGTTTCAATAATAAGGAGAAATAAGGAGTATTTGATTTTTTATTTTTAGAAAAGCAATGAGAATGTTGTCAAATTGAGTTTGGTGATGAATGCACAACTCTATGATTATACCAAGAGCCACTCTGGATGGATTGTATGGTATGTGAATAAAACTGTAAAAGAAAAAAAAACAGTTATTGGGTGATTTCTAAGGGCCTTGTCTATGCCAGGGACTGAGCATAAAAGAGGAAGATGACATAGTCCCAGCCCTTAAGAAGGTTATAGTCTAAACTGGGGAAATCAGACATGTAAAAAATAATTCAGTGAAGATCTTCTATGTGCTAAGATGGAAGTTTGTATAACAGGCAGTGGAAGGGCGGGTTACAGAAGTTAATTTTTGCCTGGGTTGATCAGGAAAAGCTTCAAAGAGAAAACAGTACTTGCTCGGGTCTTTATGAGGTGGGATGGTAAGATGGAGACATGCATCCCAAGTATAAAGGTTAATGTGGCAAAGGCATAGAGGCATGAAACAACATAGCACAGGTAGGAAATTCTAATTAAATGTGGCTAGAGAATACAAACGGGGTCTACCAGAGATGAGTCTGGTAAACTAGACAGAGGTCAGGTAACAGAAGGTCTTTGGATATCACGCTAAAGTCTAGATTTTACCATATAAGCGATGGGAGCCATGGAAGCATTTTAAGCAGGAATAACATGATTCCTCCAACATCAGTGTGGAAGATGTATCAGAGGTAGATGAGAATGTAGGCAGGGTATCAGTTCATCTTGGTGAACTATGAAACCCTGAAATAAGGCCATACCAGTAAGGACTGCAATAGAGATATTATTGAGGTAGTCTTCTTAATGATTTAATGAGTCAGAAAGGAAAGAGCTAAGGGTCACTCCTAGAGTTTTGGTTTGGATAAAATGTCTCTGAACCAAAGGGAGTCTGAGAAGATGACAGAATGTTAATGTATTTCTACTCTTTTAGACCTTGTAAAAGAGAAAAATACCCATTTTCCTAGGTACCCTCTGAAGCAGATGCACTCTACAAACAAACCACAGCATTGCTGTACACTGTTATCCTGCCCTTCAGGATATAAAGCCACATATATAAAGCACCAACAGACCAGGGCACTGGCCATCAATTTTTAGGATTGTCTTAAGAACCAATGATGAATTCAGCCAAAGCAATTAGTATTACTTACAAAGATAGCCAAAATGAGTGGTTTGGCCATGCCTGCCACAGATCAGTATGCAGGTCAAGCATAGTAATATCCTCAGTCACAGCATCACATTGCTTGTCATTATCCATTGCAGATATTGAATACATTTACAAAACAAGCATGGCATGAAAACACATGCTATTTAAGTCTGGGCATAAGTTATGCCCAATAGATACACCTATATATAATAATAATTTTTTTTTACTGGTTTCTTCTTTAAGAAACTATCTTTGCAGCATCTTCTCCCAACACCCACCACCCACATCCATCCCAACAGATGTCAATGCATTGCTACAATTACCTAATTCTTCAGTCATTTGTTCATTCAGTGCTAGAGAGGTATTTTTTAAAAGTTCCTAACATCAAGCAACCCTGACCAGCTTGCAAAACAAGACACTCACCCATGGAAAATTAAACAATAAAAGAGACAAACAACAAAATAATATGCTACCAGATAATCTACATGCTAAGTGTCAAATGAGAACTACAGTCAAGAAGCACTAGGAATTCACCAGAGGGAGAAATCTTTGTAGGCTAGAGTGGTAACAGTAGGTTTCATGGGGGAGCTGGGAATTGCTGTTGAGCTTGAATAAGAGAAGGATTTGAGCAAGAGGAGAGGATAGTATATGTAATTTTGATAGTATGAGTAAAAGCACTGAGGGGCAAGTAGAATGAACAAGGAGTTACAGAGACAATCCTGCTTGGCCAGACAAATCACTACAAAAGAAATGAGACACCATCACCCTTCATATCGTAACTATTTAACATATTTTAAAGTGTCGATAAATCAGTTTAGCACTCAGAGTAGAAAATAAATCAAAGACAAGATTCCCAAAGTTTTATATCATCACTGTTCGGAGATAACTAAGTCTTTGAAAGAATGATTAGAAACAATTGTGGTTCTCTTTGAATCTCAGAACTAAACTACCAAAAAGGATGGAAATAACGTTTCTAAATTTAGATATCTATAAGTGAAGGTTAGTGTGTCTTCATATTTTATCAAGTTTCTAACACATTTAATGCATTTAGATGCAGAAAGTGTATGACCCAGAAGGAATCTATTATATATAAAATGACCTTTTCTAAGCCCTGTGTATATACATATGACCCATCCTTATTTTCTTGAAGAGCCAGGAAGGGAGAAAAGAGACAAATTTGAGAAGGGAAGAGGAAAAAGCATGTATGAGATTTTTTAAACAAGCAAGAAATTTTTGTGTATGTGTACATGCATATGTGATCCCACTTTGATTTCACTTTCCCTGAATCTTTTCTTTCTCACTCACACACTCTCACATTCTCTATTTTTTATTTCCTTTCTTTAGCTCAATTTACATATATGTATGTGCACACACATACAGGCAGACAGACTTTATGTGCACAACATTACATGTTAAAGAGTGTATGAAAAGAGTCTATAACTTTAAATGGCCTATACATGAAGACAGACTTAACACTTAAATCATAATATAACATAATAGATGAAATGCCAAAATAAGTGCTGCAAAATTAAATAGAAAGATGAAATCATTCTGGATTGAGAATCACACATGATAGTGTAACCAGGGTAAAATTTTAGCTAGACTTAGGGGTTCTCATTTTTAGTTGGGTCTAAGGATCATATATGGGACACGTTAAAAATGCAGATTCTTGGTATCCACTCCCAGAGAGTCTAATTCCGTGACTCCAGAGCAGGGCCCAGGAATTTACACATTTAACAATCATTCCAGATTATTCTGATACAGGTGCTCCTCAGAGCACACTTTGTAAAACATTCAGTGACAACTTGAAGAGTTTGAATAGGCTGGATGGAATGGAGTAGACATTCCAAATGAAAGGCCGAACTGGGATTCCATTGGGGATAGTAAAGTAAGTGGGGTGGCTGGAAGCAGAGTAGCAGGTAGAATGGAAGGAGATAAAACTAAAAGAGGTAGAAAGGGAAGAGAAATTATGAGGGACGTTGATTGTCATGCATGAAAGTTTGCATGAAATCCTGTAAATGGTATAGAGTCAATAAAAACTTAACAAGTAGGACTTATCAGTACCAAGTGAGCATAGGCTAGTTAGAAGTTGATGGCAGTGATCCATTCATTCTTACAATAATCTTGATGCCATAAGAGCTGGTCCTGGACAGTAGGGCTCCCAAAGGTTGGTCAGTAGACCAATACTGATCACAATCAAATTTCAAGTTGCCTGAAGTAAAATGAGAGTAACCAATACAATATACTGAGTATTTCATGAAACTACACTTACTTTTCCTGATGTTAAAATGTCCTTTGATGTTTAATTTTTCAATTCCCCCTGCTTTGTAAAGTAAAAAGTAGGCAGTCAAGCCTGTGAAAATATGTTCAACATCATTAGTTATTAGGGAAATGTAAACTTAAACCACTATGAGATACCACCAAACACCTATTAGAATGGCTTTAAAAAATAGTGACAATACCAGGTTCTGATAAGGATATGGAACAGATGGAACTCTCTTATATCACTAATGGAAATGTAAAATGATACAACCACTCTGGAAAACAGTTTGGTAGTTTCTTATAAAGTAAAACACACTCTCACCAAAAGACCCAGCAATCACATTCCTTGGTATTTATCCTAGAAAAAAGAAATCTTACGTTCATACACAACAAAACCTCATATGCAAATACTTATAGTAGCTCTGTTCATAATTGCAAAAAACTGGAAAAGAATTCAAACGTCCTTCAGTGTTGTGATTGGATAAACAAACTGTAGTACATCCATACCCAGGAATACTACTCAGCAAAAATGGGACAAAGCAATAAATTAGATAAATCTCAAAGGCATCATGCTGAGTGTAAGGTTATATGTCATATTTATGCATTTACATACATTTATATAATATTCTCATGAAAACAAAAGTATAGAGACAGAGAACAGATCAGTAATTGCCAGTTATAAGGGCAGAGAGAGGGTTATGACTACAAAGAAGTAGTATGGAGGACTGCTTTTTGGTGATGAAACTGTCCTGTATCCTAATTGTGCTGGTAGTTACATGAATCTACACATGCATTAAAATTCATTGAATTTTATCTCAAAAATCAAGTATATTTTACTGTATGTTAATTTTAAAAATAGGCAGTCATCCAAATATTTTGGAAATCATACTTGTGCAATTATCTGGTATGGCTAGCACAGACCACTGAGGGGAAGATGTCCTCAAGAACATTGCTCATTGGTGCTAGAAAGGTATTTGCATTATTTCTGGCTTATACCTATCAATAAGCACCACTCTTATCACAATCTTGGGTTCTACTCCATTCTTCCACACTCCATGACTTATTCCACAGGATGATTCCCATCTCAATCGTCTCCAAAGTACCAGATCCTCTACTCTTACCAGCATCTGAGAAAGTTACTTTAATCTCTACCAAAAATTTTTCTTCTCCCTTCTTTCCATCTTGCAGTGAAGATAAGGTAAGAATGAGGGATTAATAAAGTTTGGGGTGGTATCAATGTGTTCATCAATGTGGTATCAAAGCACTTTTTCCTGGAATCTGAAGAGATCAAGATTTCCTTATAGTATCTCCAAGGAGTCAACCAAATATATGTTTCCAAAGACTGCCCAGGTGACAGAATCCGCCAAATACTCCTGGGAGTTATTTACTTGGCAATATAAGAACAAACCTTTATTTAATGAAACATTTTATCTCAATACCAACAAGTCAAGCTTGGGCTGGGGGTACTATTATTTTTAGTTTTCTAACATAGGCAGTCCTGTCCTAGTTTTTTTTCTCTTTTGGGTGATTGATGGAATTGATAACACAAACAGTAACATGAAGAAAAATTAAGCCTTTCAAGAATTATATTCTACTTTAGCCTTCTGTTTTCAAGGATAATATTTTTAAAGAAACTTCTTCCTTAAGTCTGACTTTTAGTACATTAGACTATGTTTGAATTTCATAAACTTTGATTCCTGTATTAGTTATCTATTTCAGCTTAGTAAATGACCCTAAAACTTGGTGTCCTAAAAAAAAAAGTATTTATTCTGTCACAGCTTCCAGGTGTAGAAATTCAGAAGCCACTTAGCCGGATGGTTGTGGTCTTGGTGTCTCTCATAAGGTTCTAATCAATTTGTTAGTTGGAACTGTAGTCATCTAAAGACTTAAACAGGGCTGGGGGATTCATTTCTAGGATGGCTCACTCACATGGTTGTGGGCTGAAGGCCTCAGTTCCTTGCCATGTATACCCTTTAAAGTTTCCTTGAGTGCCCTCACAAAATATTATCTGGCTTCCCCAAGTGGGAGGAAGGCAGAAGACTCAATGTTTTTTATGCCCTAGCCTTGGAAGTTACACTCCATCATTTCCAAGATGTCCTATTGTTACACAGGTCAGCCCTATTCAATGTATGAGAAAACACTTCAAGACATGGATAAATAGGGGTCATCCTGGAGGCTGGCTATCCCCATTCCACACCACGGAAAGTTTCATAACCCTGTAAGCTAATGGATCTCATCAAGGCAAAAGGCTAACCAATTAACCCTGGCCAAAAAAAAAAAATGGCTAACACAGAAATGATACCTACAATTACTAATTGTTCTTCCTCATCAGGATGCCAATTATTTGACATATAAAATTTTCACTGATAAGACTGAAACTATAATTGGGCACTGGGAGGCAAAAGCCTATCAAAAAGAAGAATAAGAGTCTTGAAAATCCACAAATGAACAGAGATCAAGCTCAATGATTTCTCAATTAGCCAAATGTATGAAATTGAATCCAAGAATCAGACAGGTCTCTGTGTTAAAAAGACCATCACTAAATTCAACTGTAACAAAACTAGATGTGAAAGGTTCGCCACAATTGAACTACCATGTAAGCAAAGTTTCTGTTTCAAATTAAACATGTAAACTGAAAATGTTTTCTCTTGTTCAACTGTGTTTGAACTAGAACTACCCTAATATATGAACATACTTGAATATGACTGGAATTTCTCAGAGAATAACTATATTTGAAAACACTTTGCATGCTATTTTATGAGTCCCATGAAAAGCCAAGTTTATTAGGTCACCAACTGGTGATAATTACTTTTATTCCTTTCCCTTATTTCCTTCTTAACTCATCAGGGCTTTAATTATACATTCCATGAGAATCAAAATTAAGCCTGAAGAGGAGAAATATACTTATGCTGAGGTCACTCCTGGGAAACAATGAGTGTAACTGTGCTGTAGCTGATGTCAATTATGTCAGGTGGTGTTACGAAACAACTCACTGGTCATCGTTACAGCAAGTTTCATCATCCTCATCTCATGCCATTTTTTATATAGGAATGAATGACTTGTGCTTGTGGGACTTTTGAGAAAAAAGTAGATGTGGCATGTTCCAAACAAATATCTGCAGAGGGAGAACATATGCAAGTGGTAGCCAAAGTATGCAGAGATGCATACTAAAACAGTTGAGGGATTCCATTGTAGAATTTGCTCTGGTAGGCCTATGAAGACTGGGCTTATGATGATTTGGTAGGCTGAAAAATTTTTTCCAATGCCTCTCAAAAATGAGATCTAAGGGATCAGCACACAATGTCGAATAATACTGGGTGATTCTGTCAAGACAGAGAAATCTCATCATCCTTGGGAACATAACTCTGCACCAGAAATTCAAAAAGCTTGATTTCTGCTAGAAGATGAAGAGAACAGCAGCACTGGAAAATTCCTTTATCTCCCACTACTTCTATAAAATGGACTAACCAAAAGTCCATTTGGGTATTTCAGAAGTTAGAAAGTACTAAAACCAATCAGTATGGTGTTCAGAGTCTATCTTTCAAAAGACAAGAAAAACTTTGAGAATTTTTCTCTTCTTTCCAAAGTTTCCATCTCAATTGGGTCAAAAACAGGCCAAAGGTTTATCCTTGATGCCAAAGAACCACAAAACAGTAGCTTAAAAATTCACTATAATCTACATTTCGTTCTCATATATTTTGGTTCCCCCACGCCTCCGCATTTCTCCTTCAAGCAAGTTGTCTCACTTATACTCTGCTTCACTTAAATGAAGTCTTTCATAATTCTATTCCCATTTATATGGCACTTTACAGTTTGAAAAGTACTTGTTTTATATGAGGTAAATAAGTCTTACCCTATTTTACAGATAAGGCAACTGTAATGCAGAACAAAGTTGGGGGTGAAAAAAACTGATCTCTGATTCCAAATCTAGTGTTCTTTCCATTGAAATGCACTTTCCATTAAAATCTTTCCAGTGAAAAATATTTTATATAATGAAATGAAAGGTATGGTCAATATCTAAAAGGGAAATGATCAAATAGAGAATAAAGGCAATGATTAAAATTCAAGTTTCTACAAAGAGTAAAATGGGCAAATTTAGAGAGTTGAAGAATTGCTGAGGTGGTTTGAGAAGGTGCCATCTTATTTTTAGTGGAAGTTATACTCTTTTGTATATTTACTTTTATCAAATCCATATCTTTGTATCCCTTACCTTAAAATCTCTAGCCTTACACAAGTTAGATGCTTAGTAAATGTTTGTTCAAAGAAATGAATATAGTCCAGATTGTAGTTAGTAAAAATAATTTTTGTCTTCTCAAAGTCAGAGAAGCAGAATGACAATACTGAAATATTTTACGACAGCATACAGACAATATTGAATTCTTCCATATTTACTTATCCTAACAAAAATATTTAAGCTTCTGCATAATATTCTTTTGTTATTTATAATAACTGGAAACTATTATATGAATTACTAAAATGATTTACTTTCTCATTTTCATACTGTACATTTAAACTATTTCCTATATCTTTTTTATACAAAATTTCACTCATTTCTTTCCTTCCTTCATTTATTTAACAAATATTTTTTGATTCCTACAATATGCCAGGCACTGTTCTAGATAATAATATGGCAAGCAAGATATGTAAGGACACTGCCTTCATCCTAGTGGGGGAAGACTGACAGACAATGAACAAGAAAATGAATTAAACTTGATAAGTTCTATGAAGGAAATGAACACAGAAAAGGGTGGGTTTGGAGACTGCTCTGAAGAGGTAAGATGTGAGCTGAGACCTGAAAGAGTAGAATAAGCCTGTCATGTATAATGTTGATTAAAAACTTATCAAGCAGAAGGAAGAGCATGTGCAGAGCCTGAAGTAGGAGCAAGCTTGGTGACTTTGAGGAAAAGAAAGAAAAGGCTACTGTGTGGCAGAATCACAGTTACATCCAGAGTAGCAAACACCAAATGAGATTCTTGAGGTAGGCAAGACCTTATAGCTGATGGAGTAGAGGTTGGATTTTATTCTAACTGCCTATTGAAGAGTTTTAAGCAAGGAAACCACAAGTAAACACAGCAGGTTAAACACCATGGTAGCTCCCTTTTCTTCATAAAACTTAACTCACTACAGAAGAGTTTGGGAAACACTGGTATACAGAGTTGGTCCATTCTAATTTTGAAATGGTTTTAGACTCACAACCAATTCTATCACATGTTGCACAACCCTACTTGATAACTCCGTTCCTCAACTAATTCAACATCTGCCTGATTACCTCTTCCTGATGCCAGAGTTGGCTCCCTCTCTTTCCCACTACTCCCCCACAATCACTTACAGGTCTCTTTGTCAATAGTGTACATTTGTAGGAGATTGAAAAGAAGGAGTTTGATTCCCACCTAAAAAGTAATGGGTAAAACTTGCATGGATGGTTATGAAGGCCATACAGACAACTGAGTATTAAACAGACTACTACCAAAAAGAAATAGCATATTACTCTTCTGACTAGGCAGAAAAATAAATAAATGCATATTGTGGTGTGACAAATTAAGGCCAAATAGCCCAGTACTTTTTGAACTGTTGCAAAGTGTGTGTGATTTTTCTCTCAATTAGTTAGCTAATGCCATGTGATAAAATCAGCATGCGGAATTTCAAGAGCTTCCTGGAAGAATGAAGGGAAGAGCCTGGAAAATTTAGGGTAGGGAGTTCCAAGCACAAGTGATAGCTTTTGTAAAGGTTTAATAGAGGGTGTAGGTTAAACAGATGAAGGGGATAAATAATGCAACTAAGAGGGGAAGCAAAGGGAATTGAACATATCTGAAATGGTCTGGTGAATGGCTTTAGAAGACATTTGGACCCGATCTCTATAAATAAAAGTAATTTTCTGTAATGCTGAAAATAGCCAGATTATTGAATTCAGCAATTCAACAAAATTGGGATAGTCTGACTTAAATATAGACTAGTAAGCTCATGAAATTCACTTCGGGTTCATCTCATTTAAAATTTTTATTACTGAATTCAGAAATTTACATTTTCTCTATCTACCATAATATGAATAGGAGGGGTTTTCAAATACCTACATTAATGAACATATTTTTTTCATAGTGGAAATTAGAAATTAGATTTAAAAATGCTATTTTGAAGACAAACACATCTAAATGGGCAAAAACTAAAACTAAATGAGAATTTTGAGAATTTGAAAGTCAGTGTGAAAAGAATCATCATTTAAGTACCAAACATGAGAAACAGATTCTTTTGAAATGAAAGATATATACAACGTGAAGATCATTTGGTAGCCAACTGGAAAGCAGCATGCTCTTTCAAGGGCAACTAAGCCTAATGCCTAACCTAAGGAATATTAAACCACTCAAAGCGCAAGACAGCATCCTCTACCAGAGTAGGTAAAAAAGAGTTTCACTGAGAGGACACCTGCTTACTGAAGGGAAGAGTTTTGTTTTTGTGTTTATTTTTTTTTAACCACAAAGTAGACTGTGAAGTTCAGCATGAGGGGATGCTTTTCTTACAGTGTTGAACACTGTAGTAGAGAAAATAAAGAGTGGTTTCAAAGAGGAGCTCCAAAGGAATCCAACATCACTGTAATGTCTGAAATATGTCTCTGTTGTCAAGCTCTAAAATAGAAAGGTCAGCCTAAAGAAGAATGGTAAGATCAGATTGGGATAAATTCCTGAATCCCCAGATCCCCACTAAGAGCTTAATTCACAGAATAACATCTGGACTCCAGGCAGCACTAGGTCCTACCACAGCACATCTCAATAGGGTATGGTTGAATAAGAAACAGCTATTTATTCATTCCTCAGATACCACCAATTCCCTTGGGTGGCTCCTTTGCTGTCAATATATGCATTTCACTGTGAATGGGTATCTCCAGAACCATTCATAAACCACAAGATCAGATACTTGAAACTGTAGACTTTGACTTTCAATTGTGCCACAGTTCTCTAGCATGTTACAGAGTGAGTAGAAACAGGGATTTATGCATATGTGACCTTGAGATTAGATTTTTTTATATAAAAAAGCTGTATACGATTATAGAAAATTATTTCAATCACATTTTTGAATTGTCATTATGAGGCTTCATTCAATACTGGTTAATAAGTCTCTTAAGCAATGCCAGATAATTCAACTGATCTTTAATACAATGAAAAGTTAATATCTCATGGAACAGTCAAAACAAAAGAATCCAACATAAAAGCCAGAAGATAGGTTTTATGGCAGTGAAATAGTGGTTGTATGGCAGCATCATGGACTGACTGTAGAGACAGTAATGTAATACTGGACTTGGTCATAAGACCGTGGGCCACTGTCGTAGGTTTTACTTTTCCAGCTTCCTGATAAGGTACATCAGACACACTATCAAAATTGCTAAAGTAAAGATATGGCAGGTTTTTAGTTAGAGCATTAAGATAATGGCTTATTCAGCTAGTGGATTTGGAGGGTATTCTAAAACAGAATTTTCCAAACTGTGCTCTAAGAAAAACTATTGTTTCATAAGATACTAATAGTTGATCCTTGGTAAAAGGAATTTTCACTAAGTAGGTTTGAAAAAAAATGGGTAAAATAAAGGTAAACATCAGGTATTTTTAATGCCTTTAAAATGTTAACTTGTATTATAAATATCTAAGGGTAGAATAAAGTATGTGGTCTTTCCTAAACTTATTTGGCAATGGAGGTCTCTACTTCTCTCAAGCCAACTCTTCATATCTTTTGCTATGCTAGGGTTCTGAAGAACAAAGTTGAGAAAAGCTGCTCTACAAATGGTTTTATATATTCAAGGCCTTAGAATATCACATCGTAGGCTGCCATTTGGGAAAAATTTTAGTTCACCAAATATGCAGCTAATTATCTGATGATTTCATATCAAACTTATTTCATATCAAGCTTACTTCATGCCAAACATTGTCCCTACTCACTATTTCAAGCAACATTTCCATGGGATATCCAAAAGACCCACCATCAGTTACTATACTTGTTATTTTTTGAGTGGTTAGAAGTCACTTATTTTGTTACACAAGTATTACTTTTCCTTGAATTTCTTTTTTTTTAATTTTCAAAGGCATTCTTATGTGAGATCTATGCAAATGTTTATGAAAATTTAGTATTTTGAGGTCTCTTGAAAATTTTCACCTTCTAGGATTATTTCTTATTCTTGAAGCTTTAAGAGCCATGGTGATAATAAATAAACATGTGGTTAACTTGCCTAATAAATCATTACATCAGCAGCAGCCAGTGTTCTGGCATTTAGGAAAAAAACACATTTTTCTGAACACTGCTTGGGGCTTTCAAAGTACCAAAAATCCAAGGTTTGAATTAGCAGGTGTGGACATGAACAGTACAGAGCCATCTGACCTTGAAAGATTCAATTTAAGTTGTCAATAAATTAAAGAAGCCATTTATTGATAGACACCTTTGCAAATGGTAGTTTATGACATCACACAAGCGAATATTTTTAAAGATAAATAAAAAAAATAGTGGAAGGAGCAAGATGAAGAGACAGGAAGAAAGAAGTCTAGGGGCAAATGGAGCAGGGAAACTGGGACTAATGAAAACACTTTTCTGTTATTGTCAGTAAAAACTCATTTTAAAAAGCTTGCCCAAAATACATTAAGCAATACTATTGAATATAAAAAAATAAAATAATGGCAAACTATAATATGGAGTCAGTGCAAACTAAAATGTTTTGCAAAAAAAAAAGATGTGCTTTTATGAAACTTATGAAAAGAGAAATGTGGTTTGATGCTAGCAGCATCCACATGTAAGTGACGAATAATCTTTAAAAAGGATTAAAGGTGGGAGGGAAAAAAAGGAACATGACTAGTGAGCAATGAAGGACAGGTAGGTGAGTAGCTTCACTAGAGCTTGGTAAAAAAAAAGCCATAAAGATCGCTTTCATAATGATTTCAGAACAGGTGCTATTAAAATGTCTCAGGTGTTTCCATTTCTAACGCACATTAATTAAGTAATTAAGTTACAGCAAATCACTGGATAAAGTTCAAGAAACCAAGCACCCCAATATATCTCTGCAAACCTGTTATGGTCATCATTTATTTTTAAATATGGCAAGTAAAATTTGATTTACAATAATATTCATTCCCATTAATATTCCAGTTCTTTGCTATTCTATATTCTGGAAAACCTATCATCATTGGAAGTGGTGACAGAAAATGAACCACTCTTTGACATTTACTAAAAATTGAAAAACTATCAATATTGGATATCTACATACTCCATTTTGGGTTGGTGGAAAAGTGCAAAATGTCTCTGAGAAAGAACCCTTCTGTCATGGTTAGGGACAGGTGTCAACTTGGCCAAGTTGTGGTACCTGTTCATCTGATTGGGCAAGCGCTGGCCTGTCTGTTGCAATGAGGACATTTCATAGGATTAGGTCATGATCACGTCAGCTACATCCACAGCTGATTCCATTTGTAATCAGCCAAAGGGGAGTGTCTTCTGCAATTAGTGATGCTAAATCCAATCATGGGAAGCCTTTTAAGGAGGACTCAGAGGAGACAGGTTGCATTCCTGCTTTGGCTGGTGAGCCTCTCCTGTGGAGTTCGTCCAGGCCATCCATTGGAGTCATCGGCTTCGCAGCCTGCCCTGTGGATTTTGGACTCTGCATTCCTACGGTCACATGAGACACTTTCATAAATTTTATATTTGCAAGTGTTCCCTGTTGGTTCTGTTTCTCTAGAGAACCCTAACTAATACACCTTCTAACACCAGTATGAATTTAACATAATATAAAACCTGGCCTACAGAGAGAGGGTCTTCATCTATCCACTTAAGAAATATTTTACCAAGTTCTTCTTTAAGCAAGTGACTGTACTGGGGACTTAACTGTGAACAATACAGGCCAACTTCATGCCCTCATGGGGCTTGCATTTGAATGGGAAGAAAATGAAAGAGAGTAAAACAAGATAACTACGGGGGGGGGGCCAAGATGGTGGTTTAGTGAGGTGTGGGGTTTAGTTTGTCCTCCAGAACAGCTACTAAATAACTAGGAAGAGTACAGAACAACTGCTGGGGCCATGTCAGTGGCCGGACACACAGCATACCCCAGTCTGGACCAGCTGGACTGGCTGTGAGTCCCCCGAGAACTGTGAATTCTTCAAGCTATGGTGGCCGGTGCCCCGCCCCAGCATACTGCTTCCCAGAAGGGAAAAGAAAGAGACTTTACAAGCCTAAGGGGCTGAGCACAACTAAACTACAAGTGTGGAATTAACTCTCAAATTCTGGCTACTAAAAATAGCCCCCAGCTCAGGTGAACATGGTTAAAGTGGAGGTTGCTAATTTTTGCCCTGGCACCAAGGTGGCAGGGCTGACGGAAGAAGAAAAAAAGAAAAGAAACAGAGGTTTTTGTGGCTGTGTTTCTACAAAGGCTTGACTGCCTTTGGATACAGTGGCAGGGCTTCGCAGACTGCAACTGCCCCATTCATAGGCAGAAACAAGCTTGTTTCAGAGCTTGTCTGGAGCCTGTGCCTTCCCCAGGGGAGGAGTGAGGCCCAACTCAGGTGGAATCCCTCCGTCAAGGAATTCAGACTCCAGGGCTTGGAAATTTGAAGCCATTAAAGCCAGCCTACAAACTCTCCACTGTCTGCACCACATGCCCAGCAGGGGAGAGTCTGCCAAAGTGAAAGGTACCTCAGCATCTTATGCTGGTGGGACCTGAAGGCAGACAAGCACCACATACTGGGCAGGATAAGAAAAACAGAGTCCAGAGGCTTCACAGGAAAGTCTTTCAACCTGCTGGTTATCACCCTCGGGGAAAACCAATGCAGGTAACTCTTTCCTCCTGACAGGAGGCCAGTTCGCTTTAGGAAAATCTGGCTGGGGTCTATAATACCTAAATACACCCTACTAAGGGTGGGGGGAAAAACACGATACAGGCAGGGCAGGAAACAAGAACTATAAAAATCTGCTCTGTTAAAGAAAACCTAAGCTAGTGATCCAGAATAAGTTGAACTGAATTTCAAAGAACAGACAGACAACAAATTCATCCAGCAAGAAAATCCTAGGTAAAAGAAGTGAAAACAATCTCCAGAATAAACTAATTAAGGTAATTAAATACCTAGACACCAGCAAAAAATAACAAATCACACTATGAAAATTGAAGATATGGCCCAGTTAAAGGAATAAACAAACAATTCAAATGAGATACAGGAGTTGAAACAGTTAATTCAGAATGTTTGAACAAACATGGAAAACCTCATTAAAAATCAAATCAATGAATCGAGGGAGGATATAAAGAAGGCAGGGAATGAACAAAAACAAGAAATGAAAGTCTGAAAAAACAAATCAGAGAACTTATGGGAATAAAAGGCAGAGTAGAAGAGATGAAAAAAACAATGGAAACCTACAATGTTAGATTTCAAGAGGCAGAAGATAGGATTAGTGAACTGGAGGATGGAACATCTGAAATCTGACGGGCAGAAGAAAATATAGGGAAAAGAATGGAAATATATGAGTAGGGACTCAGGAAATTCAATGACAATATGAAGTGCATGAATATACGTGTTGTGGGTGTCCCAGAAGGAGAAGAGAGGGGAAAAGGAGGAGAAAAACTAATGGAGAATATTATCACTGAAAATTTCTGAACTCTTACGAAAGACTTAAAATTACAGATCCAGGAAGTGGAGCATACCCCAAGGACAATAGATCCAAATAGACATACTCCAGTACACTTACTAATCAGAATGTCAGAGGACAAAGAAAAAGAGAGAACCTTGAAAGTAGCAAGGGAAGCCTAATAAGACTATGGGTAGATTTCTCAGCAGAACCCATGGATGTGAGAAGACAGTGGATGATTTGTTTAAATTACTAAAAGAGAGAAACTGCCAAGCAAAAGAATTCTATATCCAGCAAAATTGTCCTTCAAAAATGGGGGGAAATTAAAACATTTTCAGATGAAAAATCACTGAGAGAATTTATGACCAAGAGACCAGCTCTGCAAGAAATAATAAAGGGAGCATTAGAGGCAGATATGAACAGACAAGAGAGAGAGATGTGGAGAACAGTGTAGAAATGAAAACTATCAGTAAAGGTAAAAAGAGGAAAAATTAGATATGACATATAAAATCCAAAAGGCAAAATGGTAGAATAAAGTACTACACATACAGTAATAACACTAAATGTTAATGGATTAAATTCCTCAATCAGAACACATAGACTGGCAGAATGGATTTAAAAATTCCCATCTATATGCTGTCTACAGGAAACACATCACAGACCCAAGGATAAACATAGGTTGAAAGTGAAAGGCTGGAAAAAGATATTTCATGCAAATAACAATAAGAAAAGAGCAGGAGTAGCTATACGAACATCCAACAAATTAGAATTCAAATGTAAAACAGTTAAAAGAGACAAAGAATGACACTACTAATAAAAGGAAAAGTTCAAAAAGAAGACATAACAATCATAAATATTTACACACTGAGCCAGAATGCTCCAAAATACATGAGCCAAACACTGAAAAGAGAAATAGACACATCTACCATAATAGTTGGAGACTCCAATACCACACTCTCATCAATGGACAGAACATCTAGACAGAGGATCAATAAAGAAACAGAGAATTTGAACAATACAATAAACGAGCTAGACTGAATAGACATTTATAGAACATTACATGCCACAACAGCAGGAGACACACCTTTTTCTCAAGTGCTTATGGATGATTCTAAAGGACAGACCATATGTAAGGTCACAAAGCAATTCTCAACAAATTTTAAAAAACTGAAATCATACAAAACACTTTCTCAGATCATAAAGGAATGAAGTTGGAAGTCAATAATAGGCAGAATGCCTTCAAAATTCACAAATACGTGGAGGCTCAACAACTCACTCTAAAACAACCAGTGGGTCAAGGAAGAAATTACAAGAGATATCAGTAAATATCTTGAGGCAACTGAAAATGAAAACACAACTAATCAAAATTAATGGGATGTAGCAAAGGCAATGCTAAGAGGTAAATTTATTGTCCTAAATACCTTTGTCAAAAAAGAAAAGGCAAAAATGAAGAAATTAACTGTCCACTTAGAAGAACTAGAGAAAGATCAGGAAACCAACCCCAAAGCAAGCAAAAGGAAAGAAATAATGAAGATTAGAGCAAAAATAAATGAAATTGAGACCATGAAAAACAATCAAGAAAATCAACAAAACCAGAAGTTGGTTCTATGAGAAAATCAATATGATTGATGGACACTTAGCAAGGCTGACAAAAAGAAGAAGAAAGAGGACGCAAATAAATAAGATCAGAAATGGAAGAGGAGAAATAACCAGTGACCCCAGAGAAACAAAGGAAGTAATGACAGGATATTATGAACAACTTAATGCTAATAAATACAACAATTTAGATGAAATGGACAACTTCCTAGAAATGCATGAACAACCACCAGTGACTCAAGAAGAAATAGGGGACCTCAACAAATGAAGCACAAGTAAAGAAATTGAATCAGTCATTAAGAAGCTCCCCCAAAAGAAAAGTCCAGGACCAGATGGCTTCACATGTGAATTCTATCAAACATTCAAAAAAGAATTAGTACCAGTCATGCTCATACTCTTCAAAAGAATTGAAGGGGATGGAAAGATACCTAACTCATTCTATGAAGCCAACTTCACCCTCATACCAAAGCCAGACAAAGATATTACAAAAAAGGGAGAAAACTACAGGCCAAACTCTCTAATGAATATAGATGAAAAAATCGCCAACAAAATTCTAGTAAATCGAATCCAGCAACACATTAAAAGAATTATACACCATGACCATGATTCATCCCAGGTATGCAAGGATGGTTCATCAATAGAAAATCAATTAATGTAATACACCATATCAACAAATCAAAGCAGAAAACCAAATGATCATCTCAATTGATGCAGAAAAGGCATCTGACAAAATTCAACATCCTTTCCTGTTGAAAACACTCAAAGGATAGGAATAAAAGGAAACTTCCTCAAAATGAAAAAGGGAATACATGAAAAACGCACAGGTAACATCATCCTCAGTAGGGAAAAACTGAAAACGTTCCCTCTGAGATCAGGAACAAGACAAGGATGTGCACTATCACAACTGTTATTCAGCATTGTGTTGGAACTTCTAGCCAAAGCAGTTAGACAAGAAAAAGAAATACAAGACATCCAAATTGGAAAGGAAGAAATAAAACTCTCACTGTTTGCAGATGATATGATACTCTATGTCAAAACCTCTGAAAAATCCATGGCAAAATTACTAGAGCTAATAAATGAGTACAGCAAAGTGGGAGGTTACAAGATCAACACTCAAAAATCTGTAGTGTTTCTATACACTAGTAATGAACAATCTGAGAGGGAAATCAAGAAAAGAATTCCATCTACAATTGTAACCAAAAGAATAAAACATTTAGGAATAAATTTACCTAAAGCAACACAAGACTTATACAAAGAAGACTACAAGTAATTGTTAAAAGAAATCACAGAAGACCTAAATAGGTGGAAGGGAATACTGTGTTCATGGATTGGAAGACTAAATATAGTTAAGATGTGAATTCTACCTAAATTGATTTACAGATTCAATGAAATACCAACTAAAATCCCCAAAACGTACTTTTCAGAAATAGAAAAACAAATAAACAAATTTATCTGGAAGGGCAGGGTGCCCAGAATAGCTAAAAGTATCTTGAGGAAAAGAAATGAAATCGGAGGTCTCACACCACCTGACTTTAAGGCATATTATGAAGCTACAGTGATCAAAACAGCATGGTACTGGCAGAAAGATAGATATACTGACCAATGCAATAGAAGAGAGCGCTCAAATATAAACCCTCTCATCTATGGACAACTGATCTTTGATAAGGCAGTCAAGCCAACTCATCTGGGACAGAACAGTGTCTTCAATAAATGGTGCCTAGAGAACTGGATATCCATATGCAAAAGAATGAAATAAGATCCATAGCTCACAGCCTATACAAAAATTAACTCAAAATGGATCAAAGACCTAAATATTAGATCTAAGACCATGTTCTAGTTTGCTAGCTGCCGGAATGCAACACACCAGAGACGGATTGGCTTTTAATAAAAGGGGATTTATTTTGTTGGTTCTTCAGAGGAAAGGCTGCTAACTTTCCACTGAGGTTCTTTCTTACGTGGAAGGCACAGGATGGTCTCTGCTGGTCTTCTCTCCAGGTCCCTGGGTTGCAACAACTTTCCCCGGGGTGACTTCTTTCTCCATCTCCAAGGGCCCGGGCTGAGCTGCAAGTGCTGAGATGAGGAATGCTGAGCTGCTTGGTTGTGCTACGTTGCGATCTCTCATTTAAGTACCAGCCAATTAAGTCAAACATCACTCATTGCAGCAGACACGCCTCCTAGCCGACTGCAGATGTAATTGGCAACAGATGAGGTTCACGTACCGTTGGCTTATGTCCGCAGCAACAAGATTAGGTATGCTCACCTGGCCAAGTTGACAACTGAATCTAACTAACACAGACCATAAAAATGTTAGAAGAAAATGTAGGGAAATATAAATATTATACTAGCACGCAGTTTCCTAGACTTACACACAAACCAAGAGCATTCTAGCCGGCTAGCTGCCAGAATGCAACACACCAGAGCTGGATTGGCTTTTAATAAAAGGGGATTTATTTTGTTAGTTCTGCAGAGGAAAGGCAGCTAACTTTCCACTGAGGTTCTTTCTTACGTGGGAAAGCACAGGATGGTCTCTGCTGGCCTTGTCTCCAGGCCTCTGGGTTCCAACAACTTTCCCCAGGGTGATTTCTTTCTGCATCTCCAAAGGCCTGAGCTGAGCTGTGAATGCTGAGATGAGGTATGCTCAGCTGCTTAGGCTGTGCTACTTTGAGCTCTTTCATTTAAGCACCAGCCAATTAAGCCAAACCTTATTCATTTCAGCAGGCACGCTTCCTAATTGACTGCAGATGTAAATCAGCAACAAATGAGGTTCACGTACCATTGGCTCATGTCCGCAGCAACAGAACTAGGTACCTTCACCTGGCCAAGTTGACAAATGAATCTAACAACCACATGTCCACTCCTTGTCAACCTTGCAACTTCACTCATCACCTCAAATAATATTAAGGTGATAAAAAAAATTCTCTTCTGGCTGTGGACCTGTGAATCTCAAAAGAAGTTGTCTGTTGCCAATATGCAAAGGAGGGATAGTTTTCATTTCTATAGGGAAAAATAAAAAGAAACACAGATGTAAAACCTGCAGGGAAAACACCACTGGATTTCAAAGTCTGAAAATTATTCATCCTTCGGCTTTAGAAAGTGGCAGTCTCACCCTTTCCAAGGGCCTATGCAGTGGCCTGCCTCTTTCCAAATCAACCTCAGGGAACATCAAGGAGACCACCTTTTTCTCAGCTCCACTCTCTCCAGGCATCAGCGTGACCCCTCGGCTCTCTGCCATTTCTGGGGCACACACTCAACCCCTCCATGTGGTGGGATCCAGGCTCTCCACAGTCCCCCAAGGAGCATGCTCTACCTTCTCCAAGGCCTGATGCTACACGACTCTTCCACTGCAATAAGGTGGGAGACTCATCCTCACCCTTCAGGGTAAACTCACCCTCTCCATGTACATGGGTGGGTCCATTCTCCTGGTCAAGGTTTCTTGGCTTCAGACTGGAGCTTCCATGCTTCTTACTCTGCCAACTCCAATCTCTCCCTTTTGTGTCCATCTTTGTCCAGATTGGCAGTGGTTCCATTTACATCAACAATCCCTTCAAGCACTCCAGGTCTTCTCCATCATTCTCTTCACAGTTCCTCCAAAATCTTCCCGTTAGCCATCCAAAACACCGTTCCAACATATCTGGTATTTTCAAACCACAGCAGCACCCCACTCCTGGTACCAAGATGTATTAGTTAGGGTTCTCTGGAGAAACAGAGTCAACAGGGAACACTCACAAATATAAAATTTATAAGTGTCTCACATGACCACAGGAACACAGAGTCCAAAATCCACAGGGCAGGATGTGAAGCCTATGAGTCTGATGGAGGGTCTGGATGAACTTCACAGGAGAGGCTCACCAGCTGAACACTCACTATTACCACTCACTATTACCCCTAGTAATACCACTCACTATTACCCCTAGTGATCCACTAGGAAAACTTTTGCTTCCTGTTCCTGCAACCCTGAGCTCTGCTGGTCTACAGGTTTTAGTTCCAAAACAGGGAGTGCTTCCTCCAGGAGAAACAATGATTCCATTGAACTGGAAGTTAAGACTGCCACCTGGTCACTTTGGGCTACTTATGCCACTGGATCAACAAGCCAAGAAGGGGATTACATTATTGTCTGGGGTGATTGACCCTGACTATCAGGGGGAAGTAGGACTGCAACCACATAATGGGGGTGAAGAAGAGTATTTTTGGAATATAGGAGATCCCATAGGGCGTCTTTTAGTACTATCACGCCCTGTGATTAAAATCAATGGAAAACTGCAAAAACCCAATCCAGGCAGGACTACCAATGGCTCTGAAACTACAGGAATGAAGATTCAGGTCACCCCACCAGGCAGAGAACCACAGTCAGCTGAAGTGCTTGCTGAGAGTAAGGGGAACATGGAATGGGTAGTGGAAGAAGGTAGTGATAAATATGAACTTCAACCACGTGATCAGTTACAGAAACGAGGACTGTAATGCTGTTTTGTTCATGTTATACTATTTAAGTTGTAAGATATCAAGCTTAATGAATGTTGCCCAAGGATCTGTGCCCTATTCTGGAGAGATTTGATGTGTTTCCAGTTATAGGCAGGACAGTTAAGTATTGTTAGGTAAAAGAAAAAATGTGTGTATTATTGTTTTTATTTGGAAATTGAGTATGGTTTAAGGTGCCATATATAGCTGCCAAGTTGACAAAGGGTGGACTGTCATGGTCTGGTTCATATGTCAAATTGGCCAAGTGGTGGTACCTGTTTCTGTGGTTGGGCAAGGGCTGGCCTGTCTGTTGCAATGAGGACATTTCATAGAATTAGATCATGAGCATGTCAGCTGCATCCACAGCTGATTTCATTTGTAATCAGACAAAGGGGAGTGTCTTCTGCAATGAGTGATGCTTTATCTAATCATGGGAAGTCTTTTAAGGAGGAGTTAAAAAGACAGGCTCTACTGTTTCAGCTGGTGAGCCTCTCCAGTGGAGTTCATCCAGAACCACCATCGGAATCGTCGGCTTCACACCCCACCCTGAGGATTTTGGACTTTGTGTTCCTGCGGTCACATGAAACACTTTCATAAATTTTATATTTGCGAATGTTCCCTGTTGATTCTGTTTCTCCAGAGAACCCTAATACAAAGAGCATTGAAGAAATAAATAAATAAATGTGAACTCCTCAAAATTAAACACTTTTGTGCATCAAAGAAGTTCATCAAGAAAGTAAAAAGACAGCCTACACAATGCGAGACAATATTTGGAAATGATATATCAGATAAAGGCCTAGTATCCAGAATATATAAAGAGATTGTTCAACTCAACAACCAAAATATAGACAACCCAATCACAAAATGGGCAAAAGACTTGAACAGACACTTCTCAGAAGAGGAAATACAAATGGCCAAAAGGCACATGAAAAGATGCTCAACTTCCCTGGCTATTAGAGAATTGCAAATCAAAACCACAATGAGATATCATCTCACACCCATAAGAATGGCCATTATAAAAAATACAGAAAATGAAAAGTGCTACAGAGGATGTGGAGAAAGAGGCACACTTATCCACTATTGGTGGGAATGTCAAATGGTACAACCACTGTGGAAGGCAGTTTGGCAGTTCCTCAAAAAGCTAAATATAGAATTGTGATATGACCTGGAAATACCATTGCTAGGTATCTACTCAGAGGACATGAGGGCAAGGACACAAATGGACATTTGCACACCAATATTTATAGCAGTATTGTTTAGAATTGCCAAGAGATGGAAACAGCCAAAATGTCCATCAACAGATGAGTGGCTTAAACAAACTGTGGTATATACATATGATGGAATATTATGCAACTGTAAGACAAAATAAAGTGATGAAGTATATAACAACATGAATGGACCTTAAGGACATTATGCTGAGTTAGATTAGCCACAAACAAAAGGAGAAATACTGTATGGTCTCACTGATATGAACTGACATTAGTGAATAAACTTTGAGAATTTCATTGGCAACAGAGAACATCAGGAGATAGAAATAGGGTAAGATATTGGATAATTGGAACTGAAGGGATACAGATTGTGCAACAGGACTGAATGTAAAAACTCAGAAATGGACAGCACAATACTACCAGACGGTCATACAATTATGTTAAAACACTGAATGAAGCTGAATGTGAGAATGATAGAGGGAGGAGGGCTGGGGGCACAAATGGGATCAGAAAGAAAGATAGACGATAAACACTGAGACGGTAAAATCTAGGAATGCCTAGAGTGTATAATGATAGTGACTAAATCTACAAATTTAAGAAATGCTTTTGCATGAGGAAGAACAAAGGAATGTCATTAATGCAGGGTGCTGAAAATAGATGGTAATTAACATTTTAAAATTTCAACTTACGTGTGAGACTAAAGCAAAAAATATTTATTTGGTACAAAATTTATATTTTGACAACTACAGTTCCTATATAACTTATGTAGACAGCTTAACTGAACACCATAAGTACATGGAACCTTGAGTAGGACAGGAGATTTTGTTGGTTTGTCCAGAGTGATGCCCCGATAAATCCCAGAGTGATGTGAACAGTGAATAAAAAAAGTATTTGCAACGTCCCCTTCGGGGAATGGTGAGAAAGGGGGAAAATTCAACTTCTCCAAGTTGAATTCTTGATATTCTCACAAGCAGCATGGACAACCATAGCTATAGGCTGAGCCCCCAGTCTTGGGGGTTGTTTATATGAAACTTAACCCAACAAAAGATAGGTCAAGCCAACTTAAAATTAGGCTGAAGAATCACCCCCAAGAGAACCTCTTTTGTTGCTCAGATGTGGCCTCTCTCTCTCCAGCCAACACAACAAGAAAACTCACCACCCTCCCCCTGTCTATGTGGGACATGACTACCAGGGGTGTGGCCCTTCCTGGAAACATGGGACACAAATCCTAGAATGAGCTGAGACTCAGGATCAATGGATTGAGAAAAACCCTAGAATGAGCTGAGACTCAGCATCAAGGGATTGAGAAAACTTTCTCGACCAAAAGGGGGAAGAGTGAAATGAGACAAAATAAAGTGTCAATGGCCGAGAGATTACAAACAGAGTCAAGAGGTTATCCTGGAGGTTCTTCTTATGCATTAAGTAGATATCACCTTGTTAGTCAAGATGTAATGGAAAGGCTGGAGGGAACTGCCTGAAAATGTACAGCTGTTTTCCATTTGCCATGTTTCTTGAAGATGATTGTATAATGATATAGCTTTCACAATATGACTGTGTGATTGTGAAAACCTCGTGTCTGATGCTCCTTTTATCTACTTTGTCAACAGATGAGTAGAACATGGAATAAAACTAAATAGGGGGAACAAATGTTAAAATAAATTTAGTTTGAAATGCTAGTGATCAATGAAAGGGAGGGGTAAGGGGTATGGTATGTATAAATTTCTTTTCAGTTTTCACTTTATTTCTTTTTCTGAATAGATGCAAAAGTTCCAAGAAATGATCATGATGATGAATATTCAACTATGTGATGATATTGTGACTTACTGATTATATATGTACAACTGAATGGTCAAAAGGTAAGAATGTTTGCGTTTGTTTGTTGGCATATTTTTTAATTTCAAAATTAACAAAAAATAAGAAGAAAGCTTAAAAAGATAATTACAGAGTATAAACATTTTTCTGAAGGACATAAAGTGATATGATAGAGGGTAAGGGTAGATGGTGATGGAGGGGGTGTGAGCGAACTATTTTAAAGAAGATAGTCCAGGAAGGCCTTTTTTAAGTTATGGCTTTAAGCTGAGATGTAGTGATAAAACTGTAAGATCTAGAGGGAAAATATTCTAAGTAGAACAAACAGAAAGAGTTAAGGAGTACAATGGCTGTCATTGGACAGAATGGCATTACAATCGTAAAAGGTGGGGAAGATGATTTCATAGATGAGCTAATGAAAAATATTATATAATAGTAAACATGATGACTTTTCAGTATCATTTCCATCTTTAATCGAATTACAGAAAGAGGTCAGAACTCATTTAGTCTAATTTTCTACACAATGGATTCCACACAGAGAGTTACCACTGTATTGCTTAAATACCTTCAGTATTTAAGGCACGTCACTCTATTTTGAAGCATCTCAGAACACTAGAAAGTTTCTTCTTACACTGAGATAATGTGGGCTTTTTGGAAATCTCCTTCATTGAGTCGAGTTCTGCCTTTCATATATTCAAAATCAATTATTATAATGCCCTTCAGTGTTCTTCTCTAGGGCCCAGGTTGCTCAGCCATTTGTTGCTTTGAGAGCATCTAGAAGTTGTGCCTCCTGCAGATGTCTCTAGTTTCTCAGTAAGTTACTTTAAAACCATTCACCCTCTGAAAACACCTAAAACTTTTTACAGGTAAAGAATCAGAAGCCCAGTTTTCACATAACATGTATTATGTGGACTCATTATGCCTGCATTTTTGCATACTCACGGAGTATGTTCAGCAAATAACTTTTGAGCACTCGGTATGTGCAAAGCATGATATTAGGTGCTAGGGATGTTTAGAATTAAATTAAAAGTGGTCTTTCCAGGATCCATATCTCACACCCTATATAAAAATTAACTCAAAATGGATCAAAGACCTAAACATTAGATCTAAGGCTATAAAACTTTTACAAGAAAATGTAGGGAAATATCTTATAAATCTTATAATAGGAGGCGGTTTCCTAGACCTTACACCCAAAGAACGAGCATTGAAGAAAGAAAGAAAGAAATGGGAACTCCTCAAAATTAAACATTTTTGTGCATCAAAGAACTTCATCAAGAAAGTAAAAAGACAGCCTACACATGGGAGACAATATTTGGAAATGATATATCACATAAAGGTCTAGTATCCAGAATATATAAAGCGATTGTTCAACTCAACAACAAAAAGATAAATAACCAAATTACAAAATGGGTAAAACACATGGACAGACACTTCTCAGAAGAGGAAACGCAAATGGCCAAAAGGCACACGAAAAGATGCTCAACTTCCCTGGCTATTAGGGAAATGCAGATCAAAACCACAATGAGATATCATCTCACACCTACCAGAATGGCCATTATCAATAAAATAGAAAACGACAAGTGCTGGAGAGGATGTGGAGAAAGAGCCACACTTATGCACTGCTGGTGGGAATGTCAAATGGTACAACCATGGTGGAAGGCAGTTTGGCAGTTCCTCAGAAAGTTAAGGATAGACTTGCCATATGACCTGGCAAGACCACTGCTAGGTGTCTACTCAGAGGACATGAGGGAAAAGACACAAATGGACATTTGCACACCAATATTTATAGCAGCATTATTTACAATTGCCAAGAGTTGAAAATAGCCAAATTGTCCATCAACAGATGAGTGGCTAAACAAGCTGTGTTATATACATACAATGGAATATTATGCAGCTGTAAGACAGAAGAAAGTTATGAAGTATATAATAACATGGATGGACCTTGAGGACATTATGCTGAGTGAGAGTAGCCAGAAACAAAATGGCAAATGCGGTATGGTCTCACTGACATGAGCTAACATTAATGAATGAACTTGGATAATTTCAGTAAAGAACACAGGTCATCAGAAGATAGAAAATAGCGTAGGTATTGGGTAATTGGAACTGAATGGATACAGGTTGTGCAACGGGACTGATTGTAAAAATGCAGAAATCGATAGCACAATACTACCTAACTGTAATATAATTATGTTAAAACACTGAATGAAGCTGAATGTGACAATGATAGATGGAGGACAGCTGGGGCACAAATGAAATTAGAAGGAAAGATATACAATAAAGACTGAGATGGTATTAATCTAGGAATACCTAGAGTGTATAATGATAGTGGCTAAATGTACAAATTTAAAAATGTTTTGCATGAGGAAGAAAAAGGAATGTCAATAATGCAGGGTATTGGAAATAGATGGTAACTCATATTTTAAAATTTTAACTTATGTGTGAGACTAAAGCAAAAAATGTTTATTTGGTACAAAATTTATATTTCAACTAGTGTATTTCCTAATATAACTTATAAGGACAGCTTAATTGAACACCATAAGTACATGGAACCTTGAGTAGGGTATGAAATTTTGAAGGTTTGTCCAGCGTGATGGCCTGATAAATCACAGAGTGATTTGAACACTGAATAAAAAAGTATTTGCAAATCTCCCTTCAGGAAATGGTGAGAAAGCAGGAAAATTCAACTTCCCCAAGTAGAGAATTCTTGATATTCTCACAAGCAGTGGGGACAACCAATTCAATAGGCTGAGCCCGCAGTCTTGGGGTTTGTTCATATGAAACTTAACCCCACAAAGGCTAGGTCAAGCCTACTTAAAATTAGGCCTAAGAGTCACCCCCAGGATAAACTCTTCTGTTGCTCAGATGTGGCCTCTCTCTCTCACCCAACAAGACAAGTAAACTCACTGCCCTTCCCCTCTCTATGTGAGATCTGACTCCCAGGTGTGTGGACATTCCTGGCAATGAGGGACAGAAATCCTAGAATGAGCTGGGACTCAGCATCAAGGGACTGAGAAAACCTTCTCGACCAAAAGGGGAAAGAGAGGAATGAGACAAAATAAAGTGTCAATGGCTGAAAGGTTCCAAACAGAGTCCAGACGTTATCCTGGATGTTATTCTTATGCATTAAATAGGTATCACCTTTTTAGTTAAGGTGTAATGGAGAGGCTAAAAGGAACTGCCTGAAAATGTAAAGCTGTGTTCCAGTAGCCATGTTTCTTGAAGATGACTGTATAATGATACCACTTTTGCAATGTGACTTTGTGATTGTGAAAACCTGTGTCTGATGCTTCTTTTATCTAACTTATGGACACATAAGTAAAACATATGGATTAAAAATAAATAGATAATGGGGGAACAAATGTTAAAATAAGTTTAGTGATCAATGAAAGGGAGGGTTAAGGGGTATGGTATGTATGATTTATTGCTGTTTCCTTTTATTCCCTTTTCTGAATTGATGTAAATGTTCTAAGAAATGATCACGATGATGAATATACAACTATGTGATGGAAAAAAGAATGTTCATATTGCAAAAAAAATTAGTAATGTAAAATCAATGATAAAAAGGCAAATTGTGAATAGAAAAGATTTTCAGTCTTATACTACTTTCACTTCTAATGTAATCATACATATGTTCCTTTTATCAGAAAATATCTTGACAGTCAACTCTGTGATATAGCTAATCCATAACTATACTGTAATCTTTTATGCAAGAAATTTTAAACGTGGTGCTTTATATTATTCCTCTTTTCAATTAAGAAAATAAGAGAGTGTAAAATACAAAAAATAAAAATAAATAAATGAAAAAAATAAAAAGAAAATAAAAAGATAGTCTATACAATGGGAGACTATGTTTGGAAATGATATATCAGATAAAGGTCTAGTATCCGGAATATATAAAGAGATTGTTCAACTGAGCAACAAAAAGAGAGACAACCCAATTACAAAATGGGCAAAAGACATGAACAGACATATCTCAGAAGTGGACACACAAATGGCCAAAAGGCACATGAAAAGATGCTCAACTTCCCTGGCTATTAGGGAAATGCAAATCAAAACCACAATAAGATCTCATCTCACACCGACCAGAAAGGCCATTACCAATAAAACAGAAAACGACAAGTGCTGGAGAGAATTTGGAGAAAGAGGCAAACTTATCCAGTATTGGTTGGAATGTCAAATGGTACAACCGCTGTGGAAGGCAGTTTGGCAAGTTCCTCAGGAAGCTAAGTATAGACTTGCCATATGACCCGGCAATACCATTGCTAAGTATCTATTCAGAGGATATAAGGGCAAGGACACAAACGGACATTTGCACATCAATGTTCATAGCAGCATTATTTACAATTGCAAAGAGATGGAAACAGCTAAAATGTCCATCAAAAGACGAGTGGCTAAACAAGGTGTGGTATATACATACGATGGAATATTATGCAGCTGTAAGACAGAAGAAAGTTATGAAGTATGTAACAACATGGATGAACCTTGAGGACATCATGCCGAGTGAGATTAGCCAGAAACAAAATGACAAATACTGTATGGTCTCACTGACATGAGCTAACATTAATGAATGAACTTGGATAATTTCAGTAAAGAACAGAGGTCATCAGGAGATAGAAAATAGCATAGGTATTGGGTAATTGGAACTGAAGGGATACAGGTTGTGCAACAGGACTGATTGTAAAAATGCAGAAATCGATAGCACAATACTACCTAACTGTAATATAATTATGTTAAAACACTGAATGAAGCTGAATGTGAGAATGATAGATGGAGGAGGGCTGGGGGCACAAATGAGATAACAAGGAAAGATAGACGATAAAGACTGAGATGGTATAACCTAGGAATTCCTAGTGTGTACAATAATAGTGACTAAATGTACAAATTAAAAAATATTTTTGCATGAGGAAGAAGAAAGGAATGTGAATACTGCAGGGTGTTGAAAATAGATGGTAATTCATATTTTAGAACTTCATGTGTGAGACTAAAGCAAAAAATGTTTATTTGGTACAAAATTTATATTTTGACTAGTGCATTTCCTAATATAACTTATGTGGACAGCTAAATTGAATGCCATAAGTACAGGGAACTTAACTGAACACCATAAGTACATGGAACCTTGGGTGGGACATGAGATTTTGTAGGTTTGTCCAGAGTGATGGCCTGATAAATCCCAGAGTGATTTGAACACTGAACAAAAAAGTGTTTGCAAAGTCCCCTTGGGGGAATGGAGAGAAAGGGAGAAAATTCAACTTCCCCATGTGGAGAACTCTGGATATTCTCACAAGCAGTGGGGACAACCAAAGCAATAGGTCAAGCCCTCAATCTTGGGGTTTGTTCATGTGAAACTTATCCCAGAAAGGATAGGCTAAGTCTACTTAAAATTAGGCCTAAGAGTCACCCCCCAGAGAACCTCTTTTGCTGCTCAGATATGGCCTCTCTCTCTCAGCCAACATGACAAACAAACTCACTCCCCTCCCCCTCTCTACAGGGGACATGACTCCCAGGGTTGTAAACCTTCCTGGCAATGGGGGACAGAAATCCTAGAATGAGCTGGAACTCAGAATCAAGGGATTGAGAAAACCTTCTTGACTAAAAGGGGGAAGAGAGAAATGAGACAAAATAAAGTGTCAATGGCTGAGAGATTTCAAACACAGTTGAGAGGTTATCCTAGACGTTATTCTTACACATTATATAGATATCACCTTTTTACTTAAGGTATATTGGAGAGGCTGGAGGGAAGTGACCGAAAACATAGAGCTATTCTAGTAGCCATGTTTCTTCAAGATGATTGGATAATGATATAGCTTTAGCAAAGTGGCTGTATGATTGTGAAAACCTTGTGTCTGATGGTCCTTTTATCTATAGTATGGACAGATGAATAAAACATATGGATTAAAATATATAAATAATGGGAGAACAGATGTTAAAATAAATTTGGTAGATTGAAATGCTAGTGAGCAATGAAAGGGAGTGGTAAGGGGTATAGAAAAAATTCGGAGAAAGAAAGGCTACAATATATTGGGTAGATGGAAATATTAGCAGTCAATGAGAGGGAGGGATAAGGAGTATGGCATATATGAGTTTTTTTCTTTTTTCTTTTTCTGAATTGATGAAATCTTCTAGGAAATGATCATATTGATGATATTGTGAGTTTTTGATTATTTATCAAAAATGTAATGGTCATATGGTAAGAATGTTCATGTTTGCATGTTACTATGTTTAAAAACAATAAAAAAGAAAAGTGGTCTTTCCTCAAGAAGCTTGCTCTCTAGTTGGTACAAGATTCGTGGACCAACAATCTTCAATGCACTGTAAGAGATATAGATAAAATCCAATGGTCACCTGGAATGGTATGCTTAGGAGTGGTTGAAATGGGGAAGTTTATGTTGTATATATGTTTCCACAATTTTTAAATAAGAGCAACTAAAGAGACAATGGCAACTAATGCAATAAATGAACCTAGGTGGGCTCTATAATGGAGGAGAAGCCCAGAAGAACATTAATGGGACATACAAAAATGTTGAATTATAGCCTGAAAGTTTTGATATCAATTTTAAAGTTCTTCAGGTTGATAATTGTACTTAAGGTGGTTACATTAGTGAATATCCTTGTTCTTAGAAAATGTACATGAATGTATTAGGTGTTCAAGAAGCATGATGTATGTAAACTACTCTCAAATGTTTAGAACAGATAGACAAATAGGTAAACAGAAGGACAGAGAGAAATACAGATAAATAGATGGATAGACAGAATGATATGGCAAATGTGGAAAATGTTAAAATGATGGACTTGGGTATCTGGAATGATATGTTGCAGTTCTTTTTATGGGTTTTGTATTATTTTTGCAATTGCCCTGTAAGTTTGAAATTATTTCAAAATAAAAAATTTAAGAAAAAACCCAGAATACTAGAAGAAAACAGGTGAACTCTTCCTCATTCTCAATGTAGGAAAATATTTTATAACTATGAATCAAAATTTGGAAGCAATAAAATAAAAGTTTGATACAAAAAATCCAATATGTCACCCAGAGGAGTAAATGTGAGCAAATGGGCTTGGCAACACTGCCATGCTACTTCATTTTACCAATCAATTGCTGGCATATCAAACTTCCATCTGTATGTTTACTCCTATGTTTATACACACACCATCCCACACACACAGTTCAGGATCTTGGCAATAAAATTTAAAATGCTGTCAATTCTGTGGTAATTCAAAAGTTAAGCTAATGAAGGGTAATTACTAAATTCATCCAGTCATGGTCAGGTTCATGTGTCAACTTGGCCAAGTGGTGGTACCTGTTTGTCTGGTTGAGCAAGTGCTGGCCAGTCTGTTGCAATGAGGACATTTCATAGAATTAGATCATGATCAGGTCAGCTGCATCCACAGCTGATTCCATTTGTAATCAGCCAAGGGGAGTCTTCTGCAATGAATGATGCTTAATCTAATCACTGGAAGCCTTTTAAGAAGGATTGGGAAGAGACAGTCTTTCTATCTGCTTTGGCTGGTAAGCCTCTCCTGTGGAATTCATCCACACCCTCCATTGGAATCGTCGGCTTCACAGCCTGTCCGGTGGATTTTAGACACTATGTTCCCATGGTCATGTGAGACACTTTTATAAATTTTATATTTGCGAGTGTTCCCTGTTGATTCTGTTTCTCCAGAGAACCCTAACTAATACACATACCTTCAGATTCTTTGAAAATTTCTATTAGTGAGACTAACCATTTAATGAGTTTATTCCTTGATTACCAAATTCACCTCAGAAACAATTAAAATGGACTTGGATCAAAGCTGTGAAATTTGAGTTATATTTAAACACAATTTTGAAGATTCAGACACTATCACTGTTGATAGCTACTCAAAGTTTTATCAAAGGTAGAACATTTTATTTGAAATAGAGTAATGACAATTTATGACAATGACATGCATGAGTATGTTGCATGTGTGCAAGTATGATGCAACTCACAGAAATTAATAAAGCATGTTTTCAGAATTGATCTATAATAAAAGTAAGTTAGAGGAAGCCGATCAAGTAGGGCTAAGTACAACTAGATAGCTCTGCAGGTTTTTTGACACAGGGAGTCATGGTGGTCCCAAACATCCGCCTTTCCATACTTCTTTTTCTGTTCATCAATGGCCTTAATTTTTCTCTCTTTTTATTTCTCATTTCTATTTCACCTTTACCTGCCAAAGAAGTACAGGTTCCTCTGACATTTATTAGATACTCATTATGTCCAGGCACTTGGTTAGACATTTTGACATACATTATCTCATTTATTTCTCCTGACATCCTTATACAATTTACTGATGGCATACTTCCACCACCAGCAAGGAAACTGAGGCTAAAAGAAGTTAACACAATGCCTAAGGTCTTATAAGTAGTAAATGGTAGAGCAAAGATTTAAACCCAGGTATTTAAAACTCCAGTTGTTCCATGTCTTTTTATGGAAATAGTCCCTGAGGCAGCTCCAAGTAAGAAATAAAGAGGGTTTAGAGTTTAGCTTGATTAACTTTTTTGAAGAGAACTGTATATACCATATAAACAGTTGGCGAACAGCATAATTCTGTAGGTACGTATGCACACACTGTTCTGGATTACCACTCTACTTTTTTGTGATGGTGTCTTTTACTTTAAAGGTGATTTTCATGAGCAAAAAGTAGCAACATATGAACACTTTATTTTTTTTAACCTCCATTGAGAAAACAAAAACAAATGTCATAATTTTTTAAAATTTTTTTATTAATTAAAAAAATTAACAAACAAAACATTAAGATATCATTCCATTCTACATATATAATCAGTAATTCTTAATATCATCACATAGTTGCATATTCATCATTTCTTAGTACATTTGCATCGATTTAGAAAAAGAAATAAAAAGACAACAGAAAAAGAAATAAAATGATAATAGAGAAAAAAAAGATTATACATGCCATACCCCTTACCCCTCACTTTCATTTACCACTAGCATTTCAAACTGAATTTATTTTAACATTTGTTCCCCCTATTATTTATTTTTATTCCATATTTTCTACTCTTCTGTTGATATAGTAGCTAAAAGGAGCATCAGACACAACGTTTTCACATTCACAGAGTCTCATTGTGAAAGCTATATCACTGATCAATCCTCATCAAGAAACATGGCTACTGGAACACAGCTCTACATTTTCAGGCAGTTAACTCCAGCCTCTCCGCTACATCTTGAACAACAAGGTGATATCTACTTAATGCATAAGAATAACCTCCAGGATAACCTCTCGACTCTGTTTGGAATCTCTCAGCCATTCACACTTAGTCTCATTTTACTCTGCTCCCTTTGGTAGAGAAGGTTCTCTCAATCCCTTGATGTTAATTCTCGGCTCATTCTAGGGTTTTTCTCAGTCCTTTGATGCTGAGTCTCAGCTCATTCCAGGATCTCTGTCCCATGTTGCCAGGAAGGTCCACACCCCTGGGAGTCATGTCCCACGCAGAAAGGGGGAGGATAGTGAGACTGTTCGTCATATTGGCTGGAGAGAGAGGTCACATCTAAGCAACAAAAGAGGTTCTCTTGGGGGTGACTCTTGGGCCTAAATTTTATGTAGACTTGACCTATCCTTTTTGGGGTTAAGTTTCATATGAACAAACCCCAAGACTGGGGGCTCAGCCTATAGCTTTGGTTGTCCACACTGCTTGTGAGAATATCAAGAATTCAACTTGGGGAAGTTGAATTTCTCCCCGCTCTCACCATTCCCTGAAGGGGGCTTGCAAATACTTTTCCAGTCACTGATCAAATCATTCTGGGATTCATCGGGGCATCACTCTGGACAAACCAACAAAATCTCATGTGCTACCTGAGATTCCAAGTACTTATGACATTCAATCAAAGTATCTACATGAGTTATATTAGGAAATGCTCTAGTCAAAATATAAGTTTTGTAACAAATAAACACAAATATCATAATTTTAAAGGACAAGTTGTATACATTGTCATGTCAAAGTGGGACAATGTAAGGTATATTTGTAGAATACTTAATCACCATGAGCCTGGGCAACTCCTTTAGTGCAGCACTTCTATTCTCAAGTAACCAGATGTTTTTAAGTAGGCCTGAAACAGCTGTCTTTGTTGAAGTTCTTTCAAAAATAATTTGCGTCTGTCACGAAAAAAGGTAAATGGAAAGAATTTTTCCTAAAGGTTGAAAGAAAAATGAAATGTATATTCCATTGAAAATTAACTTAAATGTTGGAAATTAACAAGAAAGTAGTTTTGTGATATCAAAGCTATATACTTCTAATATTTATGTTGCTTCCTTCTCTTTTCTCTCTCAACAAATATTTATGTTTGTACAAGTCAAACTACAGTAGGTACTGGAGAGTTAGAGATAAATAGTCTCTGCTCTCTAGGATTTCACAGTTTAGTAGAAGAGACAGCTATGAAAATAAACTAGTGTAATACAGTATGATAAGTTCTACAATAGCAGAAAATACTATGTCTTCTGGTGGTACAAAGGAAGGAGCGGCCAGATATGCTCGGGCTACCAAAGATGGACTCACAGAGGTGGATATGAATAAACTGGGTGTTAAGAAAATGAGTTGGTTAAGTTTGGAAGGGGAGCAGGGAGGGGTGGATTACAGTCAGAGGAATAGCATGTGTAAAGGTACAAAGACCTAAAGTAACATGGCCCAGTAAGTTAGATAGTGATGGAGCATAACTCTCAGAGGATGATAGGAGGTAATACAGGTAAAACTGGCAGGAGTTATCAAGAAGAATGTTTGGAATAGTGGTTATGAGAAAGGAGGTAAAGGTTTGCAATGGCAGCCACTGTGAACAGGAGAGGGGATTAACTAAGGAAACATAAAAGGATTATTAAATGGTGTGCTAAGTGCCCAGATGAGGTCTTTAGAAACCATAATTTTATAGTATTAGCAATCTGCACTGTTATGTCATTTGCTCCAGCAGCATTCAGCCATTATGTTAAGAAGAACACCCAGTTCTATGATCTGGAGAGTAAGACCATTAGAAACTAAAAATGAATCCTAATTAGAAATATATCAAATAGTGTCCCAAGTAATTCAAATTCTAAAAATATATTTTAAGAGCATGAAAGCTCTAAGTACGTAGGCTCAAAATGAATAAATAAGACCAAAGGAAGTGGGATGTCTATTTGCATTTTTGCTTTGCTGTATACATCTCAAAGTACATTAACAAGGTTGTTCTCAATTTATTATTCTCTGCCTAGTGAGGAAGACAGAAAAGGTTTAATCCATATAATTACTATCTCCATCCATCACTCTGTGCACACTTCTATCATGGCACTTACCATACCATATTGTAATTGCTAACTTATATGTCCCCACTAGGCTGTGAGCTCTTTGAGAGCAGAGATTATGCCTTATTAAGCTTTGTACTCTCAGCACCTTGTTCAACGCTTACCTCATAGAAGACACCTTCAAACCTTTTGTTGGATGAACACATTTACAGAGGGAGAATGTGAGGCATGGATTAAATGTTTTGCACAAGACAACACAAATAGTTTGTGGTATAGAATGCAAGTCCACTAACTCAGACTAGAGGGCTCAGCATCTACAAGGCATTAATGGCTTTATTCCAAGACAGATAAGAACACTTTAAAAACAAAAGTATAGATATTCAGAAAAAAATTACATTAAAGTTTCATTTTAATTTTCAGTATAACAGCAAAAAGAAGGCACATGAATTAAAAAAGCAGAAATCTGGGTTTATTAACATCAATACCTTAAAAAACACTAATCGTTTTTAATGACTTTTCATTTTAACATTCTTGTTTAACTGTTAAACTTCTACTTTGCCTTTTGCTGGTGGCACAGTAATTCATTTTTCTTTTTCTTTCTTTATTACTTTTGGGGTGCACAGATTGGGAATTGAACCTGGGTCTTCCACATGGTAATTCATTTTTACAAGTGAAATTTCCAACAGTCAGTCTGACTCCATTTTTTGATGTATAACCAACAACAGCTTTCAAGCTTCACCCCTTTTCTTACCATTTTTGCCCCACATGGACGCAAGCCAATAGAAAGCTCCAACACTCCCTCCTGTGTGGTGCTGGCAGGGAAGTTCAAAACATGCAAAATCAAGCCAGAAATAGGAACCCTCACCTGGACCCTACCACTTAACCACAATTAAAACCAGAACAACTTATCCTTCCCTTAGCTCAAGCCTTTTGGTTCCAGCTTGGGAGCAGCACTGCTCTCCCAAGAAAACCTCATTATGTGAGTACTAAACTTTTTTTTTACCCTCTTGGTGCATGTGTGGGGTCATCAGTATCAACATGTGAACCCCATTTTGGGTGGGTGGGGCTAATGCCTCCCTCTGGGTGCAACCATAAGACAACTGGCATTGTGAGTAGGATGTGGAAGTGTTAACTATCACGACCAACAGGGGTCTTCTCTTGTTTTTGGCTTGCTAATGGGCTCTGCTTCCTGCTGACCAGCATGCATGCACTTTGAGCTTCTAGCTGCTGGCTAGGGTAGACTTGAGCTGTGCTGCTGTCTGCTCCCGAGATTTTGCTTTGAGTTGTGCTGCACTGTGCTGCATTTGCCAAGTCCTACCAAGGCTTTTTTTAAAAAATAAACTTAACCTACCTAAGACAGAAGTTTTGGTAACTGACATTTACGGATAAGAGTATGAGATCAGGCCTATTCATATGTTTT
Organism: Tamandua tetradactyla; assembly: GCF_023851605.1. Classification (NCBI taxonomy): domain Eukaryota; kingdom Metazoa; phylum Chordata; class Mammalia; order Pilosa; family Myrmecophagidae; genus Tamandua; species Tamandua tetradactyla. The sequence continues at coordinate 102,384,489 of NC_135353.1, forward strand.
GCACTGAGTTGGGTGTTTTGATTCTAGTATAAGCCATGGCTGAAGCTATCCTCAGGGGAATGACTCTTACCCTGTGCCCACTGGTTGTGTGTCTTAAGGCTTTTGCCCCCATTCTATAGAGCACATAGAGGAAAGACTTGTGGAATATACAGATCCATCGTATGGCTGCTCAGGTGAGGAACTGTAGTCACCATGTGGTGTGCTAAAGTTCATACTCCAAAATTCAGATGGCTCACTAGGACCCCTATGAAATACTTTTGCTGCTGCCTATATAACCAAAAAATATTCTGAACTTCAGGATTATAGGGAAAGACACCCCTGGCACCCTGTGTCACAGACGCTTATATGAAGAAACCTGGAAAGATATTGAAATAGGATAGAAAGGCAACTTAGACAGTGATTTCCTGGGTGTAAATGACCTGGGACAGTCTTCTGCACCACATACTGAGGCCCTGGTTGCAAAAGGTGAGGAACTGAGAAGCAGAGAACCAGAGACCATCCAGCTGCTACAAACAGCCTAACACAGAAGCCTGGAGCCCTCAGGAGTGCACAGATGGGGAGTTGGGGAATAGGAAGTAAACCAAGCAGTGTTCTTTGAATGCAGTACTCTCACCAGTGCAGCCCCACACTTGCCTAACACCCCACACACCTGAACCTCATCACGCAGCCCCACCCAGCCAACCCCTGCGCATACACGCCCCACACCTCCACCCGAAGCTCCCACAATGCCTGATTCAGCCAAGCCATCTCTCAGGCAAAAGCGCAGTCTTGCCCCACCCCTCCCGAGCCCTACTTACCTGTCCCTGTCCCCTGCAGGTAGCTGCCAGTGCATAACAGCTGCAGGCGCTTACCTCCATACCCAGGCTACACCTTCCCATAGCCCAAACAGTCTTGCATCCCCACTCTGTCCCAACCTGAGCTCCACACATGTATACTTCAATTTACGTCCTTCCCAGATCTGCACATGAGCTCAGGCCCCAGTCACGGCCCCCAGCTCTGGGCAAGCGCTGATCTGTGCAGCCAGGCCACAGCCACCTCGAGCACATGCAGACGCAGAGCTGACCCGCTGCCTTGAGTGCTACGCATGCCCACAAATGGCCCCAATCCTACACCAATGCATACCAGGGCCTGCCTCCCACAGACCCGTGCACTTACAGAGTCAAATCCTCCCTGCCACTGGGCGCCCACGCTCACAAGCAATAGCATAACATCCCTAACCTGCGCTGCAACGCATCACCATGCTGTTGTGCCCATCTCGCGCACTGCATTCTGCTCCACAACCATACTGCAAATACAAAGGTTTACACAACTGAAGGAAATCAACTTCCAAAGTAAACCAATCAAGATAGTCACATGTCATGAAGACAGAAGAAGATCACTAACCATATCAGAACAACCAAATTAAAACACCAGTGAAGATTCAGACATTGGAACAACTAATCAAAGACGTTCATATAAATCTACTAAATAAACTAAATGGGATGGCTAATATAGAAAGGAGATTGAGAAAACAGTAGAAGAACATAAAGAGGAATTTGAAAGAATAAACAGAAAAACAGCAGATATCACAGAGATTAAAGATGCTGCAGACCAAATAAAAAACATACCAGAAACACACAACAGCAGATTTGGAGAGGTAAAAGAAAGAATAAACAAACTAGAGGACAAGACAACTGATTTCCAACAAGCAAATCAGCAAATAGCAAAAAAGATGGAAAATTTTGAATTGGATCTCAGGGAAATGATGCACAAAACAAAGCACACAAATATAAGAATAATTGGTGTCCCAGAAGGATAAAGGACATAAATAGACAAGTCAAAGGAGCTCAATGAACTCCAAATAGAATAAATTCAAATAGGCCTTTCCCAAGACACATACTAATTAGTCTGTCAAATCCTGAAGAAAAGCAGAAAATTCTGAAAGTGGCAAAAGAAAAAAATCTACTAAATACAAGGGAAACCAAATAAGACTGAGTTCAGACTACTCAACTAGCACCCTGGAGGCAAGAAGGCAGTGGTATGATATATTCAAGATCTGAAAGAGAAAGACTTCAGCCAAGAATTCTGCACCCAGGCAAATTGTCCTTAATAACTGAGCGAGAGATTAACATTTTCACAGACAAACAAATCCTGAAAGAATTCGTGAACGAGAGACTAGCCCTAGAGGAAATACTAAAGGGATATCAGCCAGTTGAAAATAAAAGACAAGAGAGGGAAGTCTGGAGGAGGGCACAGAACCGAAGCATAGCAGTAAGGACAACTTAAAGGATAAAAATAGAAAGAGGGAAAACAACATGTAGCCCTGACAAATAAAATCCAAAAGATAAGATAGTGGATTCAAGAAACGCCTTGTCAATAATAATGTTGAATGTTAATAGACTAAATTTATCAATTAAAAGATACAGATTGGCAGAACGGTTAAGAAATATAATCCAGATATATGCTGCTTACAAGAGACTCATCCTAGACACAAGGATACAAAGCAATTAAAAGTGAAAGGATGGAAAAGGATGGTCCACACAAAGTGTAACCAAAAGAAAGCAGGACTACCTATATTGGACAAAATCGACGTTAAATGTAAAGACATAATAAGAGACAAAGAAGGATACTATATATTAATAAAAAGGGATAATTCACAAAGAAAAATGATAATCAATGTTCATGCTCCCAATCAAGGAGCTCCAAAGTACATGACACAGACATTGGCAAAATTGAAGGGAGCAATAGATGTTTCAACAATAACAGTAGGAGACTTCAAGACACCACTTTCTTCTATAGATAGAACAACCAAACAGAAAATCAACAAGGAAATAGAGAAGTTAAACAACTTGATAAATGAATTGAACCTAACAGACATATATAGATCATTAAGTCCCAAACCACGAGGATATACATTCTTTTCCAGTGCTCACAGAACATTCTCCAGGATATATCATATGCTAGGGCACAAGACAGGTCTGTATAAATTTAAAAACACTGAAATTATCCAAAGCACTTTCTTTAATCACAGTGGAATGAAGTTGGATATTTATAACTACCAAGAACGAGAACTTTCACAAATATATGGAGATTAAATAACACACTCTTAAACAACCAGTGGGTCAAAGAACAAATTCCGAGAGAAATCAGTCGCTATCTGGAGATGACTGAAAATGAGAATACAACATATCAGAACTTACGGGAGGCAGCAAAAACTCTGCTGAGAGGGAAATTTATTGTTAAATGACTATATTAAAAAAAGGACTTAAATCCTCACCTGTAGGAACCCGAGAAAGAACAGAAAACTAACCCAAAATCAACTAGAACCCAAAGAGAAATAAAGATTAAAGCAGAATTAAATGAATGGGATAGGCATTACCCAGCTCTGAGAAAGTGCTGACGTGTACAGCTTGGTCACATATAGCCCCAACAAAGGAAGGCATAACACCAACCTGCTGGCACAGCTCTACGCATGTGCACAAAGGGCCCCATGCCCTAGACCAGTGCACACCAGAATTACAGCCCCCCAGACCAGTGCACATGGACAGCTACATCGTCCATGGCCATGGGGTGCCCATGTTCATAAGCACCAGCATAACAGCCTCAACCTGCACCTACACATGCCCTGAAATGAATATCACAGAACTGTGCCCCACCCTGCACTCTGCTCCCTGTTGCACATCCATCCTGCAAACACAAAGCCTTAGACTACACTGAAAGAAATCAACTCTCAAAGTAAATAAATCAAGATATTTACATGCGATGAAAACAACAACAGAAAATCACTAAGCATATCAAAATGCAGACAGATACAGCCGTACCTAATGGCCATATTAAAGCACCAGAGGAGACACAGATGTTGGAACAACTAATCAAAGATGTTCATACAACTCTATGTAGTAAAATAAGTGGAATGGAAAATAACATAAAAGGGATCAAAAAGACAGTAGAAGAGAGCCAAGATGGCAGTTTAGCAAGGTGTGGGATTTAGTTCGTCCTCCAGAACAGCTAGTAAATAGCTAAGAACAGTACAGAACAACTGCTGGGGCCACGTCAGTAACTGGGCACACAGAGTATACCAGTATGGACCAGCTGGACCAGCTGTGAGCACCCCCAGAATCCTGACTTCCCAAAGCCATGGCGGCTGGTGCCCCTCCCCCACAGGCTGCTTCCCAGAGGGGAAGAAAAGAGACTTTACTAGCAGCAGGGGCTGAGCACAACCAAATGCCAATTGTGAAATTAATTAAGAAATTCTGATTACTAAAAATAGGCCCCCAGCTCAGCTGAACCTCTAGTAAAAGTGGAGGTCACTGGTTTTTGCCCCAGTGCAGAGAGGGCAGGGTTGACATAACATGAAAAAACAAACAAAAAAACAGGTTTCTTTTGGATCTGAAAAGGTCTGGGCCCTGCAGGAAAGGAGGGGGCACACAGGACCTGGAGATAAACAGAGCAATGTACCAACTTAAGCTCTTGATTGGGAAACCCAAGGAAATGGGTTCTGCTCTGAAAAGGATTTTTCGTTTTCTCTTTTGTGACTGTGTTTCTGTGGATTGATTACTCTTTGGATACAGCTGCAAGGTTTCTCAGGCTCCATTGCCCCGGATGTAGGCAGAAACAGGCTTGAGAGCTTGTCTGGAACCTGTGCCTTCCTCAAGAAGGGGGTGGGGCCAAGCTCAGGTGAAATCCCTCCCCCAAGGAATTCAGAGGCCAGGGACTGGAAAAGGAAATCAAATAAAGTCAGCCTACAACCTTTCCTCTGTCTCCACCATGTACCCAGCAGGGACAGTCTGCTGAAGCTAAAGGTACCACATCACCTTATGCTGGTGGGACCAGCAGGCAGAAAAGCACCACAAACTGGGCAGGATAGGAAAAATGCAGAGTCAGGAGACTTCATAGAAAAGCCTTTTAATCTGCTGGGACTCACCCACAGGGAAAATTGATGCAGTTGACTCTTTCCTCCTGAGAGGAGACCAGTTTGGTCCAGGAAAATCTGATTGGGGTCTATAATACCTAACTAGACCCTTCTAAGGGGTGGGGGAAAGGCACAATACAGGCAGGGCAAGAAACAAAAAAACAAGAACTGAAAAATTCTGATTTATTAAACAAAACCTAGGCTAGAGAAATAGAATCAGCCCAGTTTAGTTGGAATCCCACCCTCAAGGAATTCAGACTGAAGGGTCTGGAATCAGTTAAAGCCAGCATAAAACCTCTCCTGTGTCTCAACCATGCCCCCAGCTGGGAGAGTCTACTGAAGTTAAAGTTACCACATCACCTTATGCTAGTGGAACCCACAGGCAGACATATGTCACAAACTGGGCATGATAGGAAAAACACAGAGTCCAGGGGCATCATAGGAAAGTCTTTCAACCTGCTGAGATTCACCCTCAGGGGAAAACAGATGTAGGTGAGTTTTTCCTCCTGAGAGGGGGCCAGTTTGGTCTAGGAAAATCTGACTGGGGTCTATAATACCTAAGTAGACCCACCTAAGGAAAAAAAAGGCATCATACAGACAGGGCAAGAAAAAAGAAAACAAGAACTGAAAAATTCTGACTGTTACACAAAACCTAAGCTAGAGGTCCAGAATAAGCTGAACTGAATGTCAAACAACAGATAGACAACAAAGTCATTCAGCAAAAAATTCCTAGGTAAAAAAGTGAAAACAGTTTCCAGAATAAAATAATTCAGGAAATTAAATGCCTACACGCCAGGAAAAAATAATGAATCATACTAGGAAAACTGGAGATACAGCCCAGTCAAAGGAACAAACCAACAATTCAAATGAGATATAGCAGTTGAAACAATTAATTAAGAATATTTGAACAGACATGGAAAACTGCATCAGAAATCAAATCAATGAATTGAGGGACGATTTAAAGAAGCAAGGAATAAACAAAAAGAGGAAATGGAAAATCTGAAAAAACAAAACACAGAACTTATGGGAATGAAAGACACAATAGAAAACATGAAAAAAACAATGGATACCTGCAATGTCAGATTTCAAGAGGCAGAAGATAGGATTAGTGAACTGGACGATAGAACATCTGAAATCTGACAAACGAAATAAAATATAGGGAAAAGAATGGAAAAATATGAGCAGGGACTCAGGAAACTGAATGATAGCATGAAGCACATGAATATACGTGTTGTGGGTGTCCCAGAAGGAGAAGAGAAGGGAAAGGGAGGAGAAAAACTAATGGAGGAAATTATCACTGAAAATTTACCAACTCTTATGAAAGACTTAAAATTACAGATCCAAAAGTGCAGCATACCCCAAACAGAACAGATCCAAATAGACGTACTCCAAGACACTTACTAATCAGGATGTCATTTGTCAAAGAGAAAGAGAATCTTGAAAGCAGCAAGAGAAAAGCAATCCATCACATACAAGGGAAGCCCAATAAGACTATGCGCAGATCTCTCAGCAGAATACATGGAGGCAAGAAGACAGAATATATTTATATTTAAATTATTATATTTAAATATATAAGAATATAATTTATATTCTTAATTATATATAATTATATTTAAATATAAGAATATATTTAAATTATTCAAAGAGAAAAACTGCCAACCAAGAATTCTATATCCAGCAAAACTGTCCTTCAAAAATGAAGGAGAAATTAAAACATTTTCAGACAAAAAATCACTGAGAGAATTTGTGGCCAAGAGACCAGCTCTTCAAGAAATACTAAAGGGAGAACTAGAGACAGATAGGAAAAGACAGGACAGAGAGGTATGGAGAAGAGTATAAAAATGAAGGCTATCATTAAAGGTAAAAAGAAGAAAAATTAGATATGACATATAAACCCAAAAGGCAAAAAGGTAGAAGGTTAATACTGTGCCCTTAAAGTATTAACACTAAATGTTAATGGGTTAAACTCCCCAATCAAAAGACAGAGACTGGAAGAATGGATTAAAAAACAGGACCCATCTATACACTGTCTACAGGAAACACATATTGGACCCAAGGATGAACATAGGTTGAAAGTGAAGGTTGGGTAAAGACATTCCATGCAAATAACAAACAGAAAAGAGCAAGAGTAGCTATACTGATATCCAACAAATTAGACTTCAAATGTAAAACAGTTAACACAAAGATTAGAGCAGAAATAAATGAAATAGAAAACATTAAAACAATCAACAAAACCAGAAGTTGTTTCTATGAGAAAATCAGTAAGATGATGGACCATTACTGAGTTGACAAAAAGAAGAGAGAGAATGCAAACAAATAAAATCAGAGATGGAAGAGGAGACATGACCACTGACCCCACAGAAATAAATGAAGTAATGACAGGATACTATGAAAAACTCTATATTAATAAACTACACAATATAGATGAAATAGACAACTACCTAGAAAGGCATGGACAACCGACACTGACTTGAGAAGAAATAGACAACCTCAACAATTCAATCACAAGTAAAGAAATTGAATTAGTCATTAAGAAGCTCCCCAAAAAGAAAAGTCCAGGACCAGATGACTTCACATGTGAATCCTACCAAACATTCATGAAAGAATTAGTACCAATCCTTCTCAAACTTCTCAAAAAACTGAAGAGGAAGGAAGGCTACCTAACTCATTCTATGAAGCCAACATCACCCTCAAACCAAAGCCAGACAAAGATATTACAGGAAAAGGAAATTACAGACCAATCTCACTAATGAACATACATGCAAAAATCCTCAGCAATTCTTGGAAATTGAATCCAGCAGTACATTAAAACAATTATGCACCACAACTAAGTAGGATTCATCCCAGGTATGCAAGGATGGTTCAACATAAGAAAATCAATTAATATAATACACCATATCAACAAATCAAAACAGAAAGACTACATGATCATCTATTTGATGCAGAAAAGGCATTTGGCAAAATTCAACATCCTTTCTTGTTGAAAACACTTCAGAGGATAGGAATAGAAGGGAACTTCCTGAATATGATAAAGGGAAGACACGAAAAAAAACACACTAACCTCATCCTTAATGGGGAAAAACTGAAAACTTTCACCCTAAGATCAGGAACAAGACAAGGATGTCCATGATCACCACTGTTATTCAACACTATGTTGGACGTTTGAGGCAGCGCAATTAGACAAGAAAAAGAAATACAAGGCATCCAAATTGAAAAGGAAGAAGTAAAACTCTCACTGTTTGCAGATGATATGATACTATGTGTCAAAAATCCCGAAAAATCAACAGCAAAATTACTAGAGGTAGGAAATGAGTATAGCAAATTCGCAACTTACATGATCAACACTCACATATCTGTACTGTTTCTATACACTAGTAATGAACAATCTGAGGGGGAAATCAAGAAAACACTTCCATTTACAATTGCAACCTAAAGAATGAAATATTTAGGAATAAATTTAACTAAGTATACAAAAGACCTATACAAAGAAAATTACATGGAATTTCTAAAAGAAGTCACAGAAGACCTAAATAAATGGAAAGGCATACTGTGTTTATGGATTGGAAGACTAAATATAGTTAAGATGTCAATTCTGGGCAGGCGACGGTGGCTCAACAGGCAGCGTTCTCGCCTGCCATGCTGGAGACCTGGGTTCATTTCTCAGTGCCTGCCCATGTAAAAAGTAAAATAAAATAAAACAAAAGATGTCAATTCTACCTAAATTGATTTACAGATTCAATGCAATATCAATTAAAATCCCTGAAACCTACTTTTCAGAAATAGAAAAACAAATAACCAAATTTATCTGAAAGGGCAGGTTGCCCCATAAAGCTAAAAATATTCTGAGAAAGAAAAATGAAGTCGGAGGTCTTACACTACCTGACTTTAAGGTATATTACAAAGATACAGTGGTCAAAACAACATGGTACTGGCATAAAGACAGACAGAGTGACCAACGAAATCAAATAGAGTGTTCAGATGTAGACCCTCTCATCTATGAACAACTACTCTTTGATAAGGCAGTCAAGCCAACTCACATGAGACAGAACAGTCTCTTCAATATATGGTGCCTAAAGAACCAGATATACACGTGGAAAAGAATGAAAGAGGATCCATATCTCATACCCTGTATAAAAACTAACTCGAAATGGATCAAACACCTAAACATTACATCTAAGACGTTAAAATTTTTAGAAGAAAATGTAGGGAAATATCTTATAAAACTTATAATAGGAGGCGGTTTCCTAGATCTTACACCCAAAGCACAAACATTGAAGAAAGAAAGAAAGGAAGAAAGAAATGGGAACTCCTTAAAATTAAACACTTTTGTGCATCAAAGAACTTTGTCGAGAAAGTAAAAAGACAGCTTACACAATGGGAGACAATATTTGGAGATGATGTATCAGATAAAGGTCTAGTATCCAGAATATATAAAGAAATTGTCCAACTCAACAACAAAAAGACAAACAGCCCAATTATAAAATATCCAAAAGATATGAACAGACACTTCTGAGAAGAGGAAATACAAATGGCACAAATGCACATGAAAAGATGCTCAACTTCCCTAGCTATTAGGGAAATGCAAATCAAAACCACAATGAGATATCATGTCACACCCACCAGAAAGGCCATTATCAAAAAAACAGAAAATGAAAAGTACTGGAGAGGATGTGGAGAAAGAGGCACACTTATCCAGTGTTGGTGGGAATGTCAAATGGCACAACTGCTGTGGAAGGTAGTTTGGTGGTTCCTCAGAAATCTATGTATAGAATTGCCATATCATCTGGCAATACCATGGCTAGGTATCTACTCAGAGGACATGAGGGCAAGGACACAAATGGACATTTGCACATCAATGTTTTTAGCAGCATTATTTAAAATTGGCAAAGGATGGAAACAGCCCAAATGTCCATTCACAGATGTGTGGCTAAACATGTTGTGGTATATACATATGATGGAATATTATGCAGCTGTAAAATAGAAGAAAGTTATGAAGTATGTACCAACATGGATGAACTTTGAGGACATTATGCTGAGTGAGATTAGCCAGAAACAACAGGACAAATACTGTATGGCTCACTGATATGAACTAAAATTAGTGAATTAACTTGGAGAATTTCATGTTAGAACAGAGACCATAAGGAGATACAAATAGGGTAGATATTGGATAATTGGAGCTGAAGGGATACAGATTGTGCAACAGGACTCAATGTAAAACTTCATAAATGGATAGCACAATAGTAACTGTAATACAATGTTAGTACACTGAATGAAGCTGAATGTGAGAATGATGGAGGAGGACTGGGGGCACAAATAAAATCAGAAAGAAAGATAGATGATAAAAACTGAGAGGAAATAATCTAGGATGCCTAGAGTGTATAATAATAGTGATCAAATGTTCAAATTAAAAAATGTTTTTGCATGAGGAAGAACAAAGAAATGTCAATATTGCAGGGTGTTGAAAATAGATGGCAATTCATATTTTAAAACTTTAACTTATGTGTAAGAATAAAGCAAAAAAATGTTCAATTGGGTCAAACTTTATAATTTGACAAGTACATTTCCTAATATAACTTATGTGGATGGTTTCACTGAACACCATAAATACATGCAACCTGGAGTAGGGCATGAGATTTCGTAGGTTTGCCCAGAGTGATGCCTTGATAAATCCAAGAATGAAATGAACAGTGAGTAAAAAAGTATTTGCAAAGTCCCCTTGGGAGAATGGCGAGAAAGGAGGAAAATTCAACTTCCCCATGTGGAGAATTCCTGATATTCTCACAAGCAGTGGAGACAACCACAGTAATCGGCTGAGCACTCAATCTTCGAGTTGTTCATATGAAACTTATCCCCACAAAGGACAGGCTAAGCCTACTTAAAATTAGGCTCAGCCAACATGACAAGCAAACTAACTGCCTTCACCCTCTCTATGTGGGACATGACCCCCAGGAGTGTAAACCTTCCTGGCAATGTGGGACAGAAATCCTAGAATGAGCTGGGGCTCAGCATCAAGGGACTGAGAAAATCTTCTCGACCAAAAGGGCAAAAGGGGGAAGAGGGAAATGAGACAAAATAAAGTGTCAGTGGCTAAGAGATTTCAGAGTCGAGAGGATATCCTGGAGGTTATTCTTATGCATTATATAGACATCATCTTTTTAGTTAAGGTATATGGGAAGGGCTGGATGTAAGTGCCTGAAAATGTAGAGCTGTGTTCCAGTAGTCATGCTTCTTCAAGATGATTGGTTAATGAAATAGCTTTCGCAATGTGGCTGTGGGATTGTGAAAACCTTGTGTCTGATGCTCCTTTTATATATGGTATGGATAGATGAGTAAAACATATGGATTAAAAATAAATAAATAATAGGGGGAACAAATGTTAAAATAAATTTAGTAGATTGAAAAGCTAGTGATCAATGAAAGGGATTGTTAATGGGTATGGTATGTATGAGTTCTTTTTCTTTTTATTTCTTTTTCTGAAATGATACAAATATTCTAAGAAATGATCATGGTGATGAATATACAACTATGCAATGATATTGTGAGTAACTGATTATTTATGAAGAATAGAATGATCATAAGGTAAGAATGTTCATGTTTGTATGTTGTTATGTTTAGAAACAATAAAGTTAAAAAAAAGAAATATAATCTAGCTATATGCTGCTTACAATAGACTCATTTTAGGCAGAAGGATACAAATAGATTGACATTAATAGGATGATAAAAGATTTTCCATGCAAGTTGTAACCAAAAGGAAACAGGAGTAACTATACTAAAATCAGACAAAATAGACTTTAAATGTAAAGACATCATAAGAGACAAAGAAGGACACTATATACTAATTAAAGTGTCAATTCACCAAGAAGATATAACAATCATAAATGTTTATGCTCCCAATCAAAGAGCTCCGGAGTACATGAGACAAACACTGGCAAAACTGAAGGGAGTAATAGATGTTTCAACAATAATAGTAGGAGACTCTAATACAGCACCCTCCTCTATAGATAGAACTAGAAATATCAACAAGGAAACAGAGAAGTTAAATAACTTGATCAATGAATTAGACCTAATAGAAATACATATGGGTCATTGCACCCCAAAACACAAGGATATATATTTTTCTCTAGTGCTCATGGAACATTCTCCAGGAAAAATCATATACTGGTGCAAAAAGCAGATCTTTATGAATTTTAAAACACTGAAATTATTCAGAGCACTTTCTATGATCACAATAGGATGAAGATGGATCTCAGTAACCACCAAAGTATGAGAACATTCACACGTATATGGAAATTAAATAACATAAATCCACAAAAAAAAGGAATGGGAGAACAAAAGAACAAAACCAAGAATCAATAAAACCAAAAATTGGCTTTTTGAGAAAATGAATAAAATTGATGTGCCACTACCAAGACTAACAGAGAATAAAAGACAGAGGATTCAAATAAACAAAATCAAAAAAGAAAATGGGTGCATTACCACAGACCCTGAAGAAATAAAATAACTCATAAGAAGATACTATAGAGAACTGTATGCCAAGAAACTAGACAACTTAGATGAAATGAACAAATTCCTCAAAACACACAAACAAGCTACACTTGGTCAGTAAGAAATAAAAGAACTCAACAAATCAATCACAAGTAAAGAGATTCAATGAGTCATCAAGAATCTCTGTACAAAGAAATGCCCAGGGCCAGAAGACTTCAAAGGGGAATTATATCAGACATTCCATAAAGAACTAACAGCATTCCTGGTCAATCTTTTCCAAAAAATTGAGGAAAAAGGAACACTACATAACACATTCCATGAAGCTAATGTCATTTTAATACTGTATTAGTTAGGGTTCTCTAGACAAACATAATCAACAGGAAACACTTGCAAATATAAAATTTATAAAAGTATCTCACATAACCATAGAAATGCAGAGTCCAAAATCCACAGGGCAGGTGGTGAAGTCAATGATTCCAATGGAGGGTCTGAATGAACTGCACAGGAGAGGCTTGCTGGCCAAAGCAGGAAGAGAGCCTGCTTCTTCTGAATCCTCCTTAAAAGGCTTCCCGTAACTAGATTAAGCATCACTCACTACAGAAGACATGCCCTCTGGTCGATTACAAATGGAATTGGCTATGAATGCAACAAGCATGATCATGATTTAATTCTATGAAATGTCTCATCGCAACAGACAGGCCAGCACTTGCCCAACCAGACACACAGGTACTACCACTTGGCAAACTTGACAACACATGAATCTGACCATAACAGTCCACCCCTTGTCAACTTGTCAGATATATATATCACCTTAAACCATACCCCATTTCTAAATAAAAACAATAAAACAGACATTTTTTTTTCCTTTCACTTGACAATACTCAACTGTCCTTCATATAATGGAAACACATTAAATCTTTCCAGAAGAGGGTGTAAGTCTTTGGGTAACATTCATTCTTAAACTTGATATCTTATAACTTAAATCATATAACATGAAGAAAACAGCATTACAGTCCTCGTTTCTGTAACTAATCAAGTGGTCATAGTTCATATTTATCACTACCTTCTTTCACTACCCATTCCATGTTCCCTTTACCCTCAGCAAACACTTCAGCTGGCCGTGGTTCTTTGCCTGGTGGGGTGACCCAAACCTTCGTTTCTGATGTTTCAGAGCCATTGGGAGTCCTGCCTGGATTGCGATGTTGCAGTTTTCCATTGATTTTAATCACAGGGCATGGTAGTACTAAAAGATGCCCTTGGAGATCTCCTATATTCCCAGAAAGTTCTTCTTTAAATCCATTGTGTAGTTGCAGTCCTATTTCCTTCTTGGCTTGTTGATCCAGGGGCATGAGTAGGCGAAAGTGACCAGGTGGCAGTCTTAGATTCCAGTTCAATGGAATCATTGTTGTTTCTCCTGGTGGAAGCACTCCCCCTTTTGGAAGTAAACCCTGCAGACCAGCAGAACTCAGGGTGGCAGGGACAGGACACAAAAATTTTCCTAGTGGATCACTAGGGGTAATAGTGAGTGGTACCACTCCCATTTCCATCCCTTGGTTCCTGGACCCATGAATCCTGGCTATGGGAGAAACAGTGCCATACAGCAGATGCTGATTCAGAGCATATTCAGCTTCCTGGAGAACATTACACCAGCCCTTCAAGGTATTGCCACCTAGTTGGCACCATAATTGAGTTTACCAAAGGCCATTCCACCGTTCTATCAATCCAGATGCTTTTGGATGATGGGGAACATGGTAAGACCAGAGAATTTCATGAGCATTTGCCCATTCCCATACTTCATTGCTGTGAAGTGTGTTCCTTGATCAGAAGCAATACTATGTGGAATACCAGGACGATGGATAAGGCATTCTGTAAGTCCACGGATGGTGGTTTTGGTAGAAGCATTGCGTGCAGGGAAAGCAAACCCATATCCAGAGTATGTGTCTATTCCAGTTAGAACAAATCGCTGTCCCTTCCATGAAGGGAGTGGTCCAATTAAGCAACCTGCCACCAAGTAGCTGGCTGTTCACCTCAGGGAATGGTGCCAAATTGGGGGCTGAGTGTGGGTCTCTGCTGCTGGCAGATTGGCCACTCAGCAGTGGCTGTAACCAAGTCAGCCTTGGTGAGTAGAAGTCCATGCCCATGCATAATCTCTATCCCTACCACCATGACCACTTTGTTCATGAGCCCATTGGGCAATGACAGGAGTTGCTGGGGAAAGAGGCTGGTATCCCCAGAATGGATCATCTTTTACACTTGATTATTAAAACCTTGCTCTGCTGAAGCCACCTTCTTGTGTGCATTCACATGGGACACAAATATGTTCATGTTTTTAGGTCACTCAGAAATGTCTATCCACATACCTCTTCCCCAGACCTCTTTGTCACCAATTTTCCAATTGTGGTCTTTCCAAGTCCTTGACCATTGAGCCAAACCATTAACAACAGCCCATGAATTAGTATACAAACGCACCTCTTGCCAGTTCTACTTCCAAGCAAAATGAACAACCAAGTGCACTGCTCGAAGTTCTACCCACTGAGAAGATTTCGCCTCACCACTGTCCTTCAAGGACATGCCAGAAAGGGGTTGTAGTGCTGCAGCTGTCTACTTTGGGGTGGTACCTGCATATTATGCTGAAACATCTGAAAACCAGGCCCGAGTTTTCTCTTCCTCAGTCAATTCACTGTAAGGAATTCCCCAAGAGGCCTGGTCTGGGTAAGAGAAGGTAATGTGGCAGAAGTAGAGACCATGGGCATTTGGGCCACTTCCTCATATAACTTACTTGTGCCTTCAGGTCCTCCTGTCACCCTATCTCATATATACCATTTCCATTTTACAATAGAGTGCTTCTGCGCATGCCCAACTTTATGGCTTGGTCGGTCAGACAACACCCAGCTCATGATAGGTAACTCAGGTCTCTTGGTAACTTGGTGGTCCATGGTTAAGCGTTCAGTCTCTACTAAGGCCCATTAGCAAGCCAAAACCAGTCTCTCAAAAGGAGAGTAGTTATCTGCAGCAGATGGTAAGGCTTTGCTCTAAAATCCTGAGGGTCTGCTTTGTGATTTTCCTATACGGGCCTGCCAAGGGCTCCAAACAGCATCTCTATTTCCACTGACACTTCCAGGAACATTGGATCAGCTGGATCATATGGCCCAAGTGGCAGAGCAGCTTGTACAGCAGCCTGGACCTGTTGCAGACCCTCCACTTGTTCAGGTCCCCATCAAAACAAGCAGCTTTTCTTGTCACTTGATAAATGGGCCAGAGTAGCACACCCAAATAAGGAATATGCTGTCACCAAAATCCAAAGAGATCAACTAAGCGTTGTGCCTTTTTTGGTTGTAGGAGGAGCCAGATACAGCAACTTGCCCTTCACCTTGGAAAGGATATCTCGATATGCCCCGTATCACTGGACACCTAGATATTTCACTGAGGTGGAAGGCCCCTGTACTCTTGTTGGATTTATCTCCTCCCATTCTCTGACCCACAAATGCCTTACCAGTAAGTCTAGAGTAGTTGCTACTTCTTGCTCACTAGGTCCAATCAACATGATATTATCAACATAATGGACCAGTGTGATGTCTTGTGGGAGGGAGAAACAATCAAGGTCCCTACGGACAAGATGATGACATAGGGCTGGAGAGTTGATATACCCCTAAGGTAGGATAGTGAAAGTTTATTACTGACCTTGCCAGCTGAAAGCAAACTGTTTCTGGTAGTCCTTACAGCTATTGAGAAAAAAGCATTTGCCAGATCAATAGCTGCATACCAGGTACCAGGGGATGTATTGATTTGCTCAAGCAATGATACCACATCTGGAACAGTAGCTGCAATTGGAGTTACCACCTGGTTGAGCTTATAATAATCCACTGTCATCCTCCAAGACCCATTTGTTTTCTGCACAGGCAAAATAGGAGAGTCGAATGGGGATGTGGTGGGAATCACCACCCCTGCATCCTTAAAGTCCTTAAGAGTGGCAGTAATCTCTGCAATCCTTCCAGGAATCTGGTATAACTTCTGATTTACTATTTTGTTAGTTAGGGGCAGTTCTAGTGGCTTCCACTTGGCCTTTCCCACCACAATAGCCCTCACTGCACAAGTTAGAGAGCCAATGTGGGGATTCTCCCAGTTGCTCCGTATGTCTATTTCAATTATACATTCTGGAACTGGGGAAATAACTACAGAATGGGTCAGGGGTCCCACTGGACCCATTGTGAAATGGACCTGAACTAAAACTCCATTGATCACCTGGTCTCCACAAGTCCCCAATCTGACTGGTATACCAGAGTGGTGTTTTGGATACCCTGGAATTAATTTCATTTCTGAACCAGTGTCTAATAATCCCCAAAATATCTCATCATTTCCTTTTCCCCAATGCACAGTTACTCTGGTAAAAGGCTGTTGGTCTCCTTGGGGAAGGTTTGGAGGAAGATTAACAATATAAATTTGTAGCAGTGTAACAGGGCTCTCCCTCAAAGGGACCTGGCCTCCCATTCATTCAAAGAGTTCTGGGTCTGTAAATTGTCTCAAGTCTGGAAATAGAATAAGGGGCCATGATACTATGTTTTTGTAATTCAGGTTAGACTTCTGTTCACTTGACCCAAAACTCTTTTGTTTATACAGCTGAAAGAAGAATTTAGGAGACTGTCCATCTATTGTATTTCTAGGTACCCAATGATTTACTAGCCAATGCCACAAGTCTCTGTGGGTCATATAATTTTGACTTCTGCTTTGAGTTTTCTATCTATTATAATAGCCACTCCTACCCTGTCTTTGGCGATTAAGTACTGCCACCTGGCTTCTGTGAGCACAGGATCCCATCACCCCCATTGTGTTTAAGGGTTCCAGCTCAGTGACAGCAGTTCCTACAGTAATATCTGACCTACAGAGAAGTGCAACTACAGAGCTCTTCAGGGATGATGGCGCTAGTCTCACAAATTTATTTCTCACTGTTCTGGTAAAAGGTGCCTCCTCTGGACATTCCTGGGGTGTAAGAGCAGGCTTTGCATGATAAATCCACTCTAACATTCCAATCTCTCTAAGCCTCTGGATACCCTCATTTACATTACACCAGGGCAGTTCTGGCATTTCAACCTCAGGTAATATTGGCCACCTTTTGATCCATATTTCAACCAACCATCCAAACAAACTGTTAATACCTTTTCTAACCCTTCGCGCTATAAAACTGAATGCAGAATCTCTGCTTAGTCAGCCCACATTAATAAATTCAGCCTGATGCAGCCTTATATTCCTCCCACCATTATCCCACACCCTTAAAATCGATTGCCACACATATTCCCCTGATTTCTGTCTATATGAATTGGAAAACTCACACAGTTCTTTTGGAATATAATGTATCTCCTCAGGTGTGATACTTTGTACCTCACCTTTAGGGGCCTGTTGGGACTTTAGTCTAGTTATAGGTCTCGAAGAAATGAGGGGTGGTGGGGGTGGGTCATGAAAAGAATTAGAAATATCTTCTAAGCCATTTGCTTCAGAGAATTCATTTGCAATTTCATCTGGTGAAACAGGATTAATCACTCTAGGGCTAATCCCTTCAGGAGGAGGTTGGGTGGCCAACTTCTCAAAGCAGGCTGGAGGTGGAACTGCTATGTCCTCAGGGCAGACTATTACAGGGTTATCTAGAGAAGAGTCAGCATGACGTAGGGTTTCAACCTCACCCCAGACATCTTTATCAATTCATATGTCACTATCCCAGTTTTCAGGGTGGTACTGCTCTCCAATCAATGCCCTCACTTTAATGGGAGACATCATGCAACACTGAGAGTTCAGTTTATGTTGTAAAGTTGCTACTCTAACAATAAAATTCTGAGTCTGGTTTTCAGAGATCTCAAGTCTATGGTTATAGGAAATAGGATTTTCCTTCAGGATACTCATATAAACGTCTACATCTGTCAGATGGCACTTAAGCTTCTCGTTTGAAAGCTTAAGCCCATCCCTTTCACTCATTAATGTATACAGTATATCTAACAACAACCAGCCAACCTCTCTATACCTCTTATTTCCACAAAACTCCGTTAAGGTGTCAAAAACTTTATCCCCGACTTCCAGAGAAGATGGCAGCTTAGTAAGATGCGCGGGTCTTAGTTCCTCCTCCAGAACAGCTACTAAAGAAACAGAAATGGTACAGAACAGCTCCCAGAGCCACGACAGAGACCAAAAAGACAGCGTACCCCATTCTGGAACGGCTGAACCGGCTGGGAGAATCTGCTGCGGTGAGATCCCCGAGGGGTGCGCGCTTCCCCGGGCCGTGGTGGCTAGCGGCCAGAGCCCCTCCCTCCCTCCTTCCCGGGCCGGCTGGTAGATTTGGACAGGCGGTCCCCTCAAGCCGCGGCAGCCAGCGCCCCCCGCCACGCTTGGCTTCCTGGCCGGCTGGGAGATTTTGATCGGCACCCCCCAAGCCACAGAGGCCGGCAACCCCCCCGACGCGCGGATTCCCAGGACGGCTGAGAGATTTGAACCGGCACTTCCCCAGGCTGTGGCGGCCAGCGCCCCGACCACGCGCGGATTCCCGGGCCGGTGGGGAGATTTGGATTGGCACTCCCCCAAGCTGCTTTGGCTGGCGACCCTCCCCCATGAGAGTCTTCCAAAGTTAAAGGAGCCATAGCATCTTTTACTGGTGGGACCCGCACACAGACTAGTGCCACATATTGGGCAGGACAAGAAAAATAGAGCCCAGACATTTCACAGGAAAATCTTTCAACCTGCTGGGTCCCACACCCAAGGAAATCTGATTAAATTAGCGGACACCAGCAAAAAATACCAGATCACGCCAGGAAAACTGAAGATATGGCCCAGTGAAAGGAACAAACCAACAGCTCAAATCAGATACACGAGCTGAGACAACTAATTCCGAATATATGAACAAAAATGGAAAACCTCTTCAAAAACCAAATCAATGAATTGAGGGAGGACATGAAGAAGACATGGGCTGAACAAAAAGAAGAAATAGAAAAACTGAAAAAACAAATCACAGAACTTATGGGATTGAAGGACAAAGTAGAAAAGATAGAAAAAACAATGGATACCTACAATGGTAGATTTAAAGAGACAGAGGCTAGAATTAGTGAACTGGAGGATGGAACATCTGAATTCCAAAAAGAAACAGAAACTATAGGGAAAAGAATGGAAAAATTTGAGCAGGGGATCAGGGAACTGAATGACAATATGAAGCGCACAAATATACATGTTGTGGGTGTCCCAGAAGGAGAAGAGAAGGGAAAAGGAGGAGAAAAACTAATGGAAGAAATTATCACTGAAAATTTCCCAACTCTTATGAAAGATCTAAAATTAAAGATCCAAGAAGTGCAGCACACCCCAAAGAAAATAGACCCAAATAGGCGTTCTCCAAGACACTTACTAGTTAGAATGTCAGAGGTCAAAGAGAAAGAGAGGATCTTGAAAGCAGCAAGAGAAAAACAATCCATCACATACAAGGGAAACCCAATAAGACTATGTGTAGATTTCTCAGCAGAAACCATGGAAGCTAGAAGACAATGGGATGATATATTTAAATTACTAAAAGAGAAAAAGTGCCAACCAAGAATTCTATACCCAGCAAAACTGTCCTTCAAAAATGAGGGAGAAATTAAAACATTCTCAGACAATAAGTCACTAAGAGAATTTGTGACCAAGAGACCAGCTCTGCAAGAAATACTAAAGGGAGCACTAGAGTGAGATACGAAAAGACAGAAGAGAGAGGTATGGAGAAGAGTGTAGAAAGAAGGAAAATCAGATACGATGTACATAATACAAAAGACAAAATGGTAGAGGAAAATATTATCCAAACAGTAATAACACTAAATGTCAATGGACTGAATTCCCCAATCAAAAGACATAGACTGGCAGAATGGATTAAAAAACAGGATCCTTCTATATGCTGTCTACAGGAAACACAACTTAGACCCAAAGATAAATATAGGTTGAAAGTGAAAGGTTGGGAAAAGATATTTCATGCAAATAACAATCAGAAAAGAGCAGGAGTAGCTATACTAATATCCAACAAATTAGATTTCAAATGTAAAGCAGTTAAAAGAGACAAAGAAGGACACTATCTAGTAATAAAAGGAACAATTAAACAAGAAGACATAGCAATCATAAATATTTATGCACTGAAGCAGAAAGCCCAAAAATACGTGAGGAATACACTGCAATCACTGAAAAGGGAAATAGATACATATACCATAATAGTTGGAGTCTTCAATTCCCCATTCTCATCAATGGACAGAACATCTAGACAGAGGATCAATAAAGAAATAGAGAATCTGAATATTACTATAAAGGAGCTAGACTTAACAGACATTTATAGGACATTACATCCCACAACAGCAGGATACACCTTTTTCTCAAGTGCTCATGGATCATTCTCAAAGATAGACCATATGCTGGGTCACAAAGCAAGTCTTAACAAATTTAAAAAGATTGAAATCATACACAACACTTTCTCGGATCATAAAGGAATGAAGTTGGAAATCAATAATAGGTGGAGTGCCAGAAAATTCACAAATACGTGGAGGCTCAACAACACACCCTTAAACAACAAGTGGGTCAAGGAAGAAATTGCAAGAGAAATTAGTAAATATCTCGAGGCGAATGAAAACAAATACACAACATATCAAAACCTATGGGAAGCAGCAAAGGCAGGGCTAACAGGGAAATTTATTGCCCTAAACGCCTATATCAGAAAAGAAGAAAAGGCAAAAATTCAGAAACTAACTGTCCACTTAGAAGAACTGGAGAAAGAACAGCAAACTAACCCCAAAGCAAGCAAAAGGAAAGAAATAACAAAGATTAGAGCAGAAATAAATGAAACTGAAAATATGAAAACAATAGAGAAAATCAATAAGACCAGAAGTTGGTTCTATGAGAAAATCAATAAGAATGATGGGCCCTTAGCAGATTGACAAAAAGAAGAGAGAGGACGCGAATAAATAAGATCAGAAATGGAAGAGGAGACATAACCACTGACCTCACAGAAATAAAGGCAGTAATAACAGGATACTATGAACACCTTTACGCTAACAAATACAAAAATTTAGATGAAATGGACGGGTTCCTAGAAAGGCATGAACAACCAACTTTGACTCAAGAAGAAATAGATGACCTCAACAAACCAATCACAAGTAAAGAAATTGAGTCAGTCATTCAAAAGCTTCCCAAAAAGAAAAGTCCAGGACCAAACGGCTTCACATGTGAATTCTACCAAATATTCCAGAAAGAATTAGTACCAACTCTCCTCAAACTCTTCAAAAAAATCGAAGTGGAGGAAAAGCTACCTAATTCATTCTATGAAGCCAACATCACCCTCATACCAAAACCAGGCAAAGATATTACAAAAAAAGAAAACTACAGACCAATCTCTCTAATGAGTATAGACGCAAAAATCCTCAACAAAATTCTAGCAAATCGTATCCAACAACACATTAAAAGAATTATACATCATGACCAAGTAGGATTCATCCCAGGTATGCAAGGATGGTTCAACATAAGAAAACCAATTAATGTAATACACCATATCAACAAATCAAAGCAGAAAAATCACATGATCATCTCAATTGATGCAGAGAAGGCATTTGACAAGATTCAACATCCTTTCCTGTTGAAAACACTTCAAAAGATAGGAATACAAGGGAACTTCCTTAAAATGATAGAGGGAATATATGAAAAACCCACAGTTAATATCATCTGCAATGGGGAAAAACTGAAAACTTTCCCCCTAAGATCAGGAACAAGACAAGGATGTCCACTATCACCACTATTATTCAACATTGTGTTGGAGGTTCTAGCCAGAGCAATTAGACAAGAAAAAGAAATACAAGGCATCAAAATTGGAAAGGAAGAAGTAAAACTATCACTGTTTGCAGACGATATGATACTATATGTCGAAAACCCGGAAAAATCCACAACAAAACTACTACAGCTAATAAATGAGTACAGCAAAGTAGCAGGTTACAAGATCAACATTCAAAAATCTGTAGCATTTCTATACACTAGCAATGAACAAGCTGAGGGGGAAATCAAGAAACGAATCCCATTTACAGTTGCAACTAAAAGAATAAAATACCTAGGAATAAATTTAACTAAAGAGACAAAAAACCTATACAAAGAAAACTACAAAAAACTGTTAAAAGAAATCACAGAAGACCTAAATAGATGGAAGGGCATACCGTGTTCATGGATTGGAAGACTAAATATAGTTAAGATGTCAATCCTACCTAAATGGATTTACAGATTCAACGCAATACCAATCAAAATCCCAACAACTTATGTTTCAGAAATAGAAAAACCAATAAGCAAATTTATTTGGAAGGGCAGGGTGCCCCGAATTGCTAAAAGTATCTTGAGGAAAAAAAACGAAGCTGGAGGTCTCACACTGCCAGACTTTAAGGCATATTATGAAGCCACAGTGGTCAAAACAGCATGGTATTGGCATAAAGATAGATATATCAACCAATGGAATCGAATAGAGTGCTCAGATATAGACCCTCTCATCTATGGACATTTGATCTTTGATGAGGCAGTCAAGCCAACTCGCCTGGGACAGAACAGTCTCTTCAATAAATGGTGCCTAGAGAACTGGATATCCATATGCAAAAGAATGAAAGAAGACCAGTATCTCACACCCTACACAAAAGTTAATTCAAAATGGATCAAAGATCTAAACATTAGGTCTAAGACCATAAAACAGAGGAAAATGTAGGGAGATATCTTATGAAACTTACAATTGGAGGCGGTTTTATGGACCTTAAACCTAAAGCAAGAGCACTGAAGAAAGAAATAAATAAATGGGAACTCCTCAAAATTAAACACTTTTGTGCATCAAAGAACTTCACCAAGAAAGTAGAAAGTCAGCCTACACAATGGGAGACAATATTTGGAAACGACATATCAGATAAAGGTCTAGTATCCAGAATTTATAAAGAGATTGTTCAACTCAACAACAAAAAGACAGCCAACCCAATTACAAAGTGGGAAAAAGACTTGAACAGACACCTCTCAGAAGAGGAAATACAAATGGCCAAAAGGCACATGAAGAGATGCTCAATGTCCCTGGCCATTCGAGAAATGCAAATCAAAACCACAATGAGATATCATCTCACACCCAGCAGAATGGCCATTATCAACAAAACAGAAAATGACAAGTGCTGGAGAGGATGTGGAGAAAGAGGCACACTTATCCACTGTTGGTGGGAATGTCAAAGGGTGCAACCACTGTGGAAGGCAGTTTGGTGGTTCCTCAAAAAACTGAATATAGAATTGCCATACGACCCAGCAATACCATTGCTAGGTATCTACTCAAAGGACTTAAGGGCAATGACACAAACGGACATTTGCACACCAATGTTTATAGCAGCATTATTTACAATTGCAAAGAGATGGAAACAGCCAAAATGTCCATCAACAGACGAGTGGCTAAACAAGCTGTGGTATATACATACGATGGAATATTATGCAGCTTTAAGACAAGATAAACTTATGAACCATGTAATAACATGGATGGTCCTAGAGAACATTATGCTGAGTGAGTCTAGCCAAAAACTAACGGACAAATACTGTATGGTCCCACTGATGTGAACCGACATTCGAGAATAAACTTGGAATATGTCCTTGGTAACAGAGACCAGCAGGAGTTAGAAAAAGGGTAAGATAATGGGTAACTGGAGGTGAAGGGATACAGACTGTGCAACAGGACTAGATACAACAACTCAGAAATGGACAGCACAATACTACCTAATTGTAATGTAATTATGTTAAAACACTGAATGAAGCTGCATCTGAGCTATAGTTTTTTTTTGTTTGTTTGTTGGTTGGTTGGTTTGTTTGTGTTTTTTGTTTTTTTTCTTTTTCCTTTTTTTCTTTTTTATATGTATTTTTTATTTTTTATTTTTATTATTATTTTCATTTTTTTCTCTATATTATTCTATATCTTTTTCTGTTGTTTTCCTAGTTCTTTTCTTAAATCGATGCAAATGTACTAAGAAATGATGAACATACATCTGTGTGATGATATTAAGAGTTACTGATTGTATATGTATAATGGAATGATTTCTAAATGTTGTGTTAGTTAATTTTTTTTAATTAATAAAAAAAAAACCAAAAAACAACTTTATCCCCCAGAGCCTGGCTTCGTACAAGCAAAGCATTAGTAGAATTGAATGGTGATATTTTGTGTGTCTCTTTTGCAAACTCACTCCATGGATTGGAACTGTTATTCTGATTATGGGAATTAGAGTCCTTAGTGCCTTTGAGTCCAGTCAGAGTAGAAAACCAAATGTAAAAATCCATTTTTAAGATTCTGTTTCTTAAGACCCACTCCTGGTACCAAGTTGTCTTAGCTAGGGTTCTCAAGAAAAACAGAATCAACAGGAAACACTCGCAAATATAAAATTTATAAAAGTGTCTCACATAATGGTAGGAACGCAGAGTCCAAAATCCACAGTGCAGGCTGTGAAGCCAACAATTCTGATGGAGGGTCTGGATGAACTCCACAGGAGACGTCCTCCAGCTGAAGCAGGAAGAGAGCCTATTTTTTCTGAATCCTCCTTAAAAGGCTTTCAGTGATTAGATTAAGCATCACTCATTGCAAAAGACACTCCCCTTTGGCTGATCACAAATGGAATCAGCTGTGGATGCAGCTGACATGATCATGATTTAATTCTATGAAATGTCCTCATCGCAACAGACAGCCCAGCACTTGCCCAACCAGACACACAGGTACCATCACCTGGCCAAGTTGACACATGAAAGTTACCATGACAGTCCACCCCTTGTCAACTTGTCAGCTATACATATCACCTTAAACTATACCTGATTTTTAAATAAAAACAATAAAAAACAGTATTTGCCCAACCAGACAAAGAGGTTCCACCATTTGGCCAAGCTGACACATGAACCTGACCATGACAAATATCAAAACCGGGTAAAAATGGTATAAGAAAGGAAAAATACAGGCCAATCTCCCTAATAAACATAGGTGCAAAAATACTGAACAAAATACTAGCAAATTGAATCCAACAACACATTAAAAGAATTATACACCATGACCAAGTGGAGTATATACCAGGAATGCAAGTATGGTTCAACACAAGAAAATCAATTAATCTAATACAACACATTAACAATTCAAAAGGGAAAAATCACATGATCATTTCAATTGATGCTGAAAAAGCATTCAACAAAATTCAACATCCTTTTCTGATAAAAAACATTTCAAAAGATAAGAATGAAAGGTAACTTCCTAAATCTGATAAAGGGAGAAGATGAAAAACCGATAACCAGCATTATACTCAATGAAGTGAGATCACGAACAAGACAAGGACGCTCCCTGTCACCACTATTTTCAACATTGTGATATAAGTTCCAGCTAGAGTAATCCGGCAGGAGAAAGAAATAAAAGGCATCCAAATATAAGTAATGGCACCGTAAAGCTTCTAGAAGAAAATGCAGGGAAACATCTTAAACACTTCGTAATAAGAAGTAGTTTCCTAAACTTTACACTCAAAGCATAAACAACAACAAAAAATACATAACAAAGGAACCTCTCAAAATCAAATTCTTCCGTACCTTAAAAGACTTTGTCCAAAAGGTGAAGAGGCAGCCAACTCAATGGGAGAAAATATTTGGAAATCACACATTGAACAACGGTTTGATATCCTATATACATAAAAAAAATCATACAACTCAACAACAAAACAACAAACAACCCAATTATAAAATGGGCTAAAAGTATAAATAGGCCTTATTCTGAAGAGCAAATACAGACAGCTAAACAACACATGAAGAGATGCTCATTTTCATTGGCTATAAGGGAAATGCAAATCAAGACTACATGGAGATATCACCTCACACCTATAAGAATGGCTGCTATTAAGCAAACAGGAAACTACAAATGCTGGAGAGGATGTGGAGAAATTGGGACACTTACGTACTGCTGGTGGGTATGTATAATGGTACAGCTGCTATTGAAGCTGTTTGGCAGTTTCTAAGGAAACTAAATATTCAGTTGCCCTATGATCCAGCAATAGCACTACTAGGTACATATCCAGAAGAGCTGAAAGCAGTGATGCAAACAGCCGTCTGCACAGTGATGTTCATAGCAGAATTATTCACAATCATTAAAAGAAAGAAACAATCCAAATGCCCATCAACAGATGAGTGGATTAACAAAATGTGGTATATACATATGATGGAATATTATGCAGCAGTAGGATGAAATGATGTCCTGAACCACATGACAAAACAGATGAGCCTTGGGGATATGATGCTGAGTGAAATGAGCCAGATGTAAAAGTAGAGATACTGTATGACTTCACTTTATTACCATGGTAAAGGTAAAATCAGAGGCTTATTGTATAGAACATAGGGAACTAGGAGATGCATAGAAACTAGAGATGGGGTGATCGGATATCTAATGAGGTTGAATTCCAATATAAGGGAATAGATAGAAGTGAAGGTGGGTCTCTAGTGGATCTACAGGCAATAATGCCATATTGAAGGTGAACATGATTGAAAGGGGTTGTATAGACGTATGTATCCAGACTGATTAACACTAGAAATATAAATAAGTTCTTGCCAAAACTGCTTCAAAACGATGATCCATATACAGAGTGTTTAAGTCCAGGGTACAGGGGAAAATCTGCTATTGCATGTTATGGGCTATATTTAACAGGAGAACATCAGCAGTATCACAGCAACAGCAGCAGTAATGGAGGAAGGGACAAGAGTTAGGAGGTTTAGATTTCCTATTTGGTGAGGGTGTTTTTATTGGTTATCTTTCTCTTGGAACAATGAAATTATCTACAATTGAGAGTGTTGATGGACTGTGGACTTTGGGCCCCATACATGATGCCTGATGAATGTAGATGGCTGAAGGATGCACTGACTGAGAAGTAGATTGACGAACGATGATGTATACATATGATCGAATGTTGTGCTGCTACAAAAAGGAACAAAGTCATGAGGCATGCAATGATGATGGTAAGCTCTTATAGCAGACACATTTTGTCCAGAGTGGTAATTATTATTTCTTGATTTTGAAAGGATGCTTTATATGTATAACCTGGCATTTAGAGATAAGAACAAAGCTGATCAGGTAGAGATTAAGGTAATTCAGAACACAAGGGTAAGGAAGACACTGTGTATATTTAAGAACCACACCTACTGTGAAACCAAAGGAAGTAGGTTTATTTTGTCTGGAACCTAAATTTTCTGTAGCACATAATCTGACTCAACCTGTCCGGATAGCTCATTTGAACAATTGAAACACAGGGAGCCCAGAATAAGAATGAGGGACTTTAATCTTGTATAGCTTAAGGTAATGCCTAGATACCTCCTAACTGGGAAGGGTGGCTGACTGTGCCTAGATGATGTGTACAAACAATATTGTTTATGCTGAAAACCTTTCCTTCTGGGGATCTGGAATTCTGGTACATTCTTTGCAAAAGGGTAGCTGTGTGACCAGCAACCAGTAAAAAAAAAAAACCTGGGCTCAATAGGAATAAGGGCCTTTAATCCCGTATAACTTAATGTAATGCCTAGATACATCCTAGAATATATTAAGGAAATAATCAAAAAGTATTTGCAAAGTCCCTTGAGGGATGGGAGAAAAAATATGGAACAATTAAACTTTACCATCAGGGAATCCCCTGATACTGGGTCAAACATTAGGGATACCCAAATCAATAGGCCAAGCCCTTGATCTTGAGGCTTACTCTTACAAAGCTTAAGTAGGTAGTAGAGAAGCTTAGCCTACCTAAAGGTATGCCTAAAAGTTACTTCTGAAGGACCTCTTTTGTTGCTCAGATATGGTCTCACTTTCCCTATTTCCAATGCTGTAAGTGAAATCATTGCCCTCCCAGCTATGTGGGACATGACATCCAGGGGTGAAAGACTCCCTGGCAGCATGGGAGATGATTTTCAGAGATGAGTCTGACCCTGACACCATGGGATCAACATGCCATCCTTACCAAAAGGGGGAAAAGAAGTGTAATTAATAAAATATCAGTGACTGAGAGATTTCAAATAGAGCCGAGAGGCTACACTGTAAATCACTCTTATACAAGCTTCAATTAGACATTGCCACCTATCATAACTTGCCAAACCCCAGCCAAAACCATTCCAGCCTAAACACCTTTAGGATTTCTTTGGGGCAATATATAAGATTCTTCAAAGTTTCCACACACTAGGGTAACTTTCCAGAAACCTACAACCTCCAGATGGGTCCCTGCACCAGATAATTCCTGAAACCTCGAGGGCCCCACCTCTCCAGAACATCTCCCTAGCCCAGATTACTGACAGCCCCTTCCAATAAGAAAATGTTAGAATGGCCAAGCCCAAATACCCCTAACGAGTGGGATAAAAAGGTTAAAGGTGATGTTGGAGTTATACTGAGAAGGTAGGGTTTAACAAACAAATATGACTGCTGAATCATTAAATTGATATTTGTTTTGGTCTCTAGTATCTTAGAGCAGCTAGAAGAAAAAACCTAAAATTGTGGAATCGTAACCCATACCAAACTCTGAAACCTGTTCTAAAACTAATTGTTGTGCTGTGCTTTTTCTATATATATATATTATTTTTCACAAAGAAAATAGCAGTGATTATGTAAAAAGGTATTTATTCCTTCTGGCCTCCTATATTCTGGAGCAGATAGAAAGAAAAATATGAGATGGTGGTATGCTAGCCCATGAGAAACTCTGGGATCTGTCCTGTAACCGCTTTTTGAAGAGTGCTTTGAAAATTTGTTTTTTTCTTTCTTTGCTTTTTTTTTTATAAAAATAAAAAAATATGAATACGTGACTAGAAAAAGTAAGGAATCAGTATGAATAGGTTGATTAACTGAAGAAATGCAAATGGCCAATAAACATATGCTAACATGCTCAATTTCAATAACAACCAAAGAAATGCAAATTAAAAGATAACATTTTCTTTTCCTATCAGAATGGTAGAGAGAAAAAAGGTTTATAAATGCTAAACGTTGGTGTGCCAATTTCAAATGGTTTATGTACCATAGAAAAGCCATGTTTTAATTCTAATCAATTTGTGGGAACAATAGTTTCTTCTAATCCCTATTCAGTACTGTATGTTGGAAACTTTAATTAGCTTATCTCCATGGAAATGTGACTCAATCAAGTGTTGCTATTACACTTGATTAGGTGGAGAGTGTCTCTACCCATTCCAGGTGGGTCTTGATTGGCTTTACTGGAATCCTTTAAAAAGAAGAAGTACTTTGGAAAAAGCTAGAGAATAACAAGAGAGAAAGCCATGAGATTCTGAGAGGGCAGAGAATGCCGCAGAACCATGAAGCAGAGAGTCCACCAGCCAGTGACTTTTGGAGATGAAGAAGGAAAACACTTCCAGGGGAGCTTCATGAAACAAGAAGCTGGAAGAGAAAGCTAGCAGACTTCCCCATGTGCCCTTCCAGCTGAGAGGGAAACCCTGAACATCATCAGCCTTCTTGAATCAAGGTATCTTTCCCTGGATGCCTTAGATTGGACATTTCTATAGACTTATTTTAATCGGGACATTTTCTCACCCTTAGAACTGTAAACTAGCAACTTATTAAACTCCCCCTTTTAAAAGCCATTCTGCTTCTGGTATATTGCATTCCGGCAGCTAGCAAACTAGAACAGTTGGCAGGAACATGGTGGGAACAATTCCATGCCAAATAACATTGGTGCCTGAGTCAAAGGAAAACTCAGCAATATTGATTCTGTTTTTCATTTAAAATGCTGATATTTTGTTCATTGTGGATTTTTTGCATTAATATTTGTTCTCATGTTAAAATAAATTTAGATTGAGTCTTCCAGAGAAGATGGCGGCTTAGTAAGACGTGCGGGTCTTAGTTCCTCCTCCAGAACAGCAACTAAAGAAACAGAAACAATACGAAACAGCTCCCGGAGCCACGACAGAGACCAAAAAGACAGTGTACCCATTCTGGAACGGCTGAACGGGCAGGGAGAATATGCTGTGGTGAGATACCCGAAGGGCGCGTGCTTTCCCGGGCCGGGGAGGCTGGCAACTGGGGTCCCTTCCAAACACATGGCTTCCCGGTCTGACTGGGAACATTGGATAGTGGGGCCTTCCCACCACGCTTGGCGTCTCAGGCCAGCTGGGCAATTTGGACCGGCACTCCCCCAAGCTGTGGTGGCCGGCGACCCCCCCTACATGCGCGGTTTCCCGGGCCGACTGCGAGATTCGGATTGGCAAGTTAAAGGAGCCACAGCATCTTTTACCGGTGGGACCCGCAGACAGACGAGCGCCACGATCGCCACCTACTGGGCAGAAAAAGAAAAACAGAGCCCAGAGATTTCACAGAAAAACCTTTCAACCAGCCGGGTCCCACACCCAGGGAAATCTGATCAAATGCCCAGACACCAGCAGAAAATAACGGATCACACTCGGAAAATTGAAGATATGGCCCAGTCAAAGGAACAAACCAATAGTTCAAATGAGATACAGGAGCTGAGAAAATTAATGCTGAATATACAAACAGAAATGGAAAACCTCTTCAAAAACCAAATCAATAAATTGAGGGAAACATGAAGAAGACATGGGCTGAACAAAAAGAAGAAATAGAAAATCTGAAAAAACAAATCACAGAACTTATGGGATTGAAGGACAAAGTAGAAAAGATGGAAAAAACAATGGATACCCACAATGGTAGATTTAAAGAGACAGAAGCTACAATTAGTGAACTGGAGGATGGAACATCTGAATTCCAAAAAGAAACAGAAACTATAGGGAAAAGAATGGAAAAACTCGAGCAGGGGATCAGGGAACTGAATGACAATATGAAGCGCACAAATATACGTGTTGTGGGTGTCCCAGAAGGAGAAGAGAAGAGAAAAGGAGGAGAAAAACTAATGGAAGAAATTATCACTGAAAATTTCCCAACTCTTATGAAAGACCTAAATTTAAAGATCCAAGAAGTGCAGCGCACCCCAAAGAGAATAGACCCAAATAGGTGTTCTCCAAGACACTTACTAGTCAGAATGTCAGAGGTCAAAGAGAAAGAGAGGATCTTGAAAGCAGCAAGAGAAAAACAATCTGTCACATACAAGGGAAACCCAATAAGACTATGTGTAGATTTCTCAGCAGAAACCATGGAAGCTAGAAGACAGTGGGATGATATATTTAAATTACTAAAAGAGAAAAACTGCCAACCAAGACTTCTATATCCAGCAAAATTGTCCTTCAAAAATGAAGGAGAAATTAAAACATTTATAGACAAAAAGTCACTGAGAGAATTTGTGACCAAGAGACCAGCTCTGCAAGAAATACTAAAGGGAGCACTAGAGTGAGATACGAAAAGACAGAAGAGAGAGGTATGGAGTAAAGTGTAGAAAGAAGGAAAATCAGATATGATATATATAATACAAAAGTCAAAATGGTAGAGGAAAATATTATCCAAACAGTAATAACACTAAAAGTCAATGGACTGAATTCCCCAATCAAAAGACATAGACTGGCAGAATGGATTACAACCCAGCAATACCACTGCTAGGTATCTACTCAAAGCACTTAAGGGCAAAGACACAGACGGACATTTGCACACCAGTGTTTATAGCAGCATTATTTACAATTGCAAAGAGATGGAAACAGCCAAAATGTCCATCAACAGACGAGTGGCTAAACAAACTGTGGCGTATACCTACGATGGAATATTATGCAGCTTTAAGACAGACTAAACTTATGAAGCATGTAATAACATGGATGGACCTAGAGAACATTATGCTGAGTGAGTCTAGCCAAAAACTAAAGGACAAATACTGTATGGTCCCACTGATGTGAACCGACATTCGAGAATCAACTTGGAATATATCATTGGTAACAGAGACCAGCAGGAGTTAGAAACAGGGTA
The DNA here is from genome assembly GCF_023851605.1 of Tamandua tetradactyla. NCBI lineage: Eukaryota > Metazoa > Chordata > Mammalia > Pilosa > Myrmecophagidae > Tamandua > Tamandua tetradactyla. Next base: position 102,416,741 of record NC_135353.1, read on the forward strand.
AGATAATGGGTAATTGGAGCTGAAGGAATACAGACTGTGCAACAGGACTAGATACAAAAACTCAAAAATGGACAGCACAATAATACCTAATTGTAATGTAACTATGTTAAAACACTGAATGAAGCTGCACCTGAACTATAGTTTTTTGTTTGTTTGTTTGTTTGTATCTTTTGTTGTTGTTTTTTCTTTTTCCTTTTATATATATATATATTTATTATTATTATTATTATTATAATTCTCTTCTCTATATTAACATTCTATATCTTTTTCTGCTGTTTTGCTAGTTCTTTTCCTAAATCGATGCAAATGTACTAAGAAATGATGATCATACATCTATGTGATGATACTAAGAATTACTGAATGCATATGTAGAATGGAATGATTTCTAAATGTTGTGTTAATTTCTTTTCTTTTTTTGATTAATAAAAAAAATAAAAATAAAATAAAAATAAAAATAAAAAAATAAATTTAGATTGAAATGCTAGTGATCAATGAAAGGGAGGGGTAAGGGGTACGGTATGTATGAATTTTTTACTGTTGTCTTTATTTCTTTTTCCGAATTGATGCAAATGTTCTAAGAAATGATCATGATGATGAATATGCAACTATGTGATGATATTGTGAATTACTGATTATATATGTAGAATGGAATGATCATATGTTAAGAATGTTTGTGTTTGTTTGTTATATATTTTTTAAAATTAATGAAAAAAATTTTTTTAAGTATTTGTTTGACTACTGAGTCTATTTCTGACTATGGAGCTTCTAAGCCTGGTTCCCTGACCTTCCCAGAGATTCTGTGAGTAACATAATATCTTTTTTTTTCTTGGCATGGGCAGGCACTGGGATTTGAACCCAGGTTTCCAGCATAGTAGGCAAGAGAATTCTGCCACTGAGCCACCTTCTCCGCTTAAGAAAAAAAAAAAGAAAGAAAGAAAACTGGAATGCTTTACCTTCACCTTTTTTAAAGGACTGGATGGCACCACCATTCTATTGGACAACGGTAAAAAGAACCAACAATGACTCTAGGTTTGATTAAGTGCCATGGCTTGTCAATCCCTTGTGATAGTACATTAATTCAAACACAACTTAACCCAAGGTCCTTAAGCCCAACAAAGTAACAATCACTATGGGAGAGGCCTCTAACCCTGATGATACTGAATTAGGACTCTCTGGAGGAAGAAACTTTATCAGCAGTGTAAAGAGGATACCCTCCCCAAGTATATCCTGCAACTGCAACAAGCTAACAAAACCAAAAAACCTTGCAAGGTGAGGAAACAAAAACTAAAATAGAAGTTCACAATTTGCCCCCTTTGGAAATCCACAATTTACTAAAAACAATTTATGCACTAACAAGATAAAAAGGATGCTAATTGACTTTTGCATTTCTACAACATTTGTTCTAAATTAATTTTAATATTTAGTGAGTTGCACCAACTGGCCAACCTTCATGGCCTTAATCAATACTGGAGCTCCAGTTATAATTATACTTTGGGGTCCCACTAAATTCAAACAAGGTACCCCTTCTACGCTTAGGGGAGTTACCGGGGAAAATGGAAGACAAACAGGTATGCGGCACCTTAACTACTGGAACTCTCACCTTGCCTAAATCATCATGCCCATTGATCTAAAATATCCCATCATGGGTATTGATGCTCTGACCCAAAGAGTAATAAATTGAAATAAAATTAAGTCTTTGGCACTTACAATAAATTTGACAAAATGGGACTCTTGTGGTATCTTACCACTGGCCTTTTGTGCTGGATTGAAAGGATTTACGTACCCTAGAAAAGCCATGTTTTTATACCAAGCAATCTTGTGGGAGCAGCTGTTTTGTCTAATCCCTATTCAGTATTATAGGTTGGAAACTTTATTAGGTTGTCTCCATGGAGATGTGATTTACCCACTTGTGGATATTAATCTTTCATTGGAGGCAGATGTGACTCTACCCTTTCAAGGTGGGTCTTATATTGGTTTATTGGAATCCTTTGAAAGAGGAAGCATTTTGGAGAGAGTCTCTTTTTAGAGACACGAGAAAGCCAAAGCAGGTCCAAGCAGCGCCACGAGGCCAAGAGAACCATAGAGTCCACCAATCAGTGACCTTTGAAAATGAAGAAGGAGAACACCCCCAAGGGAGCTGTATGAAGCAAGAGGCCTGGAGAGGAAGCTAGCAGATGCCATGTTCACCATGTGCCCTTCCAACCAAGAGAGAAACCCTGAACATCATCAGCCTTCTTGAATCAAGATATCTTTCCCTGGATGCCATGGTTTGGACATTTTTATAGACTTGCTTTTATTTGGAGATTTTCATGGCCTTAGAACTATAAACTTGTAACTTATTAAATTCCCCCTTTAAAAGTCATTCCATTTCTGGTATATTGCATTCCGGTAGCTAGCAAAGTAGAACACCCTCCTTCACAGTTAAAATAGTTAATGCTGTCCAATATAGATTAAAATAAGGCCTATAGGAATTAAGACCCATTAAAAAAGATCTTCTCATGGAAGGGGCTATTATTCCTGCTGTCTTCCCCTTTAATAGCCCAATTTGGCCATGCTCAAACCTGAAAAATGTGAATGGCACTTAACAGTGGATTACCACAACTTTAGTGCCACAGTACCCCTAATTAAGGCCCCCATAACCAATAATATTAAAATCATTGAGTCTAGCCAATCAGCAGCTTGAAATATATCACTTTTATAGATTTGGTTGATATATTCTATTTAGTGTCTATTTCAATAGCCTCTCAGCCACAGTTTGGCTTCACCTTCAAAGGGATACAATATATTTTACTTGGCTACTCACAGTGTACCTCAACAGTTCTGTGATCAAACAATATTTGCTGGCAAGATCTTAACCACATCCAACTTTCTTAAGGGGGATAGGTATGACCTTACATTAATGACATCATCCTCTGAGAAGATTTATTTTGTCATATTCAAGGCATTAAAAACATTCACAACGGAGCTCACACAAAAGGGATGGGCCATTGCCACACACAAAGTACAAGGCCTCACCTTAACAGTTAAATTTCTGGTAGTCATCAAGGAATTGAGGGCCACTTCATCCTTGGCACTATCAAGAAACCATCATTGACCTTCTCAGTACCCATATCCTTAAAACAGGCCCAACATCTTTTATGCCTATTTAGGTCCTGAAGACAACATGTTCCTTATTTACACAATTTCACTTAAGCTCAGTTAAGTTGTTCCTTGCAAACTGGTTCACAGTAAACAGAGCCCCTGGCAACAAAAGGCTATGGATGCTATCTAAATTGCAATATACAGGCATTCCACAGAGACTCTTCACCCTAGAGGCTTTAGCAACCTCTCCTCCTGCATGTTTGGAATCTCTGGACCACCTAAGATGGCCATAATTTTCACATGGGCCTCTGGTGAAAAACATGCCCTCTTCGGACCTGCACTATACATTCTGAAGTGGTAATTGCTGGCTTTATACTGGGCCCTTCTAGAGACAGAGGCTCTCACAGGCCCTAAGCTTGTGACTTTCTGCACCCAACTGCCCATTATGCCTTGCATTGTGAGAGGCAGCACTCCACAGGCTTGGTACAGCCACAGTGGCCTCCTTATTGGAATGAAGATAGTATTTACAGGAGCCAAACCTGGGCCTTCTGGTATATCTTACCACAGGAGAAAATGGCTCCTCCATTTTCTCCTGTGGGTAAGATTTCCTCCTTAGTACTTTGCCAGATGCCATGGTGTTAAAGGAGTCACCAGTCTCTCAAACCCACTGACTATCTGAGGAACCACCTGAAATCAACTGAGTGATCAAAAAAGGAAGTTTGTGTACTTTGCAGACAGTAGCTCCACCAATTACACATGATGGAGCTTGCCTGGCTAGTAGATGGAATCCATCCAAGATATTCTGTGTCCAGAGATTTTAAATTCTTACCTCTATAATTTTCTTCCTAGTTTCCATTCACAACTGTATGTTATTCAATACCCAGGCACATTTCCATTTATTGTTTACTGTTCTTAATTGATTGAGGTATGGAATGTATATAACCACACAAGTTCTCTGAAAAAGCACTGAGTAAACATAAATACACAGTATAAAATTGAGTTTTTCATAAAGGCCAAAGCAAGCTAGACTTAACCAGAACTTAACCAAGTCCTTAACATGGCCTATGAGTGCTGCCATGGTCTAGTCTCTACCTAACCCTTGTTTTACACTTTTCTGTTTCCATTCTCTGTTCCAGCTATATTTGATTTCTTTCATGTGTTTAAAAAGCCCATGTTCCTTTTTGCCACAGAACCTTTCCTACATTATTCCCTCTGCCTGGGACTCTCTTATCCACCCCCCTCTTTGTCTAGTTAACTCCTGTTCTTCCTTCAGATTTCAGCCTAATCACCTCTTCCTCAGGAAAGTGTCCCTGATTGTCATGACTTGATCAATGTTTCCATGGCACCATGTTCCTCCTATTTGCAGCATATAATACTGGTGTAAGTTTTACTTTTATTGGTGATTTTTGATGTCTGCATTTCCCACTACATTACTACAAGCTCCATGGAAGCAGAGGTCATTACCTTTTTGGCTCCCCACACTACAGTAACTCCAGGACACAGCACAGCACCTTGCATATTTTAAGCAGTCAACAAATATTTGTTGGATGAATAAATATGTACTGCCAAGTAAATACGAAAGGGCCTTAGCTATATTGATATGCTCAATATTAGATACTTTCTCCTGTTCAACGAATGATTCAAGACTATTGATTTAAAAATACTCTCACCTCAGGTGTGCCCTACATAGACAATAAATGATCCTTCTCCATTATGCAAATTAAAAAACTGAGGCCTAGGTTGGTTAGGTGACTTCCTCAAATCAGAACAAGCTATAAAATCCAAGTATCTTTATTTGTTTGTTTTTTATTTTCAAAAATATTTTTATTGATAAAGTTTCACACACATATAGTTCATACATGGTATACAATCAATGGCTCACATATTTGTGTATTCATCACCATAAAATCCAAATATCTTGATTATTTCCTTTTATTACATCACAATTTTTATTGTAGGATGCTACAATAAAAAAATCATTGATTGTCAATTCAAGGCACTCTGACCTTGAATTCTGTCTTACTAATAATGTGAAAATGGGCAAATTACTTAACTTCTCTAAACCCACTTCCCTGTCTCTATATTAAAGAAAATACCTGTCATATAAGGTTGTTCTGAGGATTAGGGAAAAAATATCAAGCGTCCCTAGCATATTGCTGGCACATAGTAGGTAGTCAATAAATCGTAGAAATGCTGTAAACTTAGTCTCAGTTTGATGATTTTTAAATTCAAAGTTTTGTATACTAAGTTTTCCCATATCAGAGTATATTACGTGAGAAGTCAAACATACATACAAACAATTTAAGGTACCTATTTGTCATTTGTACAGTTTTGGGTCCTTTTATACAAATAGCATGCTCCAATCAGTATTGTCTGAACTAGACTAAAAGCAGGGACCACAGCTACTTAATTTCAACAGCATCTTGGGCACATGGTTGATTAAGGTATTTTTGCGTTGGTGATGAGTTTAATAATAGCACCACAAGTTGTTAATATCTGCAATCAGTTTGATTCGCCCACAGAGACAAACCAACATTGACGCTCCTTAGTTTAGTTTTGGTTTGTTTCATTTTTCTAAGCAGAGAGGGTAAAAATTAAAATAAGAAAGATGTATCTTAGAGAGGCATTTTGAAAATCTTTTGACACATATTCTCTTATTTTTTTATACATTCTTTGAAAAATAAACAAAAGAGGGTTGTGCTGGTTTGAATCTGTGGTGGACCCCAGAAAAGCCATGTCCTTTAATCCTCATTCAATATTGCTGGGTGGGAGCATTTTGATTGTTCCCATGTAGAGGTGACCCACCCAACTGTGGGTGGTAACTTTTGATTAGATGATTTCCATGGAGATGTGTCTCCACCCATTGAATGTGAGTTGTTTACTGGAACCCTTTAAAAGAGGAAACGTTTTGGAGAGAGTCCCTTTTTTTTAGAGCCATGAGAAAGCCAGCAGATGCCACCATGTTTGCCATGTGCCCTTCCAGCTGAGAGAGAAATGTTTAACATCATCAGCCTTCTTGGAACACAGTATCGTTCCCTGGATGCCTTAGACTGGACACTGCTATAAACTTGTTTTAATTGGGACATTTTCTCCACCTTAGGACTGTAAACTAGCAACTTATTAAATTCCCTTTTTAAAAGCCATTCTGTTTCTGGTATATTGTATTCCAGCAGCTAGCAAACTAAAACAAGGGTATGTATCCAACTTTAAAAATAGCCAGTGGCCCAATGCAGCTATTTATATATGACTGATTATGAAGAAGTTAAATTTTGTTCATAGCCATTCACTCGTATATGAAAATAGATTTCCTTATTTTTCATATCAAAGTCCTTTTTCATGCAAACATTGATTTGCATGAAATACTGTATAATGCTTTAAGGTGCCATTAGAAGTCTGTAATAAACTTCTTATGTAGCCCTTGTTGTACTGGCAGAGTTGACTTACCCCATAGGACAGTACTTGAGGAGATTCTGTGAGTGAGGTGTCGTCGCTATACCTGCAGCTTTCCTTGTCCATTCTGGGAAGGTGCTTCATACTCGAATATATATGGTACATTTTAGTTTAATTTTTAGTTTTATTTGTTTACAAGTACACAAAGTTTCAACCAGCTCTATGAGTTTCATTTAAAAAAGAAACAGGACAAACCTGCCCTGGCATCCTGGGATTGACAATGCTCTCCTGACCAAAAGGGGGAAAAGAAATGTAACAAAATAAGGTATCAGTGGCTAAGAGAGTTCAAATACAGTTGAGAGGCTATTCTGGAGGCTCCTCTTATACAAGCTTCAGCTAGGTATTGCTAATTGCCATGGTATGCCAAACCCCAACCAACATCACACCTGTTGATCTGAAAGTACATCCAGGGATCTATCTGAGATCCTACAAAAGATGCATGCACTAAATTTACTTTTCAGAAACCTAAAACCTTCATATGGTTCCTAGGCCAGATAAGTCCTGAAACCCAGAGTTGCCAGTCTCTCCACGAACATCAATCAGTTCTATTGCTCTATTCCATATTGTCAACAACCCTTTTCAACATGAAAAAACTTAAAATGGGCATCCCAAATATCCTTAAAGATTGGGAGAAGGATCAAAGGAGAAGGAGGAGTTATGACAGAGAAGTTAGGATTTAACAAATGAGAATGACTACTGAATCATTATATTGATATTTCTTTTTAGTCTGCAGTATTTTAGAAGGAAAACTCTAGGGCAGGCCACGATGGCTTAGCAGGCAGAGTTCCTGCTTGCCATGCCGGAGACCTGGGTTCGATTCCTGGTGCCTGCCCATGCCAAAAAAAAAAAGAAGGAAAACTCTAAAATTGTGGAACTGTACAAATATCAAACTTTGGAATCTGTTCTATAACTGATTATTAAAATGTACTCTAAAATGTATTGCTTTTTTGTATATATGTTATATTTCACAATAAAAAATGTTAAAAAAAGGCAGTTTTATTTGAGTTGACCACTTTATCAAAGATCAATTGGCTGTAGATGTGAGTGTCCACCTCTGAACACTCAATTTGATTCCACTGGTCAGTACACCTACCTTTGTGCCAGTACCATGCTGTTTTGACCACTGTAGCTTTGCAAAATGCTTTAGAGTAGTAGTGTGAGACCTCCCAATTCATTTTTCTTTAGCAAGACATTTTTGGCTATTCAGAGTACCCTACTCTTCCAAATAAATATGATTACTAGTTTCTCTATTTCTGCAAAGTAAGTTGTTGGGATTTCAATTGATATTGCATTGAACTATAAATCAATTTGGGTAGAATTGACATCTTAACTATATTTTCTCTTCCAAGCCATGAACACAGTATGTCCTTCCATTTCTTTAGGTCTTCTTTGATTTGTTTTAGCAAAGTTTTATAGTTTTCTGTGTATAGGTCTTTTATGTCCTTGGTTAAATTTATTCCTAAATATTTTATTCTTCTGGTTGCTATTGTAAATGGAAGCTTTTTCTTGATTCCCTTCTCAGATTGCTCATTGCTGGTATATAAAAGCACAACTGATATTTGCACTTAGATCTTGTATCCTGCCAATTTACTGTACTTCTTTAAAAGCTCTAATAGCTTTAATGTAAATTTTTCAGGATTTTCTATAAATAAGATAATTTCATCTGCAAAAGTACAAGTTTTACTTCTTCCTTTCCAATTTGGATACCTTTTATTTCTTTTTCTTTGCTAATTGCTCTAGCAAAGACTTCCATCACAATGTTGAATAACAATGGTTATAATGGGCATCCTTGTCTAGTTCCTGCTCTTACAGGGGAAGCTTTCAGTCTTTCCCCATTGAGTATGATGTTAGCTGTGGGTTTTTCATAAATTCTCTTTATCACGTTGAGGAGGTTTCCTTCTATTTCTCTCCTTTGAAGTATTTTCATCAAGAAAGGGTGCTGAATTTTATCAAATGCCTTTTCTGCATGAATCAAATTTAACACTTCTGTGTGTCAAAGAATTTTGTCAGGAAAGTAAAAAGGCAGACTACACAATGGGAGACAATTTGGAAACAACATATCAGGTAAGGGTTTAATAACAAGAATATATAAAGAGAACCTACAACTCAACAACAAGAAGACAGACAACCCAATTAAAAACTGGGCAAAAGACATGGACAGACACTTTTCCAAAAAGGAAATATAAATGGCTCAAGAACATATGAAAAGGTGCTTCAACTCACTGGCTAATAGGGAAATGCAAATCAAAACCACAATGAGATATTATCTCACAACGACTAGAATGGCCATTTTAAAAAAAAACAGAAAATGACTAGCGTTGGAGAGGATGTAGAGAAAGAGGCACATTTATTTAGTGTTGATGGGAATATAGAATGTTGCAACCACTCTGGAAGGCACTTTGGCAGTTCCTCAGGAGGTTAAACAGAGAATTTCCATAGGATCCAGCAATCCCATTACTAGGTATATATTTGAAGGAAATGAAGGCAAGGACACAAATGAAAATTTGTACACTGATCTTTCTAGAGCCATTATTCACAATTGCCAAGAGTTGGAAATAGCTGAAATGTTCACTGACTGATGAGAGGCTAAACAAACTGTGGTATAGAGATATGATGGACTATGATGCAGCCGTAAGACAGAATAAAGTCATGAAGCATATAAAAACATGGATGAACCTTGAGGACATTATGTTGAGTGTATTAGTTAGGGTTCTCTAGAGAAATAGAATCAACAGGAAATATTCATAAATATAAAATTTATAAAAGTGTCTCACATAACTGTGGGAACATAGAGTCCAAAATCTGTAGGGCAGGCTGTGAAGCTGATGATTTCGATGGGGGGTCTGGATGAACTCCACAGGAGAGGCTCACTGGCCAAAGCAGGAAGAGAGCCTATCTCTTCTCAATCCTCCTTAAAAGGCTTCCAGTGATTAGATTAAGCATCACTCATTAAAGAGGACACTACTTGGCTGATTACAAATGGAATCAGCTATGCTTGTAGCCAACGTGATCATGATTTAATTCTACGAAATATCCTCATAGCAAAAGACAGGCCAGCACTTGCCCAACCAGACAAACAGGTACCACCACCTGGCCAAGTTGACCATGACAGCTGAGTGAAATTAGCCAGAAACAGAAGGACAAATACTGTATGGTCTCACTAATATGAACTAACATTAATGAGCAAACTTTGAGAGTTAAAGTTGAGAACACAGGCTACCAGGAAATAAAAAGAGGGTAGGGACTGGGTATTTCATCTTGAAGGAGTATAGAATTTTAATAAGACTGATTATAAAGATACAGAAATTGTTAGCACAATATTATCTCATAGTAGCACAATATTAGAAGTACATTGAATGAGGCTGAATGTGAGTATGGTTGAGGGAGGAGGGCTGGGAGCATTTATGACAACAGAAAGATAGAGGATAAACACTGGGACAGCGTAACTTAGCTATGCCTGGAGTGAACAATGATGGTTATTAAATATACAAATATAAGAATGTTTTTGCATGAGGGAAAACTAATGAATGTCAACATTGCAAAGTGTTGAAAATGGGGGTATACAGGAAAAACATAATCAATGCATACTAGGGTCTATAATTAACAGTAACACTGTAATATGCTTCCATTGAATGTAAGAAAAGCAATATGCCAAAGCTAAATGTAAATAAGAGGTGGATAAGGGAGGGGTATGGGATTTTTTACAGATGACATGGAAAGGTCCTCATATAGATTGTGGAGCTGAAAAACATGGCTATGTGATTACACCAGGAACCATTGTTTACTTAGGTTTGACTGTATGGCATGTGAATAAAACTGTTCAAAAATGAACAGAGACACAAGTGCTGGAGAAAATGTGGAAAGAGAGATGTACTTATTCACTGTTGGTAGGGAAGTAGGGTGATACAGATCTTCAGGAGGGCAGTGTAGTGGCTCCAAAGGAGCCATATGATCCTGCAACCCTGTTGTTAGATGTATACTTAGAGGAACTGAGAGAGCAGGGACACAAATGGACATTTGCGCATTGATGTTTATGGCCACACTGTTCATGATTTGCAATGGATGTAAATGACTTAAGGGTACATTAACTGAAGAATGGAAAAGGGAAAGGTGTTGCATATATATAATGGAATATTGAGCGGATGCAGGAAGGAATGAAGTCATGAGGCATGCAACTAGGTGAAAGAACTTTGAGGACTGTATGCTCAGTGAAATAAGCCAGAAAAAAAAGTACAAAGATTATTATGCGTCACTAATATGGACTAACTATAATGTGCAAACTCTGAGAATTGAATTCGAGAGCATAGTCATCAGATGACAGCCTATTGTAAAGTTTCCTAGATTGTATGTTCCTATAGCAGTCATATCTATTCCTGAGTTGCAATTGTTATTTCAAAATTCTGAGATGCTGAACTCTGTGTATAACCTGATCACTCCCTGGAACTTTGGGTATTTGTGTGACATCTGAGACTCAGAGCAAGAGTACCGCAGCTATGAAAGTCAGCATTATCCCATACAGTAACTACTTTAAAAAGCAGAAAATGAGATCAGACTTCAATTAGAGATATGAATGAAGGAGATCCAGGCAGGACTAAGATAAAGCAGACTAAAGGGTAAAAGATGATTTTGACAATATTTTGAAACTTCAGTTTCTATGTAAGACAAAAGGAAGAGATGTTTATTTAATGTAATACTTATATTTTTGGTAGCACGCAATCTGATCTAAATTGTATGGTAAGCTTATTCGAACACCACAATTATGTGGAACCTTGAATAGGGAGTGAGATCTTTTTAGTTTGTACAGGTTGGTGGGCAGAAGATTAAAAAGTCCCCTTGAGGGACTGGGGGAAAAGGTAGAAATATTAAACTTCCCTACCTGGGGAAGACCTGATATTCTCACAATCATTGGGGACTGCCAAGTTGAAGGGCCAGGCCCTTGATCTTGGGGCTTGCTCATATGAAACTTATTTCTGCAAAGGAGAAGCTAAACCTACTTATGATAATGCCTAAGAGTCACCCCCAGAGAACCTCTTTTGTTCCTAAGATGTGACACCTCTAAGCCAACTCCGCAGAGGCGCTCACTGACCTCCCGATCTACGTGGGACATGACTCCCAGGGATGTAAATCTCCTAGGAAATATGGGACATGACTCCAGGGTACGAGCCTGGCTTTGGCATTGAGGGAGTGAGAAAGTCTTCTTGACCAAAAGGGGGAAAAGCAATGAAACAAAATAAAATTTCAGTGGCTGAGACATTTTAAATAATCAAGAGGTCATTGTGGAGATTATTCTTATGCATTATATAGATATATGTTTTAGGTTTTAGTCTGTTAGAAAAGCTAGAAGGAAATAACTGAAACTGTTGACTGTAATCCAGTGGCCTTGATTCTTGAAGATGACTGTATAATGATATAGCTTTTATGGTGTAACCATGAGATTGTGAAAACCTTGTGACTGACACTCCCTTTATCCAGTGTATAGACAGATGAGTAAGAAAAAAATAATAATAATAAATAATTGGGGATGGGGGTATGGGATGTTTTGGGTTTCTTTTTCACTTTTATTTTTATTTTTTATTCTTATTATTTCTGAAGTAATGCGACTGTTCAAAAATCTATTGTGATGATGAATGCACAGCTATATGAAGATACTGTGAACCACTGATTATATAATTTGAAAGATTATATGGTATGTGAATATAAAATATATCCCAATAAAATTGCATTACAAAAAGGCAGTCTCATCTCATATCAGTCCCAGAACAGAAAGCCCAAGGTCAAGAGGATGATGAGATAGAAAGGTTTGAACCAGGAATAGAAATATGGAGAGAGGTTCTATTCTTGAAGGTGCCGCTTTAGACTTTAAGCAAGTCACTTAACTTCTGATCCTCAGCTTCCTCATTTATTAGATAATGTTCCAGCTTAAACAACAACAAAATGGACAAGAAAGAGTCCATGACATAGAATGACATAGCCCAAGTACCCCTAAAGAGTGGGATAGAAAGATCAAAGGTGATGGTGGAGTTACACAGAGAAGGTAGGGTTTAACAAATGAGTATGACTGCTGAATCATTACACTGATATTTCTTTAGTCTCTAGTATCTTAGAGTAACTAGAAGTAAAAACCTAAAATTGTAGAATTGTAACACATATCAAACTCTGAAATCTGTTCTACAACTGCTGTGTGGCGCCTTTAAATTTATTGCTTTTTTTGTATATATGTCATTTTCCACAAAAAGAAAAAAAAAGTCGATTGTGATGATAAAAAACCATTTATTCCTTCTAGCCTCCTATGTTCTGGAGCAGCTAGAAGGAAAAAACTAAGATGATGCTATGGTAACCCATGACAAACTTTGGGAATTGTCCTGTAACTACTTGTTGAAGAGTGCTCTGAAAATTATTGCTTTTTTCTTTCTTTGCTTTGTATATATATATTATATAATTTAAAAGGCAATAAAAAATAAAAACAGTCTATGACACCATTATAATAAGAGTCCAAAATATTCTATTTCGATGTCAATTTAGTAGATATTTACTATAAATGTTTTAAACAATTATATTTAGTATTCATAACTACATATTTATTTCAGTAACAAGTTTCAGTTAAGTTATTTTCACAGACTGCCAAGTTTGGAAAGAGCCCTAAGAAGCCATTTAGTTATATGAAGGCTATTCCCACTAGCCAATCATATCAGATGACTGCCTATTCTGTTTCATAAGGTTTTTTTCCAGGAGTGAAATTCAGCTATCTCTTCCTTTGGTTGACTGTTCTAATATTTAATAAACCTCATTATTGAGCACTTCTTCCTTATGTGTAACCTGACACTCCCAACGAGTTTAAGCTGCTTACTTTTAGCTTTGTCCTCTCGAGAATGTATAACAGCCAGTTGGCATCCTCTGGTAATAATATTTCGTAGATGTGTAATGACGATTAAATCACAACCTCAGTTCTGATTTCTATGATCCTATGAGATGTATATCTCTAAACAAATGGTCAGAAATCTTATAGACTTTATATCAAATAAATATTAGAATATAAAGCATGCTCTTTCTCACATATAAGATAGTATAGTGATAATTAAGAGCAATGGAAACTCTGTGTGATGTTAAGCATTGTGCGTGGTATGTGAACTGATTTTCTAAAACAGGTTTTAAAAAGATATCCCTTGAATCATCTTTTCAAATACTAAAAAGACAAAATGCATTTTAATATACAGAATATTCACAGAAGGGTTGGTGTGACTGCATCTCAGAAAGCTTAGTTACATCTGTACATATGTACATCAGCTGTACTTAATTATTTCAACCACCCACATAAATCTTAACATACCAAAGGAAAAAAATAGGAACTACTGAATCTTCTTTTTAATTCCATAGGTTTGCTTGCTGTGGGTCCTTTAAGTTCAGGTGGCTTGTTCTCAATCATATAGAACTTTCTATTTGTAGGCCTGGTGCCTGTTTACAAGGTATCACTGGAACCACAATTAAACACAATGTGGCCAAGTATGTTTTAAACCAAGGATAAGTTTTCTGACATTGCAAAATGTATTATTTTAGTGATTTGTGGCCTTTGTGCATAATTATCTTTTTATTTTAAGCAACTCTAGGTGAAACTCAGAAAACAACACAAATAATGTCAGATAACCATTAGCTAGTGTATGCTATAGTCTGACGAGTTTAAATAGGCCAATAATGCACAGTCATGAAATCTGTTCCAAGTTTTTCTGGGGAAGTGATTTGCCTAAGGTCATACAGTTGGTTAGCAGCAAGCTAGAGTCTTCTAATGTCAAATCCAATAAAATATTCTTCAGAAACCATTTTTTAATGTTCAAAAATTTATAAAACAGCACAAAGAAAGACACAATGAATTCTCATGTACCTACCACTCAACATAAGAAATAACTCACTGCTAATACAGTTAAATTCCTATTGTGAGGGCAATATATAAGATTCCACAAGGGTTCCAGGGACTAGAGTAACTTTCCAGAAACCTACAACCTCCAGATGGGTCCCTGGTCCAGATAAGTCCTGAAACCTAGAGGGTCCAGCCTCTCCAGAACATCAGATAGTTCCATCTCCATACCCCATATTAGTGGCATACTCTTCCAATATCAAAAATTTAGAATTGCCATAGCCCAAACAACTGCAGTGAGAGGTATGGAAAGAGCAAAGGTGATGGTGGAATTATACATAGAAGATAGGACTTAACAAATGAATATAAATGCTGAATCATTAATTTGGTATCTCTTTTAGTCTCCAGTACTTTAGAGCAGCTAGAAGAGCTGAAATTGTGAAATTGTAACACATGTCAAGGTCTGAAATATATTCTACAACTAATTGTGGTGCTGTGCTTGGAAATTTATAGTTTTTTTACATGTATGTTTTTGCTCACAAAAAAAGAAGGAAAGAAAAGTTGACTGATGATAAAGTATTTAAGCCCTCTAACCTCCTATATTCTGGAGCAGCTAGAAGGAAAAATATGAGAGGATCGCATGGTAACCCATGACAAACTCTGGGATCTATCCTGTAACCACTTTTTAAAGAGAGCTTTGAAAATTATTGCTTTTTTGTTTCTTTGCTTTGTATATATGTTATACTATACAATAAAAAAAGTTAAAAAAAAGAATTCCTATTATGTACTCCCTCCCTGACTACCTTTCCCTGCCTTGCCCAACAGTTAACTACTAGCCTGAATTTAGTCTATCAACTTCCATGCATTTCTATATACACTTATAAGAAAAGTATATATCTCTAAGAAATATATAATATTGTTTATAGTATTTTAAAATAGTATATAAACTCTGTTCCACTGTATACATATATAATTCTGCAACTTTTTTGTGCAAAAATGTGTTTCTGATATTCATCTTTATTGATTCATATAGCTCTAGTTCATTCATTTTCCTCTGCTGTACAGTTTTCCACAGTATGATTATACCATAATTTATTTGTCTATTCCCCTATTCATGGAGATTTAAGGTGTTTTCAATTTTTTGCAATTATAAAATTAGAAATATATTCTTGAACACATATCCTGATTTATCATAAGAGACTCTCTCTGGAAATTCACCTAGGGATAAAAATGATGGGTACAGCTCTTCACTTTTAAAAGATACTGCCATATTGTTCTCCAAAGTGACTGTACACCTTTACACTCCCACCAGCAGTGGAAAAAATGTCTTCAGAGTTCAATATTCAGGCCAACAATTGGAACTTTCAGAGTGGGAAATTTTTGCAAATTTGATAGGCTGATGAAATGTTAATTTGGTGATGTTAACTTACATTTCCCGGATTACCAGTGAGAATGATAATCTCTTGATGTTTGAAAATCCTTTTTCAGTTATATGTGTTACAAAATCATCTCCCAGTTTGTGGATTGTCTTCTCACATTTTAATGGTGTCCTTTTTTAACTTTTTATTTTTAAATGCTTTCAAACTTACAAGACAGTTACAAAAATGATACAAACCCATATAGAGAATTCAATCTTACCCCTAACACCATCCAGATACTCAGATCTACCAATTTCAACCTTTTGCCACATTTTCTCTATCAATCTAACTTTCAATTCTCTATCCATCAATCCATTTTCTGAACAGTCAAGTGTAGGTTGTATAAATCATGCTCCCTCAACACTTAATATTGCCATGTATTTATTTCCTAAGAACAAGGATATTCATTTCTGTAACTACCTTAATACCTGCAGTTATCAAGTTCAAGAAATTTAACATTAATATAAGCTTACAGTGTATATTACAACTTTATTTATATCTCCAAAATACCTTTTGAGCCTTTCTTCCTTCTTCGCTATATCCCAATCACAATCATATATTGTATTTAATTGCCCTTGTCTGTTTACTCTTTCCTCCTATTTTTTTTAAATTGTGGGAACACAAATGCAACATAAACTTTCACATCGCAACCATTCCCAAGCATACCACTGAATGGAAAATTAATTATATTGACAATATTGTGGTGCCCTCACCATCTTCCATTATAAAACTTTCCCTTCACCCCAGAGACCCTATATCCATTATGCACTAACTCTGCTTCCCCGGTCCCCAATCCCAGCAACTAGAATTCTAATTTCTGCCTCTACAAACTTCCATATTCTCTGAAATTTTCTTTGTAATTAAACATCCTAAATCTAGAATAATTTCATTTGCTTTGATACCAATTGTTTTAGTTTGCAAGCTGCTGGAATGCGATATACCAAAACTGAAATGCCTTTTAAAAAGCGGAATTTAATAAGTTACAAGTTTATGGTTCTAAGCCTTTGAAAATGTCCAAATTAAGGCATCCAGGAAAAGATATCTTAATTCAAGGGAGGTTGATGGGTCAGGAACAGTTCTGTCAGCTGGGAAGTCATGGGGCTGGCATCTGATGGTCCCTTGCTCCTGTGTTCTGTTGCTTTCAGCCTCTGTCCCTGTGGAGATTTCTCACTTTGCTTCTCCAGGGTTGGCTTTTATCTCTTAGCTTTCCTTGGCTCTCTCCAGGTTCTGGCTTGCTTAGCATCTCATGGCAACATCCGCTGGGCTCCAAACATCTCCAAACATCCATGTCTCTGTTCTCAAATTGTCAGCATCTGTGTCAGCTCTGCTCTGTTGGCTCTGTCATTTCTCTAAAACATTTCCCCTTTTAAAGACACCAGTAATCTAATCAAGACCCACATCTACATCTACATCTAATCAAAAGGTCACATGCACAATTGGGCACAACAGATCCCTGTGGAAATAATCTAATCAAACAATTCCAACCGAAAGTGTTGATTTAGGATTAAAAGAAATGGCTAGTCCCACAATACTGAATCAGGATTAAACATGGCTTTCCTTAGGTACACAATATTTTCAAATCAGTTACACATACTATGGTCCTACACCCCTCCAACCCCTACTGTTATATAGTACATGTCACAAACTAATATATATAAATATGAGTCCCAAATGACTGATTTATCATCACATTTTATGCATTTCCCTTTTAGATTCTGTAGGAAGCAAAAAAGTGGAGCTAGAAACCAAAAATACAAGGGTACTGACATTTATATTTACCCATGATATTACCCTCACTGGAAATATTTATTTCATTATGTGGCTTTAATCTATTTTCTCTTGACCTTTTCTTTCAACCTGCAGAACTCTCCTCAGCATCTCTTCTAAAGCTGGTTTACTGGTGAGGAACTGCCTCAATTTTTGTTTATCTGTAATGTTTTAATACCTCCATCATTTTTTCAAGACAGGAATGTCATAAATTCTTGGTTGGCAATATTTTGCTTTCAGCACTTCAAATATGTCTTCCCACTGCCTTCTTGGTTCCACAGTTTCCAATGAGAAACTGGCAAGATCTTATTGAAGTGCCCCTGTATGAGTCACATTGCTTGTCTTCTACAGTTTTCAGAATTCTCTCTTTATCTTTGTCAATGAAAAGTTGGATTAAAATATTCTAGAATATGGGTCTAATTGGGTTTATTGTGCTTGGAATTCCTTGAGTGTCTTTAACATGTATATTCATGTCTTTTATTAAAGTTTGAAAGCTTTCAGCAATTATTTCATTGAATATTCACTCTGCCCCTATCTCTCTTCTCCTTCTAGACTCCCACACTGCATATATTGGTACACTTGATGGTGTCCCCCAGGTTCCTCAGGCTCTGTTCATTGTCTTCATTCTTTCTTCTTTCTCCTCCTCAGACTGAATGATTTCAATTTGCATGTCTTCAAGTTCACTGATTCTTTCTTCTTCCAGCTTCAATCTGCTGTTGAATTCCTATATGGAATTTAAAACTTCTGTTACAGTGGTCTTCATTTCTGTTTGGATCCTTTACATAATTTCCATCTTTATATTGATAGTCTCCTTGTGTTCATCTATTGTTTTCCAGTTTTCCTTTAGTTCCTTATTCATGTTTTCCTTTAGCTATTTGAACATATTTAAGACTATTTTTAAAGACTGTCTGGTATCTTCAGGTTCTGGTCCTTCACATTGATGATTTCTGATGCTTTAATCTTCTCCTACACCAGGGTCATCACATCCTGTTTCTTTGTATGTTTTTGTAAACTTTTATTGGAATCTGGAAATTCTGATATTTTAATGTGTTTTCCATGAAATTTAGACTCTCTGGTATCTGCTCATTAAGCTCCCATTCAACTAATCTTATGACAGAGGTTTCCTTAAATCTAGGAGTTAACCAAAAAAGAATAAAAACAAAAACACCTTTCCTAGTATTATCCATATAATAAGTAACTTATCCACGCAATAAATTTAGGAAATAGCTTCAAGCCACAGCATAGAGACCTCCCTGATACTTTCTTTTTTTTTCTTTTAATCATTTTTTATTGAGAAGTATAAATACAAAAAGTAAAAAATAGAAATAGGAGCAATAATTTTCAAGGTACATTAAAAATAATTGTTATGGTGAAAAATAACATAAAGAAAAAAGCAAGAAATTTCAAAGCACAGCACAGAGTAAATTTTAAAAAGTAGTGTACAACAGATTTCACAGTTTGGTATGGGTTACTGTTCCACAAGGTTTTACCATCAAACTGCTCCAAAACACCAAAGGACAAAAGAAACATCAATATAGTGATTCAGCAATCACATTCATCTGTTAAATCTGATCTTCTCTCTTATAACTCCTCTTTCTCCTTTGATCCTACTCCCAATCTATAGGAGTCTTTGGGCTATGGCCATTCTAATTTTTTCATGTTGAAAAGGGGTGTTGACAATATAGGATGGGGGATGAAATTAGTTGATATTCTTGAGAAGCTGGACCCTCTGGGTTTCAAGACTTATCTGACCCAGGAAATCTTTGAAGGCTATAAGTTTCAGGAAAGTAAACTTAGTGCATAAAACTATTGTAGTCTCAGTTAAGAGCCCTAGATATTCTTTAGGATTAACTGGAATGATCTGGGTTGGCATTTCGCAAATCATGGCAACTAGCAATATCTAGCTGAAGCTTGGTAGCCTCCAGAATAGTCTCTTGGCTCTATTTGAACCCTCTTAGCCACTGATACCTTATTTTGTTATATTTCTTTTCCCCATTTTGGTCTGGAAGACAATGTCAATCCCATGGTGCCAGGGCCAGGCTTATCCCTGGGTGTCATGTCACACATTCTCAGGAAGACTTTCACCCTTGGCTGTCCAGTCCCATATAGGAGGGAGGGTAATAATTTTCCTTGCAGAGTTGGGCTTAGAGAGAGAGGCAACTTCTGAGCAACAAAAGAGGCTTACTGGGAGCAACTCATGGGCATAATTATAAGTAGTCATAGATGCTACACTATAGAAATGAGTTTCATATGGGCAATCCTCAAAATCAAGTGTTGGCCAATTTTCTTCACAGTCCCTAATGTTTGAGAGAGTACCAGGGAGTTCCACAGATATGGAGATTTAATACTTCCATATTTTTTCTCCAGTCCCACAAGAGACTCTGCCAATACTTTTTTTTTTGATACCTCCAACAATGGATTTTTATTTCTAAAGAAAAGCCTAAAATGCATGCACTGGTAATAGCTCCCTTAACTATTTTTGTGGTGTCAACTTATAAACATGATTTCTTCTCCAAGAGTTATAGTTTCAGCTCTTTTTTTAACAAAATATCTTTAATTGAGAAATCTTCACACACATATATATTCCATACATGATATACAACCAATGACTCACAATATCCTCACATAGTTGTGTATTTATCACGACAATATATTTTAGAACATTTGCATCACTCCAGAAAAAGCAATTAAAAGAAAAAAAAAACTCATAGATCCCATACCCCTTACCTCTCCCTCTCATTGACCACAAGTATTTCAATCTACCCAATTTTTATCTTCATCCTACCCATAATTTATTTATTTTTAATTCTTATTTTTTTACTCGTCTGTCCATATCCTGGATAAAAGGTGCATTAGACACAAGGTTTTCACAATCACATGGTCACACTGTAAAAGCTATACTGTTATACAATCATGTCTTCAGGAATCAAGGCTAGTGGAACACAGCTCAAGAGTTTCAGTTACTTCCCTCAAGCCACCCCAATACACCATACATTAAAAAGGGATATCTATATAATACATAAGAATAACCTCCAAGACAACTTTTCAAGTCTTATGAAATTTCTTAGCCACTGAGACTTTATTTTGTCTCATATCTATCTTCCCCTTTGTGGTCAAGAAGGCTTTCTCAATCCCATGATGCCAGGTCCTGGCTCATCTTAGGAATTCTGTCCCATGTTTCCAGGGAAATTTACACCTCTGGGAGTCATGTCCCACATAGAGAGAGGGCAGTAAGTTTAACTGCTGAGTTGGCTTAAGAGAGAGGCCACATCTGAGCAACAAAAGAGATTCTCTGGGGGTGACTCTTAGGCATAATTATAAGTAGGCTTAGCTTCTCAGTTGTAGGAATAAGTTTCATAGGGGCAAGCCCCAAAATTGAGGGTTCAACCTATTGAACTGATTGTCCCCAGTGCTTATGAGAATATCAGGAATTCCCCTAATAGGGAAGTGGAATATTTCCTCTATTCTCCCAGTCCCCGAAGGGGACTTGGCAAATACCTTTTATTCTCTGCCAAAATTACTGTGAGATGTATCGGGCATCACACTAACCTATACTAACCACCATGATCTCATGCCCTATTCAAGATTCCATGTAATTATGGTATTCAAATAAACTGATCATACAAGTTAAATTAGATAATGTGCTAACCAAAATACAAATTTTACACCAAATAAACATCCTTTCCTTTCTACCAATACTTTTAAATTATCAGCCCACCACAGCCTGGCATGTATCTGGGTATTACATTAAACCATACAAAATTTCAAGACCTTGTTCCCATTCTGGGCTCCATGTATTTAGGTTGTTAAAATGTGTTTGTGTTACATTAAGTTAGGTTCAAGACACAATAAACCTCTCTGCCTTTGATCTCATGTAATAGGTGAAGCTCTAGAATACATACACAATCATACTTTGACCTGTATTCTGACTTATCTTAGTCTCAACAAGATGAGCTTCGTTTTTATCTCTAGTTGGAGCCTGATCTCTTTTTTTGGTTACTATAAAAATTGCTATATGATGTTTAACAGGAAAACATCAGCAGTACCACAGCAACAGCATGGGTAAATAATGGGGAAAGGGACAACAGTTAAGGGAAGGTTTAGATTTCCTGTTTGGTGAGAGTGTGTTCATTGGTTATCTTCTCTTGGGCACAATGAAATTATCTAAAATTGAGTGTTGATGGACTGTGAATTTTGGGCATTATACATGATGCCTAATGAATGCGGGTGGCTAAAGGATGCACTGACTGAGAAGGAGATTGGCAAATTATGGTGTATACATATGACTGAATATTGTGCTACTACAAAAAGGAATGAAATTGTGAGGCATGCAATGCTGTAAATGAACCTGTAGGACATTTGGTGAGGTAAAATAAGGCAGAAACGAAAGAACAATTATTGTATGGTTTCCTTTAGAAAATGCTTATGAGAAAACGGGCCTAGACTGTAAGCTCTTATAGCAGGTACATTTAGTCCAAAGTGGTAATTATTATTTCTGGATTTTGTAGATGGAATCATTGCCCTCCCCCCTACATGGGACATGACATCCAGGGGTGATTGTCTCCCTGGTGGCTTAGAAGATGACTCCCAGGGATGAGTCTGGCCCTGGCACCGTGGGATCAACAACCAGGATCAATTTCCCATCCTGATCAAAGAGGAAAAAGAAGCGCAACTAATAAAACATCAGTGGCTGGGAGAGTTTAAATAGCATTGAGAGCCTACTCTGGAGGTCACTCTTATGCATGCTTCAGTTACACAACGCTACCTATCATAACTTGCCAAACGCCAACCAAAACTATTCCAGCCAATCCTAAAGAATACCTAGGTGTTATATAAAATTCTACAAAGGTTCCATGCACGAAGGTAACGTTCCAGAAACATTCAGATGGGTCCTTGGACCAGATAAGTCCTGAAACCTAGAGAGCCCAGCCTCTCCAGAACATGAGCTAGTTCCATCTCCCTACCCCATATTATTGGCTGCCCCTCCCAACATGAAAAACTTAGAATGCCCAAAGCTCAAATACCCCTAAGGAGTGGGATAGAAAGATCAATGGTCATGTGGAGTTATACAGAGAAGGTAGGATTTAACAAACGAATATGATTGCTGAATCACTAAATTGATATTTCTTTTAGTCTCCGATACTTTAGAGCAGCTAGAGGTAAAAACCTACAATTGTGGAACTGTAACACATACCACCCTGAAATATGTTCTACAACTAATTGTGCTATGCTTTGAAATTTATTGCTTTTTTGTACATATTTTAATTTTCACAAAAATGTTGATTGTTATGATTAAAAAATATTTATTACTTCTAACCTCCTATATTCTGGAGCAGGTAGAAGAAAAAATCTGAGAGGATGGTTTGGTAGCCCACGATAAACTCTGGGATCTGTCTAACTACTTGTTGAAGAGTGCTTTGTAAAGTATTGCTTTTTTCATTCTTGGCTTTGAATATATGTTATTTTATACAATAAAAAAGTTTAAAAAAAAAGTATAGGAAGAAAATTTTTTTTAATGCTGTATGAAGCAATGCTGACTTCCAGAGCTGCAGAATTCCAGCTCTAGATATTACATGTCACAGAGGTATCCAAAGTTTCAGGGAAATACCAGCTTATAGACATATAGCACAGCATCTCAGAATCTACAAATACACTTACAACACTGGATGAAGTGTGACTGCTCTAACAGGTAACACTCTAGGCTCCTGTTTGCTTATAAGTATTTTCTGAAATAGACAATATTATATTTGTTCTTTTGTTTCTGCCTTATTTTGCACAGCATAATAGTCCCCAAGATTCATTCACTTTGATGTGCACCTCATGACTTTGTTCCTTTTTGCAGTCGTACAATATTCATCATATGTATACATGACAGTTTGTTATTCAGCTTTGCAGTCATTGTGTCCTTCAGCCCCCTCCACCTATTGGGCATCATGGATAATATCAAAATAAACAATCCATGTCTCACAGTATTCTGACTCAGTTGCACAATAATCAGCACTCTTGATTCTAGACTGTTTTCATATGTTCAAAGAAACAAAGAACAATAAACATGGCTTCATCAAACATCAAATCTAAACCTCCCCCTATCTCTTATCACCCCCCCCATTATTACCTCCTGATATTGCTCAAGTACTGTTGATGTATTCTTGTTAACTAGAGGCCATAGCATGCAATATTAATTTTCCTCAATACCCCTCTATTATTGACTCTTTTTACAAGTTCAAACCTTTGAAGTAGTCAAAGAAAGAGCTTATTTATAATTGTAGAGTTAAGCGGTGGGATACATGACTCTATACAACCTTTTTCAATCATAGTCACCTTCAATATGGCAATGTTACTTATTACCCCACTGATGAACTACCATCACATCTATGGTAGCTTACATTTAAGTTCAACTTCATTGGATAACCATTCACCCATCTCTAGATTCTGTATGTCTTGAAGTCCCCTATAATACACTTTCTAAACTTCTGAGCTTACCTTTACCAGAGTCATAACAGCGAGATCATACAGTATCTATCCTTTTGTGTCCCACTTATATCACTCAGCATTATGCCCTCAAGGTGCATCCATGTTTTCACATCTTCAGGAATTCATTTTTTCTTACTGCTGCATAATATTCCATCGTATGTATTTTGTTTATCCACTTTTTTGTTGAGCACTTGGAATGTTTCCATATTTGTGGAATTGTAATTAGTGCTGCAATGGACATTGGTGTACAAATGTCTTTTTGTGTCATTGCTTTGAGATCTTCTGGGTATATACTGAGTATTGGAATTGCTGGGTCATAGTGCAACTCAATATTTAGTTATTTGAGGAACTGCCAAACTCTATTCCATTGCAGCTATACCATCATACATTCCCACCAACATTAAATGTGTTCCAATTTTTCCAAATCCTCTCCAATATTTGTAGTTTTCTGTTTAATACCAGCTATTCTTATAGGTGTGAGGGTAAATCTCATTGTAGTATTGATTTGCATTTCCCTTATAGCGAATGAAGATAAGCATCTCTTCTTATGCTTTTTAGCCATTTGTATTGGCATGTCAGAGAAGTGTCTCTTCATATCTTTGCTCATTTTATAATTGGGTTGTTTGGTTTTTGTTGTTGTTCAGTTGTATGATTTCTTTATGTACATAGGATATCATACCTTTATCTGATATGTGGGTTTCCAAATATTTTCTCCCATTGAGTTGGCTGCTTCTGCACCTTCTTGAAAAAGTCCTTTCAGGCACAGAAACTTTTGATTTTGAGGAGTTCCCATTGATCAATTTTTCCTTATGTTGCTTGTGCACTGGGTGCAAAATTTAAGAAGGTGGTTCTTATTACTAGGTCTTCAAGATGTTTCCCTATATTTTCTTCTAGGAGTTTTATGGTACGGGCTCTTATATTTATTTCTTTGATCCATTTTGAATTAATTTTTATATAGGGTGTTAAGGTAGAGGTCCTCTTTCATTCTTTTGGCTATTGATATACAACTCTCTTATGCCCATTTATTGAAAAGACAATTCTGTCCCAGCTCAGTAGGTTTGGGGTCTTGTTGAAGATAATTGACCTTAGATTTGGGGGGTCTATCTCCATACTCTTGATTTGGTTCCATTGATTAATACTTCCATCTTTGTTACAATACTATAGTGTTTTGACCACTGTGGCTTTATAGTAAATTTTAATTCAGGAAACGTTAGTACTCTCACTTCCTTCATCTTTTTAAAGATATCTTTACCTATTTGAGGTTTTTTCCCCTTCTAAATGAATTTAATAATTAGCATTTCTGAGACCACAAAGTAGGTTGTCCGAATTTTGATTGGTATTTTATTGAATTTGTAGACCAACTGGGAGCAAACCTTATATCTTGACTACATTCAACTTTCCTATCCATAAGCACAAAATGTCTTTCCACCTTAAATCCTCTTTGTTTTCTTTTAGAAATGTTTTTGCAGCTTTCTTTGTACAGGTCCCTAACATCTCTGGTTAAGCTTATTTCCTAGATATATGATGCTCTTAGTTGCTATTTTCAGTGTAATTCTTTCCTTAATTGTCTCCTCAGTTCAGTCATTACTTGCGTATATATTTTTTATTAATTAAAGAAAAAAAAAAAGAAATTAACCCAACATTTAGAAATCATTCCGTTCTACATATGCAATCAGTAATTCTTAACATCATCACATAGATGCATGATCATCATTTCTTAGTACATTTGCATCGATTTAGAAGAAGAACTAGCAAAACAACAGAAAAAGGTATAGAATGTTAATATAGAGAAAAAAATAAAAAAAAATAATAGTACAAAAAAAAAAGACAGACAGACAAAAAAAAACACCAATAGCTCAGAAGCAGCTTCATTCAGTGTTTTAACATGATTACTTTACAATTAGGTATTATTGTGCTGTCCATTTTTGAGTTTTGTATCTAGTCCTGTTGCACAGTCTGTATCCCTTCAGCTCCAATTACCCATTATCCTACACCATTTCTAATTCCTGCTGGACTCTGTTACCAAGGACATATTCCAAGTTTATTCTCGAATGTCGGTTCACATCAGTGGGACCATACAGTATTTGTCCTTCAGTTTTTGGCTAGACTCACTCAGCATAATGTTCTCTAGGTCCATCCATGTTATTACATGCTTCATAAGTTTATCCTGTCTTAAAGCTGCATAATATTCCATCGCATGTATATACCACAGTTTGTTTAGCCACTCGTCTGTTGATGGACATTTTGGCTGTTTCCATCTCTTTGCAATTGTAAATAACGCTGCTATAAACATTGGTGTACAAATGTCCGTTTGTGTCTCTGCCCTTAAGTCCTTTGAGTAGATACCTAGCAATGGTATTGCTGGGTCATATGGCAATTCTATATTCAGTTTTTTGAGAAACCACCAAACTGCCTTCCACAGTGGTTGCACCATTTGATATTCCCACCAACAGTGGATAAGTGTGCCTCTTTCTCCGCATCCTCTCCAGCACTTGTCATTTTCTGTTTTGTTGATAATGGCCATTCTGATGGGTGTGAGGTGATATCTCATTGTGGTTTTGATTTGCATTTCTCGAATGGCCAGGGACATTGAGCATCTCTTCATGTGCCTTTTGGCCATTTGTAGTTCCTCTTCTGAGAGGTCTCTGTTCAAGTCTTTTTCCCATTTTGTAATTGGGTTGGCTGTCTTTTTGTTGTTGAGTTATACAATCTCTTTATAAATTCTGGATACTAGACCTTTATCTCATATGTCGTTTCCAAATATTGTATCCCATTGTGTACACTGTCTGTCTACTTTCTTGATGAAGTTCTTTGATGCACAAAAGTGTTTAATTTTGAAGAGCTCCCATTTATTTATTTATTTCTTCAGTGCTCTTGCTTAAGGTTTAAGGTCCATAAAACTGCCTCCAATTGTAAGTTTCATAAGATATCTCCCCATATTTTCCTCTAACTGTTTTATGGTCTTAGACCTAATGTTTAGAGCTTTGATCCATTTTGAGTTAACTTTTGTATAGGGTGTGAGGTATGGGTCTTCTTTCATTCATTTGCATATGGATATCCAGTTCCCTAGGCACCATTTATTGAAGAGACTGTTCTGTCCCAGGTGAGTTGGCTTGACTGCCTTATCAAAGATCAAATGTCCATAGATGAGAGGGTCTATATCTGAGCACTCTATTCGATTCCATTGGTCGATATATCTATCTTTATGCCAATACCATGCTGTTTTGACCACTGTGGCTTCATAATATGCCTTAAAGTCAGGCAGTGCGAGACCTCCAGCTTCGTTTTTTTTCCTCAAGATGTTTTTAGCAATTCGGGGCACCCTGCCCTTCCAGGTAAATTTGCTTATTGGTTTTTCTATTTCTGAAAAATAAGTTGTTGGGATTTTGATTGGTATTGCATTGAATCTGTAAATCAATTTAGGTAGGATTGACATCTTAACTATATTTAGTCTTCCAATCCATGAACACGGTATGCCCTTCCATCTATTTAGGTCTTCTGTGATTTCTTTTAACAGTTTTTTGTAGTTTTCTTTATATAGGTTTTTTGTCTCTTTAGTTAAATTTATTCCTAGGTATTTTATTCTTTTAGTTGCAATTATAAATGGGATTCGTTTCTTGATTTCCCCCTCAGCTAGTTCATTACTAGTGTATAGAAATGCTACAGATTTTTGAATGTTGATCTTGTAACCTGCTACTTTGCTGCACTCATTTATTAGCTCTAGTAGTTTTCTTGTGGATTTTTCCGGGTTTTCGACGTATAGTATCATATCGTCTGCAAACAGTGATAGTTTTACTTCTTTCTTTCCAATTTTGATGCCTTGTATTTCTTTTTCTTGTCTAATTGCTCTGGCTAGAACCTCCAACAGAATGTTGAATAATAGTGGTGATAGTGGACATCCTTGTCTTGTTCCTGATCTTAGGGGGAAAGTTTTCAATTTTTCCCCATTGAGGATGATATTAGCTGTGGGTTTTTCATATATTCCCTCTATCATTTTAAGGAAGTTCCCTTGTATTCCTATCTTTTGAAGTGTTTTCAACAGGAAAGGATGTTGAATCTTGTCAAATGCCTTCTCTGCATCAATTGAGATGATCATGTGAGTTTTCTGCTTTGATTTGTTGATATGGTGTATACATTAATTGATTTTCTAATGTGAACCATCCTTGCATACCTGGGATGAATCCTACTTGGTCATGATGTATAATTCTTTTAATGTGTTGTTGGATATGATTTGCTAGAATTTTATTGAGGATTTTTGCATCTATATTCATTAGAGAGACTGGTCTGTAGTTTTCTTTTTTTGTAATATCTTTGCCTGGTTTTGGTATGAAGGTGATGTTGGCTTCACAGAATGAATTAGGTAGTTTTCCCTCCGCTTCGATTTTTTTGAAGAGTTTGAGGAGAGTTGGTACTAATTCTTTCTGGAATGTTTGGTATGGGTTACTGTTCCACAAGGTTTTACCATCAAACTGGTCCTGGACTTTTCTTTTTAGGAAGTTTTTGAATGACTAATTTCTTTACTTGTGATTGGTTTATTGAGGTCATCTATTTCTTGAGTCAAAGTTGGTTGTTCCTGTCTTTCCAGGAACCCGTCCATTTCATCTAAATTGCTGTATTTATTAGCGTAAAGTTGTTCATAGTATCCTGTTATTACCTCCTTTATTTCTGTGAGGTCAGTAGTTATGTCTCCTCTTCCATTTCTGATTTTATTTATTTGCATCCTCTCTCTTCTTCTTTTTTTGAATCTTGCTAAGGGCCCATCAATCTTATTGATTTTCTCATAGAACCAACTTCTGGTCTTATTGATTTTCTCTATTGTTTTCATGTTTACTTGTGTATATTTTTGTACATTAATCTAGTATTATGCTATTTTCCTGAATTTGTCTATTAGTTCAAGCAGCTTGGTCATAGATTTCTCAGGATTTTCCAAGTGTAGGATAATGTCATCTGCAAATAATAAAAGTTTTACCTCTTCCTTTCCTTTTTGGATGCCATTTATTCCTTTATCCTGCCTGATTGCTCTAAATAAAACTTCTAATACAATGCTAAATAATACCAGTGGCAATGGACATCCTTGTCTTTTTCCCTTTTAGGGGGCGTTTTAGTTTGTAAGCTACCAGAATGCGATATATCAACTCGAATGGTTTTTAAAAAGGGAATTTAATAAGTTACAAGTTTATCATTCCAAGCCTATGAAAATGCCCAAACTAAGGCATCCACGGAAAGATACCTCAATTCATGAAAGGCCTCTGTCAGCTGGGGAAGGCACGCTGGTCCCTTGCTCATGGGCTCCATCACTTTCAAACTCTATTTCTGTGACAGTTCCTCACGTTGCTTCTCCTGGGCTGGTTTTCATCTCTTAGCTTCCCTTGCCTGTCTCCACATTCTGGCTTGCTTAATCTCTCATGTCAATATCTGCCGGGCTCCAAGCATCTCCAAATATCTGTGTCTCTGTTCTCCAAGTGTTGGCTTCTATGTCAGCTCTGGGCACAAGGAGAATGCTTTCAATCTCTCAATGTTGAATATGATGTTGACTATGGGTTTTCATTATTGATGAATATTCCTTTGATTTCTACCTTTTGATGTGTTTTTATCAAAAAAGGATACTGAATTTCATCAAATGCTTTTTCAAGCTCAATCAAGATGAACATGTGATATTTTACTTTCAATTTGCTGATGTGCTGATTTTCTTATGTTGAAACATCATTGTATTCCTGGTATAAACCCCACTTGGTCATATGGATAATTCTTTTAATGAATTACTGGATTTCACTTAATTGTATTTTATTGAAAATATTGCATCTATGTTTATTAGGGAGTTTGGTCTATAGTTTTCCTTTCTTGTAAAACCTTTATCCAGTTTTGGTAGTAGAGTGTTGTTAGCTTCCTAAAATGAGTTGTAGTATTCCTTTTTCCTCAATTTCTTGGAAGAGTTTGACTAGGAATGACACCACATCTTTTTGGAATGTTTGAAAAAATAACCAAAGGAAGCCATTTGGCCCTGAGCTTTTCTTTGTAGGATGATTTTTAATGACTGATAAAATCTCTGTACTTGTGTGCTGGTTGGAAAGAATGTGTGTCCCCTAGAAAAGCCATGTTTTAATCTAAATCCCATTTCTTAAAGGCAGAATAATCCCTATTCTATACTGTATGTTTGAAAGTGTAATCAGATCATCTCCCTGGAGATATGATTTAATCAAGAGTGGTTGTTAAGCTGGATTAGGTGACGACATGTCTCTGCCCATTTGGGTGGATCTTGAAAAGTTTCTGGAGTTCTATAAAAGAAGAGATATTTTGGAGAATGAAAGAGATTTGGAGAGAGCAGAGAATGCTGTAGCACCATGAAACAGAGAGTCCGTGAGCCAGAGACCTTTGGAGATGAAGAAGGAAAACACCTCCCAGGGAGCTTCTTCATGAAACTGGAAACCAGGAGAGAAGAAGCTAGCAGATGACGCTGCGTTCACCATGTGTCCTTCCAGATGAGAGGGGAACCCTGACCGTGTTCACCATGTGGCTTTCCAGTTGAGAGAGAAACTCTGACTGTGCTCGCCATGTGCCCTTCCACTTGAGAGAGAAATCCTGAACTTCATCAGCCTCCTTGAACCAAGGTATCTTTCCCTGGAAGCCTTAGATTGGACATTTCTATAGACTTGTTTTAGTTGGGATATTTTCTCGGCCTTAGAACTATAAACTAGCAACTTATTAAATTCCTCTTTTTTAAAGCCATCCTATCTCTGGTATATTGCATTCTGGCAGCTAGCAAACTAGAACAACTTGTAATTGATTTGTTGAGATATTCTATTTCCTCTCAAGTCAGTGTAAGTAGGTTGTGTGTTTCTAGGATTCTGTTCATTTCATCTAAGTTGTCAAGTTTCTTGACATATAGTTGTTCATAGTATCTTCTTATAATTTTTTAGCTTCTTTAGGATCCATGGTAACAAGTCCCCTCTCATTTTTTATTTTTATTTACTGTTTATATTTTTATTTATATATTTATTGTGCCCTCTCTCTTTTTTTCTGTCAGCCTAGTTAGGGGGTCTGTGTCAGTATGAAGCTATTGTGTATCCCAGAGAAGCCATGTTCTGTAATTCTCATTCAATATTGCTGTTTTGGATCTTTTTTATTGTTTCCATGGAGATGTGACCTACCCAATTGTAGGTGGTAACCTTTGCTTAAGTGATTTCCATGGAGATGTGTCTCCATGCATTCAAGGTGGGGTCTCTTCCTGGAGCCCTTTAAGAGGGAACCATTTTGGAAAAAGCTTCAGTGCCAACAGATCCCACACAACAAGAGACCTTTGGAGATGCAAAAGGAAATGCCCCTAAGGAAGCCTTATGAAATGAGAATAGAAAGCTAGCAGACATCGCCATGTGCCTTCCCGGCTGACAGAGGTGTTCCGGAACCATTGACCTTTCTTGAATCAAGGTATCTTTCCCTGGATGAGGTAGTTTGAAAATTTTTATAGCCTTAGATCTGTAAACTTGCAACTTAATAAACTCCCTTTTGAAAAAAGGCATTCCATTTCTGGTATAATGCATTCAGGCAGTTTTAACAAACTAAAACAGGTCCATCAATTTTATAAATTTTCTCAAAGAATCAATTTTTTATTTTGTGGATTCCTTCTATTGTTATATTGCTCTCCATTCATTTAATTCTGCTTTAATCTTTGTTATTTCTCTTCTTCTATTTGCTTTCAAGTTAGTTTGCTGTTCTTTCTCTAGTTCCCACAGGTGAGCGGTTAAGTCCTCGATTTTTGCTCCTTCTTTTTTTTAAATATAGGCATTGAGGGCAATAAGTTTCCCTATTAGCATTGCCTTTACTACCTCCCATAACTTCTTATATGTTGTATACTCATTTTGATTTGCCTCCAAATATTTGCCTGTTTTTCCAGTGATTTCTTCTTTAGCCCACTGATTGTTAAAGAGTGTCTTCTTCTTAAGTAATGATGTAAAGGACTTGTACACGGAAAACTACATAACATTGCTACAAGGAATCAAAAGAGATCTAAATAGGTGGAAAGACATTCCCTGCTCATGGATAGGAAGGCTAAATATTGTTAAGATGCCAATTCCCCCCAAATTGAGCTACAGATTCAACACAGTACCAATCAAAATTTCAAAATCCTACTTTGAAGATTTGGAAAACCTAATTACCAAATTCATCTGAAAGGGAAAGAGACCCTGAATAGCTAAAAGCATCCTTAAAAGAGGAACAAAGTGGGAGGATTAACATTCCCTGACTTTAAAACCTATTATGAAGACACAGTGGTTAAAACAGCATGGTACTGGCACAAAGATAGAAGCATTGACCACTGGAATCAAATCGAGAGCACAGAAATAAAACACCGAATCTATGGTCAACTGATTTTTGACAAGACCCCCAAATCCTGTGAACTCATACAGAATAGTCTTTTCAATAATTGGGCATGGAAGAACTGGATCTCAATAGCCAAAAGAATGAAGGAGGGCCCCAATCTTACACCATATGCAAAATGTAACTCAAAGTGGATCAAACACATAGATATAAGAACTAGCACCATAAAGCTTCTAGAAGAAAATATAGGGAAACATCTTCAAAACCTAGTAATAGAAGGTAGCTTCCTAAACTTTACACCCAAAGTACAAGCAACAAAAGACAAAAATAGATAAATGGGAACTCCTCAGAATCAAATGCTTCTGTACCTCAAAAGTCTTTGTCAAAAAGAAGAAGAGGCAGCCAACTTAATGGGAGAAAATATTTTGAAATCACATATCAGACAAAGGTTTGATTTCCTGTATATACAAAGAAATCATACAAATCAACAAGAAAAGAACAAACAACCCAATTATAAAATGGGCTAAAGATATGAATAGGCATTTTTCTGAAGAGCAAACAAAACACAGATGGCTCAAAAGCACATGAAGAGATACTCATTTTCATTGGCTATAAGGGAAATGCAGATCAAGACTGCAATGAAATACCACCTCACACCTATAAGAATGGCTGCTACTAAACAAAGAAGAAACTATAAATGTTGGAGAGGATGGGGAGAAACTGGGACACTTATGCACTGCTGGTGGGAACGTATAATGGTGCAGCCACTATGGAAGACTGTTTGGCAGTTCCTTAGGAAACTAAATATCCAGTTGCCCTATGACCCAGCAATAGCACTACTTGGTATATACCCAGAAGAGCTGAAAGCAGTGACACGAACAGACATTTGCACACCGATGTTCATATCAGCATTACTCACAATCATCAAAAGATGGAAACAAACAAAATGTCCATCAACAGACAAGTGGATAAACAGCAGAGACAAATAATAGGGTGAGGGAGAAGAGTTAAGAGGAAGTTTAGATTTCCTATTTGGTGAGGTTGTATTTATTTGTTTCCTTTCTCTTGGGAACAATGAAATTATCTAAAATTGAGAGTGTTGATGGACTGTGGACTTTGGGCACTATACATGATGCCTGATGAATGCAGGTGGCTGAAGGATGCACTGACAGAGAAGACTGGCAAACGATGGTGTATACTTATGAACAAAGGTTGCTCTTCTACAAAAAGGAACAAAGTCATGAGGCATGCAATGATTTGAATGAACATGTGGGGCATTTGATGAGACAAAATAAGCCAGGAACAAAAGAACAAGAATGGTATGGTCACCTTTAGAAAATGCTTATAAGAAAACAGTGGCCTAGATTTTAAGCTTAGAGCAGACACATTAGTCCAGAGTAGTGATTATTATTTCTGGATTTTGAGAGGCTGTTTTATATATATAACCTAATATTTAAAGTTAAGAACAAAGCCAAACAGGTTGGGGTTAAATTAATTCAGAACATAGGGGTAAGGAGACAGTGTCTATATTTTAGAACCACACATACTCTTTGAGACCAATGGAAGGAAGATTTATTTGGTCTGGAACTGAAATTTTCTGTAGTGCATAATCTAATTCAACATATCTCTATAGCTAATTTGAACAACTGAAACACAGGGAGCATTGAATAAGAAAGAGGTCCTTTAATCCTGTATAGATTTTTGTAATGCCTGGATACATCCTAGAGTATATTAAGCAGATAATAAAAAAGTATTGGGTGGGCCACAGTGGCTCAACAGGCAGAGTCCTCGCCTGCCATGCCAGAGGACCCGGGTTTGATTCCCGGTGCCTGCCCATGTTTAAAAAAAAACAGTATTGGCAAAGTTCCCTGAGAGATGGGAGAAAGAACATGGAACTATTAAACCTTACCATCAGGGAATTCCCTGATACTGTGTCAAACTTAAGGTACACCCAAATCAATAGGCCATGCACTCGATCATGAGGCTTACTCTTGTGAAGTTTACATAGGTAGCAGAGAAGCTTAGCTAGAGGCATGCCTAAGAGTTACTTCAGGAGGACCTCTCTTGTTGCTCAAATGTGGCCTCACTCTCTTTAAGGCCAACTCTGCATGTGAAATCACTGTCCTCCCCCCTACATTGGACATGACATCCAGGAGTGAATGTCTCCCTGGCAATTCCCAAGGATGAATCCAGACCTGGCACGGTGAGATCAATAGTTCCATCCTGACCACAAGGCGGAAAAGAAGTGTAATTAATAAAATATCAGTGGCAGAGAGAGTTCAAATAGAGTTGAGAGGCTACTCTGAAAGCTGCTCTTACACAAGCTTCAGGTAGACCTTGGTATCTATCATAACTTGCCAACCCCCAACCAGGACCATTGCAGCCAATCCTAAAGAACATCTAGGGCAATTTATAAGATTCCACAAGGGTTCCACGCACTAGAGTAACTTTCCAGAAACAACTTCCAGATGGTCCCTGGTCCAGATAAGTCTTGAAACCAAGCTCAGCCTCACCAGAATATCAGATAGTTTCATCTTCCTACCTCATATTAGTGACAGACCATTCCAATATAAAAAATCTAGAATTGCCATAGCCCAAACACCCCTAAAGAGAGGATGGAAAGATCAAAGGTGATGGTGGAGTTATACAGAGAAGATAGGATTTAACAAACAAACACTAATGCTGAATCATTAAACTGATATTTCTTTTAGTCTCCAGTATTTTAGAGCAGCTAAAAGTAAAACCCTAAAATTGTGAAATTGAAACCCATGTCAAACTCTGAAATATGTTCTTCAACTAATTATGGTGCTGTGCTTTGAAATGTATATATTTTTTGTACAGATGTTATTTTTCACAAATAAAGAAGGAAAAAAAAGTCGATTGTGATGACAAAAAAAATATTTAAGCCCTCTAGCTTCCTATATTCTGGAGAAGCTAGAAGGGAAAACACGAGAGGATCATATGGTAGCCCATGACAAACTCTGGGATCTGTCCTGTAACTACATGTTGAAGAATGCTTTGAAAACTATTGCTTTTTTATTTCTTTGCTTTGTATATATTATTATACTATACAATAAAAAAATGTTAAAAACTATAAAAAAGTAAAACTGGTTCATTGGTAAATGTTTGGAAAATACAGAAAAGTACCGAGAAAAGGTGAAATCATCTGTACTCCTATTCCTCAGAGAATTACATTTTGCATTTTGGGGTGTGTGTGTGTGTTGTTGTTACATTGTTGCGAGTCCTGGAAATATGTTCTGTACCTTTTATTGTGTACATGCACCTTGGTCTTTTTGTTTGAGGGTCTCAAAATATAGGGTAACCAAAAATCCCATTTAACATTCTGTTTGCATACTAAGATGTATAATCTATGTATAATATAACTGGATAATATTTTAACATATTAAAATTATTTTTCTCCCCCCCCCAAACATAAGAGTGTGCTCTTCATATTCAGATATTTGTGAAAGTTCTGGTTCTTTGGTGTTTATTAATTTCCAGCTTTATTCCATTGTGGTCACAAAAAGTGCTTTGAATAATTTTAATCTTATTAATTTATAAAAACCTGTTTTGTGGTCCAGCATAGGATCTATCCTGGAAAACTTTTTATGAGCACAAGAGAAGAATGTATATCCTGCTGTTTTGGGTTGTAGCGATCTCTATATGTCTGTCTCGTCCAGTTCATTTATCACATTGTTTAAGCTCTCTATTTCCTCATTGATCCTCTGTCTGATTTTTCTATCTATAGAGGAGAGTAATGTGTTGAAGTCTCCCACTGTCATTGTTGAAATGTATATTGTTCCCTTCAGTTTTGCCAATGTTTCCCTCATGTACTTTGGAGCTCCTTGATTCAGAGCATAAACATTTATGACTGTTATTTCTTCTTGGTGAATTGTCCTTTTATTAATATGCAGTGCCCTTCCTCATCTCTTATGATATCTTTGCATTTACAGTCTATTTTATCTGATATTAGTATAGTCACTTCTGCTTTCCTTTGACTACAGCTTGCATGGATCATCATTTTCCATGGTTTCACTTTCAATCTATTTGTATCCTTTGGTCTAAGATGAGTCTTTTGTAAGCAGCAAATATATGGATCATATTTTTAATCCACTCTGCCAACTGATATCTTTTAAGTGGCGAGTTTAGTCTGTTAACGTTCAAAGTTATTACTGTAAAAGGC
The DNA here is from genome assembly GCF_023851605.1 of Tamandua tetradactyla. Classification (NCBI taxonomy): domain Eukaryota; kingdom Metazoa; phylum Chordata; class Mammalia; order Pilosa; family Myrmecophagidae; genus Tamandua; species Tamandua tetradactyla. The sequence continues at coordinate 102,453,276 of NC_135353.1, forward strand.
AATTAACTGAATCTACCATCCTATCCTTTTAGTTTTTATTTGTCAGAGCTATATATTCTTTTCCCTCTCTTTCTGTCTATCCCTTAAGTTATCCTTACTGATACTCTTCAATTCTGTGCCCGCCTCCAGACCTCCCTTGCTTGTCTTAATTTTTTCTCTTTCAAACAGCAGAACTCCCTTTAGAATTTCTTATTAGGCAGGTTTCTTCTGTAAAAAATATTTTTATTGAGAAATATCCACACATATACTGTCCAACCATATTATACAATCAGTGGCTCATAATATCATCATTTGGTTGTGTATTCTTCACCATTATCATTTTTAGAACATTTGCATTACTCCAGAAAAAGAAATAAAAAGAAAAAAAAAGGAATTCATACATCACATATCCCTTATCCTTCCTTCTCATTGACCCACAGTATTTCAACCTACCCATTTTTTACCCTTTATCTCCCCTTATTATTTATTTTATATCTTTTTTTAATTTTACTCATCTGTCCATACTCTGGATAACAGGAGCATCAGATACAATGTTTTCAAATCACACAGTCACATTGTAAAATCTATATAGTTAAACAGTCTTCTTCAATAATCAAGGCTATTGGAACACAGTTCAACAGTTTTAGGTGCTTCCCTTTAGCCACTCCAATACAACATAAACTAAAAAGGGATATCTATATTAGGTGTAAAAATAACCTCCAGGATAACATCTGACTCTGTTTGACATCCCTTGGCCACAGAAACTTTACTTTGTCTCCTTTCTCTTACCCCTTTTGGTTAAGAAGACTTTCTCAATCCCTTGATGCCAGGTTCTGGCTCATCCTGGGATTTCTATCCCACGTTGCAAGGGAGATTTACACCCCTGGGAGTCATGTACGACACAGCGGGGAGGGCAGTGAGTTCATCTGCCAAATTGGCTTAGAGAGAGAGGCCACATCTCAGCAACAAAAGAGGCTTTCTGGGGTGACTTTTGTACATAATTACCAGTAGGCTTAGCTTCTCCTTGGCAGGTATAAGCTTCATAGGGGTGAGCCCCAAGATTGAGGGTTCAGCCTACTGAACTGGTTGTCCCCACTGCCTGCAAGGATATCAAGAGTTTCACACATGGGGAAGTTTAGTATTTCCTCCTTTCTCCCCCGTCTCCCAAGGGGACGTTGCAGCAGGTTTCTTGCTGACAAATTCTCTCAGCCTTTGTTTGAGAAGATTTAAATCTCCCTCAATTTTGAAGGACAAGTTTGCCAGATAAAGAATTCTTGGCTGGAAGTGTTTCTCATTCAGGATCTCAAATACATTATACCACTGCCTTCTCACCTCCACAATGCCTGCTGAGTTGTCCAAACTCAGTGTTATGTGGCTTCCCTTGTATAAGGTGAATCATTTTTCACTTGCTGCTTTCAGGACTTTGTGCTTCTCTTCAACATTTGATAGTGTGATTGGTATGTGTCTTGGAGTATGTCTATTTGGACTTATTCTATTTGGGGTTTGTTGGCATTAGATATGTATATTTATGTCTTTTATAAGATTTGGGAAGTTTTCCCCGATAATTTCTTTAACTAATTCTCCTAGACCTTTACTATTCTCTTCTTCTGGGACACTGATGATTCTTATATTTGTGTTCTTCATGTTGTCCATCATTTTCCTGAAATCCTGTTCCATTTTTCTATCTTTCTTGCCATGTGTTCTTTTTGAGTTTGAGTTTAATCATCCTGTTTTCTAGGTTGCTTATTCTTTCTTCCACTTCTTCCAATATGCTCTTCTTTGTCTCTAATATGTCTTGGGTTTGGTCTACAGTAGCTTTCATCTCTGTGAGATTTACTATTTTTCATTTATTCTTTAAAATTCTGCTTTATGCTCCTCCAGTGTCTTCTTGATATCCTTTATGTCTTTTTGAATGTCCTTTATTTGTTATTCCAAATTCTTTGTTCCCTCCGGTATTTTAATTTGGTCATTTGATTGGGCCATATCTGCCTGAATCTTCAAATGCTTTGTGATTTTCTGTGGTGTTCAGGGCATTTATTTATCTTGATGAGGTTATTTTGCAAGTTGATTTCCTTGACTCGTCTAAGGTTTTGTATTTGCTTGGGTTTGCCTCGAAGGTCCCCTTTTGCACTTATTTTGACAGTAATTCCTCCCCATTCCAAGGCCCAGATCTCATAGAGGGGATGCAATTCTACTTGAGGCTTACCAACAGGTAGTGTGCTTGAACCACCTGTTCCCCTCAGCCCTGCCTCATTCAGACTGCAGAGGCTGGCTGAGCAAGATGTTGTGGGGTAGAGTGGCTATTCTCAGCACTTGTTGGTATGGTTATTCTTGTGCCGGCAGGGCATCTATTATCTGCTTCCACTGGGACAGACATTCTCACATCCGGCTGGGCAGCTGTTTGGGACTCCTGGTGGGTTGACTATTCTCTGTGCCTGTTGGGGCAGCTATTTTCAGCTCCCAGGGTTATGGCTATTTTCTGCACCCATCAGGGCCACTATCTCATGCCCAGTGGGGTGGCTGGTCCTGCCAGTCAGAGTGGGGCTTCTCATTCCTTCCATAAACCAGCCTGCTATACCCATGAGAGAAGGGGAACCAGTCTCTGCAGCTTCGGAAACTCACATCTCTGTGTGGGATCTTGGCCATTCCACTGTTCCAGACTGGGTTGGGATGTGCTTCTGGTCACTAAGGTCCCCCAAACCACTGTTACCTACAGTTCTTAGCTATTTACTAGGTGCCTTAGTGGATGAACTAAATTCCATACATCACTATGTGGCCATCTTGTCTCGCCTCCTGATCCTTTCTGTTATGCATCTTGTCTTGGGCATAGGCATATGGCCCTAGGAATTTTCCTCTTTACATGGTTCTGAATGTCCCCTCTTCCCTAGAAAATGATTTCCACACAATTCTGGGAGAGCACTGTATGTCCCACAGCCAGAAATTCCTTGCCCCAGGCAGCAACCAGATGCTCTCCCACAGCGTTCTGTAGGAAAGCTCTATAAACTGCCTTTTACACACAAATTCTGGTACAATGAATCCCTCAGGTTGCCACCAGACACACTGGGCCAGACATCCCTGCTCCAAGTATGTGAATGAGGGTTACTTACTCTGTTTCCTCTGGAACCAGGACCAAGAATCCACACTGTCAGCATGGGAGAGGTCCATGTTGAGCCAGTTAAGTGCTTCAGGAGGTACTCACCAGGGTGCCATGAGATCCTACCACTTATAGGTAGACTATTTACTGATTCAACATTTGTCCTGTTACTGCAGTCCTTTAACTGTTTTCTAGAGCTTTGAGAAAGGTGTTTCTGCCAGTTCTCACTGGTTGTTCAAAGCTTTTGTGGGGTGATGGAGCTCTGAAGCATCTCACCATCTTGATGGGAACATTAATATATCTTTTGGCAAGCAGAGATTTTAATTTTTAATATTTCAAATTTACCACTCTTTCATGTTATGGCTGGTTCTTGGTTTGTTTAAAGAATTTCCCTACTTAGAGGTCAAAAAAATTTTTCCCATACTTTTACCTGAAAATTGTTTCTGTTTTAATGCTCTTTCCAATTGCATTTCATTTATCTGTTTCAAAGACTATACTGCAAGTAGGAAAGTTTCTTGATTCTACATGGATGTCAGGCTCTGGTCTGGCCAAGAAAGGACATTGCAAATGTGGTCTCATACCACTTGCTGAACGAGGAATTTCCTGGATCTAATATGGAGCTATACATGATTTTCTGAGTATTAAAAGGAGTCACCTCGATATTCTCAGGTGCAATGTGGCTCTGGCATTGGTAAACTGCAGATCACTGAAAATATGAAAATTTTCAAGGCTTTTTAAGAGTAACTTCCAAAATAAACCTACTTCAAGGAACAGCAAGTTAGATCTAGAGTAAATTCTGTAGAAACAAAAATTGACCTTCCTAAAAAGTTAAGAAAATCTCTATTTTAAATGTGGTGAGTAATAGATTAAGATGGGTATTATCATAACATACTAGCTATTTACTGGCAGCCAACAGAACTTCAGATGTTACTTTTCCTTTGCATAAATTCCCCAACCCCTTTACTTTATTGACTAGTCTCTAGCCTTTCTTAGAATAGTGAACTTTGTTCCATACGTGGTGACCCACTGATTCCATAGATGGTACAAAAACTTTTTTTTTTATTGGTTATGATGTCTCTTAGTGCTTAACGGCAATATTATAGTCCATTCGAAGGTCTCAAGATCTTCCACATCAAGTACTTCAGCTTTTGCTCATTGGGCATTTGGTTATGTTTTTAATGATTTAGAGAATCATAAAGGAGAGAGATAATCTCAATATTTGAAAAATAGTACTAAAATAAAATATTCATGTGTTCCTTGTACCAGAAATTTCATTTCTCAGAATTTATTCTGAGGAAATAATTAAGGATATACGTAAAGATTTAACAATAAGTATGGTCACTGAAGCGCCTTTCGTAAGAGGAAGAATTTGGAAACAGTACTGACTTGTAACAGGAAAGGGTTAGTAAGTCATGGTATATCCATACTATAAAATACTATATAGCCCTTCTTTTGAGCTCCAGAGTTTCATATCCACCTGCCTATTCAACAGCTCTATCTATCTAAGGGTGAAGCTATGATCTTCCCTCCACAAATCTAATCCTTATCTCATGGAATAAGACCACCTTCTATCCAGTTGTATAAGCTAGAAACCTAGATGTCGTCCTTGACTTCTCCTCTCTCAGCATCTCAACCAATGAATCACCTAGTCCTAATTATTTTACCTTCTAAATATCTTTTGAATCTGTCTAATTTTCACCGCCACTCCCTTAGTCGAAGCCTCCACCAAGTCACTTTAACTACTTGCGATAGTTTCCTCACATCCTAGTCCTACAATCCGTTCTCCATATTGCAGGCAGAAGGATCTTTTAAAAATACATAGCTAACTGGTGAAATACAAATAAGGTCTGTAGTTTACTAGTATTGTACCAATGTCATTTTTCTGATTTTGATAATTGTACTATGGTTATGTAAGATGGGTCAATGATACACTGAAACTCCCCGTACTATTTTTGCAACTTCTAAGGAGTCTAAATTTTTCTACATATAAAAGTTAAAACAAAAATTTAAAGTCTGAAGCTGATCACACTTAAAACCTTTCTATAGCTTCCCATCACTATTAGACTAAAGGTTACAACACCGACCATGGGCTACAAGGCCCTGTAGTATGCCCCTGCCTATATGTCAAAACATTTTTTTAACTATTCTTCCCCTGTTTTCTGTGCCTGTACCCAGTCTTCTTTCAAACCCTTGAATCCACCATGCGTTTTATGCTACTGAACATTAGCATTGGCTATCTCTTCTGTCCAGAATCTCTCTCTGTCACATCTGCCAGCATCTGCCTAGTTAACTCCCATTTGTCCTTTGGATACCAACTCAAGAATTTCTGAATGAGAAGCATTCAATAAATATTTTTGAGTGAATAAATGAAGAATGGCCAAGGGTGAGCAATAACCCCCTTAGCAATATATATAGATGTTTTGGTAGAGAATATTGGTTGTCTCTAACCAGAAGCCAATCTGCCCTTTCTACCAAAGGACTTCTCCTTAGCCATCTTATCCTTTCTTTGCTGATAAAACCCACCCACCATCAGAGATAATAAAAATATAAGACATTGGACTCTCCAGCATCTTTTCCAGCTAGGGTGTGGTTAAGTGATTCAATTTCGACAAATAGCCCTTAAGAGGATGTTTTCCAGGTAGCTTCTGAGAAAGGTCTTACTCTAACATAAAGAGAAACTTGAGAGGAAAAATCATGCTTCATAATTTGTGTAGTAAAGCATTAACAAAGCAGGCCTGAGACTAACATCCTTAAAAAGCTTGCTTACAGGGTTGGCTCTTGGCTAGCATTTGGGAGCTTGGATTTTGGGAGAGTTCCTGCCATTCCCTACCTGGGAAGGGTGGCTCACTGTGCCTATATAGATTTGTACAAACAATATTATTTATGCTGAAAATATTCCTTCCTTCTGGGGATCTGGAATTTTGGTAGAAGCTTGGCAAAGGGTAGCTGTATGACCAGTACAAAACCTGGGCTCAATAAGAATGAGGGTCTTTAATCCTGTATAGTTTAATGTAATACCTGGATACATCTCAGAGTATATTAAGCATATAATCAAAAAGTATTGGCAAAGTCCCTCGAGGGATGGGAGAAAATATATGGAATTATTAAACTTTACCAGTGGGGAAACCCCTGATACTGTGTCAAATATTAGGGACACCCAAATCAATAAGCAAAGCCCTTAATCTTGAGGCTTGATCTTGTGAAGCTTATTTATATAGCAGAGAAGTTTAGCCTACCTACAGGTATGCCTAAGAGTTACTTCTGGCGGACCTGTTGTGTTGCTCAGATGTGGCCTCTCTCTCTCTAAGCCCAACTCTGCAAGTGAAATCATTGCCCTCCCCCCTATGTGGGACATGACATCCAGGGGTGAAAGTCTCCCTGGCAAAGGGGAGATGACCCCCAGGGATGAATCCAGACCTGGCACTGTGGGATCAACAATTCCATCCTGACCAAAAGGGGGAAAAGAAGTGTAATTAATAAAGTATCAGCGGCAGAGAGAGTTCAAATAGAGCCAAGAGGCTACTCTGGAGGTTGCTCTTATGCAAGCTTCACGTAGACCTTGCTACCTACCACAACTTGCCAACCCCCAATCTAAACCATTCCTGACAGTCCTAAAGAATACGTAGGGTGTTATATAAGATTCTATAAAAGTATCACGCACTAGTGTAACTTTCTAGAAACCTACACCCTCCAGATGGGTCCCTGGACCAGATAAGTCCTGAAATGCAGAGGAGTTAGCCTCTGCAGAACATCAACTAGTTCCATCCCCCTATCCCGTATTATTGACAGCCCCTTCCAACATGAAAAAGTTAGAATGGGCATAGTCCAAATACCCCTAAAGATCAAAGTTGATGGTGGAATTATACAGAGAAGGTAGGGTTTAACAAATGAGTATGACTGCTGAATCATTATATCGATATTTCTTTTAGTCTCCAGTATCTTAGAGAAGCTAGAAGTAAAATCCAAAAATTGTAGAATTGTACCCTATACCAAACTCTGATATCTGTTCTACAACTAATTTTAGTGATGTGCTTTGAAATCTATTGCTTTTTTTGTATATATGTTATTTTTCACAAAGAAAAAAATAGTCAATTGTGATGATAAATGCACAGCTATATGATGATATTGTTAACCACTGACTGTACTCTTTGGATGATTACATGATATGTGAATAAATATATCAATAAAAAATAAATAATTTTTAAAAATCTGGGCTCTGAATCTCTAATGGCTTTCCCTAGGTAGAAATCTGAACACAGGTTGCTACGTTTTGTTACTGGGAGAATTAAGCATGTCTGGTATGACTCCAATGGGAGCGGGCATTAGGAAGCTTGTGCCTGGTTTCCTCTGGAGTTTGCCCACGTGCCTTTTCCCTTTGCAGAGTTTGCTTTGTATACTTTCACTGTAATAAATCATGAGTGCAACTATATGCAAAGTCCTGTGAATCCTCATGGATCACCAAAACAGGTGGGTGGTCCTGGGGATCCCTAAAACACTATCTTTGGACACAGTTATATAAGGACATAATGCCTGGAGCTATGGCAAAAAGAAACAAAAAAACTTTCAACCGTTTAAGGATACAAGCTTAAGGACAAAAGCCAACATACAGGAGAGGGTAAAAGAGAAAGATGGAAAACATCTGGTTTTTGCTTGTAGCCAAAGCAATCTTAATTGGCAAAGATGATATGGTATGATGGAATGCACACCATAAAATAAAGCACAGTAGAGTGCTTCTGCAATCTTAGTAGGGTTTCTTTGAATCTACAGGTATGACTTTATGAAACAAATATAGCCCTGAAAAGTTGTAGTAATCAAATTTCTAGAAAATTGGTATTTGCTGGTATATACTGGCACACAATATAATTTCATAGACTCCAGCATTCATTTCAGATTGCTGTTTAAGTGGATATCACATTTACCCTATCTTATTCCTCTTGCTGTGGTAAGCACAGATTTTGGAGTTAAGCTCCTGGTAGCAAATCCTCATCTGTGTCACGTAGAAGTTAAGTACCCTGGACAAATTATTTTACTTCTCAGTGCCTCAGATGATTTTTTCAATCTGTAAAATTCTAATAACACAGTTCCCACAAAATGAGGTTTTGTGAAAATTAAGTAATCCAAGAATTACTTGGATATCTATAAGTAAAGCACTTTAAACAGTCTTAGGCCCTAATACATAAATGCTTATTTTTGTTGTTATTCTTAGTATTTCTATCTCCAGGCCTTGCCAATCCACCTCTAAATCCTATCAAGTGCTTAGATGTGAATATAGTCCATAATATTTTCAAATTTGTAAACTGAAATTTTGTATGAATATTGGTGATGGATTGATAGTTCTTGAAGCTGGGTGATGTGTATGTACATGGGAGGTCAAGTATACTAGTCTATCTGTGTGTATGTTTGAATTCCCCATAATAAAAAAAAATTAAAAGTTTAAAGGAGGTGCATATTCCCTGTCATAAGTTAAATACAAACATATATGCCCTTCACAGGAACAAATTTTATTCAAATGAAAAGCAAAGCACTGTATTTCACTTATCCTAATGACTTCAATTGCCTGTTTTGGGGGTGTATATGTGGAAGGATTATACAAATTTAGGGTACTTGTTAAGTAAGCAAAAAATAAGTCACAAGAAAATTACTGGCTATCAAAATTCACAAGTTATCCAAGAAATTCTATGAGGCATCCTGGACTGCTGGTATATAGCTGGCACTGTATTTAAATTTTATAGGGTGGAACAAACCATCTAGAAGTTTTGCTCCACTTACTCCAAGAAGATGGCCAGATACTGGTTCGTGTAAAACATATTTACTCTACCATATCACACAAAGTTGATAATAACAACAACAACAACGACAAATTGGTTGCCAAGTGATTCATAATTTGTTTTGTAAAGGTTTTTGGCCAAAATAGTCTTGCTAATGATATAAGATATGCTACATATATTGAGGGACTTCTGGCAGGAAGCTATTTCAGTTATTGAGTTATTCATATACTGGATATTCTTTCTTGATAAATGTTCTATAAACTCAACTAGTATTAAATAAACTATGTAGCAAAAAAATTAATAGGTCAAAGTAGGATTTGAACACATTCTTTCACACACCTACATACAACACACACACAGGTACACACAGCGCTCGACAACAGAAGACTTAAAATGTCTTCTCATGACACAGGTCCTATTGACTTACCAGATTTCCTTTATTTATTTTAATTCATCAAATTCGTGTGAATTCACACAAATAAGAGCTATTTGGGGATTTATTAAGGGTTAGATAATTTACTTAGGTAGCCATCAGGTCAATAAGCTAAAAGTGCTCATGAGGTTCAAGATGTACTGAACTTGGAAAAATACATTCTAAAGTTTCCTAAAACAGGCCTGGATAATCAGAAACCTAAGTTTCTGTTAGATCCAACATTTATTTTGATACCAAATTATAAAGCGCCCATCTCCTCAAATTTCCCCCTCTTCATTTTAGTAAAGGTTTGCCATCAGCAACTTGGGATGTCAAACTATATTATTAGATCACCTATCTACTTTCTTAGGCTAGGACAAGGGACTATATAACTAGAATCTGAAAAGAAAATAGTCTTACAAGGAAATGAATACACAAAAGGAGCAGTGAGCCAAAGCCTTTATCATGTAAAACATCTGGAAGAGGAAAAGAGACAAAGAGAGATAACTAAGGAACATTTTTTTAAAAAAGTGTGAAAACTAGGATGGCATCGTATCACTGAGACCAAGGAACGGTTGGGAAAAGGTTGATCAGATACTACAAAGAGGTCATGAAGAATGAGATTTGAGTAGAGGCCAATGGGATTGGGAATTAAGCCTGAAATTACATTGACAAGGGTTTTAATGGAATGGTGAGATTGGATGGAATTATATTGTAAGGTACTGGGAAGGAAGGGAGGGAGGTAATAGAGACATCTGGCCCAGAGCATTAATTTGACATTTTTTTCTCCAAGGAATCAAAGATGACTTCATTGCCCAATCTGTGCTGATTTCACAAATCCTTTTATTTGGTCATTCTGCTGTTATCTCTGGTTCTGCTAAGAAACAAGACTAGATTTTACTCCACACCCTGACTAATCAAACATCTTTTGTTATTCAGACTATTCCAAAATACCCACCTCCTTCAGGAAATCATACCTATTCCAACCATACCTAAATCCATCCATATCAATTTTGCCACTTTACTAAAATTTTTAACTACAATGGCAACAGAGTATTTCTCCCCTAGCCCTTTCATCTGAACTGTATTTATCTCTGACATATACTGATGTTAAGTAGTTATTCTATAAATTCTTTATTGCTCTACTGGCACATTTACACTTCATACCTCTCAAGTGAAGACTCGTATTCTGAAGAATATGACTATTTCTGTGACCTGCTGAATGATCTATATAAAATAATCTGTTGATGTGGCCTCAATTCATTCTATACAAGAAATAAACCTGCAGTAAAAGTGACGGAAAGAGAAAATATTTCACATCAGTCATTCAAACTTCTTTTCATTTTGTGTGTGCATATGTGTTTTTGCTGTGGTAATAGTTTTAGAGCTTGGCAGAATATATTTTAGATGCCTTCTCAAGTTGTTCAGTCTAACCAGTCCTGGACTGGCTTTAAAGATCTTTTCATCAGTTAATTCACAATAGAGAAGTTAGCATTAATGCTTTATTGGCTTGTGCCTAGCCTAGGCCTGTGATTTCTTTCACTAGATTTCAAACAGAACTTCATCATTAGGACAACTCGATTAATAAATCCTCCAAGAATCAAACTCCATGATGAAATCAACCACGTTTAAAATGAATACCACTTTATAATCACAAAAAATAGAGAACTAGTATGACTTATAATTGAACGAATTTGCTAAGCTGCACATTTGTGTGGCCACGCAAGATGAAAATAATTTCTGGGCAAGGCTTTTTAACCCCTCCCTGTCCCCCTTCAGTCCAAGTCTCCTTAATGATTATTTAATGTCTTCTATTACACTTAATGTTATTTGTATAAACATGTTTGAAGATAGGTAGAACTGAGTAGGGGCCAAAAAAAGTCAGATCATCTGTTTGACTACTTACGTTTCGAATCTCCCCAACCCATCCCCACATCTTGGTGGCACCCATCATTTATAGTCCTTTTGCAATATCAAAAAAAAAGGAAAGGACCTGACATCAGCTTTTCATACCTTGAGCCACCCCTCTTATTCAACTACATTACTAGAAAGCAAGCCAAGAGTTGACTTGGCTGTAGTTTCTGGGAACAAAATGAGCATTGTTGATTTTTCCAAGATTTAGCACCTGTCGTATCCTCAAAAGTCTGCCCAGCATGTCTCTTCTCTTCAAACTCTCTCCCCATACCACTCCTGCCTTACAAACTTAATTTCCATACCCCTCCTTGTGCTACAAGACTACTAGATACATATTTCATATATTTTGGGGCATCATTTTTATGTGTATCTAATATTTTGATACTGTACTTCTCTGATATTTTTACAATTTGTCATGAAACTTTTGATGATAACTATGACAATGAATTATCCTTCCTTTTAAACCATGGAATATCTGTCTAACATGCATAATTTGGCTATTTCGGATTCTTGTTATATAGTTATACTTTATTTTAAGCAACTAAAGTTTTCAATATAAGCCACTTAGGAGACTCATACAAAGGAATATACTAGAGAATTCTTTCAATTAGCAAACTTACTAGGGCATTCAAAATATGACTAACTTTAACTTTATTAGACCACCTGTATAGCATCAGTTAGCAAACTTTTTCTTTAAAGGGCCAGATAACTATTTTGGGCTTTGTGGGCCAAACAGTCTCTGTCACAACTACCCACTTCTGCTGTTGTAGTTCAAAAGTAGACACAGATATTACATAAATGAATGAATGTGGTAGTACATCATGGGTGAACCCTGAAGACACCACATTAAGTGAAGTAACTCAGACACAAAGAGACAGATATTGCATGTTTCCACTTATATAAAATAGCTAGAGTATGCAAATTCATAGAGAAAGGAAGTAGAATACAGGTTACCAAGGATGGGAGGTGAGGGGGAACAGGAAGTTAATGCATAATGAGTGTAAGATTTCTGTTTGGGATGATAGGAAAGTTGTGGTAATGGATGGTTGTGAAAGTAGCGCAACATTGTGAATGTGATTAGTTCCACTGAATGGCATGCTTGGAAGTGGTTGATATGGGAATGCTTATGTTGTATAGATGTTTCCATAATAAAAAATAACCAGAAAGAAACTAACAGACAATGACAATTATATGTAATATGTGATCCTGGATTATCTTGTAAAAGAGGAGAAAAGGTTCAAAAGGGCATTATTGGGATATATGAAAAAAGCGGAATATAAACTGTAAACTTTATATCAGTGTTAAATTTCTTGAACTTGATAACTGAAATTAAGGTGCTTACATAAGTACAGATCTTTGTTCTTAGGAAATGCACATATAAGTACTATGTGCTCAAGGAGAAGAATGATACAATCTATTCTCAAATGTTTGGAAAATATATAGAAGAATATGACAAATGTGGCAAAATGTTAAAATAGTGAATCTGTCTTGATAGTCTCACAAGCAGTGGGGACAACCAAAGCAACAGGTTGAGTCCCCAATCTTGGAGTTTGTTCATATGAAATTTAACCCCACAAAGGATAGGTGAAGCCTACTTAAAATTAGGCTTAAGAGTCATCCCCAAGAGAGCCTCTTTTCTTATTCAGATGTGGCCTCTCTCTCCAGCCAACACAACAAGCAAACTCAGCACTCTATCCCTGTCTACATGGGACATGACTCCCCGGGGTATGGACCTTCCTGGCAACATGGGACAGAAATCCTAGAATGAGCTGGGACTCAGCATCAAGGGACTGAGAAAATTTTCTTGACCAAAAGGGGGAAGAGTGAAATGAGACAAAATAAATTGTCAATGACTAAGAGATTCCAGAGTCGAGAGGTTATACTGGAGTTTATTCTTACGCATTAAATAGATACCACCTTGTTAGTCAAGATGTAATGGAGAGCCTGAAAATGTAGAGCTGTGTTCCAGTAACCATGTTTCTTGATGATGACTGAACAATGATATAGCTTTCACAATGAGACTCTGTGAATGTGAAAACCTTATGTCTGATGCTCCTTTTAGCTACCATATCAACAGAAGAGTAGAACATATGGAATAAAAATAAATAATAGGGGAACAAATGTTAAAATAAACTCAGTTTGAAATAGTGGTAAATGAAAGCGAGGGGTAAGGGGTATGGTATGTATAGTTTTTTTTCTCTATTATCATTTTATTTATTTTTCTGTTGTCCTTTTATTTCTTTTTCTAAATCGATGCAAATGTACTAAGAAATGATGAATGTGCAACTATGTGATGATATTAAGAATTACTGATTGTATATGTAGAATGGAATGATATCTAAATGTTTTGTTTGTTAATTTTTTTTAATTAATAAAAAAAAGTTAAAAAATAAAAAATAGATACCACCTTGTTAGTCAAGATGTAATGGAGAGGCTGGACGCAACTGCCTGAAAATGTAGAGCTGTGTTCCAGTAGCCATGTTTCTTGAAGATGATTATATAATGATATAGCTTTCACAATTAGACTGTGTGATTGTGAAAACCTTGCATCTGATGCTCCTTTTATCTACCTTATCTACCTTATTTTATAAAAATAAATAATAGGGGGAACAAATGTTAAAATAAATTTAGATTGAAATGCTAGTGATCAATGAAAGGGAAGGGTTAGGGGTATGGTATGTATGAATTTTTTTCTGTTGTCTTTTAATTTCTTTTTCTGAATTGATGCAAATGTTCTAAGAAATGAACATGATGATGAATATGCAACTATGTGATGATATTGTGAATTGCTTATTACATATGTAGAATGGAATGATCATATGTTAAGAATGTTTGTGTTTGTTGTTATATATATTTTTAAAATTAATAAAAATATAAATTTTTAAAAATTAGTGACTCTGGGTATCTAGACAGAGTATGCTGGAGTTCTCTGTATGGGTTTTGTATTATTTTTGCAACTGTCCTCTGGGTTTGAAATTATTCCCAACTAAAAAGTTTAGAGGAACAAAAAGTCACAAATAGAATTACATATAATCCAACAATTCCATTCCTAGGTATATATCCAAAATAATTGAAAACAGGGACTCAGACACTTGTACGTCAATGTTCTTAGCTGCATTATTCATAATAATCAAAAGGCGGGCCCAACCCAAGGGTCCATTTACAGATAACAAAATGTGATAAATGCATGCATTGAAATATCGTTCAGTTATAAAAAGGAAAGAAGTGCTTATACTTGCTATAACATAGATAAACCCTGAAAACATACTCAGTGAAAGAAATCAGACAGAAAAGGACAGCTATTATATGATTCCACTTACATGGAATATCTAGAACAGATGCAATTCATAAAAACAGAAAGTAGCTTAGAGGTTACCAGGGTGGGGGAGGGGGAAATGGAGAGCTATTGGCAAATGGGTACAGAGTTTCTGATTTTGGTGATGGAAAAGTTTTGCTAACGGATAGTTATTTGTACAAGATAGTGATATCACTAATGCCATTGAATTGTGCACTAAAAAACGATTAAAATGGCAAATTTTATTTTATATATATGACCACAATAGAACAAAAAAGGAAATGATGCACTGATACATGCTACAGTATGGAGGAACCTTGAAAACACTGTGCTAAGTGAAAGAACCCAGTCATAAATGACTGCATATTATATGATTCTATTTATATGAAATATCCATCACTGGCAAATCTATACTGCCAGAAAATAGATTAGTGGTTGCCAGGGGCTGGGGCATTAGGTGAAAATGGGGACTGACTACCACTGAGTATAAGGTTTCTTATTGGAGTGATGAAAATGTTTTAAAATTGATGATGGTAATGGTTGCATAATTACATGAATATACTAAAAATCACTGAATTTTACACTTTAAATGGGTGAATTGGATATGAATTATATAGCAATAAAGCTGTTATTTAAAAATCTTATTTAGGAAAGAGCAATGGGTTGGATTTGGCCTGAGAGCCATAATTTACCGATTCCTGCTGTATAGGATAAAGATGCAAATATTTTTGGAGATATTATATATATTATATACATAGACAATTTATATACATATACAAGTTTTCATCTGTATATGCTTATTAATGTTGGTGTCTTCCATTATAAATGTTAGAGTCAAAGGGGTATGCTCAGAACTCTTTTTGAGCAATGCGTCATACCTACATATCTATTATACATATAAATAGTGTATATAATATAAAACCACTATATTATATATAAATATTGTATATAATATAAAACTCATAAACCAGTATATAGAATAAATACTATATCTAAATATATATATTTTTGATGAAGAACAGTAGCTACAAGCTTTATTTCTATCGTTAATTTACAAATACTAAAGTAACTGACAAAGCCCTCAGAGAATGAAAAATAGTGGTGTTCATGCCTTCTCAGTTCTTGGGAGTCACATTGTACCATGGCCACATGAGCCTTTTCTACTACTTCATAACATATTCACAAATAATCAAAATGACATCAGAGAAGAAGAGACATCATAGAGGTAGAACACAGAAGGTAGTCATGCATTAAGTAAAGCAGGAATAGGGAAACTATGGACATTCAGGATTGCTGCCTATTTATTATTATTGAGATGAAATTCATATAACATAAAATTATTTGAAGCATGCAATTTAGTGTCATTCACATTCAGAATATTGTGCAACCATCACCTTTATCTAGTTCCAAAACATTTTCAGCACCCCAAAAGGAGTTCTATTCCCAATAAGCATTCACTTCCCATCTTGCACTCCCCACAGCCCCTGACAGTCATTATTCTGCTTTCTGTCTCTATGGATTTATCTATTCTGTCTGGCTTCTTTCCCTTAGCATAATGTTTTCAAGGTTCATCCACAGAGCAGCATGTTATTAATATTTTATTCCTCTTAAAACGATATTACATTTTATGTATATATATCACATTTTTTCATCCATTTGTTGATGGACATTGGAGTTGATTCCACCTTTGGGCTATTGTGAACAGTGATGCTATAAATATTCATGTATAAGTATTTGTTTGAATACCTGTTTTAAATTCTTTGGGGTATTTACCTAGGAGTGAAACTGCTGGGTCAAAGGAAAATTCTATGTTTAACTTTTTGAACCGCCAAACTGTTTTCCACAATGGCTCCACCATTTTACATTCCAACAAGAAATATATGAGGGTTCCAATATCTTTACATTCTTGTCAACACTTGCAGTTTTTCTTTTGCTTTTTCTTTTCTTTTTTTATTATTGTGATCCTAGTGGATGTGAAGTGAAGTGGTATCTCATTGTGGTTTTTATTTGCATTTCTCAAATGACTAATGATTTGTGACATCTTTTCATTTGTTTGTTGGCCATTAATATATCTTCTTTGAAGAAATGATGCCATCTGTTTTTGTAAATAAAGTTTTATTGGAACACAGTCTTATTCATTTGTTTATATACTCTCTATGGTTTCTCACAGCAGAGTTGAGTAATTGTGACCACCACTGGTCTTCAACAGAAAAAGTATGTTGAAACCTTCAGTAGAGGGTTAGGACAGAAAGTTGCAGGAACCATTTTTTACTCCACCATTCTAAAAATTCATGGGTCACTCATTGGCTTGCTCATTTAATCACTAATACAACTTGGGGTAGCAAGATTAAAGCTCTGACTGGAGGTTTTCCTCAATACTATTCAAAAGTAAAGGGAGATAAATAGCTAGGTGTTTTCTATACTGCATGAGGCAATGATTACTGAACTTAACAGTCAGCATTAAAAATACAATGAACCCTTCAATTGTCAAAAATCATAGTATATAATCATGGTTTACCAAGTTTTAGAAGGTTCATTCAGCAAGTACCTCAGGAAAGGAAAATGAAAGGATATTCAAAAGCCAGAATTGCATAAAAAAGATCATGGAGGAGACATTTTACAACTACTTCCTGGCATTCAGACTTTCAGCCTTCAGTGGTATGAATTTCAGATCACTATTTCTCAGTATTCGGGAGTCTGGCTTTTCTCCTGCATCCAGTTATATTTTCCTCAATCAATATTATTAGGAGCCAATAATAAGACTACATCTCCTTTTATTTATCTGTAACTATCAAGATTCTTGTCTTGCTTGTGTCTGATGCTTTTATCTGGTATGGACAGATGAGTAAAAAGTATGTATAAGAAATAAACAAGTAACAGGGGAACAAAGGTTAAAATAAATGGGGTAGATGGAAATATTAGTGGTTAATGAGAGAAAGGAGTAAAGGGTATGGCACGTAGGAGATTTTTTCTTTCTTCTTTCTTTTGCTGGAGAGATGCAAATGTTAAAAAAATGATCATGGAGATGAATACACAACTATGTGATGATATTGTGAGCCATTGATTATAACCATGTCAAGAAAGTTTTTTAAAACAACAAAAATGTTTTTTTAAAAAAGATTCTTGTTTTGGCTCACCACCTTTAATTCAAATGTTTGATGAATGTCTCAGCTATATTTAGGAGAGCCTCTATTTGTCAGCATTTCTAAAATCCCAATATAATAACTTTGATTTTTGTATTATACTGCTACAATCAAATGTCTATACCATTGGGAAAAGATTAATTAAAAAAAAAGGTTGAATTAAAAGATAAGCTCAACTAAATATGGTCATGAGAGAGATTTGACAAAAATAGGAATTGAGAGGACTTCCGGAGAAGATGGCGGCTTAGTAAGACACGCGGATCTTAGTTTCTCCCCCAGGACAGCTACTAGGGGAGTAGAAACGATACAGAACAGCTCCCAAAGCCACGACAGAGATAAAAAGACAGCGTACCCCATCCTGGAACGGCTGGCTGGCTGAGAGAACCCGCTCTGGTGAGATCGCCGAGTGGCGCGGGCTTCACCGGGCGGGGCGGTAAGCGGCCGGAGTCACTTCCTTCCCCCTTCCCGGGCCGGCTGGGAGAATTGGACAGGCGGTCCCCTCAAACCGCGGCGGCAGGCGCCCACACCACGCGCGGGCCCCCGGACCAACTGAGAGAATTGGATCGGAAATTCCCAGGCCGCGGAGAACGGTGACGGGGGGGGGGGGGCCTTCCAAACCCGTGACTCCCCGGGAACGTGCACTCTCCGGGGCGGGCCGCTGCGGCTGGCGCCCTCCCGTCACACTTGGCGCCCCGGGCCGACTAGGAAATTCGGACGGGCGCTTTCCCGGGCTGCGGCGGCCAGCGACCATTCCCGCGTTCGGACCCCAGGCCGGCTGGCACTCTTCCAAGCCGCTTCGGCTAGCGAACCTCCCGGACGGCGAGAGTTTTCCAAACTTAAAGGACCCACAGCACCTTTACTGGTGGGAACCGCAGACAAACGTGTGCCACGAGCGCCACCTACTGGGCAGGATAAGAAAAACAGAACCCAGAGATTTCACAGAAAAATCTTCCAAACTTTAGGATCCAACACCCAGGTAAATCTGTCTAAATGTGCAGACGCCAGTAGAAGATAACGGATCATGTTCAAAAAATTGAAAATATGGCCCAGTCAAAGGAACAAACCAATAGTTCAAATGAGATACAGGAGCTGAGACAACTAATGCTGAATATACGAACAGAAATGGAAAACCTCTTCAAAAATGAAATCGATAAATTCAGGGAGGACATGAAGAAGACATGGGCTGAACATAAAGAAGAAATAGAAAACCTGAAAAAACAAATCACAGAACTTATGGAAGTGAAGGACAAAGTAGAAAAGATGGAAAAAACAATGGATACCTACAATGGTAGATTTAAAGAGACAGAAGATAGAATTAGTGATTTGGAGGATGGAACATCTGAATTCCAAAAACAAACAGAAACTATCGGGAAAAGAATGGAAAAATTTGAACAGGGTATCAGGGAACTCAAGGACAATATGAACCGCACAAATATACGTGTTGTGGGTGTCCCAGAAGGAGAAGAGAAGGGAAAAGGAGGAGAAAAACTAATGGAAGAAATTATCACTGAAAATTTCCCAACTCTTATGAAAGACCTAAAATTACAGATCCAAGAGGTGCAGCGCACCCCAAAGAGAATAGATCCAAACAGGCGTTCTCCAAGACACTTACTAGTTAGAATGTCAGAGGTCAAAGAGAAAGAGAGGATCTTGAAAGCAGCAAGAGAAAAACAATCCATCACATACAAGGGAAACCCAATAAGACTATGTGTAGATTTCTCAGCAGAAACCATGGAAGCTAGAAGACAGTGGGATGATATATTTAAATAACTAAAAGAGAAAAACTGCCAACCAAGACTCCTATAACGAGCAAAATTGTCCTTCAAAAATGAAGGAGAAATTAAAACATTCTCAGACAAAAAGTCACTGAGAGAATTTGTGACCAAGAGACCAGCTCTGCAAGAAATACTAAGGGGAGCATTAGAGTCAGATACGAAAAGACAGAAGAGAGAGGTATGGAGAAGAGTGTAGAAAGAAGGAAAGTCAGATATGATATATATAATACAAAAGGCAAAATGGTAGAGGAAAATATTATCCAAACAGTAATAACACTTAATGTTAATGGACTGAATTCCCCAATCAAAAGACATAGATTGGCAGAATTGATTAAAAAACAGGATCCTACTATATGCTGTCTACAGGAAACACATCTTAGACCCAAAGATAAACATAGGTTGAAAGTGAAAGGTTGGGAAAAGATATTTCATGCAAATAACAACCAGAAAATAGCAGGAGTGGCTATACTAATATCCAACAAGTTAGACTTCAAATGTAAAACAGTTAAAAGAGACAAAGAAGGACACTATCTACTAATAAAAGGAACAATTAAACAAGAAGACATAACAATCATAAATATTTACGCACCGAACCAGAATGCCCCAAAATATGTGAGGAATACACTGCAAACACTGAAAAGGGAAATAAACACAAATACCATAATAGTTGGAGACTTCAATTCCCCACTCTCATCAATGGACAGAACATCTAGACAGAGGATCAATAAAGAAATAGAGAATCTGAATATTACTATAAAGGAGCTAGACTTAACAGACATTTATAGGACATTACATCCCACAACAGCAGGATACACCTTTTTCTCAAGTGCTCATGGATCGTTCTCAAAGATAGACCATATGCTGGGTAACAAAGCAAGTCTTAACAAATTTAAAAAGATTGAAATCATACACAACACTTTCTCGGATCATAAAGGAATGAAGTTGGAAATCAATAATAGGCGGAGTGCCAGAAAATTCACAAATACGTGGAGGCTCAACAACACACTCTTAAACAAGGAGTGGGTCAAAGAAGAAATTGCAAGAGAAATTAGTAAATACCTCGAGGCAAATGAAAATGAAAACACAACATATCAAAACTTATGGGATGCAGCAAAGGCAGTGCTAAGAGGGAAATTTATTACCCTAAATGCCTATATCAGAAAAGAAGAAAAGGCAAAAATGCAGGAATTAACTGTTCACTTGGATGAACTGGAGAAAGCACAGCAAACCAATCCCAAAGCAAGCAAAAGGAAAGAAATAACAAAGATTAGAGCAGAAATAAATGAAACTGAAAACATGAAAACAATAGAGAAAATCAATAAGACCAGAAGTTGGTTCTATGAGAAAATCAATAAGATTGATGGGCCCTTAGCAAGATTCAAAAAAAGAAGAAGAGAGAGGATGCAAATAAATAAGATCAGAAATGGAAGAGGAGACATAACTACTGACCTCACAGAAATAAAGGAGGTAATAACAGGATACTATGAACAACTTTACGCTAATAAATACAGCAATTTAGATGAAATGGACGGGTTCCTGGAAAGACATGAACAACCAACTTTGACTCAAGAAGACATAGATGACCTCAACAAACCAATCACAAGTAAAGAAATTGAATTAGTCATTCAAAAGCTTCCTAAAAAGAAAAGTCCAGGACCAGATGGCTTCACATGTTAATTCTATCAAACATTCCAGAAAGAATTAGTACCAACTCTCCTCAAACTCTTCGAAAAAATCGAAGCAGAGGGAAAACTACCTAATTCATTCTATGAAGCCAACATCACCCTCATACCAAAACCAGGCAAAGATATTACAAAAAAAGAAAAGTACAGACCAATCTCTCTAATGAATATAGATGCAAAAATCCTCAATAAAATTCTAGCAAATCGTATCCAACAACACATTAAAAGAATTATTCATCATGACCAAGTAGGATTCATCCCAGGTATGCAAGGATGGTTCAACATAAGAAAATCAATTAATGTAATATACCATATCAACAAATCAAAGCAGAAAAATCACATGATTATCTCAATTGATGCAGAGAAGGCATTTGACAAGATTCAACATCCTTTCCTGTTGAAAACACTTCAAAAGATAGGAATACAAGGGAACTTCCTTAAAATGATAGAGGGAATATATGAAAAACCCACAGCTAATATCATCCTCAATGGGGAAAAATTGAAAACTTTCCCCCTAAGATCAGGAACAAGACAAGGATGTCCACTATCACGACTATTATTCAACATTGTGTTGGAGGTTCTAGCCAGAGCAATTAGACAAGAGAAAGAAATACAAGGCATCAAAATTGGAAAGGAAGAAGTAAAACTATCACTGTTTGCAGATGATATAATACTATACGTCGAAAACCTGGAAAAATCCACAACAAAACTACTACAGCTAATAAATGAGTGCAGCAAAGTAGCAGGTTACAAAATCAACATTCAAAAATCTGTAGCATTTCTATACACTAGCAATGAAAAAGCTGAGGGGGAAATCAAGAAACGAATCCCATTTACAATTGCAACTAAAAGAATAAAATACCTAGGAATAAATTTAACTAAAGAGACAAAAAACCTATATAAAGAAAACTACAAAAAACTGTTAAAAGAAATCACAGAAGACCTAAATAGATGGAAGGGCATACCATGTTCATGGATTGGAAGACTAAATATAGTTAAGATGTCAATCCTACCTAAATTGATGTACAGATTCAACGCAATACCAATCAAAATCCCAACAACTTATTTTTCAGAAATAGAAAAACCAATAAGCAAATTGATCTGGAAGGGCAGGGTGCCCCGAACTGCTAAAAACATCTTGAGGAAAAAAAACGAAGCTGGAGGTCTCGCGCTGCCTGACTTTAAGGCATATTATGAAGCCACAGAGGTCAAAACAGCATGGTATTGGCATAAAGATAGATATATCCACCAATGGAATCGAATAGAGTGC
This sequence comes from Tamandua tetradactyla, assembly GCF_023851605.1. Classification (NCBI taxonomy): domain Eukaryota; kingdom Metazoa; phylum Chordata; class Mammalia; order Pilosa; family Myrmecophagidae; genus Tamandua; species Tamandua tetradactyla. The sequence goes on from NC_135353.1 coordinate 102,475,608, forward strand.
TCAGATATAGACACTCTCATCTATGGACATTTGATCTTTGATGAGGCAGTCAAGCCAACTCACCTGGGACAGAACAGTCTCTTCAATAAATGGTGCCTAGAGAACTGGATATCCATATGCAAAAGAATGAAAGAAGACCCGTACCTCACACCCTATACAAAAGTTAACTCAAAATGGATCAAAGATCTAAACATTAGGTCTAAGACCATAAAACAGTTAGAGGAAAATGTTGGGAAATATCTTATGAATCTTACAACTGGAGGCGGTTTTATGGACCTTAAACCTAAAGCAAGAACAGTGAAGAAAGAAAGAAAGAAATAGGAGCTCCTCAAAATTAAACACTTTTGTGCATCAAAGAACTTCATAAAGAAAGTAGAACGACAGCCTACACAATGGGAGACAATATTTGGAAATGACATATCAGATAAAGGTCTAGTATCCAGAATTTATAAAGAGATTGTTCAACTCAACAACAAAAAGACAGCCAACCCAATTACAAAATGGGAAAAAGACTTGAACAGACACCTCTCAGAAGAGGAAATACAAATGGCCAAAAGGCACATGAAGAGATGCTCAATGTCCCTGGCCATTCGAGAAATGCAAATCAAAACCACAATGAGATATCATCTCACACCCAGCAGAATGGCCATTATCAACAAAACAGAAAATGACAAGTGCTGGAGAGGATGTGGAGAAAGAGGCACACTTATCCACTGTTGGTGGGAATGTCAAATGGTGCAACCACTGTGGAAGGCAGTTTGGCGGTTCCTCAAAAAGCTGAATATAGAATTGCCATACGACCCAGCAATACCATTGCTGGGAATCTACTCAAAGGACTTAAGGGCAAAGACACAAACGGACATTTGCACACCAATGTTTATAGCAGCGTTATTTACAATTGCAAAGAGATGGAAACAGCCAAAATCTCCATCAACAGAAGAGTGGCTAAACAAACTGTGGTATATACATACGATGGAATATTATGCAGCTTTAAGACAGGATAAACTTATGAAGCATGTAATAACATGGATGGACCTAGAGAACATTATGCTGAGTGAGTCTAGCCAAAAACTAAAGGACAAATACTGTATGGTCCCACTGATGTGAACGGACATTCGAGAATAAATGTGGAATATGTCATTGTTAACAGAGTCCAGCAGGAGGTAGAAACAGGGTAAGATAATGGGTAATTGGAGCTGAAGGGATACAGACTGTGCAACAGGACTAGATACAAAAACTCAAAAATAGACAGCACAATAATACCTAATTGTAAAGTAATCATGTTAAAACACTGAATGAAGCTGCATCTGAGCTATAGGTTTTTGTTTTGTTTTGTTTTGTTTTGTTTTTACTATTATTACTTTTATTTTTTTCTATATATTAACATTCTATATCTTTTTTGGTTGTGTTGCTAGTTCTTCTAAACCGATGCAAATGTACTAAGAAACGATGATCATGCATCTATGTGATGATGTTAAGAATTACTGATTGCATATGTAGAATGGTATGATTTCTAAATGTTGGGTTAATTTCTTTTTTTTCCGTTAATTAAAAAAAAAGAGAAGGGGTAATTGGAGCTGAAGGGATACAAACTGTGCAACAGGACTGGATATAAAAACTCAGAAATGGACAGCACAATACTACCTAATTGTAATGCAATTATGTTAAAACATTGAATGAAGCTGCATGTCAGGTATAGGTTTTTTTTTTAATCTCTATTATCGTTTTAATTCTTATTCTGTTGTCTTTTTATTTCTTTTTCTAAATCGATGCAAATTGTCATGGTTAGGGACAGGTGTCAAGTTGGCCAAGTTGTGGTACCTGTTCATCCGATTGGGCAAGCGCTGGCCTGTCTGTTGCAATGAGGACATTTCATAGGATTAGGTCATGATCACGTCAGCTACATCCACAGCTGATTCCATTTGTAATCAGCCAAAGGGGAGTGTCTTCTGCAATTAGTGATGCTAAATCCAATCATGGGAAGCCTTTTAAGGAGGACTCAGAGGAGACAGGTTGCATTCCTGCTTTGGCTGGTGAGCCTCTCCTGTGGAGTTCATCCAGGCCATCCATTGGAGTCATCGGCTTCGGAGCCTGCCCTGTGGATTTTGGACTCTGCGTTCCTACGGTCACGTGAGACACCTTCATAAATTTTATATTTGCAAGTGTTCCCTGTTGATTCTGTTTCTCTAGAGAACCCTAACTAATACACAAATGTACTAAGAAATGATGAATATGCAACTATGTGATGATATTAAGAATTACTGATTGTACATGTAGAATGGAATGATTTCTAAATGTTTTGATAATTTTTTTTAATTAATAAAAAAATAGGAATTGAGATTTTGGTACAAAAAAAACAGCAGTTTCTCATATGACAAGTCATAAATCAACTGAAGAAGAATCAGTATACAAGACAGCTTCTCTACTGGAGGTACATGTAAAATTCATTCCCTGAACAAGAAAAGGTATAGGTTTGTTTTCATATACTGCATATTCAAGTCCACATGCATTTTTAGCAAAACTTTTTCTCAAATGCTAATTTATCGTCAATGTCATATTAAATTTTAGAACAAGTACACTGCTTTAGAATATGTGCCTAAGCTTTGCCTGGCATCAAACTGAGCTTCTGCACATTTGCTCAGTATAGTAAATGCTAATTTATCATCAGTGTTACATTGTATGGAAATAGCTTATGCTTACATGTGTAATTTTAATAATTTTGGGGGGCAATTTCATAAATTTTCCCTCCCCCAAAAACCTATTATATCATGACAAGTAAAATAATGTAGTCTGGCTTAGTTTATGGTTCTTGTCACATCACATAACATTTAAGGAATTGATAGGGCTACTAGAAGATCATGGTGGAAAGGATATACTCAGAAATGAAAAAGGACTATCAGAAAGAAAGATTAAATAAATAATTTCTGTGACAGTGAGTGTAAGTACTGTGACAGTACTTACCTAGAAGAAATTAAGTTTTTTTAATATATTCTTGATATTAAACAGTTTTTTATTCCCAAATTGTCTTATGAAACAGACAGGTAAGATATACTAAATCCATGGGTGTAACTCCTAGCCAAAAATGAAAATGATATATAATTAAATTAATTCGGCCCCCATTCACTCAAGAATGTTAAAGAAACACAAGTGAGAAAGCAAAAACTCTATATAAACATGCAATATGCCATAACTTACAGCTACTGTACCAAAGGGGTGGGGAACCACCATCAGAGTACCCACTTACCCATCCTCAATATTCACTGGACATCCCTATAGAATAACCTCAGTACTGGGCAAGTTTATGAACTCTGTCTTTAAAAATAAGAGAATCACTAAAAGCCATACCAAACTATTGGAGATAGGCTCACAGTTTTTCTAAAGGAAAATAATCCCTGAGCAAAACCATTTGGAATTTGAGAGGGGCTCAATCATTTCGAGGAAAATATGTTAGCCAGAAGATAAAAGTAAATATTTAGATTTTGAATGGTTTTAAAACAGTATTTCCCAGAACTCTAGAATACAGAGGTGCTTCAGTGTTCTGTCAATAATTAATTTGAAAATCATTTAAGATGTATTATAACTACTTTAAAAGATATAATAAAAATAATACTTATCCACACAAAAACCTAACTATGTTATATCCAAATATATTATATTGAAGACCACCTATTCATTAACTTGTTTTAGCAGGTCAACAAGTATTTGTTCAGACCTCAGAATAAATCTTGCCCTGCCTATATGGCCTGTATATATTTAAATTATTGTGAATAGGTCAATGATTAGGAAGACCACAGCTCTCCTCTTAGTCAGAGTCATGCATTTCTGCTCATATTAAATTTTAGAACAAGTACACTGCTTTAGAATATGTGCCTAAGCTTTGCCTGGCATCAAATTGAGCTTCTGCACATTTGCTCAGTATATGCCTTCATCATGTTATAAGAATGAGTTGAAAAATAACAAGCAAAGACATTATACTACATTATAGTATATGCACTTGTGAATCTTAGGTGTTTCTCTCATATTTTTGCTCAAGAATATGGACACTTATGAGCTATTGTTAAAGATTCAATGTCAAAACAAAAGTTTTCTTCTATACTTCTAAGCTTCAGGATCAGTTAATTAAAGAATGATCTATGATTGCAAGATGAGGTTTTAAAATCTGTTGTCATTTAGAGTTATTTATCTTGTATAAATCAGTGCTTTCTCTATATTATACATTAAAAGCTAAATGCAGAACTGTAATATATGTTAAGGCTGATACAGGATGTAACTATTACATATAATCTCCTTATTTCAAATTCTGATGTTCATAAAAAGCAATCTTATTCTGAGCTGATGACTATATAACAAATAATAAAATTGGACTTATAATATGAATTATACCAATGGTTACATCATATATAGATAATAGAGTGAATTTGGTAAACAATGATACAAATAGCTTACCACGTGATGTGCTCTGAGTTAATGTTAAAAGCCAAAAAAGGAACAAGGGGATATTTGCAAAAAACATCAACCCTATGTGTTGCTTTATCTAAAAAAGTTCAAAGAAAGTACTGGGAATCTTCAAGAAGGTTATATAAATTATATAAATATTTTAGATACAATATGGACTATTATGTGTAGCTCTAGAATCTATACCTTAAGGTAGAATGAAAATAGAGAAGTGATTTAAAGGATTAGTATGGGTACAGAATAGAAGATTGTTGTGTATGGTATTATCAAAGTTTATACTAGAACATAAACACCATGGGTAAGATAAACCCAAATTTATCTGTCAAAAATACTGGAAGCACAGGAGTTCTGTCTGAAATTTCAGTGATTTAAGTTTAGGGAAGACTAACAAAAAAGAGACAACAATTTCCATGGTAGGCAGTAACTTACAAGAATCTCAAAAATGGTTCAGAGTATAAATGAAGATGATCTTTTTTAAAGGTTTAAGTTCATGGCCAATGTAACCACAATATTTTGCTGGAAGAAGTAGGATGCATGGAGCTTATCATGGTGGCATGTGATTGGAGATTGGGTAAAGAAGGGACAATCATGCCATACCCTTTAAAGCACCGGTTCAATATAAAATAATAACTTGAGGGGTGCCTTGAAGAGTTTCAAAGGTTTCTACTATGTTGAGTAGACTGGGTTGGAAAATGTGCCAAGAGAATGACGAAGATGATTAGGTTACTCTCCCTATTACATTAGTACACTTAACCTTTCAAATATTCTATGGCTAAAGAAGTTGAGGCAGTGCAAACCCAGGGAAGACTCCAGAGTCAGAAATTCCTCTAAGCTACCAGCAGAAAATTTATATGACAGCATAACTTCTGGTCAGTATGGAGTAACTAGAAACAGCCTTACCCTCCAGGCTGAAACAACCAAAACAAAGAAAGCAAAATTTTTAAAATGGACAAAATATATGAAACAAAGGTTTTCAAGACAATAGACATTAGGCAACAAAAGAGCATGATCTCTGAGAGATGAAACAAATGAAGTGAGCTCAATGACTGCCCTAACTTACAGCTCTGAGACAGTTTCCAGACTGCAGCATAGGAAAAGAGAACGAGGGTGGAGCTTGGAAGACTCTCTGTTGAAGAAACAAATGAGAGTCTGGAAAGACCAAGGCTTTGAATGTTCGTAGGACAAAGTACTGGAGAGGTAAGAAGAAGATGTAAAGAAAACCCTAGAAACATGCAAAGGGATTCCACTCTACTTTTTCAGCAGCGTATTGATCAGAGCATGTATGAGGATACTACTCAAGACCAGGGCTGAAAAAACTTCCAAAAGTAGTAAAGGGAACAGTACCTACCCAGTAACATAGGGCAAGGAATAATGCCTGTTTGTGTCAGTCAGAATAGAAAAACTCATAATTCATGAGGCATAGAGTACAGTGCACAGCAGGGTGTCACAAGAGTGGGAATAATTAGCACTAGACTGAGCACGGCTCTATACTCATCAAATTCAGAAGGATCAAACTGTTTCCTAGTAACTTCATTGTATCCCAGAACAAAGAGAAAGAATATTTATGGAATGCAAAAATATCCAGCACCCAGGAAAGTAAAAATTTCCAATTTCTGGTATACAATGAAAGATTACAAGACAGGAAAACACAACCAGTAATGAGGAGAATAAGCAATCAATTAAAACCATTCAAGACCTGATACAGATACTAGAATTAGCAGACAAGGACATTAAAATAGTTACTATAAATATATTGTAAATGCTCAAGAAGTTAAAAGGAGACATGAAAAATATTTTAAAAGACTCAAATTAAACTTCTAGACATAAAACTACAATGTCTGAGATGAAATATGCCCTGGATGGGATTAACAGCAGACTAGGCAGAAGAAAAGATTAGGGAATTTAGATAGCAATAGTAACTAGTCAAAATGAAAAGAAGAGCAAAAATAATAATAATAATAATTAAAAAACTATAAATGTAGAGATCCAAGAAACTCAAAGAACATAAAGCATAATATGAACAAAACAACATCAAGGTACATGAAGAAAACTACACCAAGAACATCATATTCAAACTACTCAAGACCAGTGATAAAGATAAAATCAACAAGCAGAAGTGGGAGGGGTAGCTACGTTATGCATGGAGGAACAAATATAAAGATGACAGGAGATTTAGCATCAGAAACAATGCAAGGAGGAAAACAGTAGAGCAACACTTCAGAAAAACTGAAAGAAAAAATACTCATCATACTAGAATTCTATATGCAGCAAAATATTCTGTCAGAAACAAAAATAAGGGCAAAGATCCAGATAATAAGGTATAGACACATTTCTCCTTGCTCCTCCCAGCTAAATATAACCATAATCCCTGGAAATAATGAAAGAGGCAACCAAAGGAGAACTGTGAAAGATAGAATGAAGAAGTCAGACAGGTAAAGGACCCCAGGTCTAGAGAAACAGCATAGTGGCAGGACATCTTACAACCTCATACCCATTAGAAGAATGCATCCTAGGACTGGTTTTACCTGATGCCCAACCAAGCAACACAAGGGAGACCAACAGGAAGCACATTTTTCCCCCAAATCAAGCAGAACCCCCCCACCCCCAAAAAACACCAGTTTACACCAGCAAAACTGACAAGAGGGATTGATAGATTCTGCTTACAGTAAATGGCCAGTGTAAGGCACTTGCTTTCGCTACCAAGGCTCTCCCACCTAGAGACATCGGGCATCCTGGCATCTCTGGCAAGAAGTATATCCCCACAAAAAGCATATGGCCCAGGAAACCCCTTAGTCACTGAGCACCTGAGATTCCTGTCCTCTACAGAGAGATGAGAAATTCAGACTGCAGTGTATAATGGCAAAGGGAATCCTGCCAAACAGGCATCATCTGTCTCCCATATCTCACAGAAATATACCAGGTGTCCAAAAGGCATGGGAAAGAGGGATCTTTGGCACAACAAGTGGTCCAAACAAGAAAGCCTCTCTGTACCTCTGGGAGTAAGATTCCCCTCCCCCACCAAGAGACACTGGTGACCAGGTAGCACCAGCAAAGGGAATCCCAGGAGAGCAAGTATCCAGCCCAGGAAGGGCTATCTGTCCATTACCCCAGTAAAGAGGAATCACACCTCAAAAGGCACCTGAACAGGAATCACTAACATTCCTGAGTAGTTTGTTAGTCCTCAAGGGCTAGAAATTCCTTTCCCCAATTTAGAGATACCAGACAATCCAGCCTGTGACCATTAGGAGTCCCAGCAAGCACCAGATAAACCAAGCAGACAAAAACAGTAACTCAAAGGCTCTGAAAATTAAATTGTCATTGAAACCACAGTCCACAAAAGTAGGCCAAAGCCTGTGTGCTAAACCTAAACAGCCTACTGAAATAAAAGATTTAAATGGGACCTAGAATCTCTGAACAAAACAGCAAAAATATTCTGGATATAAATACATGCTCTATAAGTGAAATGCATATGTTCAAAAGGTTAAGATGAGACAGAAAATATTTACAAAAAAGACTCAAATTAAATTTTTGGAGCTGAAAGCTATAATGTCAGAGATCTTTTAAAATACAGTTGATGGAATTAACAGCATATTAGACAGTACAGAAGAAAAAATTAGTGAAAAATCCAGGGAAATCTGAACATGAATGTAAAAAACATAATTAACATAAGCCACACTGAGGTGAATCAGATGGAATTGTCACTGATTTTAAAACAGCATCATAAAATGCTTCAACAGAAATTATAAATTCTCCTGAAATAATGAAAAATAGAATACTTTAGTAAAAGTAGAAGTTATAGTAAAAGAGTTAAATGGAAAGTAGAGAGTTGCAATATACAAAAGCAGAAATTAAGAACACATTGGTTAGGATCAATAGAAGAATGGAATGACAGGAGAAAAATCAGTGAATTTGAATATAGTACATTAGAAATCACCTTATTGTGAACAACAGAAAGAAAAGAGACTAACAATTGAAACAAAACAAAACACACAGCCACAGAGACCTATAGGCTGGTTAAAAAAAAAGGACCAAGATGTGGCCTCTCTCTCCAGTGAACACAACAAGCAAACTCACCACCCTTCCCCATGTCTACATTGGACATGACTCCCAGGGTTGTGGACCTTCCTGGCAACGTGGGACAGAAATCCTAGAATGAGCTGAGACTCAGCATCAAGGGATTGAGAAAAACCCTAGAATGAGCTGACACTCAGCATCAAGGGACTGAGAAAACCTTCTCGACCAAAAGGGGGAAGAATGAAATGACACAAAGTGTCAATGGCTGAGAGATTCCAAACAGAGTTGAGCGGTTATCCTGGAGGTTATTCTTATGCATTAAATAGATGTCCCCTTGTTAGTCAAGATGTAGTGGAGAGGCTAGAGGGAACTGCCTGAAAATGTAGAGCTGGAGCTGTGTTCCAGTAGCCATGTTTCTTTGAGATGATCGTATAATGATACAGCTTTCACAATGTGACTGTGTTATTGTGAAAACCTTGTGTCTGATGCTCCTTTTACCTACCTTGTCAACAAATGAGTTGAACATATGGAATAAAAAGAAATAATAGGGGGAACAAATGCTAAAATAAATTTAGTTTGAAATGCTAGTGATCAATGAAAGCGAGGGGTAAGGGGGTATGGTAGGTATAATCTTTTTTTTTCTTTTCTGTTTTCATTTTATTTCTTTTTCTATTGCCTTTTTATTTCTTTTTCTGAATTGATGCAAATGTTCTAAGAAATGATGAATATGCAACTATGTGATGATATTGAGAATTACTGATTATATATGTAGAATGGAATATGTTAATGTTTTTGTTTGTTGTTAATTTTTTTAATTAATAAATAAATTTTAAAAAGGACCACATTCAAAACAATGGAGACTCAGGAGAGAGGAAACAGAATGGGGCTGAATGACTATTCAAAGAAATAATGGCTGAAAATTTCCCCCAAGTTTCTGAAAGGACATAAAACTATAGATTTAAAAAACTCAAATTGAATATTGGATAAACACAAATAAATCTTTACCAAGACACATTGTGCTGGTTTGAAAGGATGTATGTCCCCTAGAAAAGCCAGATTTTAATCTAAATCCCATTTCGTAAAGGCAGAATAATCCCTATTCAATACTGTATGTTTGAATCTGTAATTAGATCATCTCCCTGGAGACGTAACCCAGTCAAGACTGGTTGTTAAGCTGGATTGGGGGAAATGTGTCCCCACCCATTTGGGTGGGTTCTGATTAGTTTCTGGAGTCCTGTAAAAGAGGAAACATTTTGGAGAATGGGAGATTCACAGAGAGCAGAGCAGAATGACATAGCCACGAGAAGCAGAGCCCACCAGCTAGAGACCTTTGGAGATGAAGAAGGAAAATGTCTCCCAGGGAGCTTCATGAAACCAGAAGCCAGGAGAGAAAACTAGCAGATGATGCTGTGTTTGCCATGTGCCCTTCTAGCTGAAAGAGAAGCCCTGACTGTGTTTGCCATGTGCCTTCTCACTTGAGAGAGAAACCCTGAACTTTATAGGCCTTCTTGAACCAAGGTATCTTTCCGTGGATGGCTTAGATTGGACATTTCTATAGACTTGTTTTAATTGGGACATTTTCTCAGCCTTGGAAATGTAAACTAGTAACTTATTAAATTCCCTTTTTCAAAAGCTGCTCTGTTTCTGGTATATTGTATTCCAGCAGCTAGCAGACTAGAACACACATCATAACCAAATTTCTGAAAATTCAAGACAAAGTAGAAAATATTAAGAACAGCTAGAGAAATACATTTTATCAATAGGAGAAGACCAAGTCCAGTGACAATGGATTTCTCATCAGAAACCACTGGGGTTAGAAGGATTGGTACAATATTTTTCAAGTAGTGCAAGAAAAATACTGTCAACTCTGAATTCTATATCCAGTGAAATCATCCTTCGGGAAAAAGAAAAATAAAGATATGCTTAGATAGGAAGACTAAAAGAATTTGTCAATAGCAGATATAACCTTAAAGAATGAATAAAGGAATATAACCAAACAGAAAGGAAAAGATAAAGGAAGGAATCTTAGGGCATCAGAAAGAAAGAAAGAGCAAAGCAAAGAAAAGACATATGGATATGTACAACAGACTATACTCCCGAGTTTTATAAAAAATATTTGATGTTTGAAACAAAAACTGGAATACCATCTGATATTCTAGATGATGATATCTAAAGGGGGAAAAGAAAAGAGACATAAATAGAAGTAAGGCTTCCACACTTTACATGAAGTGGTAAATTTTGATGCCAGTAGACTAATAAGTTACATTTGTATACTGCAATATCCAGAGAAAGCACTAAAACTGTACAAAGAGATACTATTAAAAAACACTTTAAAAATCAAGATGGGATTAAAAAACATTCAAGCCATTCACTAGAAGGCAAGAAAAGAGAAACAGTGGAATGAAAAACAAAGGAACAAAATGGAAAACAAATAATAATTAGCACATTAGGGCCTATTACATTAAATGTAAATAAACATACCAATTAAATGTCAGAGATTCACAGATAAGATAAAAATGGCCAAACTACATGCGATTTAAAAGAAAACCCCTTCAAATTCAATATCATTGGTAAACTGAAAGGAAAAATATGAAAAAATATGCCACACAAAAATTAATTTCAAAAAACAAAAGTAGGAGTGGGCATATTAATATCAGATAGATTTCAGAGCAGAACAAACACTAGAGACAAAGATGGACATTACATAATAATAAAAGGAACAATCCACCAGGAAGACATACCAATCCCAAATGTGTATGCACCAAACAGCAGATCCTTAAAATATATGAAGCAAAAAAAAAAAAAAAACAATAAGAAAGAAGAAATAGACATATCCAGAATTATAGTTGGGGATTTCAACATTCACCTCTCAACAATGGACAGAATTAGGAGACAAAAATTCAGCAACAAGATAGAAGATCTGAACAGCAAATTCAACCAATGGGATCTAATTGACCTTAAATTGAACATTTCACCCAACAATAATGAAGCACTTATTTTCAAATGTCTATAGAACATTCACCATAAAAGGTAAACTCTTGATCCATTAAAAAAGAAGACTCAACAAATTTAAATAAATTGAATCCTACAGAGCATGTTGTCTAATCATAATAACATCAAACTAGAAATCAATAACAGATAGACAACAGGAAACTTTCCAAACACTTGAAAATTAAACACTTGAAACTCTCCAAACACTTGAAAATTATACAAGTCCATGGGTCAAAGAGGTAGTATCAAAAGACATTTCCTAAAAATAAAACAGAGAAAATGAAAAAAAAGTAGAAAAATATGTAAGATGAAGATAAAATACAGACAAGATGAAAATTTTTTTGACCCAGTAATTTTTATTTTATTTTATTTTTTTTATATATTTTTTACATGGGCAGGCACCGGGAATCGAACCCGGGTCCTCGGGCTTGGCAGGCAAGCATTCTTACCTGCTGAGCCACCGTGGCCCGCCCAGTAATTTTTATTTTAATAAAGATGTAGCTACAGATTTATGTTCTAAAATGTTTCCCACTGTCATATTTATAACGACAATAGACACACACACACACACACAGAGAATATAAACACCCTGGATTTGCAACAGTAGGAAAGTGATTAAATTATTTTGCAGCAATATGATGCAGTATTATCCACTCATTAGCAATGAAAGGAGGTCCTTAAGACTACCCCCAGGTTCAATGAATTACTAGAAGGACTCAGAGGACGCAGTAAAATTGTTATAATCATGGTTACAGTGTATTATAGGGAAAGAATACAGATCAAAATCAGCAAAAAAAAAAAGGCTGGCAGTGCAGGGTCCAGGAGAAACCATGTGCAAACCACCAGTTGTCAGCCTCCTGTGGAGTTACATGGACAGCAGACAAGATGAAATTTACAGTACAAAATATACATATCCACAGGCAGGAAAAGTTCTAATCAATAATATAAGCCCCTTCCTCAAGAAAAGGAAAGCAAAATAAATCCAAAGCAATGGAATGAAATAATAAAGACAAAAAACAGAATCAATGAAATCGAAAACAGGAAAACAATAGAGAAAATCAATTAAATAAAAAGCAGGGTTTTGAGAAATATTGATAAGCCTGTAGCAAGACAGAAAAGAGAGAAGACACATCAAAATAACAAGAATGAGGGGGACTTCTGGGGGAGATGGCGGAATAGGGAGCTCCAGGACTTGGTTCTTCCACTAAAACAACTATTAAATAGGCAAGGACTGTCTGAAACAACTATTTTGAAACTTCAGGGGCCAGAAGAACACTGTACAGCATCCAGGGTAGAGTGGGAGAAAAAACCTGATAAATTATGATAAAAACTGTAGATTACTTTCTCCACATAGTAGCTACCAGTGCCCATCACCTACTCTTGCAGCAGACTGCCACAGGGTCCAGTCCATGAATAGCTGCTGGAGACAGAAACGGACAAAAACTCCTCTTCCCCAAGAAGGGTATATTCATGGCCGATCACTGAACATGGCATTTGATTACTAAATTCAGATCCCTGGGTCCCAGCTCTGAGGGCAGTTATTATTTCAATTCACTACTTGACCAAAGGCAGTGGCAGCCATTGTTTCAACCCTCTCTGGACAGGGGTGGAGGCAGTGGACAATTTAAGATGCAGGGCTCCCTTGTGGCTGTAGGGAAAACTTAGCTGATCGGCTGAATTTTCTGGGCAGGCCAGGAAATCTAACCATTGGGGAGCCATTTGAGAATATTTTGGCGTCCTTCCTGATCCCCTCTGGAAGACACTGTGGAAACAGTCTGCACCCCCTTCAGGAGTTCCTGGCCTTGTTTTGGCTGAGAAAGACCTAACTTGGAAAGTCCTCCATAGAATGTCCCTTCTCCCAGAATTTGCCGTCCAGGCAAAAGCAGTGTGAGACAACCAAAGGAGTGTGTAAAACTATAGAGGTGGATAGTCTAGGACAAAGGCCTGCCAGCTTCAAATACCCAGATGGGGAGGTTTGTTCTCTGGGAAAGAGAAGGGATAACCAAACTCCTATAAAGAGGGGAACTCCAAAACTACTAACAAGTAAAAACCCAGAAAAAGACAGGCACAGAAAGACAGGGAAAATCCTGAAAACTTCATACGTGATAAGAGAGCTGAAGCTCAAGAAAAGTTCTCTTACCACCAGCTGGTAACAAAACCAAGAAGCAGACATCTTAGATAGTAATCCCAGAGTTAACATTTTAAAATATTAAATGGTATAGCATGCAAAAATAGAGTATAAGACTAACAAAGAAATAGGAAATGATGGCCCATCCAAAGAAAAAGGATAAAAATACAAAAAATACCAATGAAGAAGATGAGAATGTGGACATACTGAGCAAAGTCTTTAAAAAAATAACATTGAAAATGCTCAGAGATGAACTCAAACACAGAGAAAGTACTCAAGGATACCAGAAAAACAATAGATGAACAATATTAGAATCTAAATAAAGAGACAGAAATTTTTTAAAGGAACCAGACTGAACTACTGGAGTTGAAGAACCCAAAACTGAAATGCAAAATGCCCAGAAAGGTTTGAAGAACAGACTGGATCTAGCAGGACAAAGAATCAGTGAACTTGAAGACAAGAAACTCGAAATGAGTCAGACCAAGGAGCAAAACAAATAAAGAAATATTAAAAGCAAATGAAGGCTAAGTTAACTATGGAATACCTTCAAGCATACTAATATACACATTATGGGAGTTCTAGAAGAAAAAAGAAATGGGAAGAAGGAATACTGCTGAAGGAAAACAAGTGCTAGCCAAGAACTTTATATGCAGTGAGACTCTCTTCCAAAACTGAAGGAGAGAAAAGACATTTCCAAACAAAATTTGAGGAAGTTCATCACCACTACACTAGTCCTAAAGGCAATGCTAAATGGAGTTCTTCAGACTGAAATGAAAGGATGACAGATAGTGGTTCAAGCAGCATAAAGAAATAAAGACCTTGGTAAAGGTAACAACTTGGGTAGTTACAAAGGCCAGTATTATTGTATTATATTGTTTGGTATGTACCTCCACTTCTTACTTCCTACAGGCGCCAAAATGCAAATGCATAAAAAGTAATGATAAATCTAGGCTTTTGGGAATACAACATGCAAAACATGTAAATACTTACAAGTATAAAAAAACGTTGGAGGTACAGAGGGGTATAGTAAAGTATAGGCACATGCTATTAAAGTGGAGTATCAAGGTAAGTATAACTGATATATATTTAGAATGTTAAATTTCAACCCCATAGGAACTATAAGGAAAACAAATGAAAAATATATCCAGATAAAAATGAGAAGGCACTCAATATGGTAAAATACAAGAAAGTAAATAAATATAAATAGGCTTTAACAGAAGTGAGGGTGAAAATGGTTTAAGACTTACAAAGGCTAAGCAGCAAAATAACTGAAGAAGGACCTGTATTATTGGTAAATTATTTTAAATGAAAATAGATTAAGCTCACTGGTAAATTATTTTAAATAAAAATAGATTAAGCTCTCCAATCAAAAGGAAAGGATAAACAGAATGGATACAAAAGCATGACCCAACTATATGTTGTCTGCAAGAAACTCACCTTAAAGTCAAAATACAAGTAGGTTGATGGTGAAAGGATGGAAAGAAATGTACAATGCAAATAGTAACAAAAGAGAGCTGGGGTGGCTCTACAAATGTTGGATAAAATAGACTTGAAGTAAAAAGCAGCTAAGAAGGACATTATATACTGAAAAAGTGGACAATTCAACAGGAAGATGAGATCATTTTAAATACAAATGCATCTAAGAACAGGCACTCAAAATCTATGAAGCAGATTTGAAAGAAGAAATTGATGGTTCCACATTGATAATAGGAGATTTTAAAACACCACCCCAATAACAGATAGAACATTAGATGAATAAAGAAGTTGAGGACTTGAACAATACACTAAACTAACTAGAGCTAACAGACATATAAAGAACACTGCACTCAATTGAAACAGGGTACACATTCTTCTCGAGTGCACACGGCTCATTCTCCAGGATAGACCATACGCTGAGTCACAACAAGTCTCAATAAATTAAAAAATATTGAAATCATACAAAGTATATTCTACAACAACAACAGAATGTAGCTAGAACTCAACAACAGGAGAAGAAAGGGAAAATTCACAAATACGTGGTTATTAAACAATATACTCTTAAACCACCAGTGGGTTAAAGAGGACATCAGAACAAAATAAGGAAATATCTTGAGGAAAATGAAAATGAAAATACAACATACCAAAATTTGTGGGATGCAGCAAAGGCAGTGCTGACAGGGAAATTTATATCTCTAAATGCTTACATTAAAAAAGAAGAAAGATCTCAAATAAGAGAACCTCAAAACTGGAAGAACTAGAAAAAGAAAAACAAAGTAAATGCAAAGTGAGCAGAAAGAAGGAAATAAAGATTATAGTGACAATAAATGAAATAGAAAACAAACAAACAGAACAGAGACATTCAACTAAGCCAAAAGTTGGCTCGTTGAAAAAGTCAACAAAATTCACGAACTGTTAGCTAGAAAGAGAAAAAAAGAGAGGAAGCAAATAACGAAAATCAGAAATGAGAAGGGGACATTACTACCAACTCTGCTGAAATAACAAGGATTATCAGTAGATACTATAAACGTACGCCTATAAAGGTAAACTAGATGAAATAGACCAACTCTTAGAAACACAGAAATTATCTATATCACTTTAACAAGTAACAGAAAGATCTCAACAACCAATTACTAGTAAAGAGATTGAATCAGTTGTCAAAAACTCTCAGTAAACAAAAGCCCAGTACCAAATGGCTTTATAGGGGAAGTTCTTCAAAATGTTCTCAGAAGATTTAACTCCAATTCTGCTCAGAGTATTCCAAAACATTTAGGAAGGGAACACTCCCTACTGATTCTATCAGGCAAATATTACTCTCATAATAAAGATAGCAAAAGATACCATAAAAAAAGAAAACTATATACCAATATGTCTTAAAACTATAGATGCAGAAACTGCATATCTCTAGAGGGTACCAAGATGGCAGCTTAGCGAGGTGTGGGATTTAGTTCTACCTCCACAGCAGTTAGTAAATAGCCAGGAATAGTACAGAACAACTGATGGGGCAACATCAGTAACTGGATACAAAGCATACCCTAGTCTGGACAAGCTGGACCGGTTGCAAGTCAACCCAGAACCGTAAGTTCCTCAAACAGCTGAAGCCAGTGCCCCTCCTCCCAAGGCTAGTTCCCAGAAGGGAAAGGAAAGAGACTTTACAAGCAGCAGGGGCTGAGAAACCAAGCTGCAACTGTGAAATTAAATAATAAATTCTGACTACTAAAAATAGGACCCCTGCTCAGCTGAACCTCAAATAAAAGGGGAAAAAGAAAAAAAAGAACAGAGATTTTTTTTTTGGATTTGAAAAGTTCTGGGCCCTGAAGTAAAGGAGAGGGCACTTAGGACCTGCAGATACACAGAGCAACATACCAACTTAAGCTCTTGATTGGCAAACTCGAGGAATGGGGGTCCTGCTCTGGAAATGATTTTTCTTTTTCATCTTTGAGGCTGCATTTCCATGAAATGACTACACTTTAGATACAGCTGCAGGACTTCCCAGGCTCCAACTGCCCCAGGAATTGGCAGAATTGAGCTTGTCTGAGCATTTGTCTGGAGCCTCTGCCAATCTAGGAGAGGGCTGGAGTCCAGCTCAGGTGGATTTCCACAATCAAGGAATTTAGACCAAAGGGTCTGTAAAAGTGAAGAGACTGAAGCCACCCTACTACCTCTCCCCTGTCTCAACCAGGCCACAAGCAGATGGGACCCACAGGAAGAAAACCACCACACATACTGGGCAGGATAGGAAAAATAGAGAGTCCAGAGGCTACATAGGAAAGCCTTTCAATCTGTTGGGTCCTGCCCTCAGGGAAAACGGATGCAAGTGACTCTATCATCTTGAGAGGAGGACAGTTTGGTGTGGGAAAATCTGGCTGGGGTTTATAATACCTAAGTGGACACTACTAAGGGCAAGGGATATGGTGGGGAAGGCACCACAAAGGCAGGGCAAGAAACAAGAAAACAAGAACTGAAAGATTTTGATCTTTTGCACAAAACCTAAGCTAGAGGTCTAGAATAAGCCGATTTGAAAGTCAAAGAACAGATAGACAACAAAGTCATCGAGGAAGAAAGTTCTAGATTAAAAAACAGAGTGAAAACAATCTCCAGAATAAAGATAGTTAAATGCCTAGACATGATAAAAAAAATAACGAATCATACTAGGAAAACTGAAAATACAGCCCAGTTAAAGGAACAAGTCAACAGATCAAATGAGATACAGGAGTTGATACAATTAATTGAGAATATTCAAAAGACATGGAAAACTTCATCAAAAATCAAATCGGTGAATTGAGGGAGGATATAAAGAAAGCAAGGAATGAACAAAAAGTAGAAATTGAAAGTCTGAAAACACAAATCACAGAACTTATGGGAATGAAAGATACTAGAAGAGATGAAAAAAAACAACGGAAACCTACAATGTCAGATTTCAAGAGGCAGAAGATAGGATTAGTGAACTGGATGATGGGACATCTGAAATCTGACAAGTAAAAGAAATTATAGGGAAAAGAATGGAAAACTATGAGCAAGAAGTCAGGGAATTGAATGAAAATGTGAAATGCATGCATATAAATGTTGTAGGTGTCCCAAAAGGAGAAGACAAGGGAAAAGGAGGTGAAAAACTAACAGAACAAATTATAACAGAAAATTTCCCAACTATTATGAAAAACTTAAAATTACAGATCCAAGAAGTGCGGCATACCCCAAATAGAACAGATCCAAATAGACGTATTCCAAGACACATACTAATCGGAATGTCAGATGAAAAAGAGAAAGAGAAAATATTGAAAGCAGCAAGAGAAAAGCAATCGATCACATAGAAGTGGAGCCCAATAAGACGATGAGTAGATTTCTCAGCAGAAACCATGGAGGTGAGAAGACAGTACGATGATATATTTAGGTTACAAAAAGAGAAAAACTGCCAACCAAGAATTCTATACCCAGCAAAACTGTCCATCAAAAATGAGGGGGAAATTAAAACATTTTCAGGCAAAAAATCGCAGAGAATTTCTGACCAAGAGAGCAGCTGTGCAAGAAATACTAAAGGGAGCACTAGAGACAGATAGGAAAAGACAAGAGAGACAGGTGTGGAGAACAGTGTAGAAATGAAGACTATCAGTAAAGGTAAAAAAAAGAAAAATTAGAAATGACATATAAATTGCAAAAGATAAAATGGTAGAAGAAAGTACTGCCCATACAGTAATAACACTAAATGTTAATGACTTAAACTCCCCAATCAAAAGACACAGACTGGCAGAAAGGACTGAATAGCAGGACCCAACTATATGCTGTCCACAGGAAATGCACTTTAGACCCAAAGACAAATATAGGTTGAAAGTGAAAGGGTGAAAAATGAAATTTTCTGCAAATAACAATCAGAAAAGAGCAGGAGTAGCTATACTAATATTTAACAACTTAGACTTCAAATGTAAAACAGTAAAAAAAGAGACAAAGAAGGACACTATGTATTAATTAAAGGAACAATTCAACAAAAAGACATAACAATCATAAATATTTATGCATTGAGCCAGAATGCTCCAAAATACATGAGGCAAACACTGAAAAGAGAAATAGACACATCTACCATAATAGTTGGAGACTTCAATTCCCCACTCTCATCAACGGACAGAACATCTAGACAGAGGATCAATAAAGAAACAGAGAATTTGAATAATACAATAAATGAGCTAGACTTAACAGACATTTATAGAAAACTACACCCCACAACAGCAGAATACACCTTTTTCTCAAGTGCTCATAGATCATTTCAAGGACAGATCAAATGCTGGGTCACAAAGCAAGTCTCAATACATTTAAAAATATTAAAATCATACAAAACAGTTTCTCAGATCATAAAGCAATGAAGTTGGAAATCAATAACAGGCAGAGTGCAAGAAAATTAACAAATATATGGAGGCTCTACAACACACTCTTAAACAACCAGTGGGTCAAGGAAGAAATTATGAGAGAAATCAGTAAATATCTCGAGGCAAAGGAAAATGAAAATGCAACATTTGAAAGTTTATGGGATGCAGCAAAGGCAGTGCTAAGAGGGAAATTTATTACCCTAAATGCCCTAAATTCAAAAAAGAAGAAAGTGCAAAAATCAAGGAATTAACTGTCCACTTGGAAGAAGTAGAGAAAGAACAGCAAATTAACCCCAAGCAAGCAAAAGGAAATAAATAATGATGATTAGAGCAGAAATAAATGAAATTCAGAACATGAAAACAATTCAGAAAATCAATAAAACCAGAATTGGTTCTTTGAGAAAATCAATAAGATTGATGGACCCTTAGCAAGGTTGACAAAAAGAAGAAGAGAGAGGATGTGGATAAATAAAATCAGAAATGGAAGAGGAGACATAAACACTGACCAACAGAAATAAAGGAAGTAATGAGAGGATACTATGACCAACTTTATGCTAATAATCTTCACAACATAGATGAAATGGATAACTTTCTAGAAAGGCATGAACAACCAACATTGACTCGAGAAGAAATATACAACCTCAGCAAACCAATCACAAGTAAAGAAATTGAATCAGTCATTAAGAAGCTCCCCAAAAAGAAACGTCCAGGACCAGATGGCTTCACATGTGAATTTTACCAAACATTCAAGAAAGAATTAGTACCAAACCTGCTCAAACTCTTCAAAAACAATGAAGAGGAGGGAAAGCTACTTAACCTCCTATGAAGCCAACATCACTCTCATATCAATACCAGCGAAAGATATTAGAAAAAAAAGAAAACTACAGACCAATCTTTCTAATGAATACAGATGCAAAAATCCTCAACAAAATTCTAGCAAATTGAACCCTGCATCACATTAAAAGAATTATACATCATGACCAAGTAGGATTCATCCCAGGTATGCAAGGATGGTTCAACAGAAGAAAATCAATTAATGTAATACACCATATGAACAAATCAAAGCAGAAAAACCACATGATCATCTCAATTGATGCAGAAAAGGCATGGGACAAAATTCAACATCCTTTCCTGTTGAAAACACATCAAAGGATAGGAATGGAAGGGAACTTTCTCAACATGATAAAGGGAATATATGAAAAACGCACAGCTAATATCATCCTCAATGGGGAAAAACTGAAAACTTTCCCCTTAAGATCAGGAAAAAGACAAGGATGTCCACTATCACCATTGTTATTCAACACTGTGTTGGAAGTTCTAGCAAGAGTAGTTAGACAAGCAAAAGAAATACAAGGCATCAAAATTAGAAAGGAAGAAGGAAAACTCTCACTGTTTGCAGATGATATGATACTATATGTTGAAAACCCCGAAAAATCCATGGCAACAATACTAGAACAAATAAATGAGTACAGCAAAGTGGCAGGTTACAAAATCAACACTCAAAAATCTGTAGTGTTTTTATACACTAGTAATGAACAATCTGAGGGGGAAATCAAAAAAAGAATTCCATTTACAATTGCAACCAAAAGAATAAAATATTTAGGAATAAATTTAACCAAAGAGACAAAAGACCTATGCAAAGAAAACTACAAGAAATTGTTAAAAGAAATCAGAGAAGACCTAAATAAATGGAAGGGCATACCCTGTTCATGGATTGGAAGACTACAGATAAGATGTCAATTCTACTTAAATTGATTTACATATTCAATACAGTACCAATTAAAATCCCAAAACCTGACTTTTCAGAAATACAAAAACCAATAACAAAATTTATGTGGAAGGCACAGCACCCCGAGTAGCTAAAAGTACCCTGAGAAAGAAAAATTAAGTTGGAGGTCTCATGTGGCCTGATTTTAAGGCGTATTACAAGTGATCAAAACAGCATGGTACTGGCATAAAAATAGACATACTGACCAACAGAATTGAATAGGGTGTCCAGATATAGATCATCTCATCTCTGTACAGTTGATCTTTGATAAGGCAGTCATGCCAACTCAAATGGGATAGAACAGTCTTGCAGTAAATAGTGCCTAGAGAAGTGGATATACACATGGAAAAGAATGAAAGAGGATCCATATCTCACACCTAATACAAAAATTAACTCAAAATGGATCAAAGGCCTAAGCATTAGATTTAAGACCATAAAACTGTTAGAAGAAAAATGTAGGTAGGTATCTTATAAATCTTATAATAGGAAACAGTTTCCTACACCTTACACCCAAAGTACGAGCATTGAAGAAATAAATAAATAAATGGGAACTCCTCAAAATTAAACATTTTGTGCATCAAAGAACTTCATCAAGAAAGTAAAAACAACCCACACAATGGGAGACAATATTTGGAAATGACATATCAGATAAATTTGTAAAGAGATTGTTCAACTCAACAACAAAAAGACTGCCAACCCAATTACAAAATGGGCAAGAGACTTGAACAGACACTTTTCAGAAGAGAAAATACAAATGGCCAAAAGCACATGAAAAAATGCTCAACTTCCCTGGTTATTAGAGAATTGCAAATCAAAACCACAATGAGATAAAATCTCACACCCACCAGAATGGCCATTATCAACAAAACAGAAAATGACAAGTGCTGGAGAGGATGTGGAGAAAAAGGCACACTTATCCACTTTTGGTGCGAATGTCAAATGGTACAACCGCTGCGGAAGGCAGTTTGGTGGTTCATCAAAAATGCAAATATAGAATTGCCATATGACCTGCCAATACCATTGCTAGGTACCTACTCAAAGGACATGAGGGCAAGGACACAAATGGACATTTGCACACCAATGTTCATAGCAGCATTATTTACAATTGTCAAGAGATGGAAACAGCCAAAATGTCAATCAACAGATGAATGAATAAACAAGCTGTGGTATATACATATGATGGAATATTATGCAGCTGTAAAGTCAGAATGAAGTTATAAAGTATGTAACAACATGGATGGAACTTGAGGACATTATGCTGAGTGAGATTAGCCAGAAACAAAAGGAGAAATACTGTATGGTCTCACTGATATGAACTGACATTAATGAATAAACTTGGAGAATTTCATTGGCAACAGAGACCATCAGGAGATAGATATAGGGTAGGTATTGGGTAATTCGAACAGAAGGGATACAGACTGGGCAAAGGAACTGATTGTAAACATTCAGAAATGGATGGCACAATACTACCTAACTGTAAATACAATAATGTTAAAACACTGAATGAAGCTGAATGTGAGAATGATAGAGGAAGGAGGCCTGGTGGCACAAATGAAATCAGAAGGAAAGATATATGATAAAGACTGACATGGTATAATCTAGGAATGCCTAGAGTGTATAATGATAGTGACTAAATGTACAAATTTAAAATGTCTTTGCATGAGGAAGAACAAAGGAATGTCAATCCTGCAGGGTGTTGTAAATAGATGGCAATAAATATCTCAAAACTTTAACTTATGTGTGAGACTAAAGCAAAAAATATTTGGTACAAAATTTATATTTTGACTAATGCATTTCCTAATATAACTTATGTGGACAGCTTAATTGAACACTGTAAGTACATGGAACCTTGAGTGCGGTATGAGATTTATAGGTTTGTCTAGAGTGATCCCCCGATAAATCCCAGAGTGGTTTAAAACAGTGAATAAAAAATTACTTGCAAAGTCCCCTTGGGGAAATGGTGAGAAAGGGGGAAAATTCAACTTCCCCAAGTGGAGAATTCTTGATATTCTCACAAGCAGTGTGGACAACCAAAGCAATAGGCTGAGCCCCCAGTCTTGGAGTTTGTTCATATGAAACTTAACCCCACAAAAGATAGGCTAAGCCACTTGTTTTAATTGGGACATTTTCTTGGCCTTGGAATTGTAAACTAGCAACTTATTAAATTCTCCTTTTAAAAAGCCATTCCCTTCCTGGTGTGTTGCATTCTGGTAACTTTGGCAGACTAGAACAATATCCTTTAGGGTTCACTTTTAGGGTGGCAAAATGTCAAAAATTGTTAGGTTTGAACATTATGTTAAACAGGAAAATGGGTTACTGTAAAACAATGACCAATGTGACAATAAAAAGTAAAATAGGGGAAAAAAAAGATAGGCTAAGCCTTTTTAAAATTAGGCCTAAGTGTCAATCCCAAGAGAACCTCTTTTGTTGCTCAGATGTGGTCTCTTTCTATCAGCCAACATGACAAACAAACTCACTGCCCTTCCCCACTCTACATGGGACATGACTCCCAGGGGTGTGGATCTTCCTGGCAACATGGGACAGAAGTCCTAGAATGAGCTGGGACTCAGCCCCGAGGGATTGAGAAAACCTTCTCGACTGCAAGGGGGAAGAGAGAAATGAGACAAAATAAAGTGTCAATGGCTGAGAGATTCCAAACAGAGTTGAGAGGTTATCCTGGAGGTTATTCTAATGCATTAAATAGATATCACCTTTTTAGTTAATGTGTAATGTAGAGGCTAGAAGGAACTTCCTGAAAATGTAAAACTGTGCTCCAGTAGCCATGTTTCTTGAGGATGATTGTATCATGACATAGCTTTTGCAATGTGACTATGTGATTATGAAAACCTCATGCCTGATGCTCCTTTTATCTACCTTATGGACAGGTGAATACAACATATGGATTAAAAATAAATAAATAATAGGGGGAAGAAATGTTAAAATAAACTTAGTAAATTGAAATGCTAGTTATCAGTGAAAGGGAGGGGTATGGGGTATGGTATGTATACATTTTTTTCTGTTGTCTTTTTATTTCTTTTTCTGAATTGATGCAAATGTTCTAAGAAATGAACATGATGATGAACATACAACTATGTGATGATATTATGCATTATTGATTATATATCAATTGTATATCAAGAATGGAATGATCATATGGTAAGAACATTTGTTCTTGTTTGTGGTTTTGTTTAATAAATAAATAAATATATAAAAATTGAAAAAAAAAGAATATAGATGCAAAAACCTCAAGAAAATACTAGAAAACCAAATCCAACAGCATATTAAAATAACTATATCCCATGATCAAGTGGGATTTCACCATAGTATGCAAGGTTGATTCAATATAAGAACACCAATTAATATAATAAACCACATCAACAAAGTAACCAAGAAAAACCACATGATCTTCTCAATTGATGCAGAAAAAGCATATGACAAAATATAGCACACTCTTTAATAACAACACTTAAGAAACTAGAACTAGAAGGAGACTTCCTCAGCATGATAAAGGACATATATGAAAAGCTCATAGCTAACATCCTACTTAATAGTCAAAGACTGAAAGCTTTTCCTCTAAGATCAGAAACAAGATGAGGATGTCCACTGTCACCACTGTTACTAAACTTTGTACTGAAGGTTCTTTCCAGAGCAATTTGGCAGGAAAAAGAAATAAAAGGCAACCAATTGGAAAGGAGCAAGCAAAATTTTCATGATGTGAGGAAGGTATGTCCTATATATAGAAAATCCTGAAAAATCCACCACAAAGCTCCTATAGCTAATAAATAAATTCAGCAATGTGGTGAGGTACAAGATCCACACTCCCAAATGAATGGTGTTTCTATTCAAAAGTAATGAATAGTTGGAACAAAAAAATCAAGATAAAAATTCATTCCCAATAGCACCTAAAAGAATGAAATGCCTAGAAATAAATCTAACAAAAATATAAAGGACTTATACACAACAAAAACCATAAAACATTACAAAAATAAATTAAAGAAGATCTAAATAAATGGAAACATATCCCATGCTCATGGATTGGGAAACTAAATATCTCCCATATTATTCAGTCATAAAAAGGAATGAAATCCTGATAAATTTGACAACATAGATGAACCTTGAAGACATCACATTAAGTGAATAAGCCATATACAGTCAAATATTGTACAATGTCACTGATTTGAAACAATTAGAATAAGCAAACCCAAAGAGTCAGAATTAAGAATTAAGAATTAGGTTACCAGGAAGCAGGGTGGGGATGGGAAATGAGCTTAAAATGTACAGGGTTCCTATTTGGAATGACGGAAATGTTTTGGAAATAGATGATGGAGATGGTAGCATAACATTGTGAAGGCAATTAACAGCACTGAAATATATGAATATGATTAAAGGGGGAAATGTGAGATTGTATTTATGGTAACAGAATAAAAATTTTTAAAAAACATTTGTGGAACTACACAACAAAGTGAAATCAAAGTTAAACCACAGGCTTTAACTAATAGTATAATCATTAAAATGTGCTATCATCAAATTTTAACAAATTTTCCATATCAATGCAAGTTTATTTCAGTAGGGTGGTATATGGGCATCCTGTATTTTATTCATAATTGTTCTGTAAACACACAACTTCTACAATAAAGGAAAGAAACAGAGAAAAGAAAAAAGTATTTTGAACGACCAAAAAAATTAATAAGAATAAAATATGGAATATCACAATGGGTCTTGCAGCCATTAAAAGGATGATAAGCAAACTTGGTAACTTTTTGCTCATAAATTCAACAACTTACAAGGAAATAGACCAGTTTTTCAAAGACCACAAAATATCAAAGTTCTACCAATATGACATAGACAACCTCCATAGCTTTTTAACCACTGAAGAAAGAGAATTCACAATTTTAAAACTCCTGAAAAAAAATAGCTAGACCCAGATGATTTCAGTGGAAAATGCTACCAAAAATTTAAATAACGCTAATTTTACAAATCTCATCCAGAAAACAGAAGAGGTATACTTCCCAAATCAGCTTATGAGAACAGTATTACTATAATTCAGAAAGCCAAAGAAAGAAAGAAAAAGAAAAGAAAAACCATAGAAGAGTATCTCTCAAAATATAAAATCCTTAAAAAAAACTTAGCAACTACAATAGTGAAAATGGAAGAACAGAGAAATGCAAAAGCCAGTCTTTAAAAAAAGCAGCAAATTTACTGACAAAAATTGTCAGACTATATCTTGTCACAACTCAGGAAATTAATAAAATGATTAGAGCAACTTTTAATCAAGAGACCAATTCTTATCAAGAAAAGAAACACCCCACTTAGCAGCTTAATGGTGGGTGTTCTAGTTTGCTACCTGCTGGAATGCAACACACCAGAGACAGATTGGCTTTTAATGAAAGGGGATTTATTTTGTTGGTTCTTCAGAGGAAAGGCAGCTAACTTTCCACTGAGGTTCTTTCTTACGTGGAAGGCACAGGATGGTCTCTGCTGGTCTTCTCTCCAGGCCCCTGGGTTCCAACAACTTTCCCCGGGGTAACTTCTTTCTGCATCTCCAAAGGCCTAGGCTGAGCCGAGAGTGCTGAGATGAGGAATGCCAAGCTGCTAGGCTGTGCAACATTGCGCTCTCTCATTTAAGCACCAGCCAATTAAGTCAAACGTCAATCATTGCAGCAGACACACCTCCTAGCCAACTGCAGATGTAATTAGCAACAGATGAGGTTCACGTACCATTGGCTTATGTCCGCAGCAACAAGACTAGGTATGCTCACCTGGCCAAGTTGACAACTGAATCTAGCTAACACAGTGGGCTTAAAGACAAGTCTGCATTCCCAGTATTGGTTCCAAGTAATGGAAGGAGCACAGTTCACCTCATTCTCAAAGAATTGTAATTGATTGTTATAACATTTCTGGTGTCTCCTGGAAGACCATCTTAAAAGGTTTTCCTTTATTTGTTTAAATTGGAATTCTTTCAGAGTTGAGGCAGCTCCAAGCAGGGCACTGGATTAAAATATATAAAGGCAAATGCATTAGCCACTGCAAACTGGGACAAGGAAGAACAGCTGGAGCAAACAATAGACAAAACAAACATTTGAGAGGAAAGCCTATGGAATAATAATTTGGCTAGGCTTTGTTAGCCTAAATAATTTGGGGAATGAGGGCTTTGAAAATCCCCCACATATTCCTGGGAACCTATAAGGTCAAGCATATCCTCAGGTCTGAGAGTAGGCTCAGCAAAGATCTGAGAGATCCCTAAGCTTCCACCTCTGCCTGACATTAAGGCTATGTGTAAGGAGGGAGTGAAGGATAAGGCAGAGTTGTAAACTGCCTGGCTGAGAGTTTGAAGACATGCCCTAACACAGAGAGACTCTAGATACAAATACTGGGTATACATATTTTTTTCTTGTTTCCAGGTGTTTAAGGAAATCTCTGTCAAATCAACAGTTGATCATTAAGCTAAAAGAACAGAGAGTTCAGTGGCCACACATGACAAAGAATATAGACATTACAAAACTAGTTCAGAAAAGTCACTAAAAATACAAAGCAACAACTTAACACAAGCAGAAAAAACAAATTTTGGTGAAGCAGGAGAATGATTTCCAGTGTTACATTAATGTTCACAATGTCTAGTTTTCAACAAAAAATAGGCATACAAAGAAACAAGAAAGAATGCCTCATACCCAGAGGAAAAAGAAATGAATAGAAACTGTACCTGAAGAAGTCTAGATATTGCAATTATTGGGCAAAAACTTTAAATCACCTACCTTAAATATATTCAGTAATCTAAAAGAAACCATGTACAAAGAACTAAAGGAAACCTCAAGAATGATGTCGCATAGAACAGAAAATATCAATGAAAAGATGGAAAAGGTTAAAAAAAAAAAAGGAACCAAATAGAAAATCTGTAATTTACAAGTACAATAAACAACAACTATGAGTCTTTTTCTTTTTTCTTTTTATTTCTTTTCTCAATTGATGCAAATGTTCTAAGAAATGATTATGGTGATGAATATACAACCACGTGATGATATTGTGAGTTGATTATATACCAAGAATGGAATGATTATATGGTAAGAATGTTCATGTTGTTATGTTTAAATTTTTTTTTTAATTTTTAAAAAATGAGGGAGAAATTCAGACATTCCCAGATAAACAAAAGCTGAGGGAGTCTGTCTGTAGGAGACCTTCCCTACAAGAAATGCTAAAGGGAGTCCATCAGCTAGAAAAGAAAGACACTTGGCAGTATTACAAAGCCATAACAAGAAATAAAGAACGCACTGGTAGAGGTAACTATATAGGTAGAGAGCTAAAAGCCAATATTAATGATTTTTTGTTTATAATGCCTCATTTTTTCCAATATGATTTAAAAGACAACTACATAAAATAATAATTATATATCTGCTAATGAGCACACATTGTATAGAGATGTAATTTGTGACAATAACAAATAAAGGGGGATTGTGCTATATAAGAGGGACAGTTTTGCATACTATTTAAAGTAAGTTGGTATTAATTTGAACTGGAATGTTATAAATTAATATGTTAACAAGTTAAGGGCAAACTCTAGGAAAGTAACTAAAATATATAGAATAGAAAAATGAGAAGGGAATCAAAATGATGTAGTACACTATGTGTCTAAAGGAAGGAATGGAGAAACAAATATACAAGGCATACAGAAAATAGCAAAATGGAATTTTCCTTTATTATCATTTTCATTTATTATTGAATGTAAATGTATTAAGCTCTCTAAGGAAAGACACAGATTGATAGAATGGATCTAGAAATTCTATGATACAACTCTATGCTGTCTATAAGTTATTCACTTTAGATCCAAGGACATAAATAGATTGAAAGTAAAAGGATAGACATAGATATCCCATGCAAACAGTAACCACAAGGGAGGTGGGGCAGCTAAATTAATGTCAGATAAAATAGACTTTTAGACTAAAATTTTTATGAGAGAAAAAAAAGAACAAGAACATTATATAATGACAAATGGGTCTATCCTTCTGTCATTATAACAAGAAGATAAAACAAAAATAAATATATATGTACCTAACAATAAAGCACCAAAATTTATGAACCAAAACATCATAGACCTGCAGGGAGAAAAAGCTAGTTCAACAATAATATTTAGAGACTTTAATACCCCAGTTTAAAATGATAGATGCAACAATTAGACAAGATGTAAATAACAAATAGAAGACTTGAGCAACCCTACAGAGCAACTAGGTTTGACAGACATACGTAGAACCTTCCTCCTAAGATAGCAGAATACACATTTTTCTCAAGTGTTCATGGAAAATTCACCAAGATAAACTGTTTATTGGGCCACAAACAAGTCTCAAAAATTTTTAAAATACTGAAATCATACAGTGTATCTTCTATGGCCATAAAGGAATGAAGCTAGTAATCTATAACAGAAGGTACTGGAAGATTTATGACTATGGGGAAATGAAACAACACACACTTAAACAACCAAGGGGAAAATTAGGCATCAAAAAGGAAATTAGAGAGTATTCAGAAATGAATAAAAACAAGAACACAACATTTCAAAACTTAATGGGTGCTAAAAAAGCAGAGCTCAAAGGGAAATTTATATGTGTTAAAGCCTGCATGAAAAAAGGAAGAACTTAAAATCATTAAACTAACCTTCCACCTAAGGAACTAGAAGAAGAACAAACTAAACCCAAAGCAAGCAGAATGAAGGAAATGATAAAAATTAAAGTGGAGATGAACAGAATAAGGAACAGAAAAGCAAAAGAGAGAGAAACAATGAAACCAAATGTTGGTTCTTTGAAAATATCAACAAAATTGACATACCTCTGCCTGGACAGACCATTAAAAAAAGAGAGAAGAATCAAATGACTAAAATCAGAAATGAATGTCAGGACATTACTACTGATCTCATAAAAATAAAAAAGTATTATAAGAGGTACTATGAACAACTGCAGGCAACAATTAGATACCCTAAGTGAAATGGAAAGAAAAAACCCTATTAGGCCTATAAAAATTAAAGATATTTATCATTAATAAAAATGTTTCACAGGTTCTGAGAAGATGGTGGAGTACGATAGGTTGAGATTACCCCTGCTCCAAGGAACAGCTACAAAATAGATGGGAAGGTGACTTGAAGGCGATTTCAGAGTAAAAATGGCCTGGGAGCATCTTCTACACCATATAGGGGGACCTGTTTGAAAAGCTGAAGAACTGAGATGCAAAGAACCAGAGATCGTCCAACTAGTGCAAAAAGCCTAACACCCCAGTTGCGAAATGAAGCCCAGAGCCCTCAGGAATGCATGGACAGGGTGACTGGGACAAGGGTAAGCAAAGCCACGTTCCCTGAATGCACTACCCTCTAACACACTGTACCCATCACCACCCTGCGATTCACTTCACACCTCACCCACATGAACCAGATCAACTTCACCCACACTGTGCTCCAAGTGTCCCTGACCTGATGCCCCCAATCCCCATGTGTCCCTACCCTATACCCCAGACCCATGTGCGTACATGCATGTCCGAATCCAACCCACTTCTTCTGCACAAATGAATAATCACACCCTGCCCCTCCTGAGACAGGCTCACCACAGCTAAACCCTGTGACCCCCCACCTCTCCATCCCTGACCCATGCAGGTACTTACCACGACATCATGACTGCAGATGCTCACCTTCATACATGGACTCTACCCATTCCCAGCCCATGCAGTAACACAACATGGCCCCACCAACTCTTAGTTCTAGGTACATGAACATCAGTTTACAGCCCTCCCAGATGCACACAGAGGCACACATGCATCCCCGCCAAACCCCTGAACCTCTGAGGAAGCACTGACCTGCACATCAGGGCTACACCCACCCCCAGACCACTACAGCACAACCCTGACCACTGCCCCAGAGCACTGCACTGGTACACACCAGGGCCCTGCCCCCTAGACCAAGGCACACCAAGGGCCTGCCCCCTTGACCAGCACATGTGCACTGACACATCCTCCCCACTGGGCACCCAGGCATCTGAGCACTGACCTCTTGACCCCTGCACACTAAACCCCTGCTCAGCACACATGCACACACTTGCCCAAACCCCAGCACAAACACCCTGGTCCCACACCTGGCAGATGCTCAGGTGCACATCATTGTGATACAGCACCAGAGCTGTACATGTGTGAAAACCTGCACCAACACCCCTGCACCAGTGCACCCGTGCCAGGGCCCTGCACATCCAACATCATTGGTCCGTAACCCACGACCTGCAACCCCAGTGACCTGTGCCCTGTGCCTACAAACTTGCACATAAGCATCCTAGACACCCTGGAACCCACCTCCTGTGCAAGGATACACCAGGGAACTGACCACCCTCTGCCCAAACATCTGTACCACCTATCACACATCTTGATATACGACCCAACTCCATGTACCCACACACATCCTGCCTGTGCACCAGCCCCCGTGCACATACACAGCTCCTCATCTGCCTCCTGCCATGCCCTACCTCTGTGTCCCGCACATCACACCATTATCCTGTGCTCCAAGACCTGCCTGAGCTGCAACCCCTGTGCCACACAGCAACCACACAACCCCACACCCTGCACACCATGCTCACAGGCACAAGTGTAGCGTCCCCAACACATGCTTATACCTGTGCTGCAATCCATCACTTCACTGTTGTGCTGCACCCCAACCCTGCATTCTTTGCCACATCTGACCTGCAAATGCAAAGCTTTAGACTACTGAAGTAGGGAAATTATCAAAGTAACCCTGTCAAAATATCTACATACCTTGAAGGCAACAGAAGATCACCAAGTACATCAAGATACAGACAGATATAGCCGAGCTTAATGACAAGTTAAAACACCAGAGGAGACACAGATTTTGGAACAGCTAATCAAAGATGATCACATAACTCTAACAAACAAAATTAATAGGATGGTAAATGACATAAAGGAGATCAAGAAGACACTAGAAGAGCACAGAGGAATTTGAGAATAAACAGAAAAATAGCAGATATCACAGAGATTAAAGATGCTGAAGACAAAATAAAAAATATACTATAGACAAACAACAGCAGATATGAAGAGGCGGAAGAAAGAATAAGTGAACTAGAGGACACAGCAATTGATTTCAAACAAATAAAATAGCAAATGGGGGGTGGTGCCATGGTGTCTCAGTGGCAGAGTTTCACTTGCCATCCTGGGGCCCTGGGTTCAATTCCCAGTGCCTGCGCATGTAGGAAAAAAAAGCAGAGCAAATGGCAAAAAAGATGGAAAATTTTGAATTGGATCTCAGGAAAATGATGGACAAAACAAAGTGCACAAATATAAGAATCACCAGTGTCCAAGAAGGAGAAAAGAAGAATAAAGAGCAAGGAAAATTAGCTGAGGATATAATGGGGGAATACTTCCCAACCTTTATAGAGGACATAAAAATGTAAATTAAAGACCCAACGAACTCCAAACAGAATAAATCCAATTAGGCCTACCCCAAGACACATACTAATGAGCCTGTCAAATGTTGAAGAGAAGCAGAAAATACTGAAGGAGGCAAGAGGAAAAAATTCAACTACATACAAGGGAAAGCACATAAGAATGACTTTGGACTACGCAAATGGCACTGTGAAGGTGAGAAGGTAGTGTTATGATATAATTAAGAATCTAAAAGGAAAAAACTACCTGTCAAGAATCCTGCACCCAACCAAATTGTTCTTTAAAACTGAGGGAGGTTATCGACAGTCCCTTCCAACATGAAAAATTTAGAATAGGCACAGCCAAAATACTCTGAAAAAGTGGGAGAAAGTTCAAAGGTGAAGGTGGAGTTACACAGGCAAGGATAGGTTTAACAAATGAGTGTGAGTACTGAATCATTATACTAATATTTATTTTAGTCTCCAGGACCTTTGAGCAGCTAGAAATAAAAATCTAAAATTGTGGAATTGTAACCCATACCAAACTCTGAAATTTGTTCTACAACTAATTGTGATGTACTTTGAAATTTATTGCTTTTATGTATATATGTCATTAAAAGAGAAGGAGGAGTAAAACAGAGAAGATACAATTTAATAAATGAGTCTGACTGCTGAATAATTACATTGTTATTTCTGTTGTTCTCCAACGTCTTGGAGCACCTAGAAGAAAAAACAAAACATCATGGAACTGTAATCCATACCAAACTTTAAAATCTATTCTATAACTACATGCTAAAATGTACTTAAAAAATTATTGGTTTCTTGTATATATGTTATATTTCAGAACAACAATAAAAAAATTTATTAAAAAAAATGAGGGAGGGAATAAAATTTTCACAGACAAACAAATTCTGACAGAATTTGACAAGAGACCAGCTCTATGAGAAATACTGAAGGGAGTTCTGCCGGCTGGAAAAAAAAAAGAGAGTAGAGGGAGTTTGGAAGAGGGTGTGGAATTGAAGAGTACCACTAAGGGTAACTTAAAGGAGAAAAAGAGAAAGAGTGAAAAGAAGATATAGATCTGGCAAATAAAGTCCAAAGGACAAGATGGTGGATTCAAGAAACGCCTTTACAATAACAATTCTGAAAGTTAATAGATGAAACTTAGCAATTAAGAGATACAGACTGGCAGAATGGATTAAGAAATATAATTGAGCTATATGCTGCTTATAAGAGATGTATCCTAGAAACAAGCACATGAATAGATTGAAAGTGAAAGGATGGAGAAAGATGATCCACATAAACTGTAATAAAAGCAAGAAGGATTAGCTATAATAAGATCAGACAAAATAGGCTTTAAACGTAAAGACATCAAAAGAGATATAAAAGGACACGACATATGAATACAAGGGACAATTCACCAAGAACAAATAACAATCATAAATATTTATGCTCCCAATAAAAGAGCTCCAAAGTAGATAAGACAAACATTGGCAGAACTGAAGTGAGCCATTTCAAAAATGTTAGGAGACTTCATTACACCACTCTCTTCCATAGACAAAACAACCAGACAGAGCATCAGTAAGCAAATAGAAAAGTTAAACAATTTGATAATTGAATTAGACCTAACAGTCATATGTAGGTCATTAAACTCCAAAACACAAGGATATACATTCTTCTCTAGTGCTCAAGGAACACTCTCTAGGATAGGTCATAAGCTGCTGCACAAAACAGGTATTTATAAATTTAAAAACATTGAAATTGTTCAGAGCACTTTCTCTGTTCACAATGGAACACAGCTGGAAATCAATGAACACCAAAAAATGATAACATTCAGAAATATATGGAGATTAAATAACACACTCTTAAAAAACCAGTAGGGGAAAGAAGAAATTGCTACAGAAATAGGTAGCTGTCTGTAGACAAATGAAAATGAAAAATGGAATATATCAGAAGTTACGGGATGTGAGGAAGGCCGTGCTGAGAGGAAAATTTATTGTCCTAAATGCCGATATTAAAAAATAACAAAGGACAAAAAATGAGAACTTAAGGGATCACCTGAAAGAACTTGAGAAAGAACACCAAACTAACCCCATGGCAAATAGAAGAAGAGAAATAACAAATATTGTAGCAGAGTAAAACTCATGGGAGAAGAAAAGAACAATAGAAAGAATCAATTAAATCAAAAATCGACTCTTCAAGAAAATCAAATTGATGCGCCAATATCAAGGCTGACAAAGAAATAAATAGAGAAGATGCAAATAAATAAAATCAGAAATGAGAGGGAGGTCACTACCACAGACCCTGAAGAAATTTTTAAAATCATAAGAGGATACTATGAACAACTATACACCAGCAAACTAGACAACGTAGAGGAAATGGAAAAATTCCTGGAAACACTGTGCTGGTTTGAAAGAATGTACATCCCCTAGAAAAGCCATGTTTTAATCAAAATCCCATTTCATAAAGGAAGAATAATCTCTTTTCAATAGTGTATGTTTGGAACTGTAATCAGCTCATCTCCCTGGAGATGTGATTTAATCCAGAGTGGTTGTTAAGCTGGATCAGGTAACGACATGTTTCCATCCATTTGGGTGGGTCTTGATAAGTTTCTGGAGTCTACAAAAGAAGAAACATTTTGGAGAATGAGAGATTCAGAGAGAGCAGAGAATGCGGCAGCACCATGAAGCAGAGAGTCCATGAGCCAGTGACCTTTAGAGATGTAGAAAGCAAAAGCCTCCCAGGGAGCTTCATGAAACCGGAAGCCAGGAGAGAAAGCTAGCAGATGATGACATGCTTGCCATGTGTCCTTCCAGATGAAAGAAAGCCCTGACTGTGTTCACCATGCGCCTTCTCATTTGAGAGAGAAACCCTGAACTTCATCAGCCTTCTTGAACCAAGGTATCTTTCCCTGGATGCCTTAGATTGTACATTTCTACAGACTTGATTTAATTGGGACATTTTCTCGGCCTTAGAACTGTAAACTAACAACTTATTAAATTCCCTTTTATAAAAGCCATTCTATTTCTGGTACATTGCATTCCAGCAGCTAGCAAACTAGAACACACACAAACAAGCAAAACTGTCTCAAGAAGAAATAAAAGATCTTAACAAACCAATCACAAGTAAAGAGAAACAAAGTCACTAAAAATTCTCCTACAAAGGAAAGCCCGAAGACAGATGGATTCACAGGAAATTTTAGAAAACATTCCAAAAACAACTAACACAAAACCTGCTCAAATGTTCCCAAAAAATTGAGGAAAACGGAACACTATCTAACTAATTTTATGGAGTAACAATATTTTAATATCAAAACTGGGTAAAGATGCTACATGAAAGGAAAACTATAGACTAACCTCCCTAATAAACATAGATGCAAAAATTCTCAACAAAACATTAGCAAATCAAATCCAATAGCACATTAAAAGAATTACACACCAAGACAAAGTGTGGTTTATACCAGGAATGCAGGGGTGGTTTAATACAAGAAAATCAGTTAATGTAATACAGCATATTAACAAATCAAAGGGAAAAATCATATGATCATCTCTACTGATGCTGGAAAAGCATTCAACAAAATCCAACATCCTTTTCAAATAAAACACTTCACAAGATAGGACTCAAAGGTAATGTCCTTAATATGATAAAGGACATATATGAAAACTGATAGCCAGCTTCGGACTCAATGGAGACAGACTGAAAGCTTTCGCTCTAAGTTCAGAAATGAGACTAAGATGCTCTCTGTCATCACTATTATTCGACACTGTACTAGAAATTCTAGCTAGAGCAATCAGCAGGAAGAAATAAAAGTCATCCAAATTCGAAAGGAGGAAGTAAAATTTTCATTATTTGCACATGGATTGATCATATACTTGGAAAATCCTGACAAATCTATGACAAAGTTACTTGAGCTAATAAACAAATTCAGCAAAGTGGGAGGTTAAAAATTAATGTGAAAAAATCAGAAATGTTTCTATACACAAGCAATGACCAAACTGAGGAATCAATTCAGGAAAAAATTTCATTCAAAATAGCAACTAAAAGAATCAAGTACCTAGGAATGAATTTAACTATGGATATAAAGGACTTGTACACAGAGAACTATATAACATTGTTAAAAGAAATCAAAGAACATCTAAATAGGTAGAAAGACATTCCCTGATCATAGATATGAAGGTTAAATGTAGTCAAGATGTAAGTTCAACCCAAATTTATCTACAGATTGAATGCAGTACCAATAAAAAATTCCATCAACCTACATCGACGACTTGCAAAAGCTAGCTACCACATTCATCTGGAATGGAAAGAACCTCGAAAAGCAAAAACCATCCTAAAAAAGGAAGAACAAAGTGGGAGGATTAACACTTCCTGATTTTAAAACTTATTTATAAAGCCAAGATATGGTCCAAACAGCATGGTACTGACCCAAAGCTAGAAGTATTGATCAACGGAGTTGAATCAAGAGTGAACAAATAGACCACCAATTCTATGGTCAACTGATCTTCAAAAAGGCCTCCAAATCCACTCAACTGGAACAAAATAGTTATTCAAAAAAATGGGCATGGAAGAATTGGATATCCACAGCCCAAAGAATGAAAGAGGACCCCTAACTAACACTCTATACAAAAATTAACTCAAAGAGGATCAAACACTTAAATATAAGAACTAGCACCATAAAGCTTCAAGAAGAAAATGTAGGGAAACATTTTTAAGACCTAGTAATAGGAGGCAGCTTCCTAAATTTTACACTGAAAGCACAAGCAACAACAGAAAAAATAGATACATGGGAACTCTTCAAAATCAA
The DNA here is from genome assembly GCF_023851605.1 of Tamandua tetradactyla. Lineage (NCBI taxonomy): Eukaryota > Metazoa > Chordata > Mammalia > Pilosa > Myrmecophagidae > Tamandua > Tamandua tetradactyla. The sequence continues at coordinate 102,512,992 of NC_135353.1, forward strand.
ATGCCTCTGGAGGGGGCCAAGACGGCGGCTTAGTAAGGAACACACGTCTTAGTTCCTCCTCCAGAGCAACTACTAGGTGACCAGAAACAGTGTAGAAAAGCTCCCGGGGCCATGGAAGGGACCGGACATACAGCATACCCCAGTTTGGACTGGCTGGACCGGCTGCGAGACTACGCTGCGGTGAGCTCCTCGAGTGGCACGCGCTTCCCCGGGCGGCAGCAGCTGGTGGCCGGAGCCCCTCCCTCCCTCCTTCCTGGACCGGCTGAGAGTCTCGGAGAGGCAAGTTTCCCAAGCCGCGGCAGCCAGCACCCCACTTTCATGGGCGGCTTCCTGGATCGGCTAAGAGTCTCAGATCAGTGGGCTCCCCAAGCCACGGCGGCCGGTGACTGGTGCCCCTCATCTGCAGGCGGCTTTCAGGTCGGGAGGCAGGTCTCGGATCGGCGACTTCCCCAGGACGTGGTGGCCGGCGACCGGTGCCCCTCCCCCACAGACGGCTTCCCGGTCCGGCGCCGAGTCTTGGATCAGCGAGTTCCCTGGGCTGTGGCGGCCGGTGACTGGCACCCTTCCCCCACAGGCGGCTGCCCGGAGGGAGAGGAGGGAGTTTCCAACAGTGTCAGGGACTGGGTCCAACCAAACACCAATAGTGGCATTAATAAAGGAGCCACAACATCTTTTCCTGGTGGGACCCACAGACAGACAAGCGCCACATACTGGGCAGGATAAAAAAAACAGAGCCCAGAGACTTCACAGGAAAATCTCTCAACATGCTGGGTCTCACACCCAGGGAAATCTGATTAAAGGTCCAGATGCCAGCAAAAAATAACAAACCACACCAGGAAAACTGAAGATATGGCCCAGTCAAAGGAACAAACCAATAGTTCAAATGAGATACAGGAGCTGAGACAACTAATTCTGAATATACGAACAGAAATGGAAAACCTCTTCAAAACCCAAATCAATAAATTGAGGGAGGACATGAAGAAGGCAAGGGATGAACAAAAAGAAGAAATGGAAAGTCTGAAAAAACAAATCACAGAACTTATGGGAATGAAAGATACAGTAGAAGAGATGAAAAAACAATGGAAACCTACAATTGTAGATTTCAAGAGACAGAGGTTAGAATTAGTGAACTGGAGGATGGAACATCTGAATTCCAAAAACAAACAGAAACTATCGGGAAAAGAATGGAAAAATTTGAACAGGGTATCAGGGAACTCAAGGACAATATGAACCGCACAAATATACGTGTTGTGGGTGTCCCAGAAGGAGAAGAGAAGGGAAAAGGAGGAGAAAAACTAATGGAAGAAATTATCACTGAAAATTTCCCAACTCTTATGAAAGACCTAAAATTACAGATCCAAGAAGTGCAGCGCACCCCAAAGAGATTAGACCCAAATAGGCGTTCTCCAAGACACTTACTAGTTAGAATGTCAGAGGTCAAAGAGAAAGAGAGGATCTTGAAAGCAGCAAGAGAAAAACAATCCATCACATACAAGGGAAACCCAATAAGACTATGTGTAGATTTCTCAGCAGAAACCATGGAGGCAAGAACACAGTGGGATGATGTATTTAAATAACTAAAAGAGAAAAACTGCCAACCAAGAATTCTATACCCAGCAAAATTGTCCTTCAAAAATGAGGGAGAAATTAAAACATTCTCAGACAAAAAGTCACTGAGAGAATTTGTGACCAAGAGACCAGCTCTGCAAGAAATACTAAAGGGACCACTAGAGTCAGAACCAAAAAGACAGAAGAGAGAGGTATGGAGAAGAGTGTAGAAAGAAGGAAAGTCAGATATGATATATATAATACAAAAGGCAAAATGGTAGAGGAAAATATTATCCAAACAGTAATAACACTAAATGTCAATGGACTGAATTCCCCAATCAAAAGACATAGATTGGCAGAATGGATTAAAAAACAGGATCCTTCTATATGCTGTCTACAGGAAACACATCTTAGACCCAAAGATAAACATAGGTTGAAAGTGAAAGGTTGGGAAAAGATATTTCATGCAAATAACAACCAGAAAAGAGCAGGAGTGGCTATACTAATATCCAACAAGTTAGACTTCAAATGTAAAACAGTTAAAAGAGACAAAGAAGGACACTATCTACTAATAAAAGGAACAATTAAACAAGAAAACATAACAATCATAAATATTTATGCACCGAATCAGAATGCCCCAAAATACATGAGGAATACACTACAAATACTGAAAAGGGAAATAGATACAAATACCATAATAGTTGGAGACTTCAATTCCCCACTCTCATCAATGGACAGAACATCTAGACAGAGGATCAATAAAGAAACAGAGAATTTGAATATTACAATAAATGAGCTAGACTTTACAGACATTTATAGGACATTACTTCCCACAACAGCAGGATACACCTTTATCTCAACTGCTCATGGATCATTCTCAAAGATAGACCATATTCTGGGTCACAAAGCAAGTCTTAACAAATTTAAAAAGATTGAAATCATACACAACACTTTCTCAGATCATAAAGGAATAAAGTTGGAAATCAATAATAGGCAGAGTGCCAGAAAATTCACAAATACGTGGAGGCTCAACAACACACTCTTAAACAACAAGTGGGTCAAGGAAGAAATTACAAGAGAAATTAGTAAATATCTCGAGGCGAATGAAAATGAAAACACAACATATCAAAACCTATGGGACGCAGCAAAGGCAGTGCTAAGAGGGAAATTTATTGCCCTAAATGCCTATATCAAGAAAGAAGAAAGGGCAAAAATTCGGGAATTAACTGACCACTTGGAAGAGCTGGAAAAAGAACAGCAAACTAACCACAAAGCAAGCAAAAGGAAAGAAATAAAAAAGATTACAGGAGAAATAAATGAAATTGAGAACATGAAAACGATAGAGAAAATCAATAAGACCAGAAGTTGGTTCTATGAGAAAATCAACAAGATTGATGGGCCCTTAGCAAGATTGACAAAAAGAAGAAGAGAGAGCACGTAAATGAATAAGATCAGAAATGGAAGAGGAGACATAACCACTGACCTCACAGAAAGAAAGGAGGTAATAACAGGATACTATGAACAACTTTACGCTAATAAATACAACAATTTAGATGAAATGGACAGGTTCCTGGAAAGACAAGAACAACCAACTCTGACTCAAGAAGAAATAGATTACCTCAACAAACCAATCACAAGTAAAGAAATTGAATCAGTCATTCAAAAGCTTGCTAAAAAGAAATGTCCAGGACCAGACGGCTTCACATGTGAATTCTACCAAACATTCCAGAAAGAATTAGTACCAACCCTGCTCAAACTCTTCAAAAAAATTGAGGTGGAGGGAAAGCTACCTAATTCATTCTATGAAGCCAACATCACCTTCATACCAAAACCAGGCAAAGACATTACAAAAAAGAAAACTACAGGCCAATCTCTCTAATGAATATAGATGCAAAAATCCTCAATAAAATTCTAGCAAATCGAATCCAGCAACACATTAAAAGAATTATACATCATGACCAAGTAGGATTCATCCCAGGTATGCAAGGATGGTTCAACACAAGAAAATCAATTATTATAATACACCATACCAACAAATCAAAGCAGAAAAATCACATGATCATCTCAATTGATGCAGAGAAGGCATTTGACAAGATTCAACATCCTTTCCTGTTGAAAACACTTCAAAGGATAGGAATACAAGGGAACCTCCTTAAAATGATAGAGGGAATATATGAAAAACCCACAGCTAATATCATCCTCAATGGGGAAAAATTGAAAACTTTTCCCCTAAGATCAGGAACAAGACAAGGATGTCCATTATCACCACTGTTACTCAACATCGTGTTGCAGGTTCTAGCCAGAGCAATTAGACAAGAAAAAGAAATACAAGGCATCAAAACTGGAAAGGAAGAAGTAAAACTATCACTGTTTGCAGACGATATGATACTATATGTCGAAAATCCGGAAAAATCCACAAGAAAACTACTAGAGCTAATAAATGAGTACAGCAAAGTAGCAGGTTACAAGATCAACATTCAAAAATCTGTAGTGTTTGTATACACTAGCAATGAACAAGCTGAGGGGGAAATCAAGAAGCGAATTCCATTTACAATTGCAACTAAAAGAATAAAATACTTAGGAATAAATTTAACGAAAGAGACAAAAGACCTATACAAAGAAAACTACAAAAAACTGTTAAAAGAAATCACAGAAGACCTAAATAGATGGAGGGCCATACCGTGTTCATGGATTGGAAGACTAAATGTAGTTAAGATGTCAATTCTACCTAAATTGATTTACAAATTCAACGCAATACCAATCAAAATCCCAACAACTTATTTTTCAGAAACAGAAAAACCAATAAGCAAATTTATCTGGAAGGGCAGGGTGCCCCGAATTGCTAAAAGTATCTTGAGGAAAAAAAAACGAAGCTGGAGGTGTCACGCTGCCTGACTTTAAGGCATATTATGAAGCCACAGTGGTCAGAACAGCATGGTACTGGCATAAAGATAGATACATCGACCAATGGAATCGAATAGAGTGCTCAGATATAGACACTCTCATCTATGGACATTTGATCTTTGATAAGGCAGTCAAGCCAGCTCACCTGGGACAGAACAGTCTCTTCAATAAATGGTGCCTAGAGAACTGGATATCCATATGCAAAAGAATGAAAGAGGACCCGTATCTCACACCCTATACAAACGTTAACTCAAAATGGATCAAAGATCTAAACATTAGGTCTGAGACCATAAAACAGTTAGAGGAAAATGTAGGGAGATATCTTATGAATCTTACAATTGGAGATTGTTTTATGGACCTTAAACCTAAAGCAAGAGCACTGAAGAAGGAAATAAATAAATGGGAGCTCCTCAAAATTAAACACTTTTGTGCATCGAAGAACTTCATCAAGAAAGTAGAAAGACAGCCTTCACAATGGGAGACAATATTTGGAAACGACATATCAGATAAAGGTCTAGTATCCAGAATTTATAAAGAGATTGTCCAACTCATCAACAAAAAGACAGCCAATCCAATTAGAAAACGGGAAAAAGACTTGAACAGACACCTCTCAGAAGAGGAAATACAAATGGCCAAAAGGCACATGAAGAGATGCTCAATGTCCCTGGCCATGAGAGAAATGCAAATCAAAACCACAATGAGATATCATCTCACACCCACCAGAATGGCCATTATCAACAAAACAGAAAATGACAAGTGCTGGAAAGGATGTGGAGAAAGAGGCACACTTATCCACTGTTGGTGGGAATGTCAAATGGTGCAACCACTGTGGAAGGCAGTTTGGCGGTTCCTCAAAAAGCTGAATATAGAATTGCCATATGACCCAGCAATACCATTGCTAGGTATCTACTCAGAGGACTTAAGGGCAAAGACACAAACGGACATTTGCACACCAATGTTTATAGCAGCGTTATTTACAATTACAAAGAGATGGAAACAGCCAAAATGTCCATCAACAGACGAGTGGCTAAACAAACTGTGGTATATACATACGATGGAATATTATGCAGCTTTAAGACAGAATAAACTTATGAAGCATGTAATAACATGGATGGACCTAGAGAACATTATGCCGAGTGAGACTAGCCAAAAACTGAAGGACAAATACTGTATGGTCCCACTGATGTGAACCGACATTAGAGAATAAACTTGGAATACGTCATTGGTAACAGAGACCATCAGGAGATAGAAATCAGGTAAGATAATGGGTAATTTGAACTAAAAGGATACAGACTGTGCAACAAGACTGGATACAAAAACTCAGAAATGGACAGGACATTACTACCTAATTGTAATGTAATTATTTTAAAACACTGAATGAAGATGCATCTGAGGTATAGTTTTTTTATTTTTATTTTTTCTCTCTATTATCGTTTTATTTCTTTTTCTTTTGTCTTTCTATTTCTTCTTCTAAATCGATGCAAATGTACTAAGAAACGATGAATATGCATCTATGTGATGATATTAAGAATTACTGATTGTATATGTAGAATGGAATGATTTCTAAATGTTGTGTTAGTTAATTTTTTTAATTAATAAAAAAAATCAAATGCTTCTGCACCTCAAAATATTTTCAAAAAGGTGAAAAGGCAGCCAACTCAGTGGGAGAAAATATTTGGAAGTCACATATCAAAGGTTTGATTCCCCATATATACAAAGAAATCATAAAACTCAACAACAAAAGAACAAACAACCCAATTATAAAATGGGCTAAAGATATGAATAGGCATTTTTTTGCAGAGAAAATACATATGGCTCAAAAGCACATGAAGAGATGTTCATTTTCACTGGCGATAAAGGAAAGGCACATCAAGTCTACATTGAGATACCACCTTACACATATAAGAATGGCAGCTATTAAACAAACAGGAAACTATAAATGTAGGAGATGATGTGAAGACATTGGGACACTTATGCACTGCTGGTGGGAATGTATAATGGTGTAGCCACAATGGAAGACAGTTTGGTGGTTCCTTAGGAAACTAAATATCGAGTTGCCCTATGACCCGGCAACAGCACTAGTATATACCCAGAAGAGCTGAAAACAATGACAGAAGCAGACATTTTCACACTGATTTTCACAGCAGCTTTACTGACAATTGCCAAAAGATGGAAATAAACCAAATGCCCATCAACAGACAAGTGGACCAACAAAATCTAGTATATACATATGATAGAATATAATGCAGCAGTAAGATGAAATGATATCCTGAAGCACATCACAAGATGGATGAGCCTTGAGGAGATAATGTTCAGTGAAATAAGCCAGACACAAAAGGATAGATACTGTATGATTCTACTTTTCTGACCAGCATAAAGGTATAATCAGAGGTTTATAATATAGAATATAGGGGACTTAGAGATACATAGAAGCTAGAGATGGGTGAACCATAAGCTAATGAGGTTGAACTCCAATGTAAGGGGACAGATAGAAGTGAAGACGGTTCTCTAGTGGATGTATAAGTAATATTGCCATATTGAAGATGAAGAAGATTGAAAGGAGTTGTATAAACCTACATGTCCCACTGATTAACACTAGCAATATAAGTTTGTTCTTGCAAAAACTATTTCAAAGGTATGATTCAAGTACAAAGAGTGTTTAAATCTAGGGTATAGGGAGAAACTGCTATTGCATGCTATGGGTATGTTAACAGAAAAACATCAACACTACCACAGCAGCAGCAAAGGTAAATAATGGAGAGAGGGACAAGGGTTAAGAGGAGGTTTAGATTTCCTATTTCATGAGGGTGTGTTTATTGATTATCTTTTTCTTGGGAATAATGAAATTCTCTAAAATTGAGAGTGTTGATGAACTGTGGACTTTGGGCACTATACACAATGCCTGATGAATGCAGGTGGCTGAAGGATATACTGAAGAAGTAGATTGGTGAACGATGGTATATACATATGATCGAATATTGTGCTGCTACAAAAAGGAATGAAGTCATAAGGCATGTGTTCTAGTTTGCTAGCGGCCGGAATGCAACACACCAGAGACGGATTAGCTTCTAATAAAAGGGGATTTATTTTGTTGGTTCTTCAGAGGAAAGGCAGCTAACTTTCCACTGAGGCTCTTTCTTATGTGGAAGGCACAGGATGGTCTCTGCTAGTCTTCTCTCCAGGCCCCTGGGTTCCAACAACTTTCCCCGGGGTGATTTCTTTCTCCATCTCCAAGGGCCCGGGCTGAGCTGCAAGTGCTGAGATGAGGAATGCCAAGCTGCTAGACTGTGCTACATTGCGTTCTCTCATTTAAGCACAAGCCAATTAAGTTAAACGTCACTCATTGCAGCAGACACGCCTCCTAGCCGACTGCGGATGTAATTAGCAACAGATGAGATTCACCTACCATTGGCTCATGTCCACAGTAACAGAACTAGGTGCTTTCACCTGGCCAAGTTGACAACTGAATCTAACTACCACAGCATGCAACATTGTGAATGAACATGTGGGACATTTGGTGAGGCAAAATATGCCAGAAACAAAAGAACAATTATTGTATGTTCTTTAGATAATGGTTACAAGAAAACAGGGGCCTGGATTTTAAGTTTTTATAGCAGACACATTTAGACTGGAGTGGTAATTACTGTTTCTGGATTTTGAGAGGCTGTTTCATATGTATACATAAATATATGTATATATAACTGGTACTTAGAGATAAGAACGAAGAACGAAGCAAATCAGATTGGGGTTAAAGTAATTCAGAACACAGGGATAAGGAAGACAATGTGTATGTTTTAGAAACACACATACTCTTTGAGACCAAAGGAAGAAAAGTTTATTTGGTCTGGAACCAAAATTCTCTGTAGCACATAATCTAACTCAACCTATCTGTATAGCTCATTTGAACAATTGAAACACAGGGATCCCAGAATAAGAAAGAGGTCCTTCAATCTACTATAGCTTAATGTAATGCCTGGATACATCCTAGAGTATATTAAGCAGATAATCAAAAGTATTGGCAATGTCCCTTGAGGAATGGGAAAAAAATATGGAACTATTAAACTTTACCATCAGGGAACCCCCTGATACTGTGTCAAACGTTAGGGACACCCAAATCAATAAGCCAAGCCCTTGCTCTTGAGGCTTACACTTGTGAAGCTTATGTACATGGCAGAGAAGCTTGGCCTACTGATAGCTATGCTTAAGAGTTACTTCTGGAGGACCTCTGTTGCTCGGATGTGGCCTCAGTCTCTCTAAGTCCAACTCTGCAAGTGAAATCATTGCCCTCCCCCCACATGGGTCATGCATCCAGGGGTGAAAGTCCCTGGCAGCATGGGAGATGACTCCCAGAGATGTGTCCAGCCCTGGCACTGTGGGATCAACAATTCTCTGTCCTGATCACAAGGTAGAAAAGAAGTGTAAATACAAAGTACCCGTGGCTGAGCGAGTTCAAATAGAGTCGAAAGGCTACTCTGGAGGTTGCCCTTATACAAGCTTCAGTTAGACTTTGCTACTGCTCATAATTTGCCAAACCCAAACCAGGATAATTCCAGCCAACCCTAAAGAACACCTAGGGCAATATATAAGTTTCTACAAAGGTTCCATGCACTAAGGTAACTATCCAGAAACCTACAACATCCAGATAAGTCCTGAAACCTAGAGGGGCCAGTCTTTCCAGAACATCAGCTAGTTCCATCTCCCTACCCCTTATTACTGACAGCTCTTCCAACATGAAAAAGTTACAATGGAGATAGCCCAAATACCCCTAAAGAGTGGGAGAAAGATCAAATGGTGGTGTTATACAGAGAAGTTAGAGTTTAACAAACGAGTATGACTGCTGAATATTATACTGGTATTTCTTTTAGTTTCCAGTATCATAGCGCAGCTAGAAGTAAAAGCCTAAAGTTGTGGAATTGTAACCCATACCAAACTCTGAAATCTGTTCTACAACTAATTATTGCACTGTGCTTTGAAATTTATTGGGCTTTTTTTGTATATATGTTATTTTTCACAAAAAAGAAGAAAAAGTCAATTGTGATGATAAAAAAATATTTAAGCCTTCTAGCCTCCTGTATTCTGGAGCAGCTAGAAGGAGAAATCTGAGAGGATCATATGGTAGCCCATGACAAACTCTGAGATATGTCCTGTAACTACTTGCTGAAGGGTACTTTGAAAACTATTGCTTTTTTATTTCTTTGCTTTGTATATATATTATACAATAAAAACAAATAAAAATTAAAAGGTAAAGTAAAAATTATATCAAAAGCTATATTAACATTTTAATAAAGCTGACCATTTAATTCTAAAAAAAAAAAAAAAAATTGACAGAATTCAACACCCATCCATGAAAAAATATTTAGCCAACCAGGAACAGAGAGGAAGAGCATCAACCCGATAAAAGAACATCTACAAAATGTCTATATTTAACATCATTCTATGTGGCACTGACAGAGGGATATACAAATAGATCACTGAAAGAGAATAGAGACCCCAGAAACAGACCCAGAAACGTATGCCCAGCTGATATTTTTTGTTATTTTGTTTTTTAATGTTTTACTTATTTTATTTTCATTGATATATATTATACATTCACATACCATGTAATCATTCAAAGTGTACAATCAATGGTTCACAATATCATCATATAGCTGTCTATTTATCTATCAAAATGGACTTTTTTCTTTTTTGTGAAAAATAACATATATACAAAAGAGCAATAAATTTCAAAGTACATCTCAACAATTACTTGTAGAACGGATTTCAGAATTTGGTATGGGTTACAGTTCCACAATTTTAGGTTTTTACTTCTAGCTGTTCTAAGATACTGGAGACTAAAATAAATATCAATATAATGATTCAGCAAACATACTCATTTGTTAAACCCTACTTTCTCTGTATAACTCCACCATCACCTTTGATCTTTCTATCCCACTCTTTAGGGGTATTTAAGCTATGCCCCTTCTAGCTTTTTCATGTTGGCCAAGTGATTTTTTTTTTAATAACAGCTTTATGGAGACATAATTTACAGACCATAAAATTCACCTTTTTATATTCACACATTTGCAACCATCACCAGTATCCAATTTGGAGCATTTTAATCACCTCAAAATGAAACCCCAAACTCGCTTCCAGCCATTTCCCACTCCCCCTTTACTCCAGCCTCTAGAATTCGCCAATCCTTATGGATTTGACTATTCTGGACATTTCATATAAATGGAATCATACAATATTTTTGCCTTTTGTATTTGGCTTATTTCACTTAGCATAATGTTTTCAAGGTTCATACATGTTGTTGCATGTATAAATACCACATTCCTTTTTATGCTCCAACTGCTTTTGGACCAAGGAGCAAAAGCAACTTACTGGAGTAAGCAGACTCCTTAAACAAATGATGCTGGATCAACTGACATCTATAAACATATATATATATATATATATATATATATCTTGAGTTAAACCTCATCCTTATACAAATCAAGTCATCATGGATTATGTACTTAAAAATGTCAATACAGAACTTAGGGCTGGCACAAAGAGTTCTTAGATTTGATACCAAAAGCATGATCCATTTATAAAAACCTGATAAAATGGACCTCATCAAAACTAACACTTGCTTTTCAAAAGAGCATCTTAAGAGGATGAAAAGACATGCTTTGGGCTGGGAGAAAATATTTGTAAAGTGTATATCTATGCCAGTTTGAATTTGTGGACCCCAGAGAAGCCAAGTCCTTTAATCCTCATTCAATATTGCTGCGTGGGAGTTTTTTTCTTGTTTCCATGGAGATGTGCCGCACCCAGTTGTGGGCGGTAACTTTTGATTAGATGTTTTCCATGAAGATCTAGCTCCATCCATTCAAGGTGGGGTTGCTTACTGGGGCTCTTTAAGAGGGAACCGCTTTGAAAAAAGCTTTAGAGCCACGAGAGCTCAGGCAACCAGAGACATCTGGAGATGTAGAGGGACTATGCCCCTGGGGGAGCATGGTAAAACAAGAAGCTTGGAGAGAAAGCTAGCAGATATCACCATGTGCCTTTCCAGTTGAGAGAGAGAAACCCTGAACTTCATCGGCCTTTCTTGAGTGAAAGTAACCCTCTTGCTGGTGCCTTAATGTGGACATTTTCATAGCTTTGCCTTAATTTGGACATTTTCACAGCCTTAGAACTATAATCTAACAACTTAATAAATTTCCCTTTTTAAAAGTCATTCCATTTCTGGTATGTTCCATTCCAGCAGCTTGCAAACTAGAACAATATTTGACAAAGAATGTATACGGAACATATAAGGAGCTCTAAAGATTCAACAGTAAACCCAAATAATCCAAGTATAAAATGGGCAAAACACATGAACAGACATTTAACTAAGGATATACTGATGGGAAGTGAGCATATGAAACGTTCAACCTCATTAGCCATTAGGAAAATGCAAATTAAAACTGCCCAGCCTGGGAGGAGCTTCAAAGCCTTGCAGACAGCTGCTTCCTACTTCCTGCTAGCCCTCACTGGGGCACTACCAGTCCAGACTAGCAAGTCCTGTCTGAGATCTGTCCTCAGCTGCAGCTCACTGGGCCCCTGCTGGCTCTCTAGCCTTGCCCTGCAGCCAGCCAGCCCCACTCACATCCCCACCCAGAGCCCTGCTCCAGGATATTGCCCCCTGCCTGCCCTGCCATGCTGTCCTTCTAGTATCCCAATGTGTAGCATGATGAGACCAATATACAAGATTATCATGGACACAAAATCTGTGAAGAAGATCCAGACAGTGAGAAAACAAAGGCTTTTGTGGAAGCCCAGAACAAGATCACTGTGCCATTTCTTGAGCAGCATCCTATTCAGTTTATATAAGGAGAGAATGACTGAACTGTATGACTATCCCAAATATAGTTACCACTTCAAGAAAGGAAAACAGTTTTTTTATTTTTTATTCTTTACAATACAGATTTGCAGAACCAATGAGTATTATATGTACAGGGTTCCTTAGAGGGTGAGGCCAGAATGTTCCTGACCCGAACATACTCTCTGATGATGGTACAAGTGGCATTCCAAGGCTATGCATTCAGCAAGATGGTGAACATTTGCATATGGTCTGAGTGCCTGTGGCTCGAATTGAGTGACAGTCAAGTTCATGAAAGCTGATGGTGTGAAAAAACTTCCAGATATGCTTGAAGGAGTCCAGTTTAGCTGTATGGCTCGGACCCCTGATGGGAATGGAATGTTCTAAAACTCATATTCCCAACAAGACCGAAAAAGTGATGGCACAGAGACATCCTCCAATCTCTACTAAAAGCTCTGCTACCATGTCTTGGGGACTGGTCAAAGGATATTTTGTGTCTTGAGTTTCCCCATGAGCCTAAGTGGATGGGTGGAGCTGAGTTATCTCATGATGGTTTCTGTGTCTTGTTATCAATAAGGGAGGGGTGTGATCCAGTAAATCAACTCTGGTACTGTGACTTAGAGCAGGAATCAGATGGCATCACTGGAATCCTAAAGTGGGTAAAGATTATTGACAACTTTGATGGAGAATATGACTATGTAACCAAAAAGGGGGATAGTGTTCATATTCAAGACAAATTGCCATTCCCCCAACTATCGCCTGATCAACGTCGACTTCACAGAACCTGATGAGTCTAAATGGAAAGTGCTTCTTCTGGAGTGAGAAAGATACCCTAAAATGTAGTTTGTGTCAAGTCCAGCTTTTTGGTCTTATGCTATCTCCATGATGTGAAGAACATTCCACAGCTTCGTGACCTGGCAACGGGCGCCCCCCTTAAGACTTTCCCACTCAATGTTGGTAGTATCAAAGGATATAGTGGTCAGAAGGACGCTAAGATAATCTATCAGTTTACTTCCTTTTCATCCCTAGGTATCATATATTGCTGTGATCTTATTAAATAAGAACTGGAGCCAAGTGTTTTCTGAGAGGTAACTATGAAAAGAATTGATCCTTCTGATTACTATCCAGATTTTCCACCCTAGCAAGAATGGAACAAACATTCCAGTGTTCATTGTGCATAAAAAAGCCATAAAATTGGATGGCTCTCATCATGCTTTCTCATATGGCTATGAAGGTTTCAACATATCTATTAAAGAACTACAGTGCATCCAGGATTATTTTTATGAGATATATGAGTGGCATCTTTGCAGTGGCCAAAAGGACAGGCGGTGAATATAGAGGGGTATGGCATAAGGTGGTATCTTGGCCTAAAAACAAAACTGCTTTGATGATTTTCAGTATGCTATTGAATATCTTATAAAGGAAGGATACACACACATCTCCCAAAAGGCTGTCTATTCATGGAGGTTCATTGGAGGCCTCTTAGTGGCTACTTGTCAAATCAGCATCCTGACCTCTTTGGTTGTGTCAATGCCCAAGTTGGATTAATGGACATGCTCAAATTCCACAAATATACCATTGGTCATGCCTGGACTACTGATTATGAGTTCTAGGGTAGCAGGCAATACTTTGAATGGCTTATCAACTATTCTCCATTGCATAACGTCAAGTTACCAGAAGCAGACAACATCCAGTACTTGTCCATGCATTACCTGCTGCCAACTATGATGACCACGTGGTACTGCTCCACACCCTGAAGTTCACTGCCACTCTTCATAGATGGTGGACAAGAGCAAGAAGCAGCTCAACAGCATGCTTATCCATGTGGACACCAAGTTGGGCAACAGGGTGGGGGAGCCCACAGCCAAAACGATGGAAGAAATCTCAGGTATGTTTGCATTCACAGTATGGTATCTTACATCAACTGGATTCAGTAAATGGAATTCCCTGTTCTTGCCTGACAGTCACAGAAATCCTCAAGGGCTTTCTCTCCGTTAAAACTTAGACACTACTGGGCATAATGCTTACCCACATGGACATTATTTGTGCACTCATAAACTGAGGTAGAACAGAACTGCTATGGGAATTTTATCTTTTTTAGACTGCTTTTTAGCAAGACATTGGAGTTATTTTCTCCACCCTGAATAGGCACATGTTTTTTTGGTTATTTGTTTGTTTAAGGCATTTATTTGGTTAAATACCAAAATGGCAGCAAACATGTAGTGAATACTAAATTGCTGAATTAAGAGTCACAGTCAGGCATACATCATATATAATACCTCAGTGAAATTTTCTTCTGTAATCATAACCAAAATATCTTTAAATAAACATGATAAATGTTCTCATTTCTTTTTTTAAAAAAGAGACTTCTTTGCAACAATAATAAATTTTACTTAAGAAAAAAATCACAATGAGATATCACTATATACCTACTGAGAATGGCTAAAATAAAAAATAGTGACAGCACCAAACAGTAATGAGGATGTGGAATAACTGGATCACTCAGACATTCCTTGTGGGAATGTGAAACGGCACAGTCACTCTTCATAACAATTTGGTAGTTTCTCATAAAATTAAACATGCAAACTACCATATGACCCACTAATTGCACCCTTAGGAACTTATCCCAGAAAAATGGAAACTTATTTTCACTAAAAAACCTGTACACAAATGTTCTTATAAGCTTGTTCATTACAGCAGGAAATTGGAAACAGACCAGATGTCTTTCAATATGTGAATGGTTAAACAAACCACAGCAATAAAAAAGAACAGACTTTTGATACATGCAGCAACTTGGATGACAGTCGAGGGAATTGTGATAAGTGAAAAAACAATCTCAAATAAACACATACTGTATGATTATTTTTGCATAATATTCTAGAAATGAGAAAATTATAGAAATGGATAACATTAATATTGGCCATGGGTTAGAAATGGGGAACATATAGTAAGTATTTCTATGAAATAGAAATACTATTTTATAGTAGTATAAAATATTCTACTATATTTATAGTAGATAAAAAAAGGTATCGTGTTGTAATGGAGTTCTGTATCTTGACTCTATCAATTTCAACATCCTGGTTATGATATTGTACAAGTTTTACAAGATGTTACTGTGGTAGTTAGATTCAGTTGTCAACTTGGCTAGGTAAAGGTGCCTAGATCTATTGCTGCAGACATGAGCCAATGGCATGTGAACCTCATCTGTTGCTGATTATATCTACAGTCGGCTACGAGGTGTGCCTGCTGCAGTGAATGATGTTTGATTTAATTGGCTGGTGCTTAAATGAGAGTGCTTAACGTAGCACAGCCCAAGCAGCTCACAATACCTCATCTCAGCACTCTCAGCTCAGCCTAGGCCTTTGGAGATGCAGAAAGAAATCACCCCAGGGAAAGTTGTTAGAACCCAGAGGCCTGGAAAGAAGGCCAGCAGAGATCACCCTGTGCCTTCTCACATAAGAAACAGCCTCAGTTGAAAGTTAGCTGCCTTTCCTCTGAAGAACTAACAAAATAAATCCCCTTTTATTAAAAGCCAATCTGTCTCTCATGTGTTGCATTCCTGCAGGTAGCAAACTAGAACAGATTTTGGTACCAGAGAGTGCAGTGCTGTTGCAGTTTGCAAATACCAGATATGTTAGAATGGTTTTTTGTATGTATAAGGGGAAGATTTTGGAGGAACTGTGAAGAGAATGATGGAGAAGTCCTGGAGTGCTTCAAGAGACTGTTGGTGTAAATGGAACCACTGCCAATCTGGACAAAGGGGGACACAAAAGGGACAAATTGGAGTTTGCAGAGTGAGAACCATGGAAGCTCAGGTCTGAAGCCAAGAAATCTCAGCCAGGAGAGTGGACCCACCCATATATATGGAGAAGGTGAGTTTGCCCTGAGGGCAGAGGATGGATCTCCCATCTCGTTGCAGTGGAAGAGCTGTGCCGCCTCAGGTCTTTGAGAAGGTATAGCATGCCCCTTGTGGACTGGGGAGTGACTGGCTGCCACCAAATTGAGGGTTTGAGCATGTGTGCTAGAAATGGCAGAGAGCCCAGCCCCGATGCTCGAAGAAGGCGGAACCAAGAAAAAAAGTGGTCTCTTCAATGTCCCCCGAGGTTGATTTGGAAAGAGGCGGGCCACTGCATAGGCCTTTGGAAAGGGTGGGACTGCCACTTTGTAAAGCAGAAGGATGAATGACTTTCAGACTTTGAACTCCAATGGTGTTTGCCCTGCAGGTTTTACACCTGTGTTCCTTCCAATTTCTCCCTACGGAAATGAAAACCTGTATCCTGTGAATATCCTCCTTTGCATGTTGGCACCAGATAACTTATTTTGAGATTCATAGATCCACAACTAGAAGATAATTTTTTTTGCACCTTAATATTGTTTAAGGTGATGTGTGTAGTTGCCAAGTTGACAAGGGGTGGACATATGGTAGTTAGATGCAGTTCTCAAGTTGGTCAAGTGAAGGTGCCTAGATCTATTGCTGTGGACATGAGCCAATGGTGTGTGAACCTCATCTGTTGCTGATTAAGTCTGCAGTTGGCTAGGAGGCATGCCTGCTGCAATGAATGATGTTTGATTTAATTGGCTGGTGCTTAAATGAGAGTGCTCAACGTAGCACAGCCCAAGCAGCTCAGCATGCCTCATCTCAGCACTTGCAGCTCAGCCCAGGCCTTTGGAGATGCAGAAAGGAATCACCCTGGGGAAAGTTGTTGGAATTCAGAGGCCTGGAAAGAAGGCCAGCAGAGATCACCCTGTGCCTTCCCACATGAGAAAGAGCCTCAGTTGAAAGTTAGCTGCTGTTCCTCTGAAGAACTAAAGAAATAAATCCCCTTTTATTAAAAGCCAATCCATCTCTGGTATGTTGCATTCCGGCAGCTAGCAAGCTAGAACAGTTACCTTAGAGAAAAACTGAGTAAAGGTTACACAAGTTCTCTTTGTATTACTTCTTACATATGTATAAAAAACTAATATTATCTCAAAATGAAAAGGTTATTTTAATTTAATAAAACAAAATTTTCTCAGAAACACAAAGGCTGAAAGAATTCATCACCAGCATCTGTATCATACAAGAATGTTACAGGACGTACTTCATGAAAAAGTAATTTGACAGCAGATGGAAATATGGATCTACACCAGAAATGGTAATTACCTGGATAAATACATAAGATTTTTTTTACTGTGCACACTGCAAACCCCAATACAACCCCTAAAATAACTAAAGTGTTATATCTAATAATCCAACAAAGGGCATAAAATAGAATCATAAAAATATTCATTTAATCCACAGAAGGCAGAAAAAGAGGGAAAAGCGAATGCAGAATAGATAAGAAAAATAGAAAACAAATAAATGATAGATTTAAATGTAACTGTACTACCATATTAAATGTAAATGGTCTAAACACCTCAATAAAAAGCCAAAGACTATTAGATTGGGTGATAGAAGATTTTATGCTGCCCACAAGAAACACATTTTTAATATGAGAGCACAAATAGGTTAAAAGTAATAGGATATGAAAAGATATACATGCTAACATTAATTAAAATAAGTCTGGAGTGTTTACATTAATCATACAAATTAGGTTTTAGAGCAAAGAATAAAACCTGTAACAAAGAAAGTAATTTCATAATGATAAAGGGGTCAACTGATAAGGAGAACATAAGAATAATAACTGCTTACTTACCTTATGACAAAGCTTCACAATACATAAAGAAAGAAACTGAGAAAATTACAAGTACACAAATGCACAATTATACTCAGAGATTTCATATTCCTCCTTCCATAATTCATAAAATAAGTAGACCAAAGATCAGTAATGGGTTAGAAGACTTCGCCAACAGTATCAATCAAAGTTAATCTAATGATATTAGTGGAATACTCCTGCCAACATCTGCAGAGAACTCATTCTTTTCAACTGCACATGGAACATTTATCAAGATAGACCATATTGTGGGCAATGAATCAAAATCTTAATAAATTTAAAGGGATTCAAGTCACATGAAGTATTTCTTCTCACCACACTTGGAATTAAGTTAGAAATCAGGAACAGAAAAATATTTGGAAATTAAATAACACATTTCTAACTATTCCATACTCAAAGAAGAAATTAAAAGGGAAGTTAGAAAAATATTTAAAACTGAATGAGGATGAAAACACAATATAACAGAATCAGTAATTAAGAGGAAATTTATAGCAGTAAATGCCTATATTAGAAAAGAAAAAGGAAGTTCTCAAATCAATGACCTCAGATTGAAATTTAAGTAAATAGTAAAAGAAAAACAAAGTCCAAATAAGAAAAAATATTTGGAAGTATTGGGAGTTTGATTCTAAAATCAAATGTAAAGTACCTAGAATAGTCAAAACAATTTTGAAGTGAACAATAGTGGAGGATTAACATCACTTTGTTCAGGACTTAATATAAAGCTACAGTAATCGAGACAGTGTGTTAGTGTTTAAGGATAGACAAACTGATAGATGAAACACAATACAATCCACAAATAGATGCACTCTTCTAGCGTCAACTGATTTTAAACAAATGTGCTAAGTTAATACAGTGGGGAAAGAATAGTCTATTCAACAAATGTTACTGTAAAAAGTAGATACCTATACTCAAATAAATAAAAAAATTAACAAACCTTGACCTTTATCACACACCGTTAATAAAAATTAAGCAAATATGGGTCATAGACCTAAATACAAGTGTGAAACTTCTAGAAGTAAACATAAAAGAAAATCTGTGTCTTTGGGTTTGTCCCAAATTCCTTAAGTATGACAAAAAACCTACAAGTTAGAAAGAGAAAATGAATAAATTGGATTTCATCAACACTAAAACATTTGCTTTTCAGAAGATACCATTATGAAAATAGAAAGACAAGCCACAGATTGGGAGAAAATACTTGCAAAACATATATCTGACAAATTGACTGTATTTTGAAACTTCAACTTCTGTGTGAGACTAAAGGAAGAGATGTTTAGTCAGTGCAAAATTTATATTCTCTGTAGCATACTATCTAATTTAACTTGTATGGCTAGCTTATTCAAACACCATAATTACATGGAACCTTGAATAGAGAGTGAGATCTTTTTGGTTTGTACAGGTTAATATGATACCCGAAAACATCCCAGAGTAATCTGGGAAGAAGATAAAAAAGTATGTGCATATGATCAAATATTGTGTTGCTATAAAAAGGAATATCATGAGGCATGCAATGATGCAAATGAACCTGTGGGACATTTGGTGAGGCAAAATAAGCCAAAAATGAAAGAACAACTACTGTATGATCTCCTTTAGAAAATGCTTATAAGAAAACAGGGGCTTAGGGGGTGTAAGTTTAGTTCCATGGTAGAATACTCGCAAGCCATGCGAGAGATCTGGGTTCGATTTCTTGCCCATGCACTTCCCAAACAAAAAATGAAACAAACAAAAATTCAACAAATTGTACTGCATAAGGGGATACTCACATGGAAAAAGAATGTGACCCCCGTGATAGAGCATACAAACAAACAAACAAAACAGGTGCCTATATTGTAAGGTCTTATTAGCAGACACATTTAGTCCAGAGCGGTATTTATTATTTCTGGATTTTGAGAGGCTGTTTTATTTATCTATAACATGGTATTTTGAGATAAGAACGAAGTTGATCAGGTCAGGATTAAGGTAATTCAGAACTCAGGGATAAGGAAGACATTGTCCATATTTTAGAAACTCAGCTACTCTTTGAGACCAAAGGAAAAAGTTTTATTTTGTCTGGAACCTAAATTTTCTGTAGCACATAATTTAATTCAACCTTGGTAGCTCATTTGAACAACTGAAAAACAGGGAGCCCAGAATAAGATTGAGGGTCTTTAATCCTGTGTAGCTTAATGTAATGCCTGGATACATCCTAGAATATATTAAGCAGATAATCAAAAAGTATTGGCAAAGTCCCTTGAGGGACGGGAGAAAAAATATGGAACAATTAAATTTTACCATCAGGGAATCCCCTGATACTGCATCAAACATTAGGGACAACCAAATCAATAAGCCAAGCCATTGATCTTTAAGCTTATGTAGGTGGTGGAGAAATTTAGCCTACCTGTAAATATGCCTAAGAGTTACTTCTGGAGGACCTCTTTTGTTGCTCTGATGTGGCCTCACTCTCTCTAAGCCCAACTCTACAAGGGCAATCATTGCCCTCCCCCCTACATGGGCTATGACATCCAGGGGTGAAAGTCTCCCTGGCAGCATAAGAGATGACTCCCAGGGACATGTTCAGCCCTGGCACCATGGGATCAACAATTCTGTCCTGACCAAAAAGGGGAAAAGAAGTGTAAATACAAAGTACCAGTGGCTGAGAGAGTTCAAATAGTCAAGAGGCTACTCTGGAGGTTGCCCTTATACAAGCTTCAGTTAGACTTTGCTATTTATAATTTGCCAAATCCAAACCAGGACCATTCCAGCCAATCCTACAGAACACCTAGAACAATATATATGTTTCTACAAAGGTTCCATGCACTAAGGTAACTATCCAGAAACCTACAACCTCCAGATGAGTCCTGAAACCTAGAGAGGCCAGTCTTTCCAGAACATCAGCTAGTTCCATCTCCCTACCCCTTATTACTGACAGCTCTTCCAAAATGAAAAAGTTGCAATGAACATAGCCCAAATAACCCTAAAGAGTGGGAGAAAGATCAAAGGTGATGGTTGAGTTATACAGAGAAGGTAGGGTTTAACAAACGAGTATGATTGCTGAATCATTATACTTGTATTTATTTTATTCTCCAGTATCTTGGCATAGCTAGAAGTAAAAGCCTAAAGTTGTGGAATTGTAACCCATACCAAACTCTGAAATCTGTTCTACAACTAATTATTGTGTTGTGCTTTGAAATTTACTGGGGTTCTTTTTTGTATATGTTATTTTTCACAAAAAAAGAAAAAAAAATGATGATAAAAAATATATATATTCCTTATAGCCTCCAAAATTCTGGAGCAGCTAGAAGGAAAAATATGAATGATGGTATTGTAACCCATGAAAAACTCTGGAATCTCTCCTATAACTACTTGTCGAAGAGTGCTTTTAAAACTATTGCTTTTTTCTTTCTTTGCTTTTTATGTATGTTATATTATACAATAAAAAAGTTCACCAAAAAAAGTATGTACAAAGTCCCCTCGAGGGACTAGAGAAAAACGTGGAAATATTAAACTTCCTCACCTGAGGAAGATCTGATATTCTCACAGACATTGGGGACTGCCAATATGATGGACCAGGCCCTCATTCTTGCCCATATGAAGCTTATTCCTGCAAAGGAGAAGCTAAGCCTACTTATGACTATGCCTAAGAGTCACCCCAAGAGAACCTCTTTTGTTGCTCAAATGTGGCCTCTCGCTTAGTCAACTCCACAGGTGAATCCACTATCCTTCTCCCCCTACATGGGACATGACTACCAGAGGTTCGAATTTCCCTGGCAATGTGGGACATGATTCTTGGGAATGAGCCTGGCCCTGGTATCGTGGGACTGAGAAAGCCTTCTTGACCAAGATGGGGAAGAGAAATGAAGCAAAATAATGCTTTAGTAGCTGAGAGATTTCAAACAGACTTGAGAGGTCATTCTGGAGGTTATTCGTATGCAGTAATATAGATATACCTTTCCAGTTTTTTTGTATATTGGAGTAGTTATAGGGAAGTACCTGAAACTATTGAATTGTAATTCAGTAGCCCTGATTCTTGACGTTGATTGTATAAGTATATATCTTTTAAGGTGTGACTGTGTGACTGTGAAAACCTTGTGACTGATACTCCCTTTATCCAGTGTATGGACAGATGAGTAAGAAAATAAAGACATAACTAAATAAATAATAGGGAGATATGAGGGGTATGAAATGTTTTGGGTGTTCTTTTTTACTTTTATTTTTCTTTTTATTCTTATTTTTATTATTTTTTGAGTAACATAAATGTTCAAAATTCAATTGGATGATGAATGCACAGCTATATGATAATACTGTGAATCACTGACTGTATATTTTGAATGATTAGATAGTATGTGAATATATAACATATCTCAGTAAAAGTGCATTAAAATTGAGCTGAGACTCAGCATCAAGAGATTGAGAAAGCCCCTAGAACGAGCTGAGACTCAGCATCAAGGGACTGAGAAAAACTTCTCGACCAAAAGGGGGAAGAGTGAAATAAGACAAAATAAAGTGTCAATGGCTGAGAGATTCCAAACAGAGTTGAGAGGTTATCCTGGAGGTTCTTCTTATGTATTAAATAGATATCACCTTGTTAATCAAGATGTAATGCAGAGGCTGGAGGAAAGTGCCAGAAAATGTAGAGCTGTATTCCACTAGCCATGTTTCTTGAAGATGATTGTATAATGATATAGCTTTTACAATATGACTGTGTGACTGAGAAAACCTTGTGTCTGATGCTCCTTTTATTTACCTTATCAACAGATGAGTAAAACATATGGAATAAAAATAAATAATAGGGGAAACAAATATTAAAATAAATTTAGATTGAAATGCTAGTGATCAGTGAAAGAGGGGGTAAGGGGTATGGTATGTATGAATTTTTTTCTGTTGTCTTTTTATTTCTTTTTCTGAATTGATGCAAATGTTCTAAGAAATGATTATGATGATGAACATGCAACTATGTGATGATATTGTGAATTACTGATTATATATGCAAAACGAAATGATCATAAGTTAACAAATTTTACGTTTGTTTGTTGTAATATTTAAAAAAAATTTTTAATTAATTTAAAAATTGCATTAAAATATATATCTGACAAATGGCTTATTTATATAGAATAAATAAGGAACTTACAACTCAATAAGATGAAAAAAAACTTAATGAAAAGTGGGCAAAATATTTGAACAGACATTTCATCAAAGATATTTGGATGGCAATTAAGCACATGAAAAGATGTTCAACATCATCAGTTATTATGGAAATGCAAATTAAAACCCCTATGAGGTAATACTTCACACCTATTAGAATGGCTAAAATTCTTTTTAAAACGCAAAACCAAGTCTTGGTGAGAATTTTGAACAACTGGTAAGAGTACAACAGTACAAGAAATTATCAGTTTCTTAAGAAGGTAAATGTATACCTACCATATGTGCCAATCATTCCATTGTCCTTTTATCCAAGAGAAATGAAAACAGAAATAATTGTATACAAATATTCATAGCAGATTTATTTGTAATAGGTAAAAAGTGGAAACAAGCCAAATACCCATCAACAGGTGAGAGGACAAATTGTCATATATCTATTCAATGCAATACTATTCAATAATAAAAGAGGAATGTTTTATACATGCAAATACATGGATTAATACCACAAAAATTACACTGAATGAAATAAACCAGATACTAAATTCATACCGTATGAATCCTGTGCTGGTCTGAAACTGTTATGTACCACAGAAAATGCCATGCTCTTTTAATCCGTTCTTGTAGGTGCAGACCTGTTATGGGTGGGATCTTTCCATTAGGTTGTTTCCATGGAGATGTGACCCAGCCCATTAAAGGTGGGTCTTAATCACTTGCTAGAGTCCTTTATGAGAGGATAATAGGCAGACACATTTTGGAGACAGCTAAGAGAAGCTAAGAGAGAAATGTCCAGAGACATTTTGGAGAGAAGGACCAGGAGACATGGCCATGTGCCTTCCCATGTGACTGACTAATCCTGCATGCCAGCAACCTTTCCTGTTGACTGGGACATACTGCTTTTTCTTACAGTTTTTTAGCAGCTTTATTGAGGTATAAAGTGTACACTTTGATGTATACACCTCCATCACAATTGTGTATACACACTCGAGGTAATGAACATATCCATCATCCCCAAAAGTTTCCTTGTGCCCCTTTATATTCTCTCTATCCCATTCTTACTCACCTCTCTCTTCCCCAGGCAACTGTTTTCTGTCACTACACATTTGTTTGCATTTTCTAGAATTTTATATAAATGGATTTCTTTCAGTTTGATAAACTTACCAGAATGCAATATGCCAGAAATGGGTTGACTTTTATAAAGGGCGTTTATTGGGTTACAAATTTACAGTTCTAAGGCCAGGAAAATGTCCAAATGAAAGCATCTAGAGGAAATTAATGGGTGAATGAATATGTAAGCCAGCTTTCTTCCTATCAACATAACTCTTCACACATTCTTTCATAGCCTTTTGCTAGTAGATTTATTTTGAACTTCTTCTTTTTTTTGGCATGGGCAGGCTCCGGGAATTGAACCCGGGTTTCTGGCATGGCAGGTGAGAATTCTGCCACTGAGCCACTGTCACACTGCCCCTTTCATAGCCTTTTCTTTTTTTTTGGCATGGGCAGGCACTGGGAATTGAACCTGGATCTCTGGCATGACAGTTGAGAAATCTGCCACTGAGCCACCATTGCCCACCCTTTCATACCCTTTTAAAAACTTTTTTTGGGGGTGGGCAGTGTACTAGAGGAGATCAGAAATTTAGATGTTTGGTGACAAATGAGTATTCGTCTTCTTTAGGGTGTGGTGTTGATAGAATTTTTGAGTGTGGGGTTTCTCTAGAAAGGAAATCACGTAAAAATCATTGCTCAAAAGCACAATATTTTAAAATTTAAATATACGCTTAATACTATGTATTTTAATAAGTAGATGTGAAGGCATGACTATACGAGATGTAGTTAGACCCTTACATCTACTTCTTTTCTAATGTAATTTTATTGAGATATATTCACATATCATATAATCATCCAAAGTATAGTCAATGGCTCACAGTATCATCGTATAGTTGTTCATGCATTACCACAATCAATTTTAGAACATTTTCACTATTCTAAAAAAATAAATAAAAATTTAAAAAAGAATAACCCAAACATTCCAAGCCCCTTATCTCCCCCTATTATTTATTTATTTATTTAGTCTTTATTTTCTTATTCATCTACCCATACAGTGGACAAAGGGAACGTCAGTCACAAGGTTTTCACAATCATACGGTCACACCATAAAAGCTATATAGTTATAACATCATCATCAAGAGTCAAGGCTATGGATTAAGTTCAACAGTGTTAGGTATTTCCCTCAGCTATTCTAGTACACTAGAAACTAAAAAGAAATATCTATTTAATGCAAAAGAATAACCTCCAGAATGACCTCTTGACTCTATTTGAAATCTCTTAGCCACTGAAATTTTATTTTGTTTCATTTCTTTTTCTTCTTTTGGTCAAGAAGCCTTTCTCAATTCCATGATGCCAGGGCCAGGCTCATCCATAGGACTGATGTTCCACACAGCAGGGAAAGTAGCAAGTTCTCCACAGCATTAATTTTTAATTTTTAGGTGGTATCAGGCTTAGATGATTTGATTTGGGGATCTTATCCAAATCATTTTAAGTTAAAGTGACTATAAATGAACTTTGATTTGATAATTTCATGCTAACCATTGAAGAGATTATAAACACCCTGGGATGCCACCCTAGATGACAAGGTGACAGAGTGATCAGGATGTCATCCCAAGAATGTTGTTCCTTGAATAAACAAAGCGATCACAGCTCCAGTGATTTATAATTGAGTTGCTTTATAAAAATGTGGGAAAAGAGATTATCTGATAAAGATTTTATTTGGGTAGAATCAATAAAAAAAGGTAAGTGGTAAAATGTAGGAAGTATTTTTTTTTTAAAACCCACAAAAACAAACAAAAGCTACTAACAGTATTCTTTGTTGTGTTTCTTTTACGTATATCTTATTAGAGAATTTAAAGTAGGGCAAAGGGATTCAAGAGTAAGGAATGTATGGGGGTGGTAGTGGGGGGAAAGAAAGCTAAAATATAGAAAGAGCAAGGTTCAATGCTTGACGAGGGTAGTGGTAGAAAGCAAGGGCAAGGAGGGATATAAACTTTCCTCTGGTCTAATCTTATTATCTTCTTTTCAGCTTAAAACATTTCCCTCCTGGTTACCTCTCCCTTTCCGATTAACTCATCCATTACCTCTATATCTACTAATACCTAATCAAGACTTACCAGTTCCCCCATAGACTCTGGCAGGTCAGTGTTAGTCTGGCTTTCTAAAGGATAGGTCAAAGCAGTTGACAGACGAGATGCAATTAAAATCTAAAGCCTTACATCTCATTGGTTTAGTTTAAATCTTATGCCTGATAGCCACCCATCATCATATTCTTTTAGACACAGAGCACTAAAGCTAACTGATGTAGCATTCATTTAGCTCTGGGGGACTTTGCACAGTAGCCCTCAAACATCAGATGCTGGCCAAAGTGCTCACAAGCACTACAATGAGTGAAGCCTCTCCAGTGCTAGGTCCAGCCATAACATATCAGGTCACTGAGGCAAACTTCTCTCCTTCTGAAACATCAGTCTAAAATGGATATACAAACATGGCCACATACAAAGCAGGATAATTACTAAAGTCCAAGGGCTTCTAAGAAATCTCCATCAATATCATCAAGGTCAGGATGCCCTGCCTATTTCTAGAAAATTCTTTCATACCTTAAATGTATTTATCCAAAGGCATCAGGAGTTGTATACTAGCAAGTTAAATTCGTAAAGCTTTTCTTCAGGCATGGGTGCCAAAAGGACCCTTCGAAGAGCATCAAACTAGAAACTTTCTCCCAAAGCCCGATTCAGAGCCATAAGATGCTAGTATATAGTCATATTTTTCATAGACCATAGCTATTCCAAAACCATACTCATTTTTCTGGGCAGAAGGCAACATGTGGTAATTCTATCTAGCAATAAAAGTAACTTTTTTGTCCCAAACTATATGAAAAAGAAATAAACACTTTTCCTCCCCATTATTATGAAGAATACAACTTTACCTAGCAACATTTAGAAGGCCATGAACTTTAGTTATCGAGTTCTAAAGATATCAATTTTTATTAATTTCATACTTCAGCAAAGTATGAAGGGAAATCACCTATCCCCTTCCTTCTCTCTCATTTCAGTTCAAGTGGTTTAATGAGCATATTGATTATGCTCACTGACAGTCCATCATCTTAAAAATTTATTTGATAAACAGATTTGAGAGAACACCATTTCTATTTGGAAGTGGTCTGGGTGCCCTTGAAGCCCTGGATATCCACAGACCACATATCTGAATCATGGACACACTGTACCAAGTGTCATAAAATGTTTTATTCAGGCAGCTGGAGACACAGATTTCACAATAAGGAGTGCTGTATTTGCTACAGGAACAATACTGCTTGTGAATAGTCAATTATATCTTTATTAAAAGCCTCCCTCACAGAGGCAGAAAGAGAGAGACAAGCAAACCAGGGGAAGGCTGGCTGGAAGCTTCTGTGACCATTTAGGGTGGGCAGACTTATTGGAGCAAAAAGAAATGTCTGCAGCTTTTACAACAAAGAAGATTTTGGCCTCAGAGAAGCAATCACAAGTCATTCTGCAACAAAGGAGACTGGGCAGTTACTTCAAACCTTGGCAAATAGATTGCTGTTTGCTAAAACTTCACAACCTTTTGAAAATAGATGGTGATTCATATTTTAAAACTTTAACTTATGTGTGAGACTACAGCAAAAAATGTTTACTTGGTACGAAATTTGTATTTTGAGTAGTGCATTACCTAATATTACTTATATGGACTGGTTAATTGAACACCATAAGTACATGGAACCTTGAGTAGGGCATGAAATTTTATAGGATTCTCCAGAGGGATACCCCAATAAATCCCAGAGTGATACCCCAATAAATTCCAGAGTGATTTGAACAATGAATAAAAAAGTATTTGCAAAGTCCCCTTGGGGAGAACAGTGAGAAAGGGGGAAAATTCAACTTCCCCATTTGGAGAACTCCTGATATTCTTGCAAGCAGTGGGGATAACCAAATCAATAGGCCAAGTCCTCAATTTTGGGGTTTGTTCTTATGAAACTTATCCCCGCAAAGGAGAGACTAAGCCTACTTAAAATTAAGCCTAAGAGTCATCCCCAGAGAACCTCTTTTGTTGCTTAGATGTGACTTATCTTTCAGCCAACATGGTAAGCAAACTCACAGCCCTCTACCTGTCTACGTGGGACATGACTCCAAGGGGTGTGGACCTTCTTGGCACCGTGGGACAGAAGTCTTGGAATGAGCTTGGACTCAGTATCAAGGGATTGAGAAAACTTTCTCAACCAAAAGGGGAAAGAGCGAAATGAGACAAAATAAAGGGTCAGTGGCTGACAGATTTCAAACAGAGTTGATAGGTTACCCTGGAGGTTATTCTTATGCATTATATAGATATCCCCTTTTTAGATTAAGGTGTATTAGGCTAGAGGAAAGTGCCTGAAACTGTGGAGCTGTGTTCCAGTGGCCATGTTTCTTGAGGATGATCACATAGTGATGTAGCTTTCGCAATGTGGCTGTGTCATTGTGAAAGCCTTGTGCCTGATAATCCTTTTGTGTATGTTATGGACAGATGAGTAAAACATATGAATTAAAAGTGGATAGATAATAAGGGGGAACAAATGTTAAATTAAAATACATATATATTGGATAGATGGAAATGCTGGTGGTCAGTGGGAGGGAGAGGTGGGG
Source organism: Tamandua tetradactyla (assembly GCF_023851605.1). Classification (NCBI taxonomy): domain Eukaryota; kingdom Metazoa; phylum Chordata; class Mammalia; order Pilosa; family Myrmecophagidae; genus Tamandua; species Tamandua tetradactyla. Next base: position 102,541,761 of record NC_135353.1, read on the forward strand.
GGTATGGTATGTATGAATTTTTTCTTTTTATTTCTTTTTCTGGAGTGATGCAGATATTCTAAGGGGTGATCATGGTGATGAATGTGCAGTTATGTGATGATATTGTGAGCCACTGATTGTACACCATGTATGGAATGTTTGTATGTTAAGAATGTATGTGTTTGTATGTTATTATATCAATAAAAAAATTTTTAAAAATCACAACCTCCTGTTTGTGACCACCAATAGCATGTCTTTTAAAAAATAACACCGCAAGTGTCGAGGGTTATATGCTGAATATATATACTAAAACCTCACCTTTCTTCATAACTTATCCAGCACATTCAACTAACTATCCAAAGTTAGTAGAATGCCTATACCACAACCAAAGATATATATTCTAATAATGATCACTCAGTAAGACTTACATTCTTTATTCATAAGAATATAATGCTAGGGTCAGGGTTCTCATAAGGGAACTCCTTAGGTCCTCACTCAATGCATAATCCCTCTTAAAATTTTGTCTAAAAGTAACAAGCATATATATCTGGTTTTCAGGGGCACAACTGATTAGGAGTAGGGGAGCTGCCAAATATACAAAGTAGTAATAGCTGATAGCAGAGAAAGAGACTAAAGAACTATAAAAAGCAAATATGAAAATTTAAAAGTATAGCAGTCTGGGGGCAAAAAGTCCTATTCATATAAAATGTCCTCAGCAAAACAATTATAGTAAAGCAAAGCAAAAAAATTGATGTTTATAATGATGGAAAAACTCTAACCTTGTTTTGACTTTATCATCTGGTAACATTACACCAATAGTCCCAAGCAGAAGGCCTTCTTGAAGCAAGTGTGGTAGAGTGGGAGAAAAAAACAAACAAGGTACTTAGCAGTTACATGGTTTTAGATGCATCGGTTAATTACCAAGTCTCAGATTTTTATCTATAAAATGTGGATACTACTACTTCCCTTACAGGAATGTTATGAGGACAAAATAAGATACTGTATGTAAAGGTACTTCATAAAATATGAATGCTAAATAAATGGTAGCTCTCCATTTTCTTTGTTCTTTCTGTTCCAAGATATAAGAACCCAGGTGGTTATCACTTGTTCATTACCTTCTTGGTTCTCACACTTTAACACATCTCTCTCCCTCATTCTGTTATCTAAACGTGAACTCTACCAGCATCCTTGTTTCATCTCTGTGCTGGTCTGAAAGGCTGTATGTACCCTAGAAAAGCCATGTTTTAATCACAATCCCATTTTATAAATCCAGCCATTTCTTCGAATCCCTATTCAGTATTGTATGTTTGAATCTGTAATTAGATCATCTCCCTGGTGAAGTGACTCAATCAAGAGTGGTTGTTAAGCTGGATTAGGTAGAGGCATGTCTCCACCCATTTAGGTGGGTCTTGATTAGTTTACTGGAATCCTATACAAGAGGGAACATTTTGGAGAAAGCTGGAGATTCTGAGAGAACAGAACAACGTAGCCATGAGAAGCAGAGAGCCCAGCAGTGAGCAGCCTTTGGAGATGAAGAAGGAAAATGCCTCCTGGGGAGCTTCATGAAACAGGAAGCCAAAGGAAGTTAGCAGATGATGCCGTGTTCACCATGTGCCCTTTCAGCCGAGAGAGAAACCCTTACTGTGTTCGCCGTGTGCCTTTCCACTTGAGAGAGAAACCCTGAACTTCATCGGCCTCCTTGAATCAAGGTATGCTCCCCTGGATGCCTTAGATTGGACATTTCTATAGACTTGCTTTAATTGGGACATTTTCTTGGTCTTAGAACTGTAAACTAGAAACTTAATAAATTCCCCCTTTTAATTCCCCCATTTCTGGTATATTGCATCCCAGCAGCTAGCAAACTAGAACAGTCCCTTTTCATTCCTATCTAAGCAATGACCCTGCCGATTTTTCCAACTTCCCATGTAGTTTTTCTTTCCTTTTCATTCCTTTGGATACCTCCTTGACCAGACCCTTACAGCTTCATCTCCAACTGGTTCTCCTGTATTTGGTTTCCTCCACTCCTTTGAGCTTTCCTGTGCCTGCTCTAAATGCAGCTTTGTGTATGTCATCCCCTGGATCAAAAGCTTATACTGGCTTCCCACTACCCTCAGGACAGAAATCCAAGCTCACCAAACTGGCATTTATAACAACTCATGGGAGAAACTTCTCACAGGTTTTGGGAAAAGCTGTGCATCTTCCGAGAAGTTGGTTCATTTTTACCTTATGGACACCTGAAAATCTTGTAATTAAAATTTTCCTCCTTATTCTGTACGTTAAGAAGCTCAGAGGCAAACTTAGAGCAGAAATATAAGAGCCCCACTGCTGTATACTTGATGTACTTGGTGGACTCGTTTAGTTTCCTACATTTATTTTTCCTTCACACACGTTTCTTTGTCAATTTGTCATTCCTGCTGTTCTGTGTATTTCTCAGTAGGCCAACTCAAATACTTGTTAGAATGAGGCAAAGTATAAAATGATATTACGAGACTGGAAAGAAAATACATGACCATATGAACACAGGTGGAAAAGAGGTTGGATAGCAAGAATGGGGATAGGAATGAGGATGAGGATATGGCCACTGATATGAAGATCAGTGTTACTTCAACTGCAAGGAAAATAGAGAGAGCCCTTTTGGGAAATGTTTAGTATGAGAATTTGTAATGAACATAGAATCAAATTAAGCATTTATGATAACAAATCTGATCCTGATACTATGTCTGAAAAAAATAAGAAGTTCTACTGCTAACCTTTTGTCTTATTTTTTTTACATGGGCAGGCACCAGAAATCGAACCCGGGTCCTCTGGCATGGCAGGCAAGCATTCTTGCCTGCTGAGCCACTGTGGCCTGCCCAACCTTTTGTCTTAAGACATTTTACCAAACAAAAACTTAATGGGAAATTTTGAGTTACTACAATAAAATATTTTTAAAAATTGATGAAGTCAAAGCTAAGCAGAGTATGATGCTGACTTATTCATATTGCTTTGCTGCTTACAAAGCCCTTTCACATACAGCATCTCATTGGAACCACAGTGGACTCTTCTTTCCTCTGGTATGGAATCTGTTCTCACTGACAAGAAGCTGTTGCAATCAGCATCATCCAGATCTGGATCTTTAAAGATGGGGTATTTGCTATAATACAGAGTCTTATAGTATGTTGTTTGCCCCTCTCTGTAAATCTTCCTCTGCAGGCATCTTATCTTGTTCTCCAAATCACCAAGCTCTACTATGCCAATATTAGTCTAATATTTTTACCCATTCTTATGTTAAGCCTCATATCAAATATACTATCCAATCCTCCCTTCCTTCTGCCCAGCTCACCGCCCCAAAAGAATGGCTTTCCACTTTTTTTGCACACCTGGGCAACTCCCTCTGCAACCTCAAACTTTCCAAGAAGGCACTTGTTTTTGAAGCATTTCAGCATTTCACTGAAGACCACACACCATGGAGCTCACTTATTGTTTTCATTGCACATTGTACCATACCCAACTTGTATGGTTAGACTATACTCTCCTCAGAGAAAGGATTCTCCTTTGTTTAGTGTAATCAACCTATTGTAAAGTGTTGTGTTTACTTACAGACTATCACTAATGCAGTTCTTCGTGGTTTTCACTGGTATTATTCGTTGAGTTATGTGACTTCACTTGGGCATCATCTCTCTTTCCCTGAATTATTAAATTATTAATTATTTAATTATTTAAAAATCTTCCAGATTTTTTTTAAAGTAAAAACTAAGCACTTTTGGCTTTCAGAAGTACTGTTAGCTACACATTTGAATGTATATGCTTTATCCTACTTTATTCTATTTCTTACAAATAATAGAATCAAATTAAATATCCTCCAAGAGGTTGCTACAAAGGTAAAACACAAAGTCATTTTCCTTCTGGCTAATCTAAAGATGATCTTATTCACTCCTGCTGTTCAGAAAAATGACACTAGTCTATTTGGAACTGAATACATTCCAGCTATCATTAGTACAATATTGTAACAGGGGAACAATGCTGGCAAAAAATAAATAAATTCACTGACTTCCCTAGACAGAGAGGAAGTAAACCTTAAGATACATAGTCACTGAATAACAAATCCAGTTCTTCAAATAATACAAATATTTAATGGCTTCAACAAAAATTTTAAAATCAAAATCCAGTAGTCAATAAACAAATGAGACAGTATAAAAATTCTTGTCTGGAACCAGGAATCAGATAAATTCCAAAATCCCCAACCTCAGCAACTGGTTTCATAATTAACTACATGGAAAGGAAAAGATATGGTCTCCTTTTCATTTTTGATTGTTGTTGTTGTTTGACAAACTTGTCTCTTTAAGTCTGTACTTAAACATTTGCTCAGAAAAAGTTTACTGAATATAAATACTCTTCTGGGCACTAAGCAGAAGTTAAAAAGCCCAAATGTGGGCAACAAGAAGTAAGAAAGGCAAGCTTACTAGGATAATGTATAAACTGGGATGATCAAACTGGTTCTTTCTAAGGATAAAAACAAGTGATATCCCAACATTCAATCTTCTTTCTCTAGGGCAAGTCTATATCATTGCAGCATTTCTTCCAAGACCACTATTTCTTCCAACTAATGTGCAATAATTGTCTTATCCTCTACCACACTGGAACCTTTGCCTTATACTTATTATCTTGATTAATCACAATACTTGGCACTTGCTCATTGTCTATACAGAAGATAGGTACTTTCTAATGCCTGTACCTGACATTTACAGTCTTCAAAGACAGTTCCAAAGATGAGTATGTAGTAGTGGTAGAATACAGACATGAAATATCTTAGCAGGGTCTTTATCCAAGATACATTTCCATACAGAACCCATTGCTGAGTGATACACAATAAAATGCAAAGAAATCACTTGAGAATGATTACTCCATAGCTGAAAGATGCTATTAAATACATAGCTGTAGCCACATAAACAGTACATTCTATAAAGAGATTGAGCCCATGTGAAAATCTTTGCACCAGCCTATTCTCCCATCAATACTTAGCAATGTAAATATATCAGGACAGGTGAAGATTCTGTCACCACTGCTTTTCAGTGAGCATTTCAGAGCTGTGTGGTTAATAGAAAATAAAATGTGGCAGGTAAATTCAAGATGATTAAAATTTGGAATATGAGAATGACATCTTGACACAATATCCACAATAGTTTTATTATGAAAGTTCAGCTTTCAGTTTACAATGCTTTGCAGTGCCCCTTCAGGCAGAATTAAATGGATAAGATTTTCTTCCTTAAGAACATGTTGCTGCTAAGCAGCTAACCCAGTACTGCTGCAATGAAGTTACAATACCTTTTAAGTTATAAAGAAAGAAGTATGGACAACATTAAATCTTTATTGCATACCAGATAATAGCCTTTTACCTCCTAAAAGAGATAGATTGGGCAGAGATGATTCAACATCAAACACTCAGGATCACGCAATAGACTATTCAAAAAAGAGATTTCAACCATCACTCTATCTTGGAACTAAGTTGGTTAAACAAATGATAACTGCAAGGTATTATGATAGACCTAACCAAGGTCAGCTACTTGCAGCATCTCTGCAATTACTACAGCTTAATTTGTTTTTACTTAGTCTAGCAGCATCTACCAGGGCTTTCCCCTGGGCTACACTCAGGAGAATGAGAAAATCAGAAGGATAAGAAGAACTACTAACACTGGAAAAGAGAAAAGGAGTTTATCACTAATTGACCCCTTACAAATGACCCTCCCATTTCTTTTGGTTTGAACACATTTTTAAAATAATTAGGTGTTGCTAGTAATCACATCTCCAACCCATTGGACCAGGAAACAAGAAAGTTCACCTCAAACTCTCAGTGGTAAATCAGCAAGTATGAGAACCTAGCAGTAAAGAGGAAAGGTTATAAAAAGCCAATCTCTCACACCTGTTCCCCACTTTTGTCCTCTTCTTTCCCCCCAAAAGCAAATAAAACACAGTCAGGTATTTGTATTACAAACTAGCTGTTACTGAATCAGGGCCAGAAAAAAAAATTGCTTGTATGTATTTATGTGTAGCAATGTAGTCTACTGTAGTCAGTTCAAAAAAGCACCATTACTATAGTACATCCAAGAGAGAATAGAAATACCTTTGTCTTTGTAATGGGATTTTACTTTGAATAAAATGAAAAATGTTCTGACAGAGAAAGTCCTAATCACAAAAAATGACTTAGAAGGAGGCTATACAATTTCACTCCTGAGGGTCCTTTAAAAAAAGATATTCAGCATTCTAGAAAGATTTAGGTACAGTTGAGCCTAGACTTCCCACTACTCTCAGGAAGATGGATGAGACCTCTCCAAAGTCATGCGGTCCTATAACCATAACAAGGTTCTCAATTCTAATGCACTCCACAGTTGGAATAAAATAAATGTGCTGCTTATAATTACTAACCTGATCCATCCAGATGCTGACTTTTGCCATTTGATGCTCACAAAGCACCACTTGGTAGTTCCTCTAATATATAAAAAATGCAATTAAAAATCTTCTGGACAGGCATAGTTGGGACAAATGGATGGAGGAGGGAATGTCCTGGTTAATAGAAAAAAATACATTATGCATGTAAAAGGTCTACAGTCACTTCTTCAGGGAAAGGTAAACTAAAAGAGAATGGCTTTTTAAAGTTCATCCATTCTGACAGAAGTGATATGTCAACAACAACAAAAAGAAACCTCAGTGAGAGGAACAGTTTCTAAAAGGATACATTGGGAGTCATATCTAGCTTTGGAAAAACAGTAGTTTTAAGAAACTTATATCCCATTAGACCTTATGACAACAGGGAGTTAGGTTACTTGTACATAGTTCAGTGTTCTAAGAGAGTCTAGGGATTCTTTCCCCATCTCTGGGCCTTTGAATTTTCAAGAGATCTATATTGGCTCCTATCCTACAGCCAGGAAGAGACTGATCAAGTCAGAAAAGGCATCCCTGATTCCCACTTCAGAGCCAGTTCTGGATGTCACTACACCCAGCTACTCTCCCTTCTGTATCTTACCTACTCTGTAACCCAGGAACCTAGTATTCTGGGCCAGTCTTTAATTAGCCTCCTATCCAAGTACTTATTTATTTTGTCTTCTTTAACAAAACACTAACATGATGCTGTTTTAAGTACTTTATAAATATCAACATATTTAATCATCAAAACAACTTCATCAAGGGGGTACTATAAGCCTCACTTTACAAATGAAGAAAAAAAAAACTTCAGGCTTAGAGAATGTGAATCAATTTGCCAAAAAACCTTACTTGAGTCCATGCTTTTAACGGCTATGCTATACTGGCTTCACAAAGGAAACATTCGAAAGATGGTGTTGCTTTAACAATTATCCTAAAAACGCCCTGCTACCCTTTAATAATATTAAAGCTATAATTCTTTAAAGACAACAAGCAGCACATATCCTAACTTTGTTTATATGAATTCTTCCAACATATGACACAATAGGCCTTTATATCACAGTTCTTAGCAATAAAGCTTTGTGCCCCCCTGTGTGGGGGCAGGAACAGAACTTCTCAAAGCACCTTATTTCCCACCCCTTTACCTAAGTCAAACCTCTTTTATAAACAAAAGAGTGTGGTTTTCATTTCCAAAGACTTTTCTCTTACAAGTTTAAGAGGTGTTTGCCTTCAAGCCCATCAGCCCAAGAGCTAAAACCAAGGTATCTGTATCACAAAGAAGACAACCAGAACAAGTCCCTCCCCCACAAACATTGGAATACAGGCTTTCCCTTTCTTTCCTGAGCCAGTCTAGATCTCTTCTGCATCTTCAAACTGCACCCCCACCCCCACAAGGGCTGAGCAGCTTCTCACCTTAAGTATCCTCCAAGAGGCTACATACATCCTTCCTCTTGCACTTGCCTTCCATAACAGCATGGAAGCTGCTTAATCGACTGCCGCTAAACTGTCAATCCAGGACTCTACCAATCTCATGTCAGCTTCTACTTTTCCAAAGAGCTCTTTCATCTGCTGATTGGAACTATCATCCTTCCAACACCCCATTTTGAGTTAAGCAGTTACTACAACTAGAAACGGGAAACAATCTTAATTATTTCCTTTTTTTCTACCCCTACATCCAATCCAACAGCAAGTCCTACTGACTTTATCCTCAAAAAACTTCAAAAACCTACCTTCTACTTCTCTCCATCTCCATTGTTACCATCTCAATCCAAGGCTCCATCATCTCTCCCTTGAACAACAGCAGTAGCCTCCAATCTAATCTACCTGCTTCCACTTTTGATCCATTGACTAATCTGAAGACAGTGACCTGGTTAAAGCACAATCTGTTCAATTTAACCCCTGCTTAAAATCATCTATTGACTTCTTGCTGCACTCAGAATAAATCCAGATTCCTTACCATGGCCTGTAAAGTTCACTCTACACGATCTGGCCTCTGCCAACTTCACATACCACTTACACTTCCCCTTAGTTCCTAAGAAGAGCCAAATGCTTCCTCACCTTCAGGTTTTTGAACTTGCCTTTTCCTCTACCTGGAACACTCTTTTGCCCATTACTCTTTGTGTGGTAGATTCTTCTCATCTTTGAATCAGTTTAAATACTATCTTCTCTAAGATGCTTTCTAACCATCTGTTTAGTTTCCAAGCTGCTAAAACAAACACTATACAGTGTGTTGACTTAAACAACAGGAATTCATTGGCTCACATGTTTGAGGCTAGGAGAAATACAAAATTGAGGCATCAGCAAGGCAATGCTTTCTCCCCAAAGACTGTAGGATTCTTGAGCTGCCTGGTAGCGATCCTTGGTCCTTGGCTTTTCTGTCCCATGGCAATGCACATGGAAGTATCATTTCTTTTTTCCTCTGGGTTCCATTGACTTCCACTTTCTTGCTGTCTCATGGTTTCTCTTTCAATGACAATTTCCTTTGCTAATAAGAACTTCAGCCATATTGTATTAAGGCCCACCTTCATTCAGTTTAGGCACACTATAACTAAGAATATCTTCAAAGGTCCTTTTAACAAATGGATTCACTCCCATAGGATCAGAGGTCGGAACCTGAACATGCCTTTTGTGGGGAACACGATTCAGTTCCCAACACCATCCTATCCTTTCCATTATCATTATCTTTATCTTGCTACCCTGCTTATTTACTTCTTCCTATTTATTACCATGTGACATTTTCTTAGCCATTTTTGAAATATATTTGTTGTCTGCCTCCCCTAATAAGACTGTAAGCTCCACGAATGAACAGATTGTATCTAACTTCTTCATAACTGTAATTTCAGTACGTAGACCTTCAGAATATATTTGTGGGATTGAGGGAGGGAGGAAGCAGTGCCCATCTCAGTGCATGAAGGCCTCTGATAGAGTGACAGTCATCTTGCTGAAGCCTAGACCTTCCTGAGGTTTCTCCTCTGGACTACTGTACTGGGAATCAAGTCCCTTCCTACTGGGGCTATAGCAATATCACACGTTTATTTCCTTAGAGGTAAACTTTTCTTCCCACCATCCAGAGACTAGTACCACTCTTCAACTTCTTTCTTCTTTGTTCTGGTGCCAAGCCAGGGCAGAGGAGAACCCCTGTCTCTAGAAGAAGTTTGCATCTAGTAACCCTTTACAGTATCCCTTTACAGGAGTCAAAGATTCTCTGTGCCCACTCCAAAACACTTTTATTTATACTCCACACAAGGTTTTAGATGCTTAAGACTTCAATTTGCACCCTATCCTTCTGCTCTGAAAAACAGCATATTGGAAGTCACCGAAGATATTCTGAGAGTTTTAAAAAAATAGCAAAACAAATCATAATAGAAGCCTAAAAAAACTCACCTATTCCCTCAATAAAATCATACCCCAAAACAAACAAACAAAAAAACCCCAAATCATATCCAGGTTCTCCAGGATATCACAACAGAAGAAAATTCTACAATATAAGAGAACAAAAGGACGAGGTTGGGAGCTGTGGCTAAACTTCAGAGTTCTGAGTCCATGCTCTCACTGTAGAAACTTTCCTTGAATTACCAACCTTAGAAGATCTGGGTGTGAGTTCAACAAGAAGCAGGTCAGTTTCCTTAAAAGGCCTACTAGCAACATTTCCATGGCAACCTATAGCAAACATGATTATTGCTTAGTGCTCACAGAAATGAGAGACAGTTAAAATACAAAGAACGGAAGAAAGAGAGAAAACAAGTGAATAAGAGAAAAAAAGAACAAAAGAGAGAGGAAAATGAGAGAGAATGAGAGGAAGAAAATGAAAGAGAAAGAGAATGAGAATGAGAGCAAGAACAAGCTAGTGAATGAGAGAGAAGAGGGAGAGAGGAATGATTGGAGGATTTTGATATTTGTAACGACTTTTATGACTAACTCTTTCTGGGACACTCAATATTTTGGAACACTGATGAGATAAGTCAACTCCATTACTGAGGCTTTTAATATCATATTTGTGGAGTCTCATCCTTCTTAATGAGCAAGGAAAAGACTGCTTTGATGCTCCAGAGCACAGTAACAGCCAAACTAAAAAAGATTTTGGAGCTCAAAGCCATTTATTTGTTTTGTCCTTTGTAATGAGCTCTGATTAAAGGCTAGTTAATGGAAGGCAGGAGGCAGAATCACTAGATGGCAAGATCATCAATTCCAAGTAGTATTAACTACAAGAATTTCTGCTCTGATACAGTGGTAAAGTGGATTCCAAATATTTTCACCAAAGGTTCTTGTACTCTATTTTTTTCCCCGCAAGACCCCATTTTTTGAAAGGTTTAATGTCCTAGACAATTGTCATTTATTAATTAATAATTATTTAGATTTTACCAATCAAAACCATATACACCTACCCTTCAGAACCTGTGATCAGCAAGAGATAGTATTATCACAAGTTGATAAAATTCCAAGATAAAGCATAAAAATTGGGCATTTTATTAGTGTACGAAAACTGCTCAAGTTCCTGCCCTTCATAGACTCCAGGTGAATTGTGATCCAAAGAATCCCATGTATATCTCCAGTGGAAAAAAACATAAGTCATAGAGAAATGCATCTTCTTTCTATCTATCCATAAAAATAATCCAGAAGGTCGGGCAGCAATAGTGGCTCAGTGGCAGAGTTCTCACCTGCAATGCCAGAGACCTGGGTTCAATTCTTGGTGCCTGCCCATGCAAAAAAATAATAAAATAAAATAATCCAGAAGTTCGAAACTGAGAGGAAGAGGAGCTAGTTGTAGGGATGGTGCTATCTGGTCCCCACTGTAGAAAGAGGGAGACAGTGAAAAGAACATTGGCTGTGTAGTAGGCAGACCTAAGGGTGACTACAGATTCTACAACAGGAACATACCAACTTATATGCTCAAACAAGCAATAAGTTTCATTTCTTTACCTGAAAATGGTAATGATATTACCTACTCTAAAGCACGATTATGAGTATCAAACGTGACATCTCAAAGACCTAGCTGTACTACACCTCCTCTGATAATCTTCTCTACTCTAAACCATAATGTCATTTTGCTTAGCCTACAACATCCTCTTTTCTTGACTACTTGATGGGTTGTCAAGCCAATGGAGGAGACCATTCAGGAGTCTGTAGCTTCTTGAATTCTTTTACCAAAGTCTTATCTAACATGCAACTATTAATTATCTGTCCCACGGTAAATGTTCTGGATACAAAGATACACTAGAGTATCTTTGTAGCTATGCAATAGAGCTATGCATTAGGTAGCAGTGTTATGACCAAAGATCTCAGGAATAAATCCACTGATAATTCTTAGGAGAGGCACAGGATTTCAGTCAGACAACTTGTGTCAGAATTACAAACTGCAAAGGCCAAGATTTGGGTGCAATGGTCCATAGCTTGGTACATGATGTTGGACAAGATGCTTCACTTCTTTGAGTCTCTATTTCCTCCTCTGTAAATTGGAATATAATAACTACCTTAAGATGCTGTGAGGATTAAATGAGATAATATATGTAAAAGGATTAGCACAATTCCTGACACACATATGTTCAATAGCAATTATCAAGTTTTATTTTACCACCTTGATGTGCTAAAGAGTATTACAGCAAAGTACTAGTGCACTGTTTTCCTGGCAGAAGACATCATTAATACAAGAAAGGCCTGAGGGCTCAAAGCAGGGTACTGAACTTAACAGGAGGCATCCATTTGCTTTCTTCATCAGATATTATTGATACCATATCACTGGTGCCCAGATAAGCAATTAAACTTTTCTTTTAACTCAGAAAAAATACTCTGGGAGCATTATATAAGTCTCTAAACCTGGTATATTATAAAATATCTCCATCTTAAATAGCATGAGGTTTAGGTTTACTGATTCTGCCAAGAAAGAAATGTAACATATTTCCAACATCAGACACCTTAACTATTTCCATATCTTTATAAGATAGAAACAGGTTATTTATATTCTGCTAATCTCTATGTATTAACCACATCCACCTACCCAGGGTAAGCTACCCTAAAACTCCATGTGGGAAGTAAATACTGTATCTTTGGTTATATCTAAATCTTTTAAATCACACAATTATAAAGATTTACTACCACAATTTACACTTGGGTAGCAGTGGAGGAGGACTTCTAGGTACAGAAAAGCCAAATAGCATCATGGTGTGACACTAAGAGCACCAAAGGGAAATAAGAGACTAACTTCTCATGGGATCTTAGTTCAGGGAATCAGCTCTAAGGGCCTAACTGCTCATTTGCAAAGTAAATGAAATGACATAGATGATCCCTTTTTCAGCTCTGAGTCTACCATGTTCAGTTTGAAAATTAACACAAGTAAATAAGAGTTCATACAAACATATACCCAATGGCTACTTAATATTTATCAATTACTTGATAAATATTAATATCTACAACTAGATATTATGGTACAGTCCTCTTCTATATCCCTATCACAAATTATGCCTTGGGCAATTTCCCCAAGGATATATGGAAAATGAAAACAGTAGTAGTAGCAATAGTAGTAATAGAGGCAGTTGTGGTGGTGGTGATGGTGGTAATATCCTGTTATAAACACGTAATAAGCATTAACCCATTTAATCCTCACAACAACCCTATTATCCCCTATTTGTAGAGGAGTAAAATGAGGCACAGAAAGGTTAAGTTACTTGCCTTAACCACTGGAGAGTCAAAATTCAAACCTAGAGTCTCAGCTCTTAATCACACTGCAAAAAGAAAGGTACAGAAGAGCCCTGGACCAGAATTATACTTTCAGCCAAGATGGAGTAAAAAGGATAAAATTTACTATCCTTCCTTAAACAACAAGAAAACCAGATGTATATACAAATAACAAGAATTTTTCAGATATTGGAACACAGGCAGCATAGGATAAGCCCAATTATTGCCGCAGTTTACTGCCTAGAGACAATTTCTAGGCCACAGTTCAAGGGGTGGGAACTCAGAGTCTAGCAGTATCACTGAGTTGAAGAAGCAGAGACTGGAATTCATAAAGACCAATGTGACTTGACTTTATGGAAGAGAGTACAGGAGACAAGAGAGCTGTAGAGAGAGCAGAAGATCAAGCAATCTGCAGAGGGGATCCTTTGAGTCTTCGCCTGAGTATCTGATCTACACGTGCATGAAGGCTGCTACACAATGCTGAGGAAAAGAATCATCAGAAAGGAATAGAGGGCACAGACCATACTGGGTTGCCACTGCCACCACCACTGTCCTGTCAGCACCCTAGGGTCTCAGTGAGAGGTGACACTGGGGAACAAGAATGAGGAACAAGCCAATTTGGGATCAGACTGGATTCAGCTTCATTCAGCATTACTACCAGTTATTTGATAATGACAGTACACAGCTGGGAGCAGTTTATATGATGCATCATGCCTTACGTGGAAAAAACAGCAGTGCCAGGAGAAAGATACTATTGTCGAGAAATTGTCCAGCCTTCCATTCCAGAAAATTCAGCACAACATCATGATGCAGACCATCAGCCTACACCAAATAGCTGCATCATAAGCATGGTTGTGAGCCAGCTCAAGGCTGATGAAGACCCCATCATAGGGTTCCACCAGATGTTCCTATTAATGAACATCAAGGTGCTTGAATTTGCACCAATAATGTTCAGGCTTGTCCTGTACAACTTCAGCTGACCACTTCCCAGCCAGGCACTCATTCTGTTTCCTCCTCCTCCTTCTTCCTGATATTATTCACACTCTTCCAGATGCTCCAAATATCATACACAAATGAGCAGGGCTGCGATCGGAGTGGGTGTAGTGTGCTGCAGCCACCAAGGTGTTGTGCATGATGTCTGGATGCTAGACTAGTTGCATCTGACAGAACTTTGTGTTGTACCAGCGCATACTTTGGAAAGACTTAAGTAATGCAAAAGGTTGTCTTTTTTTTTTTTTAATCTGACAAGTTGCTTTAATAACCCAAAGAAGTGAAGGAGAAAGCAGCTACCTTACCGCTTAGATATTGATTTGTTCAGATGTTTCAATGCCTCATTATACAATAAAACCATGGAAATTTTCTTGAAAAAAACGAAGAAAGGAATACAGGGGGTGAGTTCCAGGATCGTGGTGGGAGGAGCTCTGTGGATCCTGTGCCAGTTTGAAATGGTCATATACCCTAGTAAAGCCATGTTCTTTAATCCTCATTCAGTATTGCTGGGTAGGGTTTTTTTTTTACTGTTTCCCTGGAGATGTGATCCACCCAATTGTGGATGGTAACTTTTGATTAGATGGTTTCCATGGAGATGTGTCTCCACCCATTCAAGGTGGGGTTACTTACTGGAATCCTTTAAAAGGGAACCATTTTGGAAAAAGCTTTAGTGCCAACAGAGCCCACCGGCCAGAGACCTTCGGAGATGCAGAAGGAAAATGCCCCTGGGGAAGCCATTGAAGAAGTCAGGAGAGAAAGATGGCAGACCCAGCCATGTGCCTTTCCAGCTGAGAGAGAAACCTTGAACATCATTGGTCTTCTTGAGCCAAGGTATGTTTTTCTGGATGCCTTAGACTGAACATTTTTATAGCCTTAGAAATGTAAACTTGCAACTTAATAAATTCCCTTTTTAAAAGCCATTCTGTTTCTGGTATATTATGTTCCAGTAACTTTAACAAACTAAAACAGATTCTAAGCCTAGTTAAACAACCATAAATGGTGAAAAACTTAATTTTTAAAATCAACTAAAAGCATCTTAAAAGTGTTCTACATCAAATGAGAAAATATTTATTCAAGAAAACATACTGAATCTTGGTGAAAACAGTGAAAGTCTGTGACATTAAAGACTTGATCATGTCCCCTCCCCACCCCACCAAGGTTCAGTGTGACAAAAGCACAACTCTGGGCAGCCGCAGCCAAAAACACAGGCTAACTCTCTTCCTAGAACACAGCCTAGGATTATGGTATCACAAAGAATGAAGCAAGATGCAAAGCATTTCTCATATCCGGATCTCTGACTGGGAGTAGTTAAGAGATCTGGAGCCTCCTTCCTCAACTCAGCTGCCACTTATAAGGCAGATGCCTTATCCTGGACATGGCAAGAGGGGAATATTGGGCCTCAATTGTCCTCACCCCAGTCCACTCATAGAGTACAGGTTTCACACCAGACAAGGAAAACTGAGAAGTCCAAAACCTACCACCCTATCCAGCACCCTAATCATAAAACAGGAATGTAACTGAAAAAACGAGGCCACTGGCCCGGGCTCCAACTCCTGAGGAGAAGTGCTAAGGCAATAAGAACATGGATCTCCATGACTCTCCCTAAGGGAACTCATTTTATTTGCAACAGAGCATGAGCAAGTTCAAGCCTACGAACACCATGAAAAACAATGAAGATTTTGGTAGAAAGCAATTAAGAAAAGGCTGGTTACTACATGAGAACAGCAACCTAAACCATAGACCAGCTGAATGCTTAATAAAGAGAACCAGAAAAAAATACAGTTAAGACAAGGGTACTGAAGTCAGAATAAGCCTTAAATACTGGTCTTTGAGACCCCTGCAACAATCATATGATTCAGCAATTCCACTTCTAAGTATATACCCAAAGAAACTGAAAACAGGGATTCAAATTGACACTTGTACATCAATGTTCAAAGCAGTATTATTCAAAATACTCAAAAGGTGTAAACAGCCCAAGGGTTCATCAATAGATGAATGGATAAACAAAATATATTATATGAATACAATGGAATATTATTCAGACACAAAAACAAATGAAGTTCTGATATATGCTATGACATGGAAGACCAGGAAGACATCATGTTGCATGAAAGAAGTCATACACAAAAAGACATACAGCATATGATCTCATTTATATGAAATACCTAGAATAAATTCATAGAGGCAGAAAGTAGATTACAGATTACCAGGGTGGTTGAGGAGCAATAGAGAGTTAATGCTTAATGGGTAGAGGTTCTGTTAGGAGTGATGACCAAGTTCTGATAATAGATGGTGGCTATGGTAGCACACACTATGAATGTAATTAATGCCACTGAATTGTGTAGTTGGAAGTGGTAAAAATGGGAAATTTTATGTTGTATATATGTTACTACAATAAAATTTCAAAAAATGAGGAGAACATGGGTTAAAAATTAAATGCAAAGCAAGCAGAAGAAAGTAAATAGATAAAAGGAGAAATTAATGAAATTATCTGCCTCTATTACTTTTCTGTTTTCATTAAAACCAAAACATGATCCTTGAAAAAGATAAGTAAAATTGAGAAACCCATTGACCAAGAAAAAAAGAGAGATGGCACAAATTCCAACATCAAGAACGAAAGAAAGTTCACCACTCTGAGCTCCACAGACATTAAAAGGAAAATAAGGGAATACTACAAATAACTCTATTCCCATAAATTTGGCAATTTAGACAAAATGGACTAATTCCTTGAAACATACAAATTACCAAAGCTCACTGAAGAAATAACCTGAATTGTCCTATGCCAATTTTTTACAAACTGATTCATTGTTAAAAACTTTCTAACAAGAAAAAATTGAAGACCAGTTGACTTCAATGGTGAATTCTACTAAACATTTATGAAAGAAATGATATCAGTTTCACATATATTTTCAAGAAATATCAGAGAAGAGAAAACTTTTCCAACTCATTTTATGAGGCTAGTATTACACTGATATCAAAATTAGAGAAAGCATTACAAGAAATAAAACTAAAGACCAATACCTCATGTTGGTTTGAAATGATGTATGTACCCTAGAAAAGCCATGTTTTAATCCTAACCCAATTTTGTAAAGGCAGCCATGTCTTCTAATTCCTATGAATGTTTGAAACTATAATTAGGTCATCTCCCTAGAAATGTGATTTAATCAGGAGCGGTTGTTAGGCTGGATTAGCTGGAGGTGTGTCTCCACTCATTTGGGTGGATCTTGATTAGCTTCTGGAGTCCTATAAAAGAGGAAACATTTTGGAGAAAGAAAGAGAATCAGAGAGAGCAGAGTAGAACGACATAGCCACGAGAAGCAGAGTCTACCAGCCAGCAACCTTGGGAGATGAAGAAGGAAAATGCCTCCCAGGGAGCTTCATGAAACAGGAAGCCAGGAGAAGAAGCTAGCAGATAACACCATGTTCGTCATGTGCCCTTCCAGATGAGAGAGGGTCCCTGACTGTGTTTGCTATGTGCCCTTCCACTTGAGGGAGAAACCCTGAATTTCATCAGCCTTCTTAAACCAAGGTATCTTTCCCTAGATACCTTAGATTGGACCTTTGTATAGACTTGTTTTAATTGAGACATTTTCTCAGCCCAACTTATTCAATTTCTCTTTTTAAAAGCCATTCTATTTCTGATATTCCAGCAGCTACCAAACCAGAACAGATTTTGGTACCGGACAGTGGGGTGCTGGTACAGTTTGCAAATACCAAATATGTTGGAACAGCTTCTTAAATGGATAAGGGGAAGATTCTGGAAGACTTGTGAGAAGCTTGATAGAGAAGGCCTAGAATGCTTTGAAGAGACTCTGGGTAGAAATGTAGACTCTAAAGACACTTCTGATAAAGCCTTAGACAAAAATGAGGCATGTGTTATTATAGACTGGAAGGAAGATGAACCTTGTTTTAAAATGGCAGATAATCTGGCAAAAAAAGACTAGTGGCTTTGGCTGGAAGGCAGATTTTAAAAGCCATGAACGTGTATATCCAGCAGAAGAGATCTTCAAATTAAATGTGGAAAGTGCAGGCTGGTTTGTCCTCACAGCTTATAGTGAAATGCGATAGGAGAGAACTGAACTCTTGGGTACAAAGAAACCAGAAACTGATGTCCTGGAAAATTCTGGGCTTCCAGGAAGGGAGACCCCAGAGAATAGTGCTCCATGTGAAGATTTGGCCAGATGTGGAACCAGTCAGCCATTTCAGAGGAAGCCAGGATCGGACATGGAGTTATCCAGGAACGACTTGTGAAAACTCCTTATGTCTGATGGGCACGATCCAAGGCTACTGCATAGAAAGCAACGAGAGTGCTATGGGACCTGTATAAACAGAGTCACTGCCATAGCAGTGAACCCCACTGCTAGGGGTTCAGAGAAGGGATACATTGGAGGAAAAATCATTTCAGAGGCAAAACCATGGAGGCTGAGGTCTGAAGTCAAGAAGCCTCGGGCCAGGAGAGCGGACCCACTCAAGCCCATGGAGAGGGTGAGTTTGCCCCAAAGGCAGAGGATGGGCCTTCCACCTCATTGCAGTAGAAGAGTCAAGCCGCCTCAGGCCTTGGAATGGATGAAGCATATTCCTTGGGGTTTGGGGAAAGCCTGGCTGCCACCACATGGAGGGACTGAGCATGTGCCCCGGAGATGGCAGAGAGCCTGGGTTGGCCCCAGTGCTTCAACAGGGTGGAGCCGAGAAAAAGGTGGCTCCACAATGTCCCCCAAGGTTGCATTCAGAGAGAGGCAGGCCTAAGGCATAGGCCCTTGGAAAGGGTGGGAATGCTGCTGTCTAAAGCCCAGAAGATAAATGACTCTCAAACTTTGAAATCTAATGGACTTTGCCCTGCAGGTTTTCTAAACTGAATGGGTCCAGTAACCCCTGTGTTCCTTCCTCCCTATGGAAATGCGCATATGTATCCGTTGACTGTTCCTCCTTTATATTTTAGCACCAAATAACTTATTATGATTTTTCAAAGGTCCAGACACAGAGGAGAATTTGCATGAGCACAGACCATGCTTGTACCCAACTCTGATGAGACTGTGCACCGGTTTTAACTTGTATTGCATTTGATTGTTACTGAAATACTTCAGTTTTCTGATATTGTGATGGAATTAATGTTTTTTGTATATGGGAGAAAAAAGTTTTTTTTTAGGGTCCAGAGGGTGGAATGTGCTGATTTGAAATGATGTATGTACCCTAGAAAAGCCATGTTTTAATCCTAATCCCATTTTGTAAAGGCAGCCATTTCTTCTAATCCCTATTCAGTATTGAATGTTTGAAACTGTAATTAAATCATCTCCCTGGAGAAGTGATTTTAATCAAGAGTGGTTGTTAGACAGGATTAGCTGGAGGCGTGTCTCCACCCATTTGGGTGGATCTTGATTAGTTTGTGGAGTCCTATAAAAGAGGAAACATTTTGGAGAAAGAGAAAGATTCAGAGAGAGCAGAGTAGAACGACATAGCCTTGAGAAGCAGAGTCCACCAGCCAGCAACCTTGGGAGATGAAGAAGGAAAATGCCTCCTGGGGAGCTTCATGAAACAGGAAGCTAGGAGAAGAAGCTAGCAGATGACACCGTGTTTGTCATGTCCCCTTCCAGATGAGAGAGGGACCCTGACCGTGTTTGCTATGTGCCCTTCCACTTGAGGGAGAAACCCTGAACTTCATCAGCCTTCTTGAAGGCCAGGAAATACAGGTCCCTTTCCTGGATGCCTTAGGTTGGACATTTCTATAGACTTGTTTTAATTGGGATATTTTCTCAGCCTTAAAACTGTAAACTAGCAACTTATTAAATTCCCCTTTTTAAAAGCCATTCTGTTTCTGATACATTGCATTCCAGCAGCGAGCAAACTAGAACAACTCTCATGAACATAAATGCAAAAATCCTCAACAAATATTCAGAAATTAATCAGTGTAATTCACCATATCAACAGAATAAAGAAAGCAAAGCAGATGATCATCTCAATAGGTACCAAAAACATTTGACAAAATTCAATATCTATTTGTAGGTTTGTCTAGGGGGATGCCCCATTAAATCCCAGAGTGATTTGAGCAGTGAATAAAAAAGTATTTGCAAAGACCCCTTGCAGAAATGGCAAGAAAGGGGAAAACTCAACTTCCCCAAGTGGAGAATTCTTGATACTCTCACAAGTAATGTGGACAACCAAAGCAATAGGTGGGGCCCTCAATCAGGGGGGTTGTTCATATGAAACTTAACCCCACAAAGGATAGGTCAAGCCTACTTAAAATTAGGTCTAAGAGTCACCCCCCAGAGAACCTCTTTTGTTCCTCAGATGTGGCCTCTCTCTCTCAGCCAACACGACAAGCAAACTCACCACCCTTCCCATCTCTACATGGGACATGACTCCCAGGGGTGTGGACCTTCCTGGAAATGCAGGACAGAATGAGCTGGGACTCAGCATCAAGGGATTAAGAAAACCTTCTCGACCAAAAGGGGGAAGAGCAAAATGAAACAAAATAAAGTATCAATGACTGAGAGATTCCAAACAGAGTCAAGAGGTTATCCTAGAGGTCATTCTTACGCATTAAATAGATATTACCTTTTCAGTTAAGGTGTAATGGAGAGGCTGGAGGGAACTGTCTGAAAATTTAGAGTTTGTTAGAGTAACCATGTTTCTTGAAGATGATTGTATAATGATATAGCTTTCACAATGTGACTATGTGATTGTGAAAACTTTTTGTCTGGTGCTCCTTTTATCTACCTTTTTGACAGATGGGTAAAACATACAGATTAAAAATAAATAGGGGGGGGGACTTCCTGGAAGATGGCGGCTTAGTAAGACGCGCGGATCTTAGTTTCTTCTCCAGGACACCTACTAGGGGAGTAGAAACGATACAGAAAGCGCCCAAAGCCACAACAGAGATAAAAAAGACAGCGTACCCCATCCTGGAACGGCTGGCTGGCTGAGAGAAGCAGCTCAGGTGAGATCGCCGAGTCGCGCGGGCCTTACCGGGCGGGGCGGGAAGCGGCCGGAGTTACTCCCTTCCCCCTTCCGGGGCCGGCTGGGAGAATTGGAGAGGCGGTCGCCTGAAACCAAGGCGACTGGCGCCCACACCACGCGCAGCCCCCGGACCAACTGAGAGAATTGGATCGGAAATCCCCAGCCCGCGGAGAACGGTGACGGGTGGGGGAGGCCCCTTCCAAACCCGTGACTCCCGGGGAACGTGCACTCTCTCGGGCGGGCCGCTGCCGCTGGCGCCCTCCCGCCACGCTTGTTGCCCAGGGCCGACTAGGAAATTCGGACGGGCTCTTTCCCTGGCTGCGGCGACCAGCAACCCTCCCTGCGTTCGGACCAAGGGCCGGCTCAAGCCGCTTCGGCTAGCGAACCCCCAGGACGGCGAGAGTTTTCCAAAGTTTAAGGTCCCACAGCACCTTTTACTGGTGGGACCCGCAGACAAACGTGTGCCACAAGCGCCACCTACTGGGCAGGATAAGAAAAACAGAACCCAGAGATTTCACAGAAAAATATTACAACCTTGCTGGGTCCAACACCAAGAGAAATCTGAATAAATGCCCAGACGCCAGCAGCAGAAGATAACTGTCCACGCTCAAAAGATTGAGAATATGGCTCAGTCAAAGGAACAAACCAATAGCTCAAATGAGACACAAGAGCTGAGACAACTAATGCTGAATATACGAACAGAAATGGAAAACCTCTTCAAAAATGAAATCGATAAATTGAGGGAGGACATGAAGAGGACATGGGCTGAACATAAAGAAGAAATAGAAAAACTGAAAAAACAAATCGCAGAACTTATGGAAGTGAAGGATAAAGTAGCAAACATAGAAAAAATAATGGATAGCTACAATGATAGATTTAAAGAGACAGAAGATAGAATTAGTGATTTGGAGGATGGAACATCTGAATCCCAAAAAGAAACAGAAACTATCGGGAAAAGAATGGAAAAATTTGAACAGGGTATCAGGGAACTCAAGGACAATATGAACCGCACAAATATACGTGTTGTGGGTGTCCCAGAAGGAGAAGAGAAGGGAAAAGGAGGAGAAAAACTAATGGAAGAAATTTTCACTGAAAATTTCCCAACTCTTATGAAAGACCTAAAATTACAGATCCAAGAAGTGCAGCGCACCCCAAAGAGATTAGACCCAAATAGGCGTTCTCCAAGACACTTACTAGTTAGAATGTCAGAGGTCAAAGAGAAAGAGAAGATCTTGAAAGCAGCAAGAGAAAAACAATCCATTACATACAAGGGAAACCCAATAAGACTTTGTGTAGATTTCTCAGCAGAAACCATGGAAGCTAGAAGACAGTGGGATGATATATTTAAAATACTAAAAGAGAAAAACTGCCAACCAAGACTCCTATATCCAGCAAAATTATCCTTCAAAAATGAGGGAGAAATTAAAACATTCTCAGACAAAAAGTCACTGAAAGAATTTGTGACCAAGAGACCAGCTCTGCAAGAAATACTAAAGGGAGCACTAGAGTCAGATACAAAAAGACAGAAGAGAGAGATATGGAAAAGAGTGTAGAAAGAAGGAAAATCAGATATGATATATATAATACAAAAGGCAAAATGTTAGAGGAAAATATTATCCAAACAGTAATAACACTAAATGTCAATGGACTGAATTCCCCAATCAAAGGACATAGATTGGCAGAATGGATTAAAAAACAGGATCCTTCGATATGCTGTCTACAGGAAACACATCTTAGACCCAAAGATAAACATAGGTTGAAAGTGAAAGGTTGGGAAAAGATATTTCATGCAAATAACAACCAGAAAAGAGCAGGAGTGGCTATACTAATATCCAACAAATTAGACTTCAAATGTAAAACAGTTAAAAGAGACAAAGAAGGACACTATATACTAATAAAAGGAACAATTAAACAAGAAGACATAACAATCATAAATATTTACGCACCGAATCAGAATGCCCCAAAATACGTGAGGAATATACTGCAAACACTGAAAAGGGAAATAGACTCATATACCATAATAGTTGGAGACTTCAACTCACCACTCTCATCAAGGGACAGAACATCTAGACGGAGGATCAACAAAGAAATAGAGAATCTGAATATTACTATAAATGAACTAGACTTAATAGACATTTATAGGACATTACATCCCACAACAGCAGGATACACCTTTTTCTCAAGTGCTCATGGATCATTCTCAAAGATAGACCATATGCTGGGTCACAAAGCAAGTCTTAACAAATTTAAAAAGATTGAAATCTTACACAACACTTTCTCGGACCATAAAGGAATGATGTTGGAAATCAATAATAGGCAGAGTGCCAGAAAATTCACAAATACGTGGAGGCTCAACAACACACTCCTAAACAACGACTGGGTCAAAGAAGAAATTGCAAGAGAAATTAGCAAATACCTCGAGGCGAATGAAAATGAAAACACAACATATCAAAACTTATGGGACGCAGCAAAGGCAGTGCTAAGAGGGAAATTTATTGCTCTAAATGTCTATATCAGAAAAGAAGAAAAGGCAAAAATTCAGGAATTAACTATCCATTTGGAAGAACTGGGGAAAGAACAGCAAGCTAACCCCAAAGCAAGCAAAAGGAAAGAAATAACAAAGATTAGAGCACAAATAAATGAAATTGAAAACATGAAAACAATAGAGAAAATCAATAAGGCCAGAAGTTGGTTCTATGAGAAAATCAATAAGATTGATGGGCCCTTAGCAAGATTGACAAAAAGAAGAAGAGAGAGGATGCAAATAAATAAGATCAGAAATGGAAGAGGAGACATAACTACTGACCTCACAGAAATAAAGGAGGTAATAACAGGATACTATGAACAACTTTACGCTAATAAATACAACAATTTAGAGGAAATGGACGGGTTCCTGGAAAGACATGAACAACCAACTTTGACTCAAGAAGACATAGATGACCTCAACAAACCAATCACAAGTAAAGAAATTGAATTAGTCATTCAAAAGCTTCCTAAAAAGAAAAGTCCAGGACCAGATGGCTTCACATGTGAATTCTACCAAACGTTCCAGAAAGAATTAGTACCAATTCTCTTCAAACTCTTCAAAAAAATCGAAGTGGAGGGAAAACTACCTAATTCATTCTATGAAGCCAACATCACCCTCATACCAAAACCAGGCAAAGATATTACAAAAAAAGAAAACTACAGACCAATCTCTCTAATGAATACAGATGCAAAAATCCTCAATAAAATTCTAGCAAATCGTATCCAACAACACATTAAAAGAATTATACATCATGACCAAGTAGGATTCATCCCAGGTATGCAAGGATGGTTCAACATAAGAAAATCAATTAATGTAATACACCATACCAACAAATCAAAGCAGAAAAATCACATGATCATCTCAATTGATGCAGAGAAGGCATTCGACAAGATTCAACATCCTTTCCTGTTGAAAACACTTCAAAAGATAGGAATACCAGGGAACTTCCTTAAAATGATAGAGGGAATATATGAAAAACCCACAGCTAATATCATCCTCAATGGGGAAAAATTGAAAACTTTCCCCCTAAGATCAGGAACAAGACAAGGATGTCCACTATCACCACTATTATTCAACATTGTGTTGGAGGTTCTAGCCAGAGCAATTAGACAAGAAAAAGAAATACAAGGCATCAAAATTGGAAAGGAAGAAGTAAAACTATCACTGTTTGCAGACGATATGATACTATACATCGAAAACCCGGAAAAATCCACAACAAAACTACTAGAGCTAATAAATGAGTACAGCAAAGTAGCAGGTTACAAGATCAACATTCAAAAATCTGTAGCATTTCTATACACTAGTAAGGAACAAGCTGAGGGGGAAATCAAGAAACGAATCCCATTTACAATTGCAACTAAAAGAATAAAATACCTAGGAATAAATTTAACTAAAGAGACAAAAAACCTATATAAAGAAAACTACAAAAAACTGCTAAAAGAAATCACAGAAGACCTAAATAGATGGAAGGGCATACCGTGTTCATGGATTGGAAGACTAAATATAGTTAAGATGTCAATCCTACCTAAACTGATTTACAGATTCAATGCAATACCAATCAAAATCCCAACAACTTATTTTTCAGAAATAGAAAAACCAATAAGCAAATTTATCTGGAAGGGCAGGGTGCCCCGAATTGCTAAAAACATCTTGAGGAAAAAAAACGAAGCTGGAGGTCTCGCGCTGCCTGACTTTAAGGCATATTATGAAGCCACAGTGGTCAAAACAGCATGGTATTGGCATAAAGATAGATATATCGACCAATGGAATCGAATAGAGTGCTCAGATATAGACCCTCTCATCTATGGACATTTGATCTTTGATAAGGCAGTCAAGCCAACTCACCAGGGACAGAGCAGTCTCTTCAATAAATGGTGCCTAGAGAACTGGATATCCATATGCAAAAGAATGAAAGAAGACCCATCTCTCACACCCTATACAAAAGTTAACTCAAAATGGATCAAAGATCTAAACATTAGGTCTAAGACCATAAAACAGTTAGAGGAAAATGTAGGGAGATATCTTATGGATCTTACAACTGGAGGCGGTTTTATGGACCTTAAACCTAAAGCAAGAGCACTGAAGAAGGAAATAAATAAATGGGAACTCCTCAAAATTAAACACTTTTGTGCATCAAAGAACTTCATCAAGAAAGTAGAAAGACAGCCTTCACAATGGGAGACAATATTTGGAAATGATATATCAGATAAAGGTCTAGTATCCAGAATTTATAGAGATTGTTCATCTCAACAACAAAAAGACAGCCAACCCAATTACAAAATGGGAAAAAGACTTGAACAGACACCTCTCAGAAGAGGAAATACGGATGGCCAAGAGGCACATGAAGAGATGCTCGATGTCCCTGGCCATTAGAGAAATGCAAATCAAAACCACAATGAGATATCATCTCACACCCACCAGAATGGCCATTATCAACAAAACAGAAAATGACAAGTGCTGGAGAGGATGCGGAGAAAGAGGCACACTTATCCACTGTTGGTGGGAATGTCAAAGGGTGCAACCCCTGTGGAAGGCAGTTTGGCGGTTCCTCAAAAAGCTGAATATAGAATTGCCATACGACCCAGCAATACCATTGCTAGGTATCTACTCAAAGGACTTAAGGGCAAAGACACAAACGGACATTTGCACACCAATGTTTATAGCAGCATTATTTACAATTGCAAAGAGATGGAAACAGCCAAAATCTCCATCAACAGAAGAGTGGCTAAACAAACTGTGGTATATACATACGATGGAATATTATGCAGCTTTAAGACAAGATAAACTTATGAACCATGTAATAACATGGATGGACCTAGAGAATATTATGCTGAGTGAATCCAGCCAAAAACTAAAGGACAAATACTGTATGGTCCCACTGATGTGAACGGACATTCGAGAATAAACTTGAAATATGTCATTGGTAACAGAGTTCAGCAGGAGTTAGAAACAGGGTAAGACAATGGGTAATTGAAGCTGAAGGGATACAGACTGTGCAACAGGACTAGATACAAAAACTCAAAAATGGACAGCACAATAATACCTAATTGTAAAGTAATCATGTTAAAACACTGAATGAAGCTGCATCTGAGCTATAGGTTTTTGTTTTGTTTTGTGTTGTTTTGTTTTGATTTTACTATTATTACTTTTATTTTTTTCTCTATATTAACATTCTATATCTTTTTCGGTTATGTTGCTAGTTCTTCTAAACCAATGCAAATGTACTAAGAAATGATGATCATGCAGCTATGTGATGATGTTAAGAATTAATGATTGCATGTGTAGAATGGTATGATCTCTAAATGTTGGGTTAATTTCTTTTTTTCCGTTAATTAAAAAAAAAAAAAAAAGAGAAGGGATAATTGGAGATGAAGGGATACAGACTGTACAACGGGACTGGATATAAAAACTCAGAAATGGACAGCACAATACTACCCAATTGTAATGCAATTATGTTAAAACACTGAATGAAGCTGCATGTGAGGTATAGGTTTTTTGTTTTTGTTTTTTTTTGTTTTTTTTTCTTTCTATTATTGTTTTAATTCTTATTCTGTTGTCTTTTTATTTCTTTTTCTAAATCGATGCAAATGTACTAAGAAATGATGAATATGCAACTATGTGATGTTAATAAGAATTACTGATTGTACATGTAGATTGGAATGATTTCTAATTGTTTTGTTAATTCTTTTTTTAATTAATAAAAAATAAAATAAAAAAAATAAAAAAATAAAATAAATAAATAAATAAATAAATAGGGGGAACAAATTTTAAAATAAATTTAGTAGGTTGAAATGCTAGTGATGAATGAAAGGGAGGGGTAAGGGGTATGGTATGTATGAATTTTTTCTATTTTCTTTTTATTTCTTTTTCTGAATTGATGCAAATGCTCTAAGAAATGGTCATGATGATGAATATACAACTATGTGATGATATTCTGAATTACTGATTATATATGTAGAATGGAATGATCATATAGTAAGAATGTTCATGTTTGTTATGTTTAAAAAATTTTTAATTACTTTTAAAATTCAATATCTATTCTGTTTTTATTCTTGTATCATATAAACAATACAGAATTTTCCTTTTTAATAATTTTTAAGTATACATTTCAATGGCATTAACTACCTTTATAATATTGTGCCACCATAACACCATCTACTACCAAAACATTTTCATCACCCAAATCAGAAACTCCATACCCATTAAGGAGTAACTCTCCAATCCCCTATCCCCCACAGATAATATCTTAATATTATTATGAAAATAGGTTGGAATTTCATGGACTTCCATGAAATTTTTATCTTGCTAGCACAAATCTACTATTGAACTCCTCTAGATAATTTTTATCACTTATTGTACTTTTCAGCTCCAAAATTTCTATTTGCATCCTTTTTATAATGTGATCCCTTTATTGATATTCCCTATTTGCTCAACCATCATTCTCCTGGTCTCCTGGTCTCCTTTAGTTCTTTGTCCATGGTTTCCTTTAATAGCTCTTTGAACAAATTTAAGATAGTTGACTTAAAGTCTATGGTTAGTAAACGCAGTATCTATGCTTCCTTAGGGACAGTTTCTGTAATAACTTTTTTACAGTGAATGGGCCATACTTTCTTGTTTGTTTTCACAACTTGTAGTATTTTTGTTGAAAACTGGTAATTGTGAGTATTGCAATGTAGTATGTCTGGAAGTCATATTTATTATTAATAACAATTTATATTTTATTAATTTCCATTTACAGACATTCTATTCCCACCAAGCAAAAACTCCCACTTAACCCTCCTTGTAACCCCTGGTAACCACTAACCCACTAATCTACTTTCCTTCTCTATGAATTTACTTAATTTAGGTATTTCATGTAAGTGAAATAATGCAATATTTGTCCTTTTGTGCATGGCCTCTTTCATCCATGTTATAATGTAAATCAGAATTTTATTTCTTTTTTATGGCTTAATAATAGTCCATTGTAAACAACGTTTTGTTTATCCAGTCATCTGCTGAAGGACATTTGGGTTGCCAACACCTTTTGACTATTGTGAATAATGTTGCTATGATCATTGGTATACAAAATATCTGTCTGAATTCCTGTTTCAATTCCTTTGCATGTATACCAAGAAGTTGGATTGCTGAGTCATAAGGCAATTCTATGTTTAATTTTTGGAGGAGGTGCCAAACTGTTTTCCACAGTGACTACAAAATTTTACATTTCTACCAGCAATGCATGAGTGTTCAAATTTCTCCCCATCCTCGGCAGCTCTTATTATTTTCCTTTTTTTAATTAGAGTAGTTGTAGGTTTACAGAAAAATCATGTAGAAAGTACAGAGTTCTTATATAATCCCTACTACACACACAGTTTGCACTATTAACATTTTGCTTCAGTGTGATATCTCTGTTACAACTGATGTAGCAATATTATTCTAATTATACTAGAAACTACAGCTCATAGTTTACATTAGGATTCACTCTTTGCATTGTACATTCTATAGGGTGTGCTTCCTGTTAACTTAATACACCCTAAAATTTACCATTATATCTATCCACTTCCAAATATACAATTCAGTGGTGTTACTTGCCTTCATAAAATTGTTTCTTCATCACCACTCTCCATTGCCAAAAGGTTTCCATTATCCCAAACAAAAACTGTGGAACGGTTAAAAATTAACTTCCCATTCCTCACCCCCATCCAGCCCCTGGTAACCTATATTCTAGTTTCTGATTTTATGTATTTGCCTATTCTTCAAGTAAGAGCATAACAGGAAAAAAAGAAAGGACAAAAATAAAAAGCATGCAAATTGGAAAAGAACAAAAACTTTCCTTTTTTGCAGATGACATGATGTTATATAGAGAAAATTTTGAAAAATCCACAACAAAGCTATGAGAGCTAATAAACAAATTCAACATAGTGGTAG
Organism: Tamandua tetradactyla; assembly: GCF_023851605.1. NCBI lineage: Eukaryota > Metazoa > Chordata > Mammalia > Pilosa > Myrmecophagidae > Tamandua > Tamandua tetradactyla. The sequence goes on from NC_135353.1 coordinate 102,571,186, forward strand.
GATATGAGGTCAACATGCAAAAATCAGAAGTGTTTCTATACATTAGTAATGAACAATAAAAAGAGGAAATGAAGATAGCAATTCCATTTACAATAGAAGAATCAACTATCCAGGAATAAACTTAACCAAGGATAAAAAGGACTTATACATGGAAAACTATAAAACATTACTGAAAGATATTAAAGAAGACCTAAAAGTATGGGAGCACATGCTACGTTCATGCATTGGAAGACTAAATATTGCAAAGATGTTAACTTCACACAAAGCAATTTACAGATTCAATGCAATCCCAATGTAAAACAACAACATTCTTTGCAGAAATGGAAAAGTCAATCATCAAATTCATATGGAAGAATAAGGGACCCTGAATAGTCAAAACCATCTTGAGAAAACAAAGTTGGAGGACTCACACTTCCTGATCTTAAAACTTATTAAAAAGCTATGGTATTGTCCTTTTTTTTTTTTTTTAAATAATAGACATCTTAGTAGGAGTGAAGTGGTATCTCAATACGGTTTTGATTTGCAATTCCCTAATGGCTAATGATGTTAGGCATTTTTAAATGTGTTAATCAGTTATTTGTATATCTTCTTTAGAGGAATGTCTAGTCAAATTTTAAAAATTGAGTTGTTTGCCTTTTTGTTGTTGAGTTGTATTTCTTTATATATTCTGGGTATTAAACCTTTATCACATATGTGTTTTCCAAACATTTTATCTCATCCTGTAAGTTGTCTTTTAGCTCTCTTGATAATGTCCTTTGACTCACAAAAGCTTTTTTCATGCAATTTTATTGAGATATATATAGCATATATATGCTATATGAAATATATCATATAATCCATCCATACAATCAATGGCTCACAGTATCATCACATAGTTTCACACAAGTTTTTAATTTGATTGAAGCTTTGTTCATGTATTTTTATCTTTTGTTGCTTGTGATTTCGGTGTTAAATCTATTAATTCATTGCCAAATATAAAGTCATGATGATTTTCCTTTATGTTTTTTCTACGAGTTTTAGGGTTTAGCTCTTATATATTTAGGTCACTGATCCATTTTGAGTATATTTTGGTATATGGCATGAGGTAGGGGTCTAACTTCATTCATTTGTATGTGGATAACCAGTTTTCCCAGCACCATTTGCTGAAGAAACTATTCTTTCCCCACTGAGTGGCCTTGGTTGTATCCTGATGGTCTTATCCTGTTGGTCTGTACAGGTTAGCGTGACACACCAATATATCCCAGAGTAATTTGGGCAGAGAATAAAAAAGTACTTGCAAAGTCCCCTTGGTGATCTGGGAAGAAAGGAATAATATTCAACTTCCTCATATAGGGATTTCCTTATATTCTCACAAGCAGTGGGGACAAACAATCAACAGGCTAAGCCCTCAATCTTAGGGCTCCTCCCTATGAAAATTATTCCTACAAAGGAGATGATAAGCCTACTTACAATTATGCTTAAATGTCATCCCCGGAGTGATATGTCACCTCTTTTGTTACTCAGATGTGGTCTCTCTCACCTACAAACTTGGTAGGTAAACTGACTGCACTCCCACCCCCCTACATGGGACATTAGTCCCAGGGGTGTAAATCTCTCTGGCAACATGGAACAGGACTCCCAGGATAAGCCAGGACCTGGGATCAAGGGATTGAGAAAGCCTTTTTGACCAAAAGGGGGAGAGAGAAAAATAAGACAAAATAAAACTTCAGTAGCTGAGTAATTTCAAACAGAACTGAAAGGTTATCTTCGAGGTTATTTTTATACATTATATAGATATCCCTTTTTAGTTAATGTATATTGGAGTGGCCGGAGTGAAGTATCTGAAACTGTTGAACTGTGTTCCAGTAGCCATGATTCTTAAAGATGACTAACTATATAGCCTTTACAGTGTGACTGTGTGATTTTGAAAACCTTGTGTCTGATGGTCCTTTTATCCAGGGTACAGACAGATGAGTAAAAAAAAATAAGGATAAAAAAATAAATAAATAATAGGGGATATGAAGAGCAAAAAAATGGGTAAATTGCAATACTTCTGGCCAATGAGAAGAAAGGATAAGGGTATAAAATATATGAGTTTCTTTTTTCTTTTTTCTTTTTATTTCTTTTTCTGGAGTGATGCAAATGTTCTAAAAATGATCATGGTGATGAATACACAACTATGTGAGGACATTGTGAGCCACTGATTGTATACCATGTATAGATTGTATGTTTGTGAAGATTTGTCAATAAAAATATATATTTTTAAATACAAATTGGTCTTAGTTGTGTGGGTTTATTTCTGAGCTCTCTATTTTATTCTGGTGGTCTATAATGTCTGATCTTGTACCAATACTATAGTGATTTGATTACTGTAGCTTTGTAATAAGTTTTGAAATGGGGAAATATGTGTCCTCCAACTTTGTTTTTTTTAAGATATCTTTAGCTATTCAGGGCCCCTTGCAATTCCATATCAATTTGATCATTGGCTTTTACATTTCTGCAAAGAAGATGTTTGGAATTTTTACTGTGATTGAGTTAAATCTGTTTATCACTTTGGGTATACTGCCACCTTAATGTCCTATACATTAATATGGGACGTCTTTCCATTTATTTAGATATTATTTAATTTCTTTTTCAACATCCATTCTTGAGTTTAAAAGATACTTTCACAAACTAGGAATAGAAGAAATTTAGTCAACCTGATAAAGAGCATCTGTGAAAATCCTTCAGCTGATACGATATTTAAAGGAGAAACATTTAGTGTTCTTCCCCCAAGATCAAGAATGAGACAAGGACATCCACTCTCACCAGTCCTAATCAAATGCTAAAGCAATGCTTAGAGGGAATTTTATACCATCAAATGTGTATATTTGAAAAGAAGAATAGTCTCAAAAATCTAAACATCAAAGTCAATAAAACCAGTAAGAAGAGCAAGTTAAACTCAAAGTAAGGAAAAGAAAAGAAATAATGAATATAAAAGCACAAATGAATGAAATAAAAACATTAAGAAAAGCAATAAAAAAAAAGCAATAAAACCAAAAGCTGGTTCTTTGAAAAGATCAATATAACTGATAAATCTCTAGCCATACAGATAAAGAAATAAAGAGAATAAAGAAATAAAGAGAATAGACACATTACCAATATAAGGAATGAAAGTGGGGCTAACACTGTACACTGTGGACATTATGAAGGGATACTATGAATAACTCCATATTCATAAATTCAACACTTAAGTGAAATAGTCCAGTTATTTGAAAGATACAAAAAAATAACAAGACTAATCCTAGAATAAATAGATACCCTGAACAGTTCTATAGCCACTAAATAAAGTTAGTTTATAAACTTTCAACAAAGAAAACTCCAAACTGACATGGTTTCACTGGAAAACTCTTCCAAATATTTAAAGAATTAATATATAATCATATTCACTGACTTTAAATAAACAATTTGATGCCTTTTGACATATATGACTATCTTTCCTGGAGAAGAACAGAAAATAGATGCCTGGGAGTTAGTACTTATTCAGTAGCACTACCTTACATAAAGCAGTGAAGGGCGAAGCCTGGATAAGATTTTAAAACATGAAGATAATGGTACTATTTCCATTCACATCCTAATGCCTTTTCATAGTAGTAAGACAATATGCTTCTTGCCCTCAAACCTCGGGAGCTCATTCTTCTATCCTGGCCTTGGTAAATGACACTGCCTCTATTTGGAATGCCTCTTTTTCAGCAAGTCATATCCTTTCATGCTGGAAAACATTCCTCAGTACCCATTTCATCCAGGATGGATTCACTAATTAACTCATTTATAAATTGAAAACTATTTAGTGAGCTCTTAATACATCTAAGTACTGTGAATACAGAAGCAAACAAACAAAATCCCAAGCCTGAAAAGTCTCTCTCATTCTAAGGGGAGAGGCATGTAATAAACTATAAATGAATAATATGTAAAACAGTGCTAAGTAACATGAAGTAAAATAAAGCAGGGTAAGATATCAAACAGCGATGGTCAGCAGGATTTTGCGTGCCATGAAGTATGGTCTGAGAAAGATATTTTTCATTTGAGAAGAGACCAATAGGAAATGAAGGAACAGACCATATGGTCTATGAAACTTTAGATCATGGTGGTAGCAGTGGAGAGGATGAAATGTAGTCTGGACATTGAATGTTGAGCTGACAGAATTGCTAAGGGGTTGGATATGGATGTAAGAGAAAGAGAAGAACTAGGGCATAATTTCTGGAACAATGTCTTTTGTGGGTAAAAGGATATGAAATGTAGTGCACAGATAGAGGGGTTGGCCTTAGATAAAATCATGGACAGTTCATCTGTAAAAATGGGATAAGACAAAGAAAATAGGCACAGATGCTGGTAGATGAGTAGCTGTAGGAATGGGATCTTCTAGAGGTTCATTACTGACTGGTTTCTCTTTTCTCGGGGAAAGAAGAAACATGGAGCTGAGAGAGGAAATGTGATGGAGGTTTAAGAAGAAGAGAGAGGCCACGAAGTAGTCATCCAAGGATATCTGCTCTGACAAAACTAACTCAGATCCATTTACTCACTTCAGCAGATTCTAAGCACTTCCACATAATTTCCACCTAGCTGGATTCATGTTACTTGTTGACATATTTTTTGTATATGTTCCTAAATGCTCTGTATTTCCTCTGGTTCCCTCATTAAACTGTCATCCTACCTAATAGGAATGCTCTATATGTGCATTTTACTATAAAGAGAATAACATATTGGATCCATTCATTTATTTATGGGGGAAAGTCTATATGCCAAAGGATAGGGATATGTTCTATTTCCTACCTCTATTATGCCTATCAAATCTGGGCTCATCTCTCCATCCCCACTGCCACAGCCCTAGTTTGGGCCTTCATAATTTCTCATTTGGGCTAGTACACAATAGCCTCCTAACTGATTTCCATATATCTCCTGTCATCTCTCTTCAAGTCCATTCTCCACACTACTGCCAATAAGAAGAATTTTGATTATGCTATTCCCCTGCTAACATCCTTCATTGTTACCCCTCTTCCCTTTCTCTACAGGTTGAAGGCCTATCAAAGTTTCCATCTTAATCTGTCACTCCCTCTTCTTCCCTTGCCTCACAACTTACAATCTAGCCATACCAAATTGTATTTGTTCCTGAATATATAAAATCCTTTAATTCCCCTGTGCACTTGTACATACCATTTCTTCTACATGAAATGTACATCTGTCCCATCTCCACCATGCATTTTTTACTAATCATTAGAGACTTAGCTCAAATGTCACCTTCTCAGTGGCACCAGAGACAGACAGACATAACCTCTTTTCTCTGCTCTCATGCCTCCCTTATAATACTTACATTATTATATCAAAATTATTTGGGAATCTAACTTCCCCACTAACTCTATTACTCATCTTTTATCACAAACATGTAGCACAGAGACTGGCATATAGTACAACAACAAATGTTTGTTGGAAGAGTTGACTGTAAAAGGGAAGGGATCAGAAATAGTAATAAAACAAAAATATACGTTAACAGAAAAGACCCACAAATTCTTTAACATACACAAACAATTTATATTTCACGAAATGCTTAAGAAACTGAAAAAGAACAGAAAATCTCATCAATCTTTAAAAAACAGATTTAACTTTTGACAAAGATGGTAAAATGAAGCATGGCAGGAGCAGGCATGCCCAACATATACCCCTTTCTTTACACCAAGTGTGCACAGCTATAGATGGAATAAGCTTCTTTTTTCTGTTTTTACACATTGCTTAAACGTATACATGGTTATTTTAGTTGTGTTTTTTTTAACTTTTTTTATTGTATAATATAACATATATATAAAGCAAAGAAAGAAAAAAGCAATAGTTTTCAAAGTAGTTTCAGGATAGATCCCAGAGTCTGTCATGGCCTACCATACCATCATCTCAGATTTTTCCTTCTAGCTGCTTCAGAATATAGGAGGCTAAGGAATAACTATTTTTATCATGACAATCAGCTTCTTTTTCTTTTTTTGTGAAAAACAACATATATACAAAAAAGCAAGTGTGCACAGATTGTTCAGTGGTAGAATGCTTTCTTGCGGGAGACCCAGGTTCACTTCCAGGACCATGCACTCCCCCCCACCCCCCAAAAAAGGCAATAAATTTCAAAGCACAGCACAGCAATTAGTTATAGAACAGATTTCAGAGTTTGGTATGGATTACAAAAAAAAATTTAGGTTTTTACTTCTAGCTGCTCTATTTTGTTTAAACATTTTTTATTGTGAAATATAACATATATAAAAAAAGCAATAAATTTCTAAGTACATTTTAAAACTAGTTATAGAACAGATTTTAAAGTTTGCTGTGGGTTAAAATTCCATGATTTTTCGTTTTTTCTTCTAACTGCTCCAAGACACAAATATCAATATAATGATTCAACAGTCATACTCATTTGTTAAATCCTATCTTCTCTGCTATTCTCCTCCTTCTCTTTAAATAACATATATACACATGTTCTAGTTTGCTAGCTGCCAGAATGCAATATACCAGAAACAGAATAACTTTTAAAAAGGGGAATTTAATAAGTTGCTACTTTACAGTTCTAAGGCCGAGAAAACATCCCAATTAAAACAAGTCTATAGAAATGTCCAATTTAAGGCATCCAGGGAAAGATACCTTGGTTCAAGAATGCCGACGACGTTCAACGTTTCTCTCTCAGCTGGAAAGGCACATGGCAAACATGGTGGCATGTGCTGGCTTTCTTGTGGCTCTACCAAAAAGGGACTCTCTCCAAAATGTTTCCTCTTTTAAAGGATTCCAGTAAGCAACTCCACCTCTAATGGGTGGAGACAAACCTCCATGGAAATCATCTAATCAAAAGTTACCACCCAGAATTGGGTGGGTCACATTTTCAAGGAAACAATCAAAATGCTCCCACCCAGCAATATTGAATGAAGATTAAAGGGCATGGCTTTTTTGGGGTCCACCACAGATTCAGACACAAAAGCACACACACAAAGCAATAAAAAAAGGCACACACAAAAAAAGGCACAACACAAAAGCAATAAATTTCAAAGCACATCACAACAACTAGTTGTAGAACAGATTTCAGAGTTTGGTATGGGATACAGTTCCACAATTTTAAGTTTTTATTTCTAGCTGCTCTAAGGTACTGGAGGCTAAAAGAAATATCACTATAATGATTCAGCACTCATGCTCATTTGTTAAACCCAATTTTCTCTGTATAACTCTACCATCACCTCTGATTTTTCTCCCACTCTTTAGGGGTATTTTGGCTATGCCCATTCTAACTTTTTCATGTTGGAAGGGGCTGTCAATCATATGGGATAGGGGAATGGAACTAGTAGATGTTCTGGAAGGGCTGGCCCCTCTGCAATTCAGGACTTATCTGGTCCAGGGACCTATCTGGAGATTGTATATTTTGGAGAGTTACCCTAGTGCATGGAACCCTTGTAGAATCTTATATAATACCCTAGTATTCCTTAGGATTGGGAGGGGAATAAACTTTTATGTTGAAGAGTTTTCAGGAAAGATGCTGACTTGAGGAGACAAATATTCGTAGATTTCTGCCCAGAATAGCAGAAATATCCTAAGTATATATTATGCACAAAAAAAGAACAAATACTAACATGCATGTGGCTTTGCAGTTTTACAAAGTTCTTTCACATGTATTATATCACATAATTCCTATAGAAAACATGTAAAATAAGGATTATTTTCTCTTCTTTTACAAATGATGGAACTAAGGCTTAGAGAATCACTAATCACAGAGTCAATAAAAGAGTAAAGGCAGAGCTAGGATCCTAACCCAGGTCTGCCTAACTATAAATATATGTTCTCTCCCCTATACAGACTGAACTAATGTCTGCATGGCTTCCCAACAAATGAAGTCAATAAATTGTGGTCATGTTGAGGTATTATTTTATGTCTGGATGTCTGTGTGTATTTTCTATCTTTTCCTTTCTCTGTCCTTCAGTGTGAATATTTTCTATTGACCTATCTTTCCGTTGACCAATCCTCTCTTGAGCTGTATCTAATCTGCTGTTAAGCCATCTATCAAGTTATTAATTTTAGTTACTGTATTTTTCAGTTCCAGAACTTCTCTTTTATCATATAGAATCTAGTTTCCTTCTGAAATTCTCCATTTTGTCAAGTGTCTTGAACATTTTAATGACAGTTAAATTCTGAGTTCTCCTAACTCTAATGTCTTGACCACTTATTGAGATCTTTCTGTTGTTTTTTTTTCTCCTACTTCTCTGATCTGATATGCCCAGTAATTTTTTATCAGATACCAGACATTGCATATCAAAAATTAAAGGTGTCCTGCATGATGTTATATTTCTCCAGAGAAGATTTGCTTTTGCTTCTGGCAATCAATGAGGGTCAAATTACCTTCAAGCTACCTGAAAATTAGCTGATTCAAAGCTGCGCTTTAGTCTTCATGATAAATGGGATTTTTGTAATTCATCCTTACTCTTAGAGTTTAACCCTCTGGGGATCCCAAATGAAAACATGGGATAGTTACCAGGGTCCTTCATCTTTGGAAGGCCTTAAACTCCAATTTTTGTCTCCCTGGCAGTGTAAAAATTGCTGAAAGCTCTGCTTAGCTACTCACCTTCTTATCTTGCTACTTTTTGTTCAACTTCTCTGCACTGTATCACTTACAAACCAGCAAATATCTCATGGGAAAAAAATAGTGTAAAATATCAGGTGAAACTCAGTATACCTTCCCTTTCTTGGACATCTTGGACTCTCAAATTGTGATTATCTGTGTAGCCCTGAACACCAATTTTTATCTCTAAGACCTATGAGACTGCAGAAACTTCTGTTCAGCTTCTCCGCCTCTTAGATGCTACTTTTTGTTTGGCTTCTGAAGCTCTTTACCTTACATTGGCAAATGCCTTGAGGGGAAATGTAGCACAGAATGTGGGGCTTGCTTCAATACATCTCCCTTCTTTCTGCGATTTTAGCCCCTAGATATCTTGGCAGCTTTCAAGTGCCTTCAAACAGGTTTTCTTTCATACTTTTACCTAGCTTTTCTAGTTTCTCTGGAGGTATGGATGATTTGATACAAGTCTGTTAAAGCCAGAGCAGAAGTCCCCACTGCCATGGTTCTAATTCCACTGACATCCCTGCCCTTGGTTCATTCAGTAATTCATTCCAAGGGTTCTATGCACTAGAATAACTTTCCAGAAACTTACAAATTCCAGATGGGTTTCTGGTCCAGAAAAGTCCTGAAACCTAGCTCAGCCTCTCCAGAACATCAGATAGTTCTATATCCCTACCACATATTAGCGACAGACTCTTTCAATATGAAAAATTTAGAATGGCCATATCCCAAACACCCCTAAAGAAAGGGATGGTGGAGTTATACAGAGAAGATAGGATTTAACAAATGAATATGAATGCTGAATCATTAAATTAATATCTCTCTTAGTCTCCAGTATTTTAGAACAGCTAGAAGTAAAAGTCTAAAATTGTGGAATTGTAACCGATGTCAAACTCTGAAATATGTTCTAAAACTAATTGTGGCCCTGTGCTTTGAAATTTATAGCTTTTTTCTATATATGTCATTTTTCACAAAAAGATAATTCACTCCAACTTTTATCAAACACAATGATGTGTCAATAACTCTGCAAGACTCTCTGGGAAAACTAACAGCTCCTGTCTTAAACTCACAGTGAAATGGATGTGGATACAAACACAAACACAAATGGGGAAAATATATTACATGTTTGAAACTGCAGATATGTGGAAGATGCTATATGGGAGAACAGAAATGGAAGTAACTATATTTGTTTGGTACAGGTGTCAAAAAATCTCACAGAAAGGAAGACATTTAAGGTATGTCAAGAATATCCCAGGTGAATAAGAGGTTGGACAGAGAAGAAGGTACTTAGAAAGGAGATAACATATGCATAAAGTATGGCAGTGAGCATGAGAAATTACTATTATTTTGGTACGACTGGAGCTAAGTGAATTTGTGGTAGGACATGAAAGTAGGAAATATGGGCAGAGTTCTGACTGGGGAGTGCTTTATCTCTGTGCTAAAATACTTTGTTCAGGTAGTGAATACATAATGGCATTCCCAGAGGTAAAAGTCCACCACATATTCAGTCAGATTTGTGGAAAATTTAATAACAGAAATTTAGGACTTCAGTAGTCAATGGCTTGTAAACTCAAAGGCAGCAATATCATGTATACAAAGGATTACTATGTTATCAAGTTGAAGTCAAGACTTTGAGTCACATAACAGTTTATTGGGAAGAGAAATAAAGCTGCTAAAATACCATAGTAGATACAGCTTTGCCAAGAACTGAAAAAGTTGAAGGTCCAACTCTCATTTTCTAAGCCTATAAACTCAGTTATCTATTAGAAATTTACCAAGTAGTAAGAGTTCTCAATTTTTTACACTTTTGTCCTCAATGACATAGCCATTAAAATAACCCAAATTTAATATATTAAATGTCCCCTTATTATAAGAATGAATATCCAGTAAGTCCAATAGAATTTCACCTTTTTGTGGATTTAAAAACCTAAGATGCTAGACAACAAAGATAGATTTAAGTATCAAAGATATTAAGACAGCAGTATAAAAACACTGAATATCTACATAAATTGACAAGAAGAAGTGTTTACATGATCTATGCCTCAGGGAACTGTCACTTCTTTGACACTCCAGTGGGCAGAGATTAATGAAGGTAGTGAGATTTCTAGCTCTCTTGGGCTGACAAAAAAGGGTTTCAGAGACAAAGGAGAGGGCATCCCAGACACATTGTACAATGTGGACGCAGTCTAAGCAACAGGGTCTTGCGCAAAGGGAAACCAGTTTATGTTTCTCTAAGAAAATCAAAGAAACAGGTTGGGCTACAGGAGGAGACAAGGAAAAGCAGTGGGCCATGAAAGCCTGGAGAAGGGTCATCAGCAATTCAGGCTCCAGGGCTCAGTCTTCTTCATCTATATTTCTGCTAGCAAAGATACAATTCTATAATTGAATAAAAAAGCACCCAACCACCACTAAATAATTTTTTATTCCCCAAAAGAACTGAAGAACAGTCCAAAAACATATAAAAAAAAAACCATACTTAGGAATTAATTTACCAATAAAATGTCATGGAGAAAACCAAGGACCTAGCCACTACACACCAACATTTAATAATGGATTATACCAAGAAGGAAAATGTGATATCTTGTGCCATTTCAATTAGATTTTTGGTAGTAGAATCTAAATTACCCAAGTTACAATTTGGGCATAACAACAGTGCTGGTCTTCATAAACACTGGAGAACACTCAAAAGTTAAAGTTAGCAAGACTAATAAAAATCTGGAATCCTATTCTCCCCCGAAGAGGGGGTGGAGAGCTAAAAGAATAGGTGGAGGAAAGCAGGAAAGTTTGAATCTTTGAAGAAAAAACACATCTTTAGGATTACATAATACTGCCCAGAAGTAACTGAATTACAGCAGAAAAATTTCAAACACATTCCAACATGCCTCTAATTAAGAAAGTTTTGGGAGGTTCCAGAATTGTAACTATCAAACATGAAACCTAAAGATTTACTAAGATTAAAAAGATTACCTACTTTAACTCAGAGGAAAAACATACTAGACGAAACAGGTTAGTTAAAATAAACTCATAATGATGTCAATTTGCTGACCTTCACAGAACTGCAACCCACTTCAGTTATGATTATTAGTGATAAACATGTGAATGACAATAGGTTGGACACTGCACAAAATATAATATTAGACATGGTTTCTATTCAAAGAGTTCAAACTTTGTGTCTGGTAAACTTCATCTTATCACTAGAGGAGCATGCTAATATAACAATAAACTTATTCTAAAATACCGGAAGAAATACAGGTAGGACATATGATAATTGATATATCTAACAAGCAAGAATGTAGCATGTAGAAGCAAGCTGGGCATTCACACAAGGCATGTATTTTGAAATATTTATGGATGGTTAACCAGAAAGGCTAATTTAACACCTACACATCAATTGCATGGAGACAGGGCTGTGAAATATTTGCATTCACTACTCAGTAAAAGGATCATCACCATCACTGAAATTAGAATGCCAGTTGCAATTAAATTAGGAGAAATTTCACAATTTAAAAGATATGCAATCTCTTTCCCAAGAATTTTGATTTACATAAACTGGCTCCCAAAAATAAAATTGTGACTACACAATAACAAAAAAGAAAAAACAATAAGTATCAAGAGACAAAAGTAAAAAGTTTCCTAGAATCTCATTTTAAAAATATATAATAACTGTGTCAGGAACCATGCTACATGTTTAAAATGAACTCTGTCATTTGATCCTCATAATAACCCTATGTAGTTGGTCCCATGTTTATTACTATTATTATTTCCAATTTTACAAATGAGGAAACAGAAGCCCAGAGATTAAATAACCAACCCAAATAACAAAAATAGTAAGAAATGGAAGTGGGAATCAAACTGAAATCTGTCTGTCTCTCAAATTTGTTAACATTGCTCTCCTGCTATAATGAGAGGCACATAAACAATGCTGACTATAACTATTTGACACACTCCTACAAAATACCCAAAAGGCAAAAGTTCAGAATGAGCTGAGCCTTATAAAAATATATATTCTGAAGATAACACAAAGAGATTTCAAACTGCAATCATTCAATAAGGAAAACTGTAAAACCAGTATACTAGAAAGACCTTGGGCTAAGACTTCCAAAATGCTGTCTAGATAGAATGGTGAATAATGAGAGAAGTACAGAAGTCTAGACAGAGGCAAATGCAGTTTTGATTTTCAAAAAAGGAAGAAAGTCATGTCTGTAAGCTGCTGGATTTAACCTCTGTTCTAGGAAAACAAAGGAAGGTGATGTCAGCAAGATGGTAGAGTAGGCAGCTCCAAGCGCCTATCTCTCAAAAAAAAACATCCAAAAACAGACAGAAAATGTCAGAACCAACTTTGTCAGAACCCTGTAAAACAGTCAAAGGTTTACTGTAAAAAAGTGAATGCTAAATAAAATAAAAAAGGCAATGTAGAAATGATAGGACAATGTTGTGGAGCTTTCACTTGCCTTTGCTCTAAGATGGTAGTCCATGTTCCCAGTATGGGACACTGGTCCCTGGTACTGAAGGGAGCATGGCAGAGTTAATTAGTAAACTATTGTGCAAGTCTCCTGCAACCTAAAGGACTGACCAAGGCACCCATCTCTGTTTTACCAATTTTGGAACTCATTCATGGTGGGAAACCATCAGACAATCCTCAAGGACATTGTAAGGTAAACATCAACCCACAATTACCTGGGAAATGATTATTGTTGAAACATAAAACAGACAGATTAAAGCCCAGAAAGAAAACCTGTGGAGAGTTTCTTTGGAAAATTAGGGCATTCAAAAGCACCCATGTATACTGGGGGATTTAGAAAAGCATGCTGCAAACCCAGGATAAGATGCATTTTCAGAAAAGACCCTAAGCCTTCACCTTGGGCTGATCTCTGCAAAGACTAGAGGTGTTTTGATTGTTTATCTGTTATAATTTTGATTTTCTGTTTTAAATTTTTTAGGATCTTGGCATTCAAGAAAATTACTGTTAAAATACAAGTTGAATTCAACCTAAAGAAACAGACACATCAGTGACTAGAAACTATAGAGAATACAGTCTTTGAAAAAACAGTTTCTAAAGTCACTAAACAAATGGACTATTAAAGACTTCAACAATCAAAATACAGCAAATCCTGATGAAAGGGGAACTCTGATCTCTAGAGTTTGTTAGAAAATACTCAAATGCCCACAAACAACAAAAAATTACAAGGCATATATACTAAGAAACAAGAAAATGATGGACCAAGCAAAGGAACAAATAAAAGTGAAAGAAACAATCCCTGGGAAAGCCCAGACATGGAATTAGTCAAAGACGTTAAGTCAACTGCCCTAAATCTGTTCAATGAGCTAAATGAAAACACGGACAAGGGACAAAGGAAGTCAGGAAAGCTATAAATGAACAAAATGAGAATTCAACAAAGGGGCTGAAATTATAGAAGGGAACAAACAGAAATTCTGGGGCAGAAAAGTAAAATAAATGAAATAAAACATTCACTTTGAGGACTGAATGAACGTGAAAACAGGCTAATTGAAATTATCCAGTCTGAGGAGCAGAAGGAAAAATTAAGAAAAGTGGACAGACTCAAGAACCTGTAAGACATCATCAAACATACCAACTTATGCATTATGGGAGAAAGGAACAGAAAGAACACTTGAAGAAATACTTACCAAACACTCACCAAATTTATATTAATATACATAAACCTGAAGCTTAAATCTCTAAATATGATAAACTAAAAGATATTCACGTTGAGACACATTATAATCAAATTGTTGAATGCCAAAGAATAGCCTCTTCATCAAAAGATTCTGGGAAAATTGGATTTCCACATATAATAGGATCCCTACCTCACACCATATATAAAAATTAACTGCAAATAGATTAATGCCCTAAAACAGAAGATCTAAAACAGATAAGATGATAAAACTCTTTGAAGAAAACAGAGGAAAATCTACATGACCTTGGATTTGGCAATTTAGATATGATATGAAAAGCATGAGAAACAACAGAAAAAGATAAATTGGACCTTATTAAAATCAATAACTTTTGCACATCAAAGGACATTATATAGAAAAGACAATGGACAGAATGAGAGAAGAAAGTTGCAAGTCATATATCTAAGAAGGGTTTAATATCCAAAATATATAAAGAACTCAATGACAAAAAGATACATAATCCCATTTAAAAATGGGCAAAGGACTTGAATAGACATTTCTCCATCAGAGATGATATATGAATGGATAAAAAGCACATGAAAAGATGCTTAACATCATTAGTCATCAGGGAAATGCAAATCAAAACCACAACGAGTGACCACCTCACAACTACTATAATGGCTATTATTTAAAAAGTATAAAATAACAAGTGTTAGGAGGAATGGGGAGAAATTAGAACACTTGTGCATACCTGTTGGAAATGTAAAATGGCACTGCCAACGTGGAAAACATTTTGTTGGGTCCTCAAAAATTTAATCATAGTATTTTCACATGATCTAGCAATTTCACATCTAGGTATATGCCCAAGAGAAGTGAAATCAGGAAGCACCAATATTCATAGCAGCAATGTTCACAATAGCCAAATGTTGGAACAACCCATGTGTCCATCAACATATAGATTGATAAATAAAATTCCATGCAATGGAATATTATTCAGTCATTAAAAAGAATGAAGTTCTGAACTGCATCATAATATGGATAAACTTTGAAAACATGCTAAATGAAAGAAGCCAGGCACAAAATGACAAATAGTATGTGATTCCACTCCTATGAAATATCTATAATAGGCACATTCATAGTGACAGAAAGTAGATTAGAGGTAACCAGGGGACAGGTAGAGGGAGGAATGGTGAGTTATTTCTTAATGGGAACAGCATTTCTGTTTGAGGTGATGACAGATTTTGATAATGGACAGTAATGATCGTAGTATAACATTGTAAATGTAGATACGCAACTGCATTGTATACTTAAAAATGGTTAAAATTGCAAATTTTATGTAATATATATGTTATCACAATAAAACTTTTAAAAAAGAAAAATAGAATACAATGGACAACTTTATACTAATAAGTCGGAAAATTGAGAAAGACATAGCAATTCCTTGAATACCACAAAATAACAAAATTCAACCAAGATGAAGTAGACAAGCTGAATAGCCTGTTAATAACCAAAGAAATTCAACACAAATTTTACAAGTTCCTATAAAAGAAATTTCCAGGTCCAGAGAGTTTTACTGGAGAGTTCTACCAAACATTTAAAGAAGAATCAAAATCAATTTTACAAAATATCTTTCAGATAATAAAAGAGGAGGTAAGACTTCCCAACTTATTTTATGAGGGCACTATTACTTTGATACCAGACATAGGCAGCTCAAACAAAGAATTAAGGGCCAATATCACTCATGAACGATGTAAAAATCCTCACCAAAATATTATGATTTGAATTCAACGATGTATAAAATTATACATAATTACCAAGTGAAGTTCACTCCAGGTATGCAAGGGTGGTTCAACACTGAAAAAAGCAATCAATGTAGTACAGTGTATCAACAAGCTGATGAAGAAAAATCATAATCATGTCAATTGATTCAGAAAAATTTTTTGACAAAATCCAACACTCATTCATGGAAAAAAACCCTTTTAGCAATTTGGAATAAAGGGAAATTACCTCAACTTGATAAACAGCATCTACAAAAGTCCTTAACTAACATCATACTTAATAGTGAAATACTATACTTTTCCCATCAATTAGGAAAAGAAAAGGATATCTGCTCTCATCACTCTTATTCAACACAGTGCTGGAAGTTCTAGTAAGTGAAATTAGCCAAAAGAAATAAAAAGAATTAGAGTACAAAGCAAGAAATAAAACTATCTCTATTTGCAGATGATATGATCGTCTACATAGAAAATTCCAAGGAACTTACAAAAATGTTCCTGGAACCTATAAGTCAATTCAGCAAAGTCACAGAATGAAAGAGCAACACCTCCAATTTTAATTACTGTACAATATACTAACCATGAACATGTGGAAATCAAAATTAAAACAAAATATCACTTACAATCACAACAAAGAAAATGATATAGGTATACACTTAAAACATGTACAGGATCTTCTGCTGAAAATTACAAAATGCTGATGATAGAAATCAAAGAAGACAGAGAAACATGCCATGTTCATAAATGGGAAAAAAACACAGTAAAAATGTCAATTATGTCATATTGATCCATAAGCTTATTTTAATTCCTATCAAAATCTCAACAAAGTTTTCATAGACATAGACAAGCTTATTATAAAAGTTATATGGAAAGGTACAGGCGCTATAATAGCTAGAACAATCTTGAAAAAGAAGAAAAGGGGATGAATCACTGTCTCATTTTGCCCTATTATTTAGCTACTGTAATCAAAACATAATGGTATGAGTGTAGGAATAAACACATATATCCATGTAACAGAATAAAGAACCCAGAAATAACCACACAAATATACTCAACTGATTTTTCACAAAGGTACAAAACCAATTCAATGAGGAAGCATAACATTTTCAACAAATAGTGCTGGAGGCCAAAAAATGAAACTTTACCTAAACTTTACACCTTATACAAAAGTAACTGAAAATGGATCATAGAATTAAATGTAAAACTTAAAACTATGAAACTTTCAAGAGAAAATACAGGAGAAAGTATTTGGAATATAGGGATAGGCAAAGAAGCCTTAGATTGACACCAAAAGCATAATCAATAAAAGGAAAACTATGAAATTGGATCATTTCAATATTCAACTTTTGCTCTGAAAAAGCTCAATGTGAAGAGGACAAAAAGAGACACTTATAGACTGGGAGAAAATATTTGCAAATTATATATTTGAAGAAAGGACTTCTATCTAGAATATATAAAAGATTGAAAACAAGGTGCATGGGTAGTTCAGTGGTAGAATTCTCACCTGCCATGAGGGAGACCCAGGTTCAATTCCTGGTCTGCACTCCCCCCCCCCCAAAAACAAACAAACAAACAAGCAAAACAAACAAACAAAATTCAACAAATGGTGTTGCGATAACAGGATACTCACATGGAAAACTAATGAAATGTGACCCTGCTATACAGCACACAAAAACTAAAAAGACTGAAAAACTGATAGTAAAAAACAACCAATCCAATTAGAAAATGGGCAAAATACCTGAATAAAATAGACTTTTCACCAAAGGATAACAGAGGGCAAATAAGTAGTTGAAAAGATTTCAGCATCATTACTTATTAAGGAAACACAGAGTAAAACCACATTACTATACATCTATATAAGAATAGCTAAAATTAAAAAGTAGTGATCATATCAAGGGGGGACAAGGATTCAGAGAAACTAGATCACTCATACACTGCTGTTGGGAACGTAAAACAGTACAGCCACTCTGGAAAACTATTAGGTAGTTTCTTAAAAAACTAAATATTCAACTACAACATGACCTACAGATTGTTATCCTAGGCATTTATCCCAGAAAAAATGAAAACCTATTCACACAAAAACCTGTACACAAATTCAGAACACAGGGATAAAGAAGACATTGTCTATATTTTAGAACTGCACCTACTTCTTCAGAGCAAAAGAAGAAAGGTTTATTTTGTCTGGAACCTAAATTTTCTGTAACACATAATCTAACTTAACCTGTCTACACAGCTCAATTAAACAATCCAAACACAGGGAGCCCAGAATAAGAATGAGGGCCTTTAATCCAGTGTAGCTTAATGCCTGGATACATCCTAGATATATTAAGCAGATAATCAAAAAGTAATGGCAAAGTCCCTTGAAGGACTCACTGCCCTCCCCCTTTATGTGGGACACGACTCCCACGGGTGTAAACCTCCCTGACAATGTAGGACAGAAATCCTGGGATGAGCTGCGAATCAGCAGGAAGGGATTGAGAAAACCTTCTCGAACAAAAAGGGAAAGAGAGAAATGAGACAAAGTGTCAGTGGCTGAGAGATTTCAAACAGAGTCAGGAGGTTGTCCTGGAGGTTGTTCTTGTACATTATATAGATATCCCCTTTTTAGTTTATGGTGCATTGGAGTGGCTAGAGGGAAGTACCTGAAACTGTAGAGCTGTGTTCCAGGTGCCATGTTTCTTGGAGATGATTGTGTGATGGTATAGCTTTTGCACTGTGACTGTGTGATTGTGGGGGCCATGTGTCTGATGCTCCTTTCGTCTAGGGTATAGACAGAAGAGTGAAAAGTACAGATAAAAAATAAATAATAGGGGGAACAAAGGTTAAAGTAAATTGAGTAGATTGAAATACTGGTGATCGGTGGGGGTTGGGGAATGGTATATGTGAGTTTTTCTTTTTTCTTTCGTTTTCTGGAGAGATACAAATGTTCAAACAAATGGTCATAGTGATGAATACACAACTATGTGATGATATTGTGAGCTATGATTGTATACCATGTATAGAATGGTTGTAGGTCAAGAATGCATGTTTGTTTGTTAAGGATTAACAATAAAAATATTTTTTCAATCAACCTGTACACAAATGTTCATACGGCTTTATTTTTAATAGCCAAAACTGGAATCAGCCCAGATGTCCTTCAGTAAGAAAATGGTTAAACAATGTGTTGTACTTCCATACCATGGAATACTACTCATCAATTGAAAGGAACAGACTATTGATACATCCAACAACTGAGATGATCCCTAGGGAACTATGCTGGGTTAAAAAAAAAAAAGGAAGAAATCCCAAAGGATTACATACTGTTTGATTCCATTCCTGAAATGACAAAATAATAGAAATGAAGAATAGGAGGCTGTTTCCAGGGACAGGGAGGGGGGAAATATGTGTGAGAGGATTATGGATATAATTTTAAAGGCAACAGTAGGGATCTTTGTGGTGATGGTGCTGGTTCTGTCATTTGACTGTGGTGGTAGAGACACGAACCTTCACAGGTGATACAGTTGTATAGGACTAAACACTCATACATATACAAGTACAAATATACCTGTGGAAATCTAAATAAGATAGATTGTATTGTTTTCAATATCCTGGTTGTGGTATTATACTATACTTTTGCAAAATTGGGTGAAACTAGATAATGGTACAAGGGATAGTTCTGTATTATTTCTTATAAATGCATGTCAATCTACAATTATCTCAATAAAAATTTCAAGTTAAAAAAATTCAAAAAAAAAGGAAAGTGATGAACTCTGGAGCTGGAATGGGTTCATTAAAAATAATGAATGCTTTCTTATTTTTTTCTCCATAAATGTTATCAGGTGAATACTGTAACTGTTTTTTTTTAATATTTTTACGGAGAAATCTTCACTCATATACAATCCATCCATAGTATACAATCAATGGTTCACAATATCATCACATAGTTGCGTAGTATTCACCATGATCAGTTTTAGAACATTTGCATCGTTCCAGAAAAAGAAATAAGAAAAAACTCATACATCCCATATACCTTATCCCTCCCTCTCATTGACCACTAGTATTTCAATCTACCCATTTTTTTACCCTTTATCCCACCCCCCATTATTTGTTTATTTTTTAATCCTTATTTTTTTACTCTTCTGTCCATACCCTGGATAAAAGGAGCATGAGACAAGATTTTCACAATCACACAGTCACACTGTAAAAGCTGTATCATTATATAATCGTCTTCAAGAATCAAGGCTATTGGAACACAATTCAACAGTTTCAGGTACTTCCCTCTAGCCACTCTAATACACCATAAACCAAAAAGGGATATATATATAATGTATATCTGTTTCTTAACTTGATTTTAGGAAAGTATTTGATGGTATCTCACAACAGGCCTTATAGAAATAGTCAAAAATAATGTGCCCCAGTAGAGCTGGAGGACATTTCAAAGACCATATTCAGGGCATTGAGTTATAGACTATATGTCTATCCAAATACTAGAAGGTCCTGTCCTGTTCAACATTTTTATTTATGACTTGAACAGACAACAGAAAGCACCTGAGTCTGTAGATGGCCCCAAGTCCAAAGGGATAGCTAATATTTAGAATCAGGAATTAACAGATCACATTGGCTATAAAATCAATGACATGAACACATAAATATACTTCATAAGGATCTAAAATTACAATTAAACCCAGCAGTATATATGTGAAAGAGTTTTGAAGTGGTAGAAAGCTCAATGAATCATCATGATCTCAGACTTCATTTCTTACCACTGTTTCTGCCACACTGCATCTTTGCATCATAGAACACACCAAGCACATTCTAGACTCAGGACCTTTGCACATACTGTTCCCTCTATCTGGTTTCTTGTTTCCCCAAATATCTTCACGGCTTTCTCCTTCATTTCTTCCAGATCTCATCTTATCAGAGAGGTCTTCCCTGATGGCATGAATGAAACAGCAACTTTCACCCCCAACATAATCATTCTTTCCTTGACCAAATTTTCATCTGTATTTCCTCATACTTGACAAATTACAGATTTATTGTTTGTTAATTTGGGGGCATCCCCTCTTCCTGCCCCCTACAGTATAGAAGCAGGGAGCAGGAACTTTGCTTTCTTACTTGTCAGTAGAAGATCCAGGTTTTGATGGACTCGAAGGATATACAATTTGCAGGACCCTCTTTAAGAAAAAGAACACAAAATTACAAATAAAAATTAGATATAGGGCCTAAAAAGAGTTCCTGAAAGTGAGGGGCCTTGGAACTTAAGTTTCATTAGCTTTATAGTAAATTTATCCTGATCACTGCTGTAGATTCTGTTCTTAACACAGCTCTTCATACATGTTAAGTGCTCAATAAATATTCATCAAATGAATGAACAATAATGTAGTAGCTTTTAAAAAAAGGCAGATGTTATCTTAGGATAACAGACATTTATCCAGATGAAGAAAATGATTGTCAAGGCTGGTCAGACCACACCTACAATATTTTCCTCATTTTAAGAAGAAAATAGGAAACAAAAACCTTCTATGACTCCAAAAGCCTTTATTGGAAACCCCTCCTACATACTCCCTTCATTTCAACCATATCACCTTGTCTTGTAATGGCCCTTTCCTTGTCTGTATTCACATTAGATTTTAAGTTCCATGAAGTCAGGGACTATATCTGTCTCTTTCACTGTTATATTCTTAAAGCCGGGCACAGCGTCTGAGACACAGTGAGCACTCAGTAAATATCTGTTTAATAAATGATAATATAGAAAGCCTCAAAAGAAGAGATTTGCTACCACATTTCTCTCATTCAAACACTTATTATATAACAGATACTGGATATTCAAAGATAAGATGTGGTCCATGCATTCAAAAACTCACAATTCAAAGAAGGTGTAAAAACATAACTATAAAAATATTACACAATATGCAGCATGGAAAGTACTATTACAAAGGAACTGTTGAAGGAACAATGTTTAACTTGGGTTGGGGATGGACAATTCAGGAGGACCTGATCTCTGTCTTCCATCAGAATGGCTGTCATACAGAAGAGAGTTTATGATTTCCTAGAGGGGAGGAACAGGGTAGCTGACTGAAGATTTATATAAGAATTTTGTAATAACTAGAGCTTCCTGCAGATGGCATGGGCTGTCTCCAGTGAGGACAAATTATCCATTACTGACACCTTTCAAGCCTAAGATGATCACCAATTGGTAAAAATACTGTAAAGATGATTCATAAAAGGAGATGAGGAGTTCAACTAGATGACCTTTAACATCCATTCCAACCCAGAAATTCTCTGATACTTTTGGCATCTGCTTTAGAGAGAGAAAAAAAACTTTAAATATGAAACTCCTATACTAAATACATCTGATCAACTCTGTAATAAGTATGTGATCAATATTTAATGGAAATTATGCCTCTCCATGTAGAACATGCTAGACTTTCATCTCAAACCCCAAATTCCTTCTTTTGTGATAGTTTGAAATACTATCTAGCTATCAATCACAACACATACAACACAAAATGAACTGGTTCCTTGAAGTCACATCTGCATTCAATAGAGCTAATAACAAGCTTCCCAATTTCTCAGGACAGGACTAGGAAGTGGTTGCTCCATACCCCATTGGAATCAGTCATATTAGAGACAGGGCTGTATTATCAACCTTTACAAATCTATGCGTTTTCCCCTCCCTTACTCCCACCCTGATTATGGAACAGTTAACCTGAGATTGATTTATTACTTAAGAACCACTTATTGTTTTCCCAAAAACAGACTTAACAAATTTGTTTCACCTGCTCAATTATGCTCCTGATTGCTTTCTTGTGGTTTCATTGAAGTTTTTAATCCAAACCTCAAAGACTCCACAAGTAAACTCCAGAACACTATTCCATTTAAGTGTTGGTGAAAAGAGTAAAGTTTGTGCATAGGTGACAAAAATGGAGGCAAGAGAAAAAGGTAAATATGTTTGTTACATCCTCTGGGAAGCATATTGACTAAGGTCACCACTTCCAACCAAAGGTTTTAGGGAGATGGAGGCAAGGATAAAGGGAAGGTGGGAGGTGAGAGGGTTGGCAATCACTACTCTGTTTTCTATGGCTGTTTTAC